>NC_041401.2:187896676-188621676 GCF_900747795.2 Erpetoichthys calabaricus | reverse complement strand
TTTTGATAAGCGGATCAGGATGCATTTCACTGGGTGTTGTCCTGTATAATTATGCATGTGACAAATAAAGAATCTTCAGAATTTCAAAAACGGAGTTCACCGCACATGCATTTATTGGTTACTTTGTTAATCCTCTTTAATAAAATTCCTGTGAGCGTCCAGGTGTCCTTGTGTGGGTGTCTTCTGGTGAAGTGCGCATGCGCGGGGCACGGTGCGATGCGCGATATTACTGTCAGAGAAAGTTACAGGCGTTTTACGGAAATACAAACCAGTATTACTGCGAGAGGAAATTAAAGGTACACAATACAGTGACGCATATTACAGCCACATACAAGCCAGTATTACTGTCAGAGGAGATTAAAGGCATATTACTGATGCGCACGCCTGTATTACCGCCAGAGAAAATTAAAGGTATATTACGGACGTACAAGCCAGCGGACGTACAAGACAGTATTACTGTCAGAGAAAATTAAAGATACACAATACACAGCGGCAGCCCACGAAGAGCAGTCAGCTCAGCAAGTAAACCTCAACAAAAGAAAGGCAGACAGACAAAAAAATGACTAGTGTATATATACAGTGTATCCAGTAAGTTTTCACAGCGCATCACTTTTTCCACATTTTGTTATCTTACAGCCTTATTCCAAAATGGATTAAATTCATTTTTTTCCTCAGAATTCTACACACAACACCCCATAATGACAACGTGAAAAAAGTTTACTTGAGATTTTTGCAAATTTATTAAAAATAAAAAAATTGAGTCGTCTATGAGTGGACTGAAATGTTCGTAAATGGCCGTACTAGTGTGATGGATGCAGAGCGCTCCGGATGTCCAGCTATAGCCATGAACCACGACCACAAGAAGTGAAGAAAGATGACGTGAAAGCAGCGGTGCACCAGTGGCTACGCGCTCAACCAAAAACATTTTTTGCTGATGGCATTAAAAAGTTGGTACGACGCTGGGAAAACTGCACCACAAAGAAAGGTGACTATGTAGAAAATTGACCATTTCTTTTTGAAATTCTTAATAAATAGTTAAAAAAAAAAAAGTGGAAACTTTCTGAACGTCCCTTGTGTGTGTATTCAACGTCACATCGAAAGTTAAAGTCAAAAATTGAAATCCCAGGCTGATCCAACTTGCGTGAATTGCGTAATGTGACTGACTCAGTAGTGTGTATGGCCACCCATGTGCCTGTATGCACTCCTGACAACGTCTGGGCCTGCTCTGCTGAGACTGTGGCTGGTGTCTTGGGGGATCTCCTCCCAGACCTGGATCAGGGCATCACTGAGCTCCTGGACGGTCTGTGGTGCTACTTGGTGGTGTCGGATGCACTGAACATAACCTCAAATCAGTCTCAGGGTGTAGAGGCCTGAGAATAACCACGCAGCATTGAAGGAATACACCACTCAGAAATGACATTTTTTTTTTTTTTTTAAATATTACTTGCTCTGCGTAGTTTTTAGTGATGGCCACTTGCTCACAATGCTCCAAACAAATGCAATTTTTGAGCATGTTACTGGATGATCCATCATATGGATTATGCAACACAAGTAAATCGAGTTTTTTGACTTGGACGTTTTTAATACGGTTTACTGTTGTCCAGCATTGATCTTTGTTCTGTGTGACAACAACATTCAAATTTTTTTCTTACCTATCATTACAAACTAAATGGGTGGAGTGCTGCTTTAAGATCAAAGTATTAGCAAACCCAGAGCAGGAGTGCAAGTCTCTCCCACATTTTATACACAGTATGAAGAAATATTGAGCTAAAAATGTATTTTATGGGTTTTTTTTTGTGTCTACAATAAATTTTATGTGCACACAGATATTTTAAAAATGTACTTGGGTCAATACATAATACACACACACAAGTGAAAAATCACATCCCCGTACTTTTTAGAATTGGACGATTAAAGTCAAATGTGTCATTCATAAGTCCGCAGGTTAGGAGCACAAACACAACGGCTATAACTACATCTCGTTCTGGGTAGGGACTAAAAACTGTTCCAATGGCAGAAAGCACTTCTGTTTCTGAGCAAAACCTAAATGATGTCACTGAAGAACCTGTCAGTTCATGCAACGATGTGCTATAATGAAAGCAAGTCCTGCGCAGTGTATGTACCATTGTGTCATTAGGTAGAAGAGCACTAAAAGAGAACTTGTACGCACCCCAGTAGCCAGTTCTTCCCGCTGCTGTTTCTTTGAGACCAGATCCAGTGCAGTCACTTCCAGCTCATACTGTAGCAATTCATGTTTTCTACAGACTGCCCTGGGATAAAAAGAAGAGTTAAAACTGCTTTAATATAACGACCAAATACAAGTTTATTAGGCACACATGCACCACAAGTGACTCTGGAAATCTCCACGTTGTGCTGCCTGTCTAGGAAAGACGAGGGTAGCTCTACACGGTAAAATACATGAGTCATACTAACTTTCAAGAAGAGAAGAGTCAAGGTCTCTTAATGGAAATCTGCCCTTTAAACAGACTCTCTTTATGAAAAGTGACATTGCACAGCCCATACTGTGCCAATTTCTCCCACTGGCAAACTGTGCTTTGTGCTGGAAAGGCCTCCCAATCCCTCATCCCAGGACGGTGTGCTTTGAACTGCCTTTCTAGGAAAAGTGACTGACATGAGACCCTTATGCTGCAATCATTAGAAAAAAATGATTGTAGCTCTTCATGGTTAGTGTTCAGTTCTGGAACTGTCAAATCTCTCTGTGTTGTGTGTCCACTAAAGTGGCTAATGCAACATGCATGGTGTTATTTATCCACTTTTCATAAAAGGATTTAAGTGTCTGTGTGTCTGTCCAGTTGCTATGTCTCTGTCATTCTAAAGGATGGTGCATCACAAACATTTTGTTAATGATAAAAATGCAATGCAATTGTCATTCCATCACAAACATTAACATTGTATTTAGGAATTCCACACCAAATGGCATATAACAGAGACGTATGCTTTGTATTTGTGATTCCAGCAGATGGCGCATCACAAGGCTAAAGGCCAGTTTATACTTGAAGCTCAGAAAGTGTATGCGCATGCATCATGGCTGCTATGTGTTCCTATCATTCCTCTGAACACATCCTCAGAAATTAACACTACGTATGCACAAGTAGCATTACCAGCACCACCATTTTTGGGGGGGTTGGTAGGGGTTTTTTTCAAGTTGGAATGTGACGTCAGTCTTTCTTTACTATCAACATGGAACAGCAAGCCACTTTGGATATCCTGCAGGATCATTCTCGTGTGCTTCAGTGTTTGATGAATGGCTCGATGTGCTGAAGCAAATCATCAAACTTAAATTATGACATACAAATGTATTTGTGGTACTTCACTTCCATCTATTTCTCATAGACGCAACACAAGCATTGCATATTCCCCATCGTAATGACGGGATACAGGGTCTCACATTCTGTGCCATCTTTTTATTTGCACCTTCACAACAGCATCAGAACATACGGGAATGTATTTGAGCCACAGAGAAAAAAAATTAGGGATGCAGTGAAGAAAAAAAAGGTCTATGTTGTGATTAAATTGGAAATTTCGACTTTAACCTTGCAATTTATTTTGTCATTAAAGTAGAATGTTGTAAATGTCATATTGAAGTTGACCCATTTGTTAATGGCTACGTGTTTCTGGGGCTTTCTCCTGCACCGACAGCAGTGGCAGTCAGTGATTGCCACAAAGAACACATTAAATTAGTGATATTCCAGCTCCTTGCACATTTGGAATCCTTAGATTTATACTTGATATAACTTTCAAGATGAAATGTGTTAAAGCAGTTATGTTACAATTTACAGATAAACCGTTAACTTCATTTAAATAATGAAAACTGTTAATTATTACACATGTGGGGGTGGCGCAGCGCTGCTGTCTTGCAGTAGTCACTCCCGTCCCTGGTGTTCCCTGTCTGGAGTTTGTGTGTTTTCCTAGTGGGTTTCCACAGTGTGCTCCGCTTTCCTTCCAAGGACCTGAACATTTGAGGATCTGTGATGCTAAAATGACGCCAGCGTATGTGAGTGCTTGTATTCACCTTCTGATGAGCTGATGCCCCATATATATAAATGTAATGAATTATTATTATTATTATTCAGTGAATGTTTCTACCTCGTGCCTGATGCTAGCTGGAATGGATGCATCCTGATTGATGTAATCATTAAACATCCATCCTTTTCAGAGATACTGTGGCAAGGTGTCCTGTGAATTTAATGGGATGTTTCAAACAATTCACAACACAGCAAAGCCAAGCGTTGTTTTCTCACCGTGATGAAACCTCACACTGCCACCTGGTGGAATCCTCCAGATTTAGATAAAGTATAAACAGTTCCCTGCTTGTGCAGCAGTAGCGTCCACAGGCACACAAGTCACGTGAAGTATAAACCCGGCCTAACACTGCTTTTACTAGTCCCATACCAAATGGCATATTACAGAGACATACACATTGCATAGTACACACTACAAACATGAGATTTATAATGAATACTTAGATTTCCAATTAACTGAGTTATTCACAGACATTTTGCATACCTCACTGATAATTTTACAATTTCCATCTGGTCCACAGAAGATGCCGTTTCCCTTATGCTTCATACAATCCTGGCCAACATGAACAAGTTTATATACCAGTGTGCCATGCTGCTTAACTCCTTTGTTTGCCTCTGATTATGTGGCCAAACACAGATCTATCTTCATTAGTATATTTGCTGATGACGTGACCTTCATAGGTCTGATCATCAACAACAATGAGATGGCTCACAGAGAATAAGTCGGCCTTCTTATAAAGTGGTGCTCAGACAACAGCATTTAATGCCATGGAGCTGATCACAGAGTTGAGGAAGCAGAAGGCCGACTACGATTCCGTTTATATTAGAAGTGATGCTGCCAAGGGCACACAATGCCCTTCAGTTCCGGACTTATAATGAATATTACTTTAGAAAGGCAACAAGCATTATTAAAGATGTCAGCCATCCAGTGTGGCCACATCTCTCTCTCTCTCTCTGAGTTTCAGGACATTTGCACTCGCACCACTAGATTAAGGGACAGTTTTTACCCGCAAAGCCATCTGTACCGACTACTACATGTGCCTGTCTCATTTAACCCTAACTACAAAGAGGACCATTTCATTTATGTTAGGTAGAAGGTCCAGAGAGGACTGGGTGGTCTCGTGGCCTGGAACCCCTGCAGATTTTATTTTTTTCTCCAGCCTTCTGGAGTTTTTTTTTGTTTTTTCTGTCCACCCTGGCCTTCGGACCTTACTCCTTTTCTATGTTAACTAATGTTGTTTTATTTTAATTTCTTACTTTGTCTTTTATTTTTCTTTTCTTCATTATGTAAAGCACTATGAGCTACTTTTTGTATGAAAATGTGCTATATAAATAAATGTTGTTGTTATGTTGTTTGATGTTGTATTTGATAACTGATGTTGTATTCACTGCCAGTTGTTGGGATCATTTTTTGGAAATATTAAAGTAAAACTTTCATTAAGGGCAGCACGGTGGCGCAGTGGTAGTGCTGCTGCCTCGCAGTACGGAGACCTGTGGTTCGCTTCCCGGGTCCTCCCTGCGTGGAGTTTGCATGTTCTCCCCGTGCCTGCGTGGGTTTTCTCCTCCCACAGTCCAAAGACATGCAGGTTAGGTGCGTTGGCGATCCTAAACTGTCCCTAGTGTGTGCTTGGTGTGTGTGTGTGTGGCTGGCGCCCTGCCCGGGATTTGTTCCTGCCTTGTGCCCTGTGTTGCTGGGATTGGCTCCAGCAGACCCCCGTGACCCTGTGTTAAGATGTAGCGGGTTGGAAAATGACTGACTGACTGACTTTCATTAAATATAGTATATAAGCATAACAATAAAAATGAAGCAGTACTTATAAAATGGTTTACATGACTCAGCTTAAAGGAAAGATTCAACACTGAGGCAAAATTACCCAACAGCAATACTTTATTATCCACGCACTTGCTGTACCATACCTGAGAGCTTCCGAATAGAAAAGATACTCCTTCAATTGGTCTGCGTAGTGTTCTTCTTCTTCTAGTATATCATCAACCGAAGCAGCATAACTGAAACAGTGAGACATATTAGAATTTTCACATTTAGAATTAAAACACCTGTTCACTTAGAATCAAAATGCACTGTCTGCAAATTGAGCACATTAAAAGTTCCAGCTTTCTTCTTGTTCTTCCAGTTGGTAAGGTAAGGTTCAACAGGGAAGGGCGTAGTTCTCTAACAAAATAACCGTTCAAGTTCTCCTGAGCAGCCTTTAGTACACCACCTTAGGGACATGCCCACGGGCACACTCACATGGTGCCCACAGTCGTCCCAATTGGGACCACTAGTGGCTTGACTCCATGGTCTATCTTCTTTTTTTTTTTTTCCATATTAATTTTAATTAAAAGCAAGTAACAATCCATACAGTCAAATCAAACTTAACAAAACCAAAATTCAATCCCCACCCAAAAGAAAGAGAGCCAACAACCAAAGAAAATCTTTGAAGGAAGAGTATCCTATTCCCCCGATATAGAAGATTATTCTAAAATGTAATTGATTAGGTCCTGCCATATTCTAAAAATGTTTTGAACAGCTCCTCCGAGTGACAATTTGATCTTTTCCAAATTCAAATTACAGGACAGGGGTACCCAACTCTGGTCCTGGAGGGCCACAGGTTTTCAATCCAACAGTCTTGTTAATTAGTGACCAGTTTTTGCTGCGGATTAACTTCTTTTGCCTTAGTTTTAATTAGCTTGACTCCGACTCGGTTGTTTCTTTTTCCTTAATGAGCAGCCAAACAATAATGAGACGCAATACAAGTCACCACATGTCCAGATTACCTGTGCCCATCATGCAATATCTGAAAATAAAGAAGGATGAGGGTCTCTGTAAGGCTGATCTCTCAGGTCACCAAAGCATTTGATGGTGTTCTCAGAAAAGCATCAGTTTTGCACATTTCTGTTGTGGCAGAGTGAGAGCAGCAACAAGTCATGGAATTAAATAACGGGTTTAACTGACAGCAAGATCGGCTTCTCATTAAGAAACTGGTTAGAGTGAAATTGGTTGGAGTTTGAAGCCCCAGTTTAGATGATCATCTGTCGGCTTGTTTCACGTCTCATTTCTGTTTGGCTGTCATTAAGAGAGAACATCGATTCAGAAGACCGAATCCTTAAAAACAGGGCTATTAAAATGAAGGGAAAAGGAGTTAATTAGGAGTGAAAATTGGTCACTGATTAGGAAATGGGTCAGAATGAAAACCTGCAGCCACTGCCGCCCACCAGGCCTGGAGTTCGACACCCCTGGTATAGGACATCAGTTACCCACTGACTTAAAGGTGGTCGGCTGGGATTCCTCCAGTTGAGCAAGACAGGACTATGTGCTAGTAGTGAGGTAAAGGCCATTACAATTTGTTTGTTCTTCTCCACTTTAAGCCCAGCTGGGAGAAGTCCATGGTCTGTCATATCACAGAAAGTGTGTCCTGCAGCCAGGTATGGGAAATACTTCAAAAAGAGACAAACAGCTGCCAAATACTTGACCATACAGCAAATCTATATGCAATAGTTAACTATACCAATTAACAAAAAAGAAAGAAAGAAAGAACCTGTCAAAAACATCTCATATTTATAGGTATTTTTACCAGAGACTAAATTTTCTTTAGTCATAATGCTGCTATAAATACGGACTCAACTCCTATTTCACCATCCCATTCAGAAGAAGGCTACTATACTGCAGTGGCTGCGCCAGCCCCCTGATCAGTCTCTATATTCCGTACATAGGCGAGACTTGTGAGGTGCATAAGCTGCAGATTCTTATCTCAATGGCATCACATCAATTGTTCCAGGGCCCAAAGTGGATTACAGTAAATGAAGCCAAGAGGACAATATAATCCATTAGCATTCCTCCCAGGTCTCTCAAATGGATAATTTCCAAGGCTTCATATCATGTTGATTTAAATTACAAACTGAAGTGAATGCCAAGAATGCAGACACAACTCTTGTAGTCAGAAAACAATATGTAACAGCAACTCAGAACTCTTTAGCACAATCTCCGTTAAGGTCCACCAGGTTTTTACAGGCGTCAACAAGACTGGCAGCCCTTACAACCCTTAAAACTTTAATGCCAAGGACAAAGCGTTGAACCAAAGTCAACGCAGAATCTACATTGCTTCTTCAGATGTAGATGTTTTGACTGGTGGTCTCCTTCATAGCACCCTGGTAAACGTTTCCCTGGGCAGGCTAAGGAGTGTGAACCCTTAGTGACATGGGTCTCTTTTTCTGGGAAAAAAAAAAAAAAAGGGGGTGGTAACCAGTCAAGTAGACCTCCCACCCCACCATGCCAATGACCAATCAGGCTTCTTTTCACAGCAGGATTTTCTCCAATACAGGCTCACTACACTTTGCCCTTCCTGATTGGTCCCTGGAGTGGGAGGAGTTTTTCCTTTAACCCGACTGGCTAAAATGGTTGTAACTTTGCACAGTGAACTGAAGAGGGGCACCACCGGAGCAAATCTCTCACCAGTGGCAGTACATTCAGAAAGTTTTCAGATCTCTTTATTTTTTTCCACATTTTATTATATAACCTCAATACTGTACAAGATTAATTTTTTAAATCATCATTCTGCACATTACACATGATATCCATCCATCCATTTTCCAACCCGCTGAATCCGAACACAGGGTCATGGGGATCTGCTGGAGACAATCCCAGCCAACACAGGGCACAAGGCAGGAACCAACCCGGGACAGGGTGACAACCCACCGCAGGACACACCCACACACCAAGCACACACTAGGGCCAATTTAGAATCGCCAATCCACTGTGGGAGGAAACCGAAGTGCCCGGAGGAAACCCACGCAGACACGGGGAGAACATGCAAACTCCACGCAGGGAGGACCCGGGAAGCGGACCCGGGTCTCCTTACTGCGAGGCAGCAGCGCTACCACTGCGCCACCGTGCCGCCTACACATGATAATCAAAAAGTTAATAATAATTATAATAACAAAAAAAATGAAAACTTTTTTGCAAATTTTTGTACATAAAATGCAGAAAAAGTGAAGCAGTCTGAATACTTTCTGAATTCACTCTATTATACAAAAAATTATGTACCTGATTAAATTTAACTGTTAATTTCAAAACCTGCAGATCGATGCCCAACCCTTCTAAGTTTTATGAACAATTACACTTCGAGGTTGATTATTCTTAGAGCTGGGCAATACTTCAAACTAATACAGTGTACAGAAAGTGACCTTTTCATTGGAGTAAATGTAAAGTTTTAAATATTCTCGTGGTGTGAGCGGGTGGGGTTGTATCCAGGGCTGGCACCTGCCTTACACCAAGTGTTGCTGGAATGGACACCAACGCCCTGTCACCTTGGTTACTGGATTACAAAAGGAATGCTATGATGAAAAATGAATATTCATAACAAAATCTATTCATCGCTTTTCTAAACCATCTTGCAAAACAAAAAATAATACATAATGCAAAAACCACATATGTATTCTGCTTCCATTAGTTTTCTGTATTATGTTAAAAAGACTGGAGCAGTAACTCATTGATGTACCCAGCTAGGTGCAGAATGGGGTGCTACTATTCAACTGCCAAGTAACCGTATTAGCCAGTATCATTTTGTGGTTTTTTTTTTTTTTTTTTTTGCCATTGTGATAATGTACTCTATGAAGTGTATTGTATTTTTTTGTTCAGAAATGGTAATTGATAAACTTTACATCACTGAACTTAAGATATTAGAACTGGCCTTTTACTGACTGCCAGTGTCTTTTAGGTAGTGACACTTTATTGATCCCAAGGTTTAGGCCTGTCGATTCACTTCGTGTAAGATACAGAGCTAACAGAGCTGCACGTTATGAGGTAAGTTGAGCAAAGTGTTGCTCTGATTGTACATAATTCTCTGGTTAGCACTGCCCTTCACCCCTATGGAAATACTTAATAAACAAAAAAAAAGTCATAGGAATTCTTAAAATCAAACTTACATCTTACCAGTAATTTAGTCTGTTTTGTAGTGGTCAGCATTGCTGTTTATTGGCAAAAAAACCTTTGAACCTGACCTGCACCAAAGCGCTTTTGTAAAATAGGTTATAAAAGTCAGTGTGCTGGTCAGCCTTAGTGAGACATTTTTGGTAGCCTTTCTTCAATGATTTTTTTTTTCTATAATTTGCTTGAACATTCCGGTTGATTTTGTAACTTCTATCATCACACTAAGTGTTATACTGTAGTTCGGTTGCGGCACCGATTTATTTGCACGAATCCGAGAGACAGGTTTTGGGCCAAGGGGAGGAGGAGGTGGGACCTCAGGAGTGGGGATCTGGGTGGGGCCCTCCTCACTCACGCTCCAGCCTCCGTTTGAGTCGATCTACCTCACGCTATGTGTTGGAGCGTACCTTGCCATGGCTTAACTAGCGATACCTGTTTGTTCAGCAGACATTATCATCTAGAGATTGTTAAGGAGCAACGTTTGACGTTTTTGAGAGAGAAATCAGAGCTACGCGTGTTTTAGAGGGTAGCTGCTGATTGGCAGAGATATTACGGCCATGTGCTGTTCTCCCAACGTGGGGGACGCTCTCCCTTCAGAGCTGAATATGATCAGATACAGTGGCAACGTATGACACTGCAGCATACGTATGTGGTATAGCGGGTCCGCGGCTTCCAAAAAAAAAAAAAAAAGGTCAGGTTTTAAATCGGTACAGCCGTGCCATTCTCCATGGGCGTGACTGCACGACCGCGGGGAGTTAATGAGGTGATCGGAGTGAGTCGCACCTGCATGTGTGGGTGCGTCGTTCTTGTTTGCCTCATTGGCTTCCTGCGGCGTGTAATTAAGGCGCTGCGCCCACAGAGGCACCCGTCGGTGTGTGTATATATACACAGATGTATACGAGAGTGGGGAGGATAAATCGGAGAGAGAAATCGTGGAGGATGTAAGGGGAGGAGAAAAAGCGATTGCGGTAAAAGGTCAGAAAACAGCAGTCAGGTGGTGATGATCCAGCCACCTGGAAGGTGGAGACACCATGAGCTGGGGCCCCGCGAAGGAGCGTTATGCTGATGTGCTCTGGGGGCTGATTCGCCCCACTGAATGTATGAGTGAGTGGGGTTAGCAGGAGAGGTGCCCTCCCGAAGGATCTGAGGAGCGACTGCGGGTGCGTGTTGGATCGAGGGAGGAGACTTGACCTTGGCGGTCTGGCAGTGACATCCTGATGGAGGCCAAGACGGAGGTTAATTGAAGGATCTCGTGGTTGTTGGTTCTCCACCGGCAGAAGGTGCAATGGGAGGAGGGCTGGAGAGTAAGGAGAGACTGCGTTTTAACTACTGCATATATTAACCTTGTGTTTTATGGATTTATTTATTGTTGGTTTTTATCCTCACTGGACCTTTGTTTTATGGATTTATTTATGGAACTTTGGACACTGCACTTTTGCCCTTTGTTTTGATTGTTTTAATAAAAGTACTTTTTCACCTTTGAATATATCCGCTGGCTTCATGTGAGATTTGTCCGCATTTGTCAGCTCATCTCGGTGACATTACTGACGGTGTTGGGAGCCTGAAGAGAACACACATCGTCACAACGTACATTCCACATTCTTGCCTGATAGCAAAACCAAAAATATTGTATATCAAGAGGCCCTCGATACGAAAGCTATCAATATAAATTCTTCTCAATACAAATTATTACATTTTACAGGGGATAATCAGTCTATTATATAATAAACCACTGGGCAGTTTGGCTTTGGTGTGATCGGCCAGTTGGGATTTGGTGGCACAATTAAGAGGAAATGTGAGTCTGTGACACATGAGGAAGAGTAAAGGCACACGCTGAGAGAGTCTTCTTCAAAGACAAATTATAAAACCGGACAGGAGGCAAGAAAGGCGCCTTGTAAATAATGCCAGAGTCTGAGAAGCAGGCTTTACAGGAATATGCTCGACAAGAGAGAAACGCTGGTGAAGAGAGGCGTAGACACACATGCATACAGGGGGGTAAGGCTCTGAAGGTACATTTAGAGCAAGAGACAGAATAATTTATAATTATTTGCTATTACGGGTATATGGCAGGTGCCGTGGCTAGTAGTTCTATAATAAGGCTGTTTAAATAAAGAGATGTAGTAACCACATCCTTTTTATCTAATACATTTCATGTGGGAAAATGTTCACGTAGGACAAATTGTGATTATTTTCTGTTTTCTAGAATTGCAATTTAAATCACAGATATGACAGATATTTTTCCAAAATTGAACAGCCCTAAAAAGAGTTTTGTGATTTTGCAACCTGGGCAAACGCAGGACGCTTACCTTGAGCGATGTTTACCACCTGACCCCTCTGAATCATGGCAATCTGGAATTCATCACATTAGACACACTGGAGCTTTTTGTTATGTCACCAGCTTTTCCTGAGCAGGGGCACGACACGCACTGGCCCAATTTCAACAGCTCTGACACATTTAGTAAATAAAAGATGGGCCCACTCTTCTGGTTTTAGCTACTTGTTACATCGGCTTGACTAAAATCCAAACAACTTGCAGTCTATCTGGGAAATGTATTAAATATTTTTATGTAAATCTTTCAATATGCTGGAAATAAACCCACTGTTAAATGTTGCTTTTGCCATCTGGTCTTAATCCAGGCAATCCTTGTACCTGTTTCAATTCAGGAAATGTGCTCATAGTAAAAAAAAAAAAAAAAAAAGTTGAAAATTAAATTAATTTTCTACCTACTAACACTGCTATAATGAAATTTAGTTTCCTGGCCAAGAATCAATATACAAACTGAAATATATAATAATATACTAATGAAATAATAAAATATTAAATAAATATTTTGGCTTATTAATCAACTACAAGTGATTTCTACACTATAGTATGTAATTGTAGATGTATTGAAAATACACGAGTAAAGAATGCAGTACAATACAGCAAAGAAACAGCAGCTTTAACTTAGCATTAAGTTTCATGACATGCAGCATCCTTTCTCCTGCCTCAAACCTCCAACTCAAGTGGTACTGGCTCTCCAAATGAAAGACAATTATTTTAACTGATGACAAAAGCACAGTATCTTGTCACTAGTTCATTTCAAAAAGTGCCAAACATTTAAGCCATTATCAAGTCATTATCAAAAACCTTTATTAGAGGTGATAATAATGATCAGCTCAACAAAACCAAGGGTAAGCAATAATGAGCACTTGAGACTTGGGTTTAAAACAAAAGTAGCAGTAGGCAATTCATGAATACAGTTTGCAATATCGTGTTATGGCTTCATTTTAAGTTTTTACAATTTTATTTTAGTGTTCTGTCTATTAAAACGTGCATGGTGGTTCAACCACAATAGGTTTTAGATTCTCTGCAGTGCCAAAAAAGCACAAAAGATTTTATTTCTTATGTTTTAGTTTGCTATGGTGCCTGTGTGAAAACTTCCACCATCATTAGGCGATCACCCTGTTTATTAAGCCAGCGCTGTTACACTGTAAATTGCTTTCTGTGCATATCCATGCCACAAACTGCCTATACAGATTTCTAGATTACTCACGCATCCATGTGGTGCCCTGCACTCTGTAGTCCATCACCCATCTCCTTCTCTATGGCGCTCCATTCACTTTAAAATAAAAAGACAGGTAAAAATAAATATTAGAATTCTGACCAACTGACTAGGCTTGGGTTCATTCTCAAAGCAGAGAGCCTAAAAATAAATTCAAATGGATCACACATCAGTAAACATACTGTATATAAAAAAGAAAAAAAAAAGTATATTATATATACAGTGGAACCTCGGTTTGCGAGCATAATTCGTTCCGGTAACGTGCTCGTAGTCCAAAGCACTCGTATATCAAAGTGAATTTCCCCATAAGAAATAATGGAAACTCAGATGATTTGTTCCACAACCCAAAACTATTCATATAAAAATGATTAACACAAAATATAAAGTAAAAATACATAAAACAAATTAACTTGCACTTTACCTTTGAAAAGAATCATGGCTGGTGTGAGTGAGTTTCTAAACTCTTGTGGGATTGCACCCAACGGGACGACACGTGGAAGAGCGTCCCAAAGCAATCACAGTCTCCCAGCGCTGTAGCAGTTCTCCGTAAAAGCGAATCCGAAAAGATCGCGGACATGCTATAAGCAGCTGCCGTCAATGGGTGATACAAGGAACATTATAAATGTGCAGGGCCCTGCCTGACTGCTGTGTCTGTGTATAAATAACCGCGCTGTTGCCGTTTCAAGCTGAATAAAGCTTGCGTTGCTAAAGTACTGAGACTCAGCTTCGTGTTTTAGGGTGCAAGATGGGGACTTGCACGTCACAGCACACACACACACACACGTGCGCGCACACACAGTCACAATGCTAATGCTGCAGTAAACAGTATACGCTCATACGGATGTTGACTATATGAGTGAGGCACGCTGACTCAGACGGAGAATAGGAGACGATTACCCACAATCCCGCAGTGAGAGAGAGAGAAGAACCATCAGCTCAATTGTGATCACATGACGCTCAGAAGACAAACTACTCGTAACTGCAAGACCTCTCTCGTTTATCAAGTGAAAATTTATTAAAAATTTTTGCTCGTCTTGCAAAACACTCGCAAACCGAGGTTCCACAGTATATATATATATATATTATATATACATATATACATACACACACACACACACATATACATGTGCACAGTACAGTTACTGTTATACCACAATATATTATCACAACACTTGATATGTTACTATTGTACTACATTAAATATTGTTATTGCAGTATATTGTGCTTTATTTTCCATTTTCTATTTGCTTCAAATTATAATCTGGAATTGTTTCACAGTTGGCAAAATATATTAGTCTATTACATGTAATGAGAAAAGCCTTAAAGACTTAATTCTTCTTTCCTTTCCAGATTTCAGATATCTTAGCAGACTCCATTCTAACTGTGTGAATACTCAGCCACAGTGCACATTGGTACATCCTTGTCCCGGGTGATTCTTTGTGAGATGGGCCTTTATGAATTGTAACATTGATCCGGTAAATGACTAGCGTGTAGTCATGTAGTGGGTTGGCGAGCGAAGCGAACAGGGGGCAGAGCTCCCTAGTATATACATATATTTTATATATAATTTGAACCTGTCACTTGTATTGCTATAGATGTATCAGGGTATTTGGGGTCTGAGGCACCCCCTTTTAGTCACAATATATATGTTTGTGTATTTAATATTCTGTGTACAATGTGTGTGTGCATTCTCATATAAAGGACATATCATTATGTCGCTAGAACACTAACATACTCATTTCATGATTACCTATTTTTTAAACTTTTATACACAAGCAAAAAAGTGTTGAAAACAGTTTGTTTTTCGATGTCTGATAAAGAATCAGTGTGTGTGTGTGTGTGTGTGGTCGAAGTTTGTATAACTTTTAACATTAAAACCTGGCACATGGGCATGAAATTCCAATGTTGCATCAGAATGTGATGCACAATTTCAGCCCAGCTTCCTTCAACACCAAATTTTTATAATCCTTTGTGCGTGACCAAAAAGACAGCTCCAGCTTATACAAAATGAATTGCTTCTAATTTCCAATAGATGATGCAAGAAGAAAAAAAAGTCATAATATTTGTCCTCACTGTAAACTCTTCCTTTATTGACTTTTTCACACATATAGGCACCAATACTGTACACGGTGTTTTTTGTCCTTTATATTTTTAGGTCCAGATTCCTGATGTCTTACGTTGGCAAAACTCTGGAAGGCAATTTTGCTTTCTTCACTTGAATTATTAATAGATATTTTATCATGATGCTCTTCGTGTAACTGCCTTCTGCTAAGAAAGTCTTTATAGTGAAGTCATCACTACTTAAAATAGAATGTTGGCAGTAGACAATATTATGTAAAAGAACAAAATATTCACAGTACATTTATAAAATTAAACCTACCTGAACACTCTTCCGTAGTTTCCATGAACTTTGTACACTCCATAAAGGCGGTCTGCAACTCTCTACAACAAAAATTAAATCATTATCTTATTTGTAAGAAAATATAAAAGAAATGTCATAAATAAAATAGGATGGACAGCACTATTTCAATAGTCACAGTTAAAGCAACAAAAATACACAAGCACTGACTGCAAGATATGTTGAAATAGTGCAAAACCATTCAGATGTTTCACAACTTTAACAATTAAACTGCAGTTTTGTTTTTTGATCTTTCATTTACAAAGAAGTTCTCAGAAATACACACCTCAGATTATAACATGCAGGAATTACAGGAAGCTCAAATTTGGTCAAGTAGAAAGTGAGGCAAATTGAAGTACAAATGTTCACGTTTTACCTAACCTGATTTTGCAGACTTCATTATTTATAAAAGATTTGTGAAAACTATTTTGAGTCCAGGACCGAATCAAATTTTTTTTTTCCCCCCAATTTCTAAATAAATATTCGACACAAATCAAGTGAACAACACATTTCCCCCCACATCTGGCTATTTCATGATTCAAAGTCCGTTCCCCTGTTGCAGGAGTGTCTTCTTACCTTCTGCTTACAAAATAACCTATCAGACAAATGTTTTGTGGACAACTAACCATCAAACCTTTATGAGCTTGTAAGACATTTCATTCCAAAACCATGGGGATTAACATGAAGCCTGCTCCACTCTTCTGGGAAGGCTTTCCACAAGATTTTGGAGTACGTCCATGGGAATTTGTGCCCATTCAGCCAAAACAACATTTGCGATGTCAGGTGCTGATGTTGGGTGAGAAGATCTGGCTTATATTAATCGACATTTCAATACATCCTAAAGGTGTTCAGTGAGGTTGAGGTCAGGGCTCTGTGCAGGCCATTCGGGTTCCTTCCTCCATGTCTTTATGGATCACAAGTGCAAAGTCAAGAAAAGGGTCTTTCCCCAACTGTGGCCCCAAAGTTAGAAGTGCACAATTGTCTAAAATGTCTTTGTATGCTGAAGTACTCTTCCCTGAAACCAAAGGGTGCCTAGGCCACACTGCGACATAATCCCTCCTCCATCAAACTTTAAAGCAAGCACTATGCATTCTGGAAAGAAGTGTTCTCCTGGCATCTGCCAAACCCAGAATTGACCATCAGACTGCAAGATAGTGAAGCATGATTCATCACTCCAGACAACACGCGTCCACTGCTCTATAGTCCAATGACACCGCTCTAGCCGACGCTTGGCATTGTGCATACTGATCTTAAGCTTGTGTGCAGCTGTTCGGCCACTGAAATCTATTTCATGAAGCTCCTGATGCACAGTTTTTGTGCTGATGTAGCTTCCAGGTGCAATCTGGAACTCTGCTGCTAGTGTTGCAACAGAGAATAGGCAATTTTAGCACACTATGCACTTCAACACTTGGTAGCCCCACTCCAGGGCTGTGGAGTCGGAAGCAATTTTTGGGTTACTGGACTCTCTTATTTGTAATATAATGTGTTAAAATTTCCAATTTCACATATAATGATTTGATTAAACTATTTCTTCTTCTAGACTTTTGATAAAAATATACCTTTTTTTAGTTTGGTAGCTTTAGTCTTGCTTAATGTTACTCAGTGTGTCTGCAAGCCAGAGCAATTTCATTATAGCCTTCAAATTTTAACTTTAACACGCGAGAGTGCTAAAAAGTAGTCTAATGATTCAGACTGGCAGTGATGAAATGCCTTGTATCTTGTGTTCTTTCAATCAACATCTACAAAAAAACCCAACATCTGTCTGTCCGCTTTTCACGAGAGAACTACTTATCGGATTTACGTCTGTTTTTTCCTATAATTCGCTTGAACATTCCAGTTGATTTTGTACCTTTTCTCTTATCGCACTATCATAGTTCGCTTGTGGTACCGATTATACATTTTCTCTCTAATCCGAGAGAGAGACTGTGGGCCGAGCCCTCCTCACTCTCATGCCAGCCTCCATTCGAGTCACTCTACCTCTCACCACGTGTTGGAGTGTACCTTGCCTTCCGCTTAGATAGCGATACCTGTTTGTTCAACAGACATTATCATCTATGAATTGTTATGGAGTATCATTCGACATTTTTGAGAGACATATCACAGCTACATGTGTTTAGAGGGTATCTGCTGACTGTCACGAGATATCATGGCCACATGCTTTTCTCCCTATGTGGGAAGTATTCTTCCGTCAGAGCTGAACACGATCAGATACAGTGGCAGTGTTTGACGTTGGAGTGTTCCTACCTTCTACTTGGCCAGAATTACATTTTTTTATTGATTTTGTGCTGTTTCACTACTACGTGGATGGAGCTGTCTGGGATAGCTAGTAGTAAATATATTAGTCTAATTACAAACACAGAAGTCAGAGTCGGAGGTACCATAAATTGAGAAGTTGCAGCTGGAGTCGAAAGTCTTGTGTACCAACTCCAGAGCCCGGCCCCACTCTGTGAGTCTGCGTGGTCTACCACTACACGGCTAAGCTGTTGTTGCACCGAGGCACTTCCACTGTACAATACTAGCACTTCCACTGGACTGGGCCAGATCTAGCAGCTGGCCTGCAGCAAAGGTGGCATCTTATGACAGTGCCACGTTTAAAGTGACTGAGCTCTTCATTACGACCCATTCTACTGCCAGTGCTATCCAATGAAAATTGCAAGGCTATGTGCTTGATTTGATGCACCTGCTAACAAAGGGTGCAGCTGAAACAAATGAACTCAGTAATCTGGGAGGTGTCCACATATTTTTGGCCACATAGTGTACCTTCTGACTGCCAAAAGTGTAGACATTATCAGCTTCATCATTCGAAAACACATAAACCTTCTAAGATCCGTTTCAAAAAAATACTCTCCATTATTCTTAAGTGTAGAAATTGCCAGCATCAAAGAACATTTATTGTAACATTATAATTTTCATGCTGTAATAAAAGTGAGTTAATTTTTCCACATCAGTAACATCCACTTGGCTGAGGTATAAAATGGCATGGAACAGTCAGTGTTCTTCAGATCAATCACTATTTATGGGCATTTTTTTATAACACTGCACAGGTCAGTTTGACCCAGATATGGTGCTCTGTCAGCTTTGAAGGTAAACTACAAAAAAACATAAAAAAATGAAAATATATATTTTTATTGTCGTATAAATGCACTTACAGCTCGTACACGAAGTAAATGTGATATGACGGATTGCAGTTCATCACTGTAGTGCTTCAGCTCTGTAAATCTCCTTAAAAGGGGAAAAAAAGGTCAACAGGCTGCACAGATGATATATGTCAATTGAAAAAAGAGCACAAAAACATTTGCTACTCTCTAAAAAAAAAAAAATAATAATAATAAACAGCACTTACTTCTCCGGATTTTTTACCCGAAAGGTTGCATTAAGAGCTTTCAACCTGGAATCTGCCTGCAAATGTTAATTTTAAAAGATTGTAACAAAGAAAACTGCTTTATCTATCTACAATTTACAAACTTTGTACAAAAAGAAAGCAAAGGTGAACATCAGAAAGCCAGTGTATGACAAAAATGGTCTGCCAGTAATTACCTTTATTTTAATTATTATCATTTAAATAGTCAATTTTCAGTATTTTAAATATTTCAGCCACCACCGCTCCCCACCAAAATTTCCCAGCTTATATAGGGGATGTGTGCATCATTTAGTCCACCCAGAGAGCCCCGAGACCAGATATCCCATGCAATGCTGCACTACTATCACTAAACAATTACAACACCATTTTACACTGTGTAACTTTACAGGAGAGAAATCAAAGAAGATTATAAGGAAGATACTACAGGGAGGCCAAAATCTTTCAGTCAATTATGATACCAAGATTTGTGCATGTGAAAGGAAAAATTAACAGACTCCTTAACTAATGCAAACAACTTGCAGAAGACATACAATGAAATTAAATATGGACTCTCCAAGTTCCGTTAAGTAATGGTTTATTACGACAAATATACACACAGTGAGACTTCTTTATTGTACGAAAGACAAGCATTTTAAAAAGGTTGTTATTCAAAGCAGCAAATCAGCCGTAGGAAGCAAACTAACAATGTCAGCACACATAAAATGGAACGACAGCCAAAAGATTACACTTGGCTTACAAATACAAAGTCAGCTTGGGCCATCCACAAAACTCTCAACTGGGCCATTTGCACCGATGAAAACAAATCCCCAGTGCTGATAAGCAATGAATCAAATGTTAAATTATTTAAAGCAGATGGAAAATTCATGTCTTGCATGAGTAAAATGAAGTAACTATGCCAAACTGTTTGGATATTGTTTAAAAAATTTCTAAAAAGAGGCCATAGCACTGGATCACCTGTATGTTGAAAGGAAGAATATGCATTACTGGAAAACTGAAAGACTATTAATGACTTTTTATATGAGGGAGATTCAAAAGTAAAGGCAACTAGCCCTTTAATACGGGTAACCTGTCACCAGATGAACAGAACAGTTATATCACTTCTTCACATGGTCTCTCTGTACATCAATGCACTTCTTATTTCATTCTACTTGGGAGAAGATGATTTTTCGGCTGCTCCCACATCCAGGTCTGTGCCACCTCCTTAACCTCTTCATCAGAGGTTAAGGTTCGACGGTTTTTTAGCTGCTTTAACTGGAACAAAGATATGATCACTGCATGGTGCTACATTAGGGCAGTAAGGGGGACGTGGAAGACATTTTAACTGCTTCCACAGTTGAGGCCGCTGCATTGGGTCACAGCGTCCATGAGATGTTGCTTGTGCAGATTAGTAAGAATGTTTGGGTGCCCATCTTGCACAAAACTTTGCGGTACCCTAAGTCATCAAGCTTTTACGATGAAGTTCAGGTATTTTACTGTCATTGTATAACACAACAAAATTACTTTGGTGACAACCCCAAAGTGCATTTAAAATCCAAAAGGCAAATATTTCAGATAACAATAAAATAAATGAATATAAATAGGAACTAAACACAAAATAATCATATAAATTCCATCTACAGATGCCATATATAATGTTAAATGTCCAAGTAACCAAGACGGATTATTATTGCATAAATGTACAGCAGCATAGATTATTATTGCACGTTAGTAAACAGTATATTACACATTACCTACTTATCGTACATGTTCAATGAAAAATGATCTCAGACTGAGGAGATATCAGACTTCAATGAGTTTATAACTATTTGTGAGTGTATGGACTGATTTGAAGCGCCTGCCTATAAGAAGCTTAAACAAGTTATGTCCAGGATGAGTGATGTCTCTGATGATGTTTTTAGAAATCTCAGCACGCCTCATCTTTCAACAATGGTGAAATCCCACAGTGGATCGTCCATGCTCATTTAGTCTTGGCTTCAACTAGACTAATGGGAGAGCGCTGTGCACTTTTGTGTTTGAACAACCCATAAGCCATGATGAGAATGTTTAATTGTGTCAGCTTCTATCCACTGCAGTTACAGTGTAATTTTCAAAATGTCTTTACTCTTTTTGATTTACCCTCGTACTCGTGTTACTTAAAGTTAAGAGTAATTCAAATTATACACAATTAAAGGCTATTAGAACACTTGGAAAAACACATCAAATTGATCTGAAACTTGGTAGAGTGTGAAAACGATTACAAGCATGGTACATACACCACATACATAGACCTTTCCCACAGTGAGCATAAAAGACATCTCCAAAGGTAATCCTACTGAGTGGATTCTGGTTGTTAGTGTACTCTTAGTGACCAAACATGCCCCACACATTCAACTCTCAGACTTGGAGCAAGAGAGAATTGTGGGAATGTAGATTATTCTTCCCAAACATACTTGTGTTGGACAGATTGTATGCACAGTGACAAGGTATGGTGTCAGTGGGTAGAGGAGGGTTGGACCCACTGAAGTGAGGGGTCTGGGGCACCCCGACACACAAACAAGACACCCTGTGTGCATGGCAGTGATGGACCAAACTACCACATCACAACCCAATAGTTGCTTAGATTTGTCAGACCGGACGGCCCAGCCCGGACTCCACTATAGGATGCCTAGGGGGAATTGGTGGCTAGATGGCCGAGGTCTCCATGACAGTGTTTGTGTCAGACTTTGTTTTTGACTTCCTCTTTTACAATTTGAATCTCCTCCGTTGTCAACTGGCCATAGTTCTTCAATTAATTAATGGACAGATATTGTTGGTTTCCATTTATGTATTGTCAGTTTCTGCCTTGCTGTCCATGTTTTTATCTGTACCAGTTCTGTATTTAGTAATTAGGGCAATCGATACTTGTATTTTAACTGAGAATTGTTCCCATCGCTCTGAGCCTGCACTCATTGAAAAGCGTTATACAAAAACATAATTTGTAATTGTGTAACCAGTATCCGCATGCACTGTTCAACACCGTTTGCAGCAGTGGGGCCTTCTCACTCACTACCTGTTCTTTCAGATAACCTTAACCATTGACCACAGGCATCTGTAACTGCAGTGGTACCAAGCACACTGCTAATGGCTAAATGACAGGCATCATGTTTTCGGTTGAGCCCTGGTTCAATTTACAAAATATACAAAATGCAGTTCCCAGCAGCCCCGGAAGTATTGCACCATTGGCCAGCTTTGGCTGTTGCACAGGGGTTGCTGTGAAGAAACAAAATTCAGTTGTAAGATGATGGTAGGATTACAATTGTCTTGTGTGTCTTGTGTTGTTGCTGCTTTTAATGCTATGTTCACTTCATTTGGATTGCAATTACATTAACCAAAGGATTACAGTTATCACTGGATTTGTGTTCTTGCCCCATGCCTCCTTGTACATGCGATTTCATCTGGGTTGGTAAACGTTTTCATCTTTGGAGCACTCACAACTTCTACAAATCTTCACTTACACCGGCATCACAGTAGGACAAACTTTCTAGAACTTTCTGGAGGCTGTCCAGTGGGGATTTCATTTAACACACCACCATCCTCTACATCTCTGTAAAACTGGACTGTGTTGTGTCTACTGTTTCGTCGGGTTTTCTCTTGTACCTTTGTTTACTTAAATAATTATCACCGTTGGGGTTATTGGGCTATTTGTTAATTATTATTTAATAGTGTCCTTCATTATTTTTTCAATATATTCTTTACCACTGACGTACTTAACTGCTGTATTATGTGTCTCTGTACGAAAGTGTGCGATCCCAGTCATGGCTGGGTGGGCGGCTGGGTGGGCTCCTGGGGAAAAAAAAGTAAAAAAAATCATAAATCACCATTTCTGAGACAGTGAGAATCTGAGCAGTATATGGGCACTACACCATAATACGGAGGCATGCATTCTGCAGTGCCATCCAGTCCCATCACCAGGTGTTACAGTGTGGGGTGCCATTGAGTCCAACTCTCATTCCTTCCTCGCATGTATTGCCATTACCTTGACCAGCAAGTGATACATGACAGAGGTGTTGAAGGCTGAGGTTGTACACTATGTGAAGAGGGTTCCCTGATGCCATATTCCAACCACATCCTAGAGTCCCTGGATGACTACCATGTGCCACTTCTTCCCTAACCCACACATTCCTGACCTCTCCCTCTGTGATGCTGAAAAGCTGGTTCATGCCTTTATCTCATCCAGGCTGGTTTATCGTAATGCACTCCTCATCGGGATCCCCGGCAAGAGCCTTCAAAAACTCCAACAAGTTCAAAATAGTGTTTGCAAGAATCCTGATGAGGGTGCGGAAATATGAACACATTTCACAAATCCTTCGGCCACCTCGTTGGCTCCCTATTCACCTCCGTATTGAATACAAACTCTGTTTGTTTACTCACCAGTGTATCCATGGAAATGCTCCACAATATCTTAAGAAACTCCTTATACTACAATTCACTACTAGAAACCTCCATTTTTGCAAATACTAACCGCCTTCACACCAATCCCCCCAACCCCCACCCCCCAAATGTGACCAGACTTCATACAATGGGTGACCGATTCTTTGCAGCCGCTGCTCCACGGCTCTGGAGTGGGCTAACAGAGAGCCTGAGAACACAGCGGATTGTGGGCTGTTTTAAAAAACAGCTAAAGACTTTTCTAATTAGGAAAGCATATTAACAAGAATGCTACTAATTATTGTTGTTTTATCTCTGTTTTTATCTTGCTTTGCCTTTGTTTAAACTCTTTATGTAGCACTTTGAGATTTACTACTAATGTAAAGTGCCCTATAAATAAAATGCATTATTATTATTATTATTATTATTTATCCCCTATTATGCATGTCTAGGACACAGCCCGATGACAAATGGCAAATCCTAGACCACTGGCCATTGCCATGGTTGAACTCTGGATATAGTGGGTACATGGCAAGCCACTCTACAAAACACACACCAGCATTTCTTCCTGACTGTGCAAGCAGATACTTCTGCCCATGGTGGGTTTACAAATACTAATTACTGTGCATGAGGTAACGAGCTGTGTTTCTAATCATGTACACCATATTGCTCACATCTTGTTTATTTTTTGGTACTGCAGCATTAATGGCCAGAAAAGTTTTATTAAAAAATAACATGGCCATTAACTTACAACATCACTCATTAAAAAAATGAAAAAGAAAACAGGGAAGCCAGATCATTTTAACGTATTATAACATACTGTAACATAACATTTCTGAAGCCCACTTAGTTAATTTCAAAATCTGCAATACACAAGTCAGGAACCAAGCTTGGATGGGGGTCCAACCCTTCGTAGACCTACTCAAGCACACTGACACAGGAGCCAATTTGGAGTCGCCATCTAAACTGCCACACTCTTTGGAATCTTTGGAATATCGGAGTAAAAATGACACACAGACAGGGAGCAACTGAAAAACTCTACCAATCTATGACCAGGCATGGAATTTAAACCCTGGATGCTGCCTCTAGGAGGCAACAGTTATACCCACTCCATCACTAGATTGCCCCCATTATACTGACTTACAGTTAATTGCAAGATTTCACAATGGGGTCACAACACATTTCCAAACAACTCAATTTTAGAATGCATTTTTTTTTTTAACTTCTGTCAACAGTTAAAGGAAATCTATGATGAGGAACTCCTCCAAATCTACTACTCATGCACTTATAAATCAAACAAAAACAAAAAAAGAGTGCTCTTCTGCTGAGGCAACCTCTAAGGAGTAGCGAGAATGTATCCTTTTTCCATTGTTTTGAACTGAAAAATCATACAACTAATCCCAATGGATTAACTAAGGATTACAGCCCAGCTGAGCTGCCATTCACAGGCCATGAAAAGTTCAAAAGGTACTGAACCTCTGTGAAATTCAAGAACGTTGACAATGTTTTAGCGTATCAAATCTTATTAGAGCCATATTGATATTTAACAAAAAGATACTGCACTTTTATATTAATCAAAATACTGCAGCAGCATAAAAATACTTCCTTTACAACATCATTAACAAATATTTGGAAAAGGTCTGGCCAAGAATACAAGAATAGTAAGAGGGCTATTAAAAAAATCATTCTCAGTGCTTGGATATGATTTCTAACACCACAAACAGTATCTGACCAAAATACTCTGCTAAGAGGCACAGTGATAAGAAAGAAAAAAAAACATACATTAGTTAAAGCCTAAATGTTAGATTACCACTTCTTCAAAATGTATGGTGCACAGCTATTTTAAAAATACAAAAAAATAAATGCATATTGCATTGTAGACAGATAGACAGATATGGGAAAGACACTATATGACAGACAGACAAAGGAAACCCACTAAATAATACTAGAGAGGAAAGGCACTATAAAAGAGACAGACAGGTTAGGAGCAGGTGCTGATACAGCGCATTGCCGCACCCACCACATGACAAACCAACTCAGGATCCCAGATGAGGACCCAATTGCAGCAATGCAATGGCTGACACCTCAGCACCACACTAGCAGAGATGGAATGGAACCAGTGTGAGGTTTTTTTATGGTGTCTGGAGTGCCAATTCTGCCACCAACCCCCAGGTTTTTCCTTGCAGGTTGGAGGGCCTACTTACAGGTTAACGTCATACTCAGGATGAGGCAATTGCAGGTTAAGGGCTTCGCTCAAAGGCCCATCGAAGTACAGATTCAAACCAGCAACCTTCCAATTGCCAGTGCAAATCCATAGCCTTAGAGCCACCACACTGCCCATATAATAGATAGACGCATACTATATAATACAGATAGATAGATAGGCAGATATAGGAAAGACACTATATAATACATAGGTAGATATGAAAGGCACTAAATAATACAGATAGATAGATAGATAGATAGATAGATAGATAGATAGATAGATAGATAGATAGATAGATAGATAGATAGATAGATAGATAGATAGATAGATAGATAGATAGATAGATAGATAGGGCACTAAGTACAGTAATAATATAGTAAAGGCACTATGTGATACAGAGAGAGAGAGATAGGAAAGGCACTATATAATACATAGATGGATAAATAGGAAAGGCACTATATAAAACAGATATACAGAACTTTATTTGCCCTGGAGGGAATTTGGCTTTTTACAAAAACTAAATATTTATTTATTTATTAGGAAACGTCAAATATACACCAAAATGACTAAACGAAAGGACACTTCTAACTTGGCTAAAGATAAAAAGAGCAGTCACAGTGAGGCATTATAAAGATGTTCATCTGAGTATGTAGTTTTACTAATTAAAATTATTATTAATAAAAAATTGGTTCTCAGCAAATGAGTAGTAATTTATCCAATAACAAAGTATACTAGGGGAACAAACAAAAAAAAAGTATAAAAGTTCACCACTCTTGAAAGGTGAGAAACACGTGGTGTTTTACTTGTTGAACCGTCTACTGTAAATTGGAAATTCAGTACATGCAGAGTCTCAATATTACTCCAAGGTCAACGGAACAAGATTAATAATTAAAAATAGTCATGCTGTGCTTATCTTACCTTTGCTTGGAATCCTGTATCATAAACTACATCTTTCCATCCATTTTCCTAGGAGCAAAAAAAAAAAAAAAAAAAGATAATTTTTAGAAATGTAATTTGAATGTACAGTATTTTTTTCACAATAGTTTAACACCAGTTTTTAATGTACTGTATTACTTTATTAATAGTTTTAACTGGAATTAATTTCATGGACTAGCTGTGAAGGAATAACTAAATAAATATAAGTGTACTTGAAGTTATTAAAGAATATTTTTTTTTTAACTATGTCAATTCAGACATCTCTGTAGGCAAGATGTCCATTTGGTAATGGTATAGTCATAAAAAAATACATAAAGAAAAAAATGTTTATCTTTGAACAGTGGCCATGTGGCTTAAAAAGTATACATATTTTTAGTAAAGCTGTTCAGTGGCATGCTGGTTGGCACTGCTCACTTGTAGCATCACAAGACTGGGTTCAAAGCCCACTCCCAGTACAGATGTTGCGTTTTAATTAACATTTTTAAGTTGGTTCAGTATATTTGAGTGTCGGTGCCTGGTTGAATGTGCCATGGATAAACTGGCATCCAATTCACAGTTGGTTCATTTTTCTAGTAGGTACCACCACAGTAAGTTCCATCTTACCCATCCTAAATCTGAATTAAGCAGATTGTGTAAATGGATGGATGGATCTCATAAACTTACAAATCTCTCTCTGAAAGAACTTAAAAGAACCGTTATCGTCAACGGCACCAACAATATGTAAAACTTGTGAAGTCTACTGTATGTAGCAATGCTCTGGTCACTCCTGTGAGCTGCACATCTGTGCTCCATGGTCCAAATCAAGAAAGTAAACACAAGGGCTCATTTGTCACCAGTAAAGACAAACAGTTTCAAACATTCACGAAGTGGAATAACTGAAAAGTGAACGGGGTAACACAGAACTGACATTTTAAGTAAAGGTTTTGTCTGCTGATCAGAAACAGTTCAGAATTTCAAAAAAATTCTTTAGAAAAATACTGTAGATATGCCAACTTATGATACATATAACAGAAAGATGTTTTACTCTGCACCATTTTCGTAACACAAGGTTATAAATTAAAGGTTTTGCAAGCCTAAACCTTGAAAGAATTGGGGGATTTGGTTAATGGGAGTTACTCCCCGAAGCTAAGAAAAGAGTGATTTTATTATCAATAATACAAAGCACAAAAATGATAAAGAGAAGTAGCAGCAAAATAATGGACCAAATTGACAAATACAAAATCCTGGCTGCTCCACTGGACCTAGCTATTCAGGCCGTCGCACCGGATCTTTCTAGCACGAGGAGGAAAAGCTTACAGTGAGGACAGACTTTTGTCCAGTTCGCTTCTTGAACCCAAGCCAAGTGAACCATGATGGGCTTACTTTCCAGCATCAAGATCAATCTCTGAAAGATCAGAGATCTTTCTCCCAGAGCTTCCCCCTTTCAGCCCGAGGACCTCCTTGTATTCACGAGTTGGCGTTGCTTATTTAAAGGGCCAGACATCATTACTTTCCCCTGCCTCACCTGTCTCATAAAACAAATATCCAAGGTGACTGCACCTGTTCCAGAATATTCCTTATGATGCCACTTGGCAATATGAGGCTTTCTGTTATACCTTTTAAATGGGACCCTTTCAGCATCTGTCACTATAACGGGTTGTTTACAAACAGATTGCACAGAACGTGGTAATTATGTATATCTAAACAAATATTTTATTGTTTTATTCCTGTGCTGCTTCTCCGTTTGTCCAACTATTTCTACAAAGAAGGCATTTAAAACAAGAACTGCACAGATCCCTCTTCCCTTATCTTGGCCTCCCATGCAATTTTCCTTTTAGTTTCCACATGGAAAAGTGAATGTTTGTCACAGTGTATGGAAACATTTATTTTTGTCAATCTTCCATGCCAGCCATTACTGCAGACTTTAAAGCTCCCTGTGAAATTTCATCAGGGGATAGCTAATTGCTAGGTGTACATTATTCATATTTTACTTGGTGATAAGAGATTGAAAAGATGCCGCTGAAAACGTAGATGGTAATGAACACACTATCTAAACACTTAGGGAGCTTCCTTCTGTTTTGCAAAGTAAAAATATGAGGTACAAGGGTTACAAGGCGAGGGGGAAAAATTTCCCTGGTTAGGACGGTTTTACCAAATGATCCACTATATTATAATATGGGGGGGGGGGGGGGGGGACCTTTTCCTAATCTTTATCATATGCAGTGATTATCTGTTAATTTATTTTATGGCTCCTCATTTATTAGTTTATTTTGCACCTGTAGATATACAAAATGAATTGATGTTAATTAATTTCAAACTGCTTGGTTTTCCTGTCTGTTTGAACTGTCTCTATGTGTACCCATAACGCAATTATACATTTGTTATGCTTGTATTTGCATTTGGGTAGCAGAGTGGCACAGATGATGCCTCACAACAGGGTGCTCCCTGCAGGGAGTTTGCAAGTCCTCTCATTGTCCACATGGGTTTCCTTCCCCAGTCATGTAGATTAGGTGGACTGAATGAGCCCCTGATAAAAGTGTGTGAGTGTGCACCCTGCGACAGACTGGCACCACATCCAGTGGATTGTTCCTGCCCTCCACCCACCTGTACCTGCTGGGACTGGCTCCAGCTTCCTCGTGTCCCTGCCATGGATAAATGGGTTAGAAAATGGATGGATGTATTTGCATTATACCTGTCACAGTGCTCTGTGCTTGCACTCTGAAGAGAGCTATACAAAAATAGGCTAAATTGAATTTTCAGTGTGGCATACTACAGGGTGCCAAGCACACTGGAGTGGATGTGCCAAAAACAGCAACTCTGCTGGGATTTTATTTTAAGACAGTGTCAATGGTATACTAAAAAGGAGTTATCACCCAATAAAAGCATGTAGGCAATAATAATAATAATAATAATGCATTTTATTTATAGGGCACTTTACATTAGCAGTAAATCTGAAAGTGCAGCATAAAAGTTTAAACAAAGGCAAAGAAAGATAAAAAACAGAGATAAAACAACAATAATTATAGTATTCCTGTTACCGTAATAAACTTTCCTAATTAAATAGAGAAGTCTTTAGTTGTTTTTTTAAAACAGCCTACAATCCGCTGTGTTCTCAGGCTCTCTGGTAGGCCATTCCAGAGCCGTGGAGCAGCGGCTGCAAAGGCTCGGTCACCCATTGTAAGAAGTTTGGACACAGGGGGGCGAAGGCGGTAGGTATTTGTAAAACGGAGGGTTCTAGTAGTGGATTGTAGTATAAGGAGTTCTTTAAGATATTGTGGAGCATTTCCATGGATACACTGGTGAGTAAACAAACAGAGTTTGTATTCGATATGGAGGTAGATAGGGAGCCGAAGTGACCGAAGGATTTGTGAAATGTGTTCATATTTCCGCACCCTCATCAGGATTCTAGCAGCACTATTTTGAATTTGTTGTAATAATAATAATAATAATAATAATAATTCATTACATTTATATAGCGCTTTTCTCAGTACTTAAAGCGCTATCCACACAGGGAGGAACCGGGAAGCGAACCCACAATCCTCCACAGTCTCCTTACTGCAAAGCAGCAGTACTACCACTGCGCCACCTGTGAATAGCTTTTGAAGGCTCTTGTTGGGTATCTTAATGAGAAGTGCATTACAATAGTGCAATAACAATCATCTGATCTAAAATGATTCATGTTTTACAACAAGCTAAAATAAGCTAATTTAATTAGCATCAGGGTACAACCATAGTGCCGAAAGAAGAATATTACATCTCACAACTTGACCTACCTCTTGACAGGTCTATAGCAGCCACTATCCTAATCAAGTCCCACCCCTAATAGAAAAAGCAAAAAGGTACAGTCATAATTGCCCAAGGAATGAAAACTCTTGGGACTGATTTATGGTGAGGAGAAACCAGAAAATGACGCAAAATTATGGATGCATCCTTAATGGCATGAACTGTGCAGGCTACAATGACAAAGTAGTGTATAGGTAATGTAGGTCAGTAGATTTATGTCAAACAAAGCTGGAATACCACAGAATAAATGAACAAATACCTTCATGACTGAAGTGTCAGGTGGGAGTGAGCTTGTTTAGCAGTGTTACATGTTCTGGAATGCAACAACAAATCCACAATAACACAGTGGCCTCTGCAGTCAAATCTCACTCTGATTCACTTTCTGAGAGATGAAACTGAATAACCCTGGCCTCTCCAGCAATTCTGAAAACTAAAAAAGTTGATTTCTAAAACTAAAATTTTACTATAGGATGATAATATGATGATATGCCATAATGTTAGAACAACAGATTGCACCTATCGAACAAGCTGTATCACTTATAGTCAATTAATTATTTTGTACCATCCAATGTAAGGACCTAACAACAAAACAGCACCTTTGGCATTGAAAAATGCTTTGAGGCACATCACTCAAAGGCAGTGCACAAGAACACTTCAAGTGATTTAATTCAGTACACACTTTTAGAGAGCTTTGGCAGGTCCCTGTCCTTGGCTCCCGGATTCACTCTCTTTGCCTGCTTGTACTGCTCTGTGCATAGTACACATCTATTCTCTCACCAGCGCAGTGTTGAACAGCTGCATTCTCAGCTGTTGTTTATCACTTGAACCCTCTCCACTACTGCCAGGAACAGAAGTGCTTGACTGCTCTGATTGTTGTGTTTTGTTTATTTGGTTTTTTTTTTGTTGCTTTAAATCTTCACCATCTCACTGCTTTGTTGCCCTCATGTAACTTAAATTACAACTGAATTCTGAAACTGAAATCTTTCCATTTCCTTCTGAAAAACTAGGAGCAAAAAAAAAATTAAATTGGAAAAAAAAAAAACACAAATAGCATAACAATGCAACTAGACAGTGGTATATTATGTGCATTGGTGCAACCAGAATTCAAAAATAACCATCGGATATCATGGACTGTGAAGCAAGGACAGTTATTTCAAGCAGAGACCTTCAGTGATTAAAGCAACTCTGACCCATCACTTTCAGGCAGAGCCCATGAGTAATTAGAACAGGGGCTCTGTGGGCAGATAGGGAAATAAGAGCTATATTGGGGCCATAGAGAGCCTAATCACATATGGCATTGATCACAAATAGCTCACTGAATATGATGAACGTGTGGGTGTTTAAGGCCATACCTGGTATTTGATCGAAAATAGCTCACTGAATATGAGAAATGAGTGGGTATTTAAGGTATGCCAATCAACATGACACCAGAAGCTGTCTACAAGATGCTTTAGTTGTCAATGACCCCCACTAAAGACCTCGACAATGATTGTACTGTACCAATAGCTCCTCTTCAGCCTAGATTTGTACGTATAAATAATTATACAACAATGTACTGTATATTGGAAGTGAAAGCTGCATTTTAAAGCAAAATTTATATATATAGTATATGTACAGTTAGGACCATAAATATTTAGACAGAGACAACTTTTTTCTAATTTTGGTTCTGTACATTACCAGAATGAATTTTAAATGAAACAACTCAGATGCAGTTGAAGTGCAGACTTTCAGCTTTAATTCAGTGGGGTGAACAAAACGATTGCATAAAAATGTGAGGCAACTAAAGCATTTTTTTTAAAAGTAATTGGACAATTTCAATAACTGGAAATAAAAAATGATATATATACACACACACACACACTGCCTGGCCAAAAAAAAAAAGGTCACACACTCTAATATTTTGTTGGACCGCCTTTAGCTTTGATTACGGCACGCATTCGCTGTGACATTGTTTCGATAAGCTTCTGCAATGTCACAAGATTTAGTTCCATCCAGTGTTGCATTAATTTTTCACCATGCATTCACCATTAATTTTTCATGATGGTAGAGTCTGACCGCTGCGCAAAGCCTTCTCCAGCACATCCCAAAGATTCTCAATGGGGTTAAGGTCTGGACTCTGTGGTGGCCAATCCATGTGTGAAAATGATGTCTCATGCTCCCTGAACCACTCTTTCACAATTTAAGCCCGATGAATCCTGGCATTGTCATCTTGGAATATGCCCGTGCCTTACGGCTACACAGCTGTTCAGTCCCAATCCCTTGAGTTCCCTTCACATTGTGCGTGTGGAAATGCTCTTACTTTCACTATTAAACATAGACCTGAGTTCTACTGTTGTTTTTCTTCGATTTGATATCACCAAACGTTTAAGTGATCACCGATCACGATCATTCAGGATTTTTTTCCGGCCACATTTCGTCCTCGAAGACGATGGCTCCCCACTATCCTTCCAGTTTTTAATAATGCGTTGGACAGTTCTTAACCCAATTTTAGTAGTTTCTGCAATCTCCTTAGATGTTTTCTCTGCTTGATGCATGCCAATGATTTGACCCTTCTCAAACAGACTAACATCTTTTCCACGACCACGAGATGTGTCTTTCGACATGGTTGTTTAAGAAATGAGAAGCAACTCATTGCACCAGTTGGGGTTAAATAACTTGTTGCCAGCTGAAAGATAATCGCCCATGCAGTAATTATCCAATAGGAGGCTCGTACCTATTTGCTTAGTTAAATCCAGGTGGCGACTTTTTTTTTGGCCAGGCAGTATATTATATATATATATTCATTCTTTCTTTCTTTCATACAATATTTCTCTTGTCTTAATATTTCTGCCATGGTTACCCAAAGGGTATATATACAGGTTCAAGTTAGAGGAGTTACATTAAAAAAAAAGAAATTCCCACAGAGCAACCACCCTCTGCTGGATACAATTGTCTAGTAACACAACAAAGGCCAATATGCTGGCCAGCAGGGTTATGACAGCAGATAGGAGTAACACTCTTTGTGAACATGCCTCTGCAGTGGCAGACTGGAAGATTTATAGCCTAGTGTAGCACAACAGTATCGTAGCATAACACCAATGTGTAGGTTGTTAATTCAGGTCAGCTACGATACCGACTGGCCTGAATATTGGTCTTTCAGGTATATACTGCTTTGCACTTGGCCTAAAAACCGGCCTGCCCGGTTGAAAAGGTAAAGTTAATTATCCAAAGCAACTTGCAGGCAGTATAATGTTATGGCTAAGAAACTAGACTATAAACCTCAACGTGGCTGATCCATTTGTTGCCGTGAGCCAGTATGGGACCCCGAGAAAGTCATTTAAGAGATCTGTTCTCCATTTGTAAATAATAGCTGCAAATATCCATAATGTCGCCTGATATTTTGAGTCAAGTTGGATAAACTCATCAACCAGTTATATATAATTATAACAATTACGAGACACCATGGGGTTTACATGGGCAAGCATGAAAGCCTGTAATTCACTTTCAACTTCTTTGTTGAGCCTCTGGCCCAAAAAAATCAGGTTGACAGTAATAACCTAAATGGAAACCTGATGATTAAAATAAAGAACAAACTGTGTACTCACATACCTGTGTTAAAAATAAATAAAAAATGTTGTCTTTGGAGAGTACTGAATGTGCAGAAATACGAAGCAAGAAATTCTCTAGCCCAATTCTTCTTCTTTCCACAAAATCAGGATCCATGTTGTCAGCTGACAGCTTATGCCAAACAAACTCTGCCTATGTTAAACAATGAAGAAATACTGAAGATAAATGTTTTGGTTCAAGATACATTGCAGGTACAATCAAAGAAATAACTACATGATATGCATTCCAAAATAATGTTTAAAATCTTACCCTTTTTTCCGGTAACGGAGGGACGACAATATAGGAATAAGTAACTAATAAATAGTTCCTTAACAATTCAAATTCACTGTATCGTCTCCAGAGCGTGTCTGGTGCAGGACTTTGTCCCTCATTTAAAGCTTCAACTGACCTGTAAAAATAAAAAAGCCAAGAAAAATGACTTTGTGGGTTAGGGATGGGACCTGACAAATTTACTTTATAATGCCAGGCTTCTAACAACTGTACCTGTGCTATATATTAATGAAAGCAATATAACAATGTTATTATTGATTTTGAAAGATGCAGACATAAATGCTACCAACACACAAAGATGCAAAAAAATAAAACCATTGAAACAAATTTCCATGGAAACCCCCAATTTCATTTTCATGATCTCTGGCTCCCTGTGACCTGAAACTGGGCAGATAAAATTTAGCCCTCACCATATGCAGGGTTATACAGTATTTATATTTCATTTTTGTTTAATGCTTTTTATTTGATTGCATGCTACATGTGTGCTTAACCTCTTCCTCATTAACTTTCACCAGATGGCCAGAGCACATGTCTACATGTTGTTACCAAATAAACATAACACTTCTGCAAAATAAAGTCATTTTTTTTCCTTTTGAAGTGACTAGAATAAGCTCTACTAGTAATGCAGTAACCCCTTTTTTTGTAATAATGCAGTATCTTTTACTACAATAAAATAAGCATTGTATTACATTACTTGTTACTTTAAAAAGTAATCGGACGACGCAATGCAAATTACTTTTAATGCTGTATACCCAACACCAGGCTGGGATTCAACCATAGAACTCTGGATTAATGAGGTAGCAGTGCTACATAATTTTTAAAACAGTACGGCACCAGAATTACACAGTAACTGGAAAGACCTTGTGTTCATCTCTTTTATTCTGCTCTCTGACATGATGGAAACTCCACAGGGACCAAGCCCCTGGTCTGTGAGTGCGCAGGGACTCCTCTTTCAACACGCTGTAGAATTCAAAGGGAAACTGCTACTTGTAATGACATGGGTGGCAAAGCAGGAAGGTATGCAATTTTGAGCTGCAACAGGCAAGTAAGTTATTGTGTATCACACCAAGTAGGTGTGAAATTGTACAGTGCAGTGCAGCAGGAAGGAAGGATGGACTGTTCTGGGGGGCTATCCATTATTTGCTTCAGTATTATTTTTATAACGAAATTGAGGTCTGAAAGCTGGTATCTATACCCAAGTCAAAATTTTAGTACCAATCCAACACTAATAGCAGGTACAATCTTATACCCTGATGGTTGATCTATGCTAGGTAACTTATTATAAGAGAAAGACCTGTAAGTTAATAATAATAATAATAATACTGTATACACTGTCCGTCCACCCTGACGTTTTTCTGGGTTTAGAGGGTTTGCACGTGTGTTCTGTGATGGACTGGTGCCGTCCATAGAATTTCCTGTATTGCCAGGCCCCCAGAACAATAACTTGAATTAAACAAGTTTGATAGTGCATATGTGTGTTATTTTTTTCTTGAAATACATTGAAGTCATTTTTCTAAATCACTCTAAGCTCCATTCATTGTACAAATGAATTATTATTAACTTTTCAGATTCCATGTAGCTATTCTCGGATACCAGATTATAAGGTTATCTCAAGTACTGGTTATTCTGTTGTTCATGATAAGGAGAAGAATACGGTCATCAGTCACCTCCTGTCAGTCAATAGTGACTAAAAACCAATACATGGAAAAGGAAATGTGCCCTTGTTAATAATAGAAAACAGAACAGAAAGTGCATGAAAAAAACAAGACATTCATGTAGCTACATGTATTCTAGTTAATAACAGAAATCAACTTAAAAATAAAATACAAAAAATGTATATAGCCACAGTTTGTGTTGCTTCTTCTGAAAGTACTGGCTTGTCACAGTTCACCTTAATTTCCTTCAATTAGTTACGGTTTTCATTCTTTCAAAGACTGCAGCCAGCCAAGGCAGACGCAAGCACTGACAAGCACAAGTGATTAAGGAATAAGGGACAATGAGGGACTCACAAAGGTAAGCAATGCCACCCCAAGCAGAACGGCTGCATGGTTCGTAACACCTTCTCCATTTTCAGGCACAGTGCAGAGGCTTGCAGGCCAGATGACAGCTGACCACGAACAAAACCCCATCACTTTGGGCCAGCTTTACAAAAACCACCGGAGGTCACCAGCAATTAACGTTCATTCAAGTATCCATGACTGATGAAGACAGGAGCGATTCTTTTTATTTACTAATGGCATGGTATTGTATTTAGCACTGTTGTGTGCCTTTATTTTTCATTCCTTATTTTTCACTGATTTCCACCGTCATTAAATGGAGTTGGCACCCTGGTACCGCAACTCTTTGTTCTGAGCCTCGTATTCTGTTTCTACAGAAGATACAGCTCTGGAAATGCCCTAAGAGTTATCACAGCCATTAAAATGATAGCTATACAATTTCAGGAACATTTTCATCAACTCAGAGTTCATACTTTATGATCATTCACATTTATTATATACATCATAAATATAATATATAAAAATGTCTACACGTGGAAGTATGTGTGTCTGTCTGACCAGCCCAGAAATGAGAGGTGGAGTTGTGGCAAGGGCTTCACCTCTGAGGATACACAAGCGAAGCGAGCACGTTGGTAAAACGAAACCTCCTAGGAGAGAGACGCCCAGAGTAGTTCCTTTCAATTATCTGACTTCTCTACATTTTTTTCCTGACGATTTCAATAGTTTCTAGGACTCCAGGCTTTTTACAGCACAGGCTTTTGTACGGTTTGTATATTATATATATAAACAACAGTAATGAAAGATTTATTACTTTGGCTGGTTTTGCCAATTGCTAGAACATTATTACCCTATTGTTTTCCTATGACCCTCGGCCAGGAGTACAAATTGCCTCAACTTGGTTGGCCATAAATCTGCGCAAGACTGTACATACAAATTCGGTGGAGGTTGGGGGTGTATAGTTGCCCCCACCTTGAACCGTCAATCTCACTTGTATATACAGTGCATCCAGAAAGTATTCACAGCGCATCACTTTTTCCACATTTTGTTATGTTACAGCCTTATTCCAAAATGGATTAAATTCAATTTTTTCCTCAGAATTCTACACACAACACCCCATAATGACAACGTGAAAAATGTATGAGATTTTTGCAAATTTATTAAAAATAAAAAAAACTGAGAAATCCCATGTGCATAAGTATTCACAGCCTTTTGTCCTAAACCCTCAAAAACTTTTTTTTTTTTTTTTTTTTTTTTTTACAGGAAGTGCTATGGGTCAAATTATATTTATACCCAAAATTCCCAGTATTCCTACTAATTACCTGTATCAATTTAAAAGAATAAAATTTCCTATAAGATTATGTCTTGCAGTGACCTTCAACAAAAACTAATGTCAGTCACTAGGAAAAGCACAAATTGCTATGGCAGGAATATTTTACTCATGGCCAATTGTACATCTAGCATATTCCAGAGTAAGGTGCTCCTGTCAGTAATAGTATTAGCCCCACAAAAGAAATAACACATACTGTATACAGAAGTCCTCGGTTACATTGTACTTCTGATACTGTACATCTGATTAACCAATGCCACTATAACCAAGGCCCAATGTCTTCAGAAACTGTAACACAGCTGGTGTGCTAGAAGAAAAGATTCCTAGATGGCCTAGTCTGTAAAGTACTAAACATTGCAAATGCTTTGCTCAGTGTCCCTTTCTTCAGTCCTGACTACACAAAGCACACAAGTCCAGATAAAGCTTTGCAACTCTCAGCTCAACTCACTGATTCCCCCCCATCCCACCCCCCAATGTGACCTGCCCTTCACATCTGCTCTTGAAGACTAAATGGCAAACTGAGTAAATGTGGAAGAGGCTCTGTGTCTCAACTATTCCCATATAGTTTAGGATGAAAAGTTTACAAATGACAGAACACCCTTCAGTCCATTGAGTTTATGTGGCTTGCTAAAAGCCAACTTAATCCAGTAAATTACATACTGTTTTAGCATGCTTTATAACAAATGATTGTAAGTTTAGAAAAACAGAACTTCTGTTGTAAGAATTATCTTGATGAAATGACTGCTTCAGTAATACGAGAACACAAGAAAAAAAAATCCATTTCAATACTGTGACGGGTGAAAAGCTTCACTGTTTGGTGGGGGATTGTTAATCTCTCCAGCGAATTCCGAGATGGGTGTAGCTAGCGTATACTATGCAGCAAGCCCCTGTGATTGTTCCATTTCCTTCCATTAACCTATACACATAAAATGCACATGATATATATATATATATATATATATATATATATATATATATATATATATATACACACATACACAGTAATAATCTTGAAACATTATTCAAGCTATATTGTACCTCTCCTATTACTTTTCACAGAAAGTGCACACACACGAAAAGCATTAGTCAGCAACAGCAGCTTAGCCCTCTTATTACTCCATTACTTTCTTGGCTCCACTCTGACAGAGAAGCTAGAAGGAGGAAAAAAAAAAACATGGCCATGTGCAGTCAATGTGGTCTTAGTTACACAGCCTTAAGACTTCTTTTGATCAAGCACATCTCATACCAAGTAATTAAAATTACACAAAAAAGATATACTGTTTTAATTCTCTCAACTTCTTAACAACACTGACATGATTTATAAAAAATTCCTTTGCATATCACCACTTGCACTGAATAAAAACAAACCAACTGATTGCAATTTCAACAACTGACAATAAAAAAAAAAAGTAGTAACAAATTATAAGGTCAGAAAATGAGGCCCTGGATGTGAAAACTATGAATCATTCTGGTGTATGGTCCAGTTTTGTCACAAAATGTGTCATCCTTATCAAATGTTTATTGTGAACTTGGTTAGCTTTTCCCAGTTTAGACCGGACAGATTTTTCCTTGGGTTTGTGGACTTTGCAGAAATGAGCACGCACAGAAAACAAATACTGCTTTAAACCTCCCCATCTGCACTATTCCCTTTCTGGGCCTCTGCCCAATGGTGCAGATCAGTTTGGATGCATTTATGCTGTACAGACAATTTGTATCAACTGAGCAAAAAAAAAAAAAAAAAAAGTTTTATCTGCAGAATAATATATGAAGTATTTGTAATCACATTTATAATGATATTTCAGTTTCTTAACAGTGACAAATGTGAACTTTTTAAAGGATGTGTGATAGTCCTCCTTCTCCCTGCAGCAACACTGCACTGTAGCACATGGACAAAAGAAAGAAAGAAAGAAAGAAAGAAAGAAAGAAAGAAAGAAAGAAAGAAAGAAAGAAAGAAAGAAAGAAAGAAAGAAAGAAAGAAAGAAAGAAAGAAAGAAAGAACCCACATCTCTGTCGCAACTGAACTGGGTGCGAAAACCATCTTAAAGGAATACTCCACCAAAAAATGACATTTTCTTTTAACATGTTATTTACCCCAAATAGTTTGTACTGTGATAGCCAAGGAAAATTGTTAATGTTTTCACACAGAACTGAGATAAACTTTCTGATACAATATCAACATCTGGACCAAAGCAAACAAAAAACTTTAAAATATCTTAACATTGCTTGTGTTGCATAATCCACACTTCCAAGTCATCCAGTCATATGCTCACAATGGGCAAAAATCAAGCATTTTGTGCTAAAATACTGTTAAACAAGCACTTCCAGAAAATCAGGGCAGTGCATGCAGAGCAAAGTTTCGAATGCAAATTTCACACCTTTAAAAACAACAATTAAAAAAAAAAAAAAAAAAAAAAAAAAAAGTGGATTATTAAACTCTAAGCCTATTATAAAAAGTAGACGAGTTGAAATCTAAGAAATCAGTGTAGACCTCAGCGTTAACATTTGCAGTGCACAATGCCATGCAATGCACATGTCTCTGTTATATGCCATTTGGGATTCATAAAGGGAGTGTTAATGTTTGTAATGCGCCATCTGTTAGAATGAAAAATCCACTGCATTTTTTCACTAGAAATGTTTGTGATGCACCATCTTTTGAAATGACAGAGTAACTGGACAGACACTTATCCTTTGATTAAGGTAGATTTACATTAGACAAATGCACACAAGCTAGGAAAGATCATTCTTGCCACTTAAAAATATATAAATTATTACATTATTTCACAATAATTATTGCATTATTTAGCAAAGATCTTGCCTGTTGCCACCACAGGAGAGATTAGGCATATGTGTAGCTTGCAAACAAGCAACAAGACTTGAAAAAGGTTAATAGATATTGTGTACATGTAGTTTTAAACAGGTTAAAATTTAGTACAGAGGTTTTAACAGTGGCAGTGCAGAGCTGTCACTCTTGCTGCAAAGCACCAAAATCTGCATTGGTTTTATATGTTTTCCCCGTACTGGATATTTCTGGATTGATCGGTGTAAATGAATGCGCTTAACTGCATATGATTGCTGGTTTTGACAGTGAATATTAGAAATGTGTCACTAAAACTTCTCAGTCAAGAAAATATATGTTTAGTCTTTCATGTGCTAAGGGCGGAGTGGTGGCTCTGAGGCTAAGGATCTGCGCTGGTATCCCGAAGGTTGCCGGTTCGAATCTCCGTCACTGCCAAAAGAGATCCTACTCTGCTGGGCCCTTGAGCAAGGCCCTTAACCTGTAATTGCTCCAGGGGTGCTGTACAATGGCTGACCCTGCGCTCTGACCCCAAGGGGTATGTGAAAAAAAACTAACAAAATACTGTTGTAAGTCGCTCTGGATAAGAGCGTCTGCTAAATGATGTAAATGTAAATGTGCTATGAAGTAAAGAACATTCATTCCCATTTTCCATCATTCACCTGAGCCCCTGAAAATTTGAGGTCTGAATACTAGCTCTTGTACCACCAGATCAAACTATTTCAAAATACTGTATTAATAGAAAATAACTAGATTAAAACTAAAAAAAAAAAACTAAACAGATACTTTATTTGTAGGCCTCTGTTACTGGATTGCAGGCAGCACACTTTTTTCCTGTTGCAGATGTGCCTTGCAAATGACCAGCATACTATCCATATACATTTCCTTCTTGCCTTACACCTTGTGCTGCTGGGATAATCACTTGCTTCCTATGACCTAAAACTTGGCCAATTAAATGTAAGCCTTAGCACATGCAGGATTAAATGTACAATGTATACCTATGTCTGTTCCATTCTTGTCATGCGATTGCGTGCTACACACGTGATTAACCTCTCCCACTACTATAGCCAACACTGGACGGCTAAACCACACATGTACACAGTTCTTACCAATCCAAGCAGGCATACTTTTGCGAAATAAATCCTTTAATGAAGGATTGCAATTATATATATTTTTTTTAATTTGATTGACAAAATAAGCTGCTGTACAAGCCACATGTCATTCAGACACACACACACACACACTTATGAAACCATAAGCTGAAATGAAAGCTGTTTTAATTATGGTATGGGTTGAAGATCATGGGTCTCCCAGCAAGGCTGCAAATGCACACAAAATGTGTGTGTGTATATATCACTAAAGGGTTGAAGGAAATAATGGAGTATGTTAAACTGGCCAGCAATGGATACTGCTCTTAATCCAACTGAAAACCTTTGGAAAGCCATTAAATGTGCTATCAGTAAACAGAATCCTGCAAACATTCACAGCTACAAAAAAAAAAAGAAGCAATTTCAGAGTGGGAAAAGCTACCAGCAGACAGGTGGAGAGATGCTTATAGATGCTTACAAGAAAAGTCTGGAGGAGAAATTCACTACCAAACTCTGTTCCATCTAGTGTAAGGAGAAGGTGCCTTTAATATGGCGCAGGTAAGATTTTCATTTTCTACTGAGCATAAACTACTGGAAGGTTTAACAGACTTTTTTTGTTGTATAACTTTGGATATCCTATTAAAATATTTTAACGATCAACGGTTATCTCAATTCCTTGAGATATTGTACATGATACAGCAAAACTGCAGGAGTGACAGAAATGTTAACAACAGTTGAAAAGAAAAAAAAAAAAAGGTATTGGGATTTGCCATCATTTTAGCCTTTACATCAACAAAAGCTAAAATTTCAGTAAGAGTATGCAGATTTTTAATATCAACTGTGGTTACATCCAGCGTAAAGGCTCATACACACAGCAGATTCAAAAGTTAGTTTCAGCTAGGCAAAAACTTGGACAGGGGATACGTAAAATATATAAAGATTACATACGGTTTTAATCTCTTGAGCATGCCTAATAAAGACCATACAACTAACCTTAGAATCCGTGTTTCCAACTGCAGCTGGAGTCACGAAGCAGAAAGCTACTGCCCCGGACATCTCTATGGGACTTTCAAACTGTCTCTCTGCATTTCCGCAATTGGAAAATACAGCTGAGCTGGATTTTTTTTGACATATTTTATATTAGATAGATACATGGACAGACAAACAGATAGACAGACATGAAGTGCACTATATAATTGATAGATAGACAGCAGATAGATATGAAATATATTATATAATGAATAGACCGGCAGACAGACAGACAGATAAACTGATAAATATAATAATTAACAAGCTATCTAAAACATCAGTCATTCTATCCTTCCACTAAATATTCCTTCAAATGCTTCCCTTACCATTAACAAAACACTGCTTTTAACTTGCAAATTTCTTCTTCTTCTTTTTTTTTTTTTAAATAAAGTATTGTATTTATCATGGGCATATGGGCGTTTGCCTTTAACTTTTCTGAAACCACTTAGCCCAGATTCTTCAAACAAAAAGATACAGTGCAGCTAAAATGCTCTGTTTGATGCAGAGCCAGGAAAGAAAAACTCGTTAATTTTAATGAGTACAATGAAAGAAGCTTGTAGGAATTACGGAATATGTCTTAATGGATCTAAAACAATTCATTTTACTATCTTACTTTTTCTAGAACCAGCCCATGAGCAGCACGAGTCAGTGAAGGAAGCAATGGGGCCAAGAGAGAAGCTATGCCTAGGTGGGATGTCAGTTGCTTAAGGCACATTATGCATTTTCACTCACACTACTTAAGTGATACCATCCAATCTAATCAAGTCATTTGTACTTTGAGAAGGAACTGAAGGAATCATGACATCTGAGGCACCACAGCTGGGAAACAAACTTTGGTCAAAGCACTGTTACTCAACTACAGCTTTGAAAAATTAAACTCAAACAATGTTTTTTTTTTTTTACCAATTTCAAAGCCTCAAAAGGCATTCCGATATCCCCCCTTTATGCTGAACATATTTACTGCACAATTTTCTAATTACACTTGCTTTACAAATGATCGCGCACAAATCAGCACAACGCTCTTTAAGCACTGTTCTCTGTTAAAGCAATTCATTCAATTCACTCTTTGCCCTTCAGATCTCTAAGTTCTTGTAAATAAAATAATGTCGAGGTCACTTCCAACTACTTGCACAATAAAAGAACACCACCAAAAATATCTTTCCTTTGTTTAAATCAGTGGGCACTGTGACAAAATAAAAACTGAAATATGTTACATAAGAATATTATGATTAAGATTATTCCCCCCCCCCCCCCCCAAAAAAAAACAAACAAATAAACATTATATTCCTTTCCATCACTTAAAAGATATAATAAATCCAGGAAATAAAATGCATATGGTCCATACTATACATTTTCTGCAAACCATAAAATCCAACAACTGAAAATATAACAAAAAAAATTCCATACATGATTGGAAGAAGGGCATAGAAAGATGATCCAGACTTTTTCACTAGTTATATTTTTCTTTCTAGTAAGAAAACATTGAAGTATATTATTAAAACAAGAAAAAAAAAGAAATATTTCTGTGAACTCTGAAGATAACTAACAGTCACGCGATATTATCTGTAAAAATCTGAAAAGTCGAGACCCCCAGGCTACATAACAAAGTAATGGCCTTTTGAAGCATTCCCTTTTTTATGTCCTTTTTTCACATTTTTATTAATATCTTCCTAAGCCTGGCCTTGTTTCTGTTATTTAATCTTGATTAAAATACACAATTTCTAATAATAATATTATGCTCATAATTGGTAAGTATTTGTGATCAACTGTTAAAGAAATATGAGGGAAACAATATAAACAGAATTGAAACTTACAAAAAATGTCACATTTAGTTAAATGTCATAATGAAACAACCCCTTAATACTTCCAGTTATTGAAATACACACAAAAATGAAAAACTTTACTAGGATTCTAGCAATTAGCCTTTCCCCTAGTTCCAGTGCTCCCCTGGGACAGGAACTGCTTAGAGCTAAGAATGGCTTCTGGAAATCATAATACTTCTTCCACACATAATATGCTGCTCTTATAGCCAAAACAGGAAATTGAACTTAGCATATTCTTTACATGGGTATACAAATAGAATCACAGCAGAAGTGAATGCCAATAAATTATACGACGGTACCCAGAATTTAAACACTTGCCAAATATATTAGCTGGGGTGACAATGTGGATATTTAACAACATCCAAGTTAGATGCATTTTACAAGACTATATGTGCCTGTATCTGAATATGCAAGTTTTTTTAAAAGTCTTGTGTAATAAATTATTGGATTTGAATTGGGAATATTTTGCCATTTTTTTCATATCACTGGCTGCTATACTGTATATGTGAAACTGATGGTACTGCTGTCACTTGGCTTGTATAGCAGTAAATAAATATATAGATACTTGAGTTGAATGGTATAGTGATATAAAAAAAAAAAAAAAAGTTCTGAAAAACCCAAATTTTATAATGGTGTGGTACCAGCAATATGTCAATTTTGGTACCAGAGGAAAATGCAAGTTTTCTACAACCTCACACTCAGTTGCTTATCAATATCTCGCACCTCCCCAAGGCTCTTTGATGAAATATACATATTATACATAGCTCAATTCATCAAGGTGTATTTTTCTAAAATAAATTTATATAAAACGCATTAGAGATTGCATGGGGGAAATCCCACTCTTTGTACTGATTTGCAGAGTGCATCCAATCAGGGAGACAAACCATTGTTCAGCGGTGCAGGGAGGCAGCTGTGAGATGGAGGGCATTTGGAGGGGACATACCGTATATACTCGCGGATAAGTCGGGACTTGCTTTTACCGTATAATTTCTGGTATTTTATAATGTCGGTCGTTCCGAATGCGGAAAACTCACGCTATTGGTACAAGGGATTATGATATGCTAACGCCCACCTGAGAGAGTAACCACGGAGCACACTGCCTTTTTTTTCTATGTATTGTGCCTACCTATTACCACACAGTAATACTCAAAAACTATTCTGAAGCAATGTTTGCACTGTTTTGTGTATCTCACACCCTCGTACACCTTTATCGTAAGAGCACCCCTTATCTATGATGGAGCTTTCAATCAGAAGAACATATGAAGCTGGTTTTAAATTAAACGTCGTTGAAGTAGCGAAAGAAATTGGTAACTGTGCTGCTGCAACAAAATTCGATGTGTCTGAGAAACTGGTGCGAGATTGGAGGAGGCAAGAAGTAAAAAAAAATTAATTTTAAGTGGCACATTTTTGAATGGGCATATAAGTCGGGGTCTGATTTTATGATTGATTTTTTGGGTTTCAAGACCCAACTTATAAGTGAGTATATACGGTATCTGCTATTTGGTTTGGTGCCATTTTGGAACCAGAACTGAGGTCAGAAAGCTAGTATCGATACAGAAGACAAAATTTTGTACCTATTCAACACTAATAGACCGAGGGAGAAATACTAATTTTTCTGTATGTGACAGGAAACAGTCTCTCATGTTAATTTAGTCTGAGAGTCTTGATTGTCCTGGATTGACCAGGTTAGGGCGCATACACTGGCATCCCATCCACTTTTAATTTCTGTCTTACACCGGATGCTGACAGAATAGGCTCTGGCCTACAATATAACAGTAAACATAAAAAGGATGAAGTCACAAACACATTTAACTCTCACTCCTTCCTAATAATATGCAAGCACTGAAGCAATTGGCGTTGGGATATTTTTTTTTTTTTTTATTTGCAGGTTGGTATCATTATATAAAGGAATCCATCCATCCATTTTCCAACCCGCTGAATCCGAACACAGGGTCACGGGGGTCTGCTGGAGCCAATCCCAGCCAACACAGGGCACAAGGCAGGAACCAATCCTGGGCAGGGTGCCAACCCACCACAGATGAAGGAATCCTAAAAAAGACTAATGAAAACCCTGCTTTTTAAAAAAAGGACCAAAACAAAATCATCAAATACTGTCCACCCAAAAGAATTCTGTAACAAGTCCCACCTCAAATGCATCAATCAGTTCACTGTGCTCAGAGTACGTTTGTGACTAATCTAATACTTTCAGTTTTTTTCATATGGAGGTATGTAAAAAATGTAATTTAACCTAAGAAGAAAAACGTACATAAGAGAACCTCTGTGGCTGTAGCTACAGTCCACAGTGCAACAGAAATGGAGTGATGCTTGACTTTCTGATGATCTTCAAATACTTATATAAAGTATATCAATTAAGGTAAGAAATCAAATCCTGAGATTTTTCACAAATTTCCTCAGAAAAATAATTTAATTTTGCACTTTATTTAAACACAGCATTTAAAAAAAAATAGATACTACTTACAATGACCTACACAAAACTCTTTTCTAACATATAAAATATTCTAGAGGTTAATACATCTAATATTTGGTAAAATAATCTGCCAATTACACAATCAATCTTTTTTTTTTTTAAATGAAAAATCTCAAACACATTAGCCTCAGCTTTTGTTTTTCCTTCCACACTACCCTGGTGTTTTTAACCCCTGGAAATGGAGAGCTGTATACTTTTGAATACAAAACCTCTGCATTGCAATATTAACAGGGGAAAACATCCATCCATCCATCATCCAACCTTCTATATCCTAATCCCAGCCAACACAGGGCGCAAGGCAGGAAACAAACCCCGGGCAGGGCGCCAGCCCACCGCAGGGCACACACACACACACACTAAGCACACACTAAAGCCAATTTAGAATCGCCAATGCACCTAACCTGCATGTCTTTGGACTGTGGGAGGAAACCCACGCAGACACGGGGAGAACATGCAAACTCCACGCAGGGAGGACCCAGGAAGCAAACCCGGGTCTCCTAACTGTGAGGCAGCAGCACTACCCACTGCGCCACCATGCCACCCCAGGTGAAAACAAAGACTTTCAAAAATGCAGACTCTCATTGTGCTCTGGTGTGTTTGTGCTTATCATGTAGCCCTTTCCCCGATTGGATCCTACTTTTGTTATAGCCTCTCATTCCCTCTTTGGTAAATCTTCACATAAGAAAAACATATTCCAATATAGCTGACACAGAAGAGTTGCCTTCCATGGTGCTTGCTGTTGTGCTTACTTGTATGCATCTACATTACATTTTGTACAGTATGAATGCTGCATACAAGCCCAAAAGTCAAAAAATGTACTGTTTGCGACAGTTTTGCAATGGTGTTACTGTCCCTTTTAGGATTGTGCACGCCCAGCATAGGGGAACATCTACAGTATGTCTTATGCGTTTTCAGTCATTTTAGTGTGGACGGAGGTACTGTCATAAACAATGTGAAAAACGCTAGTGTGGATGGAGATCATTTCCATTTGAAAAATGCATTTTATAAATTAAAACATAGTAAACTGGATGTAGCCTTAGCAAGAAGAACTGATAGCACCCAAACAAAGCAAGTGTTGATATTTATATTCACCAAAGACCAACTCACTGCGAGAATGAGGTTTGAATAATTAATTTGATTTGTACCTCATAAAAAAGTCTATTTATAATGTAGTTCACACCTATATAATATTTTCAATGGAAACCAGACTGTTTTTTCAACTTTACAATAAAATCTCCCATCACTAGAATTTATTCACTGGGTAGTAAACTCTGCTTCTAGAAGACAACAGTCTCTGCAGCTATTCTCTTACAAACAATTGGTAGATAAGTAATAAAGCTCTGTCCTAAATTATTTATATATATATATATATATATATATATATAAACAGCCTGCCAATAAAAAATTAACCTAATGTGACAGTTAACAGGGCAACATATTCCTTGTGACATTTTAGACTCAGAAATGCAAACAATGGCATTTAATAGGCTGTCCCTGTTTATTTTTTTTTATTGATTAAAAAACAGGCTAGTTTCACTTAACATAGACAGTTACAATATAAATGATGCACAAAATGAGCATGCATTTTTATTTTAATTGAAAAGTTTACTGCAACATCAAACAAACACATCAAGCAGGAGCAAAGCCTACAGGTCCTTTAGGACCACGAGTGTTCACTGTTGTCTAATAGCGTCAAACTGTGGGGACCTCATTTCTATCAACTGGGTGTCTTGTTTTCCGAATACTGCAACAAAATTGTTAAAACTGACCCCCCTGCAGTAATGAATTTTCCCATTTAAACAGTCTCACCGGGTTTCAATTAGGTACACAGTATAGGTCTCCTGCATGTTCATCGTATTCTTCCCCGTTCTTTTTTCTGCTTCAGAAACACTGATCTCCATTTTCTTCAGTAAACTTGAACCATCACCCTATGAGGAAAAGAAAACTAACATCATTACTCAAGGTGTTTGACTGACACAGTAATTAAAGATACATTCATTGTTCTTTGAACCTTTTTCAGCATAAAGTTTATCTACACTACCTTTTATAACCCCACTTTTCCAAAGCACTGCTCTAGGAGTACTCTGAGCATTAAAAAGCTCAGACAAAAAAATAAGTCACTGTCAATGTAAAAGGTGACACAGAAGAGACACCCAGATGTGAATACGGTCATATAAATAGCTGTGTCATGTGCGAGGGCTTCGTAGAGTGACAAAGGAGTAGTGGTGTGCCACATGCGTTTGGTTTTCTCTGTGAAAAATGGGTAAACCACATACATGAATGATTGGTAAAAAGGGGTTACTGCATTCGACTGTTCCAAAAATTATACTGTACAGGAAGTTGCCGGCTTTGACGGTGTGCCTAAGCCATGTGTGTTAATTACCTTTAAAAACAGAAACTGCTCATTTAAAACTACTATGCAAGTGCTATTTATTTATCTTTATTTTCACAAGGCATTTGAGAAAATCCAACATAACAGACTGGGCAACAAACTAAATGAGTGGAAATTCAGGACGTAGTGTATAGATGAGTGCAAAATAACAGAAAAACAAAATGTTATGGTGTGATGAATTTGATCAGAATTTGGTGATGTTGTAAGAGGTGTCTGTCAAGGGTCAGTGTTGGGGCTACTGATATATATATATATATATATATATATATATATTATATACAGTGCATCCGGAAAGTATTCACAGCGCATCACTTTTTCCACATTTTGTTATCTTACAGCCTTTTTCCAAAATGGATTAAATTCATTTTTTTCCTCCGAATTCTACACACAACACCCCATAATGACAACGTGAAAAAAGTTTACTTGAGGTTTTTGCAAATTTATTAGAAATAAAAAAAAAAAACTGAGAAAGCACATGTCCATAAGTATTCACAGCCTTTGCTCAATACTTTGTCGATCACCTTTGGCAGCAATTCCAGCCTCAAGTCTTTTTAAATATGATGCCACAAGCTTGGCACACCTATCCTTGGCCAGTTTCGCCCATTCCTCTTTGCAGCACCTCTCAAGCTCCATCAGGTTGGATGGGAAGCGTCAGTGCACAGCCATTTTAAGATCTCTCCAGAGATGTTCAATCAGATTCAAGTCTGGGCTCTGGCTGGGCCACTCAAGGACATTCACAGAGTTGTCCTGAAGTCACTCCTTTGATATCTTGGCTGTGTGCTTAGGGTCGTTGTCCTGCTGAAAGATGAACCGTCGCCCCAGTCTGAGGTCAAGAGCGCTCTGGAGCAGGTTTTCATCCAGGATGTCTCTGTACATTGCTGCAGTCATCTTTCCCTTTATCCTGACTAGTCTCCCAGTTCCTGCTGCTGAAAAACATCCCCACAGCATGATGCTGCCACCACCATGCTTCACTGTAGGGATGGTATTGGCCTGGTGATGAGCGGTGCCTGGTTTCCTCCAAACGTGACGTCTGGCATTCACACCAAAGAGTTTAATCATTTTCTTTCTCATGGTCTGAGAGTCCTTCAGGTGCCTTTTGGCAAACTCCAGGCAGGCTGCCATGTGCCTTTTACTAAGGAGTGGCTTGCGTCTGGCCACTCTACCATACAGGCCTGATTGGTGGATTGCTGCAGAGATGGTTGTCTTTCTGGAAGGTTCTCCTCTCTCCACAGAGGACCTCTGGAGCTCTGACAGAGTGACCATCGGGTTCTTGGTCTCCTCCCTGACTAAAGCCCTTCTTCCCCGATCGCTCAGTTTAGATGGCCGGCCAGCTCTAGGAAGAGTCCTGGTGGTTTTGAACTTCTTCCACTTACGGATGATGGAGGCCACTGTGCTCATTGGGACCTTCAAAGCAGCAGAAATTTTTCTGTAACCTTCCCCAGATTTGTGCCTCGAGACAATCCTGTCTCGGAGGTCTACAGACAATTCCTTTGACTTCATGCTTGGTTTGTGCTCTGACATGAACTGTCAACTGTGGGACCTTCTATAGACAGGTGTGTGCCTTTCCAAGTCATGTCCAGTCAACTGAATTTACCACAGGTGGACTCCAATGAAGCTGCAGAAACATCTCAAGGATGATCAGGGGAAACAGGATGCACCTGAGCTCAGTTTTGAGCTTCATGGCAAAGGCTGTGAATACTTATGTACATGGGATTTCTCAATTTTTTTATTTTTAATAAATTTGCAAAACCTCAAGTAAACTTTTTTCATGTTGTCATTATGGGGTGTTGTGTGTAGAATTCTGAGGAAACAAATGAATTTAATCCATTTGGAATAAGGCTGTAACATAACAAAATGTGGAAAAAGTGATGCGCTGTGAATACTTTCTGGATGCACTGTGTAATATTATATATGTATGTATAGAAACATATGATATCTGCATATATATATATATATATATATATATATATATATATATATATATAAAATCCTAAGCCTAAAAGTGCAACGATTTTGTGCAATGATTTTATGCGACGTTTTTAATGTCACGTTTTTTGGGCTTATTTTAAAACCTACATATATATGTTTGGTTTCATTCTTTTCAGTGTTTATCAAACTTTAAAGTGATGTTGTTAGATTTTCAGATTCCTATTCCGTTTTTAAATTATAAAGCAAAAAATATCAAGAACTTACGCAAGACAAGAGTTTCTGCCAAGAGATTTAACCACGCCTGGGACCAGAAATAAAAGACAAAGAGTAGATGACAAAGATTGCTGCTATACAGGCTTTTAAATGTTCGAAGCACCGCTGAGATTCAGATCAAGCAGCACAGAAGCAGCAAGCCAGCAGCTGATTGAGCAAAGAGGAGGTAAAAAAACCAAACAAAAAAACAAAACACTGTACTTGTTTCCCATTGTATCACCGTTTAAGAGGGGGTTTTGGAAGAGCGACCTTCTCCTTGGGGTGTGTTCAGCCCCCCTCTTCACAACACGAGCAGCAGAGACGCGAAGTGGCTGGCACATAGCACAGAAAAGGGGGGTTGGCAAGAGAAGCGAGCAGGGGGTAAGCCCCCTAGTCTTGTATGTAAACATCTACGTATGGATATGTGTATGTGTCTGTCTGTCCGGCTCGGAAGTGCGAGGCTACAGCAGGAAACTCAAGGCAGCCCCATGTTAATGAGTTGAAGATAAACTCGCTAAGCCGCTAATACACAAGCGAGGCGAGCACATCGGCAAAACGAAACCTTAGAGAAGAGAGAAACTCGCTTACCCGCTGATAGACGAAGGGGGGGCGGCCACGTCAGCAAAACGAAACCGCCGACTCTGCATTTCAGTTTTTTTTATGACAATTTCAATAGCTTCTAGGAGCCCAGGCTTTTTACAGCATGGGCTTACGCAGCTAGTATGAAATATATATATGATTTGAATAGGAATGTAAGGAACAATCAAGTTAAGTTTGGAGATGATACCAACAGAGATAAAAAAAATCAGCAAAATTGATATAAAGGGACTTAGATACATCCATGGCAGATGAAATTTAATTTAAGTAAATGTAAGTTGTTAGGACGTAGGAAGTAGAAATGTTTGATTAGAATACACAATGGAAAGGCTAAAACTTGAATGTACCCCTTATGAAAAGGAGTCATAATGAACTGGTCTCTATCTACATCCTGTCAGAGTACAGAAGTGATCAAGGTGGGTAACAGAATGTTAGGTTGTGTACCACGAGTGAAGGGATAGTTTTGCTTAACTTACATAAACACACTAGTGAGGCCCTACATAGAGAACTGTGTGGAGTTTTGGTCTCAGTATAACAAAAAAGACGTAGCAGTAATACAGAAGGTCCAGAGAAGAGCAACTAGGCTGATTCAGGACTGAGAGGTATGGGCTATGAGGAAAGACTAAAGGAGTTGAAACTTTTCAGTTTAAGAAAACATTAAAAGGTGACATGATTGAAGAGTTTAAAACTATAAAAGGAATAAGTACTGTCAATTGCAGTTGTTGCTTTAAAAACGATGAAAACTCTGAACCAAGAACACAGGGACAAAACTGGAAACTTGTTAACAAAAGATTTTGCACAAAATGTTAGGAAGTTTTTCTTTATGAGAAAGAACAACAGACACATGGCATAAATTACACAGCAGTGTGGTGGAGTGAAGGCCTTTAGGGACTTTCAGATCTCAAGCCTGTCGAGCTGAATATCCTCTTCCAGTTATTGTAATGACATCTAAGGCCGGTTCCATCCCTGCACTTTTTCAACTCTGAAGGGTAAGCTACACCTCCCAGCAAACTAGGTCAAAAAATGAAAGGATATGATGCCTTTATAATGTAGTGGATAGTGATAGTCCTCTTACAGTTCTGGGTACCAGGGTTAATTACCAGTCCTCATTACTGCCTTAGAGGCTGTTTCGGAGTCTGAGGTGCTGAGCAGTGTACCAATTTTTAGTTCTTACCCATCTTCAACCCTTTTTCTCTGTGTGGGTTTGGACCCCATACACTACCGCTGCTTGGCCCCAAGCAGTCACTAACTCGCGCCAAGAAATTGCTCTGATGTTTGTGTGGAACATTTTTATATTCTCCCTGAATCAGCAAAAGCATACCGTATATACTCACAAATACGTTCTCCTGCTGATAAGTGGAGACTTGATTTTACCGTATAATTTCTGGTATTTTACAATGTCTGGTCATATAAGTCAAATGCAGAAAACTCTCGCTATTGGTCCAAGAGGTTATGATATGTTAACGGCCACCTGAGAGAGTCACCACGGAGCGCACAGCTTTTTTTTCCCTATGTGGGTGCGGCAAATGCACAGTATCAGCGTGTGCTCCTAACATCTCTCTCTCTCTATTGTGCCTACATGACCTCGCGGTAATACCCAAACTATTCTGAAGCGACGTTTGCACTGTTTTGTTTTTGTATCTCACACTCTCATACACCTTTATCATAAGAGCATCCCTCATCTACGATGGAGCGTTCGATCAGAAGACAATATGAAGCTGGTTTTAAATTAAACGTCATTGAAGCAGCGAAAGACATTGTTAACCGCGCTGCCGCAACAAAATCTGATGCGTCTGAGAAACTGGTGCGAGATTGGAGGAGGCAAGAAGATGTAAAAACAAAAAAAAAATTAAGTGTCGCATTTTTGAACGGGTGTATAAGTCGGGGTCTGATTTTATGATTGATTTTTCGGGTTTCAAGTCCTGACTTATAAGTGAGTATATACGGTATTTACATTTCTGCACTATAAACTATGGACAAGGAGTGATCAGAACGTTTTAAGCCGCAAACCGACAGGAGTATTTAATGGTGCTAATGTTGTATGTAAAGATTAGTTCATTTGTACCAAAATGCCTAGCATTTCAACTTTATAGTGTATGTTTCTTGTTTAAGGACCAAGTCAACAGGTATGCTGAAAACCACAAAATCAGGTTTTGTACGATCATTGAATTTCTCACTTCATAGATCACTATGCCCTTGGAGTTTCATTCGCACTTATTGTATTCAACATTCAACAGGTTCAGTCAACCTCGAATGCCACATTCCAAAGATGGGCTAGAAATTTGCTTGGGGGGAGGCAGGGCCTCAGGACAACCCAAGGTCAAGCTGGCCTTCAACATTCACGACAGAAGCAATTATTACCGTCATGGTGCAAAATGTAATGGAGAATCAAAAGAAAAACAGTGCACAACACAGAAGACACTACAGGAAATAGGCATCAGCCATTTAAATCTGTTGTTCATAAACAAGACATAAGCAAGGTCAAAACACTTCTAAGATGAAGCATCACTTCATCCGATGTTTCAAGGACAGTCGCTAGCTAATGAATTCAGAATGGGAGAAATTTAAGATGCAGTTCACTACTTACAACCTGGATATACAGTACCACCATGACTCACAAATTAGTCAGTGGAGGCATGGAGGTTCTCTAACAACAGAGAAATTCAAGGTCCAAGACAGTGCTAGCAAGAAAGAGGGTACTCCATATTGATTTCAAGCCTCAAACGGCACACATACAGTATTAGGGAATCCATTCCCGGACGGGTTTATCCATTCCCGGGAATTTGGGAATCCCGCATTTCATTCCCGGGAATCCCGGGCATCTCACATGTGAACGGTTTTAGAACGACCGACACTTATTTTTAATAAAACTACTGCAATATGTTGACACAAATGAAAGACTAACCTTATCAACAAGCAGTTCATGCTGTCATAGAAGTACATGTATCTTTAGTTGTGGTAATAAGAGTGTAGAAAGCACAACGTCCTCACAGGTGGCGCAGTGATAGAGCTGCTGCTTTGCAGTAAGGAGACTGTGGAAGATTGCGGGTTCGCTTCCTGGTTCCTCCCTGTGTGGATAGCGCTTTGAGTACTGAGAAATGCCCTATATAAATGTAATGAATTATTATTATTATTAACATGTCCAGCGTGCGGTTGTCCATGCGAGAGCACATCTTCATGCAGAAGTACGCCAGCCACTGAGAAAGCACGCTCTGTCTCCACTGAAGTAGACGGCACAGTCATCAGATACTGATACACTTGTTCTAAACAACGCCTGCGCTTGCCGTTGCTCTGAAACACCGCCATTTCAGCTTTTACTGATGCATCCAGTTTCTTGTCATCATTCTGTGATGGCAAGTCTCTTGGCACAGATAATGCGGATGCAACAGACTGACGCATTGCAATTTCAAGTTGCTGTTCAAAGCTGTTGTCTGATGAAGTGCAAGCTGCAGCAATGGCGCCACCTTAATTATTATCAACTATAACTTATTTCTTGATCGATTTTTATACTTTTTACACACTACATATGCGAGCTTGGCCGTTCCCATTTTCCCCGGGAATTACAGCAGTTTCATTCCTGGGAATGCAGGAATGAAAAATGTCCGGGAATCCCTAGATTCCCTATACAGTATCTGGTCAATATTATGTTGATTCTCTTTGGTGTTTGTGGCAATTAGTCAGGAAAAATGCGAGAAGAAAACTATCTACTATTCACCACGTACTTGACAAAAATACCCCAAACTTACACTACATGGGTAGCAAAGAATGTTCTACAAAACTGTGAATTTGATAATAAATTTTATTTATGCAGCGCCTTTCATACACTCAAGGACACTTTACAATTCAATAAACACATTAACAAAACAATAGAAATTACCCATATTACTAACCGAGAATGGTAAACTGGATGGCATGGACCCAGGTACACGGCGATGGACGCAGGAGACGTACTGCGCAGGCACCGACAGAGCGCGTCTCATAAACCGCCAGCGAAGTGTGATCCACCGCGCACGAAGGAGTCACCGCTCAAAAACGAAGGAGCTCTTGACGTGAATGAGAAATGAAGCAACAACCCGCCCATAGCTAACGACTACCGACACACAAAAAAAGAGGATTCTGTGCTGCAGCCCAGATTCAAACAGAAGAGGCTACGGAGGCCCCACAGGTCCACAAAGATAGAACGGAAGGCGCAGGAAAGTACGAAAGGCAAAGGCGCCTACACAGCATAGTGAAACCCGACATAGTACGGACGGCGCAGGCGTCACCGCCATATTGTGAGTGGCACTACTGCGGAGTGAAGTTAGGAATAATGTGCTGCTTGGGATTGTACAAACCAGCTCGACTAACGAAGCTACAAACACGAGCCCGCATGGATAAAGAAAATAAACGTGGGCTCCTACTACGCGCGTCTGAAATCGCGGAAGCAAAACTGTCTCGGCTCCAGAACCAAACAGCTCGACTAACGGAGCTACAAAAACGCGCCAGCATGGACAAATACAACGAACATAGGCACCTACAACGCGTATCTGAAACTGCGGAAGCAAAGCAGGCACGGGGGGTTGGCGAGCGAAGCCAGCAGAGGGCGAAGCCCCCTAGTATACAAGAAAATGAATGATACTCCTTGAAGAGATGTGTTTTTAACAGGATTTTGAAATGAGTAATAGATTTTTCCTTGCGAAGGCTGAGAGGAAAAGCATTCCAAATTTTAGGGGCTATCACACTGAAAGCTCTGCCACCCACAGTTACTAAGCTGTATTTAGGTCCAGTGAGTAAGTTGGCGTCAGATGATCGTAATGCACAAGCAGGAGTGTAAGGAAGCAGCAGCTCAGACAGATAATGAGGGGCTAAACCATGAAGGACTTTAAAAGGTAACGAGAATAATTTTATATTTGATTCTTGAAAAGACTGGTAACTAATGCAAATCAGAAAGGACAGGAATGATGTGAGCAGATTTTTTTAGTGTGTGTTAGTAAACGAGTAGCAGAATTCTGAACATATTGTAATCTATTGATATATTTAGTCCTTCGAACAATGGCGGTGTGCACAGACGCTGTGGCTTTGTGCTCCCTGAATAGGTGCTCTTTTCTGCTATTATCGTTCTTAATATTGACTTTCATCATTTTGCACATGGAAGCGAGCATCCACTACACTTGTCAAAAGCTTCTACAGATCAGCTCTAATAGCACAGATAATTATTATAACACTGAAGCAATACCACAGGAGATTCTCAGATCACCGGGACTTATGTTGACTCCTACACTTGGAAGATGGCAACGCAGACGGCGCAGGGAGAGGAAGCAAAAAAGAGGCAAGCGAGCAGGATTACTAGCTAAGCTAAAAGCTGTTCCGCATAAAACCCCTCTTCCTAGCGTTCTTATTGCGAATACTAGATCATTCGCAAATAAAATGGATGAGCTCCGACTGGATATTTTCACACATAAAACTACAAGGGACTAATGTACAAACAACGGATCGAGGAGGACTTTGACAGTAACTCAAACTCACAGTGGATGTGGCAAGGCATCCGATTAATCATGGATTACAAAAAGAAAAATGACGTACAATACACACTGGCCAATAACAATGCCAACCTAGCAGAGGAATTTAACAGTTTCTTTGCACGGTTTGACAAGGACAATAACCAGCTTAGAGCTGACCGGAGACTCGCAGCCTTTGGTCGTACACATACATGATGTGCGGCGGGCACTCGAAAACATCAATACAAGGAAGGCATCAGGTCCCGATAATGCGCAAGGACGTGTGCTCCAGGCTTGCGCTGACCAATTAGCAGAGGTATTTACACACACATTCAACCTCCCTCTGTGTCCTCAGGTGTAGTCCCCTTGTGCCTGAAATCCACAACCATTGTATCTGTTCCCAAAAAAACGAGGATAACCTATCTTAATGACTATCGACCAGTCGCTCTCACCCCTGTCATCGCAAAGTGCTCTGAACGAATGGTAATCACCCACATCAAAGCCTCCATCCCAGCTGATCTAGACCAACACCAGTTTGCCTATCGGTCAAACAGATCAACTGAGGACGCCATCTGTGTGGCTCTACATGCTGCCTACTCACACCTGGAAAAGCCCAACACCTATGTTAGGATGCTCTTCATTGACTACAGCTCTGCATTTAATACCATCATACCTAACCAGCTGATCAAAAAACTCTATGCATTAGGACTTGCTCCGTCCATATGCAACTGGTTACAGGATTTTCTCACCAACCGCCCCCAGTCTGTCAGGACGGGCAAACACACATCCTCCACCCTCACCCTGAGCACTTGAGTGCCGCAAGGATGTGTACTAAGTCCCCTTCTCTATGCACTCTTCATCCATGACGGTCAACCCATCCACCAATCAAACATTATTGTTAAATTTGCGGATGATACGACTGTCAATGGGCTTGCAACAGGCAACAATGAAGCTGCATATAGGGAAGAGGTTTAGAATCTGACAGCATGGTGCAACACCAACAACCTGGTCTTAAATACCAAAAAGACCAAAGACGTTATTCTGGACTTTAGGACCACTAAAAAGACCAATCACAGTCCGATAACAATCCATGCAGATGCTGTGGAGAGAGTTTCCGGGAGTCACAGAGGACCTGTCCTGGGCTAACAACGACTTGGCTATAATAGACAAAGCACACCAACGCCTCTATTTTCTCAGGAAGCTAAGGAGAGCTGACTTCCCCCAGGGGCTGCTGGTTAATTTCTATAGATGCACTATAGAGAGCATCTTAACTAACTGCATGATGGCCTGCAGGTACAACAGCTGCACCAAGGCTGCTAAAGAAGCCCTGCAGCGGGTCATAAAAACAGCAGAGGCCATTACTGGGACTGAACTGCCATCACTCGAACTCTCGCATAAGACTCGCTATGTGAGAAGGGCCAAAAAACATTCTCAGGGACAAAACTCATCCTGGAAATTCCTCCCGTCAGGCAGACGCTTTAGGTCAATCCCTGTACGCACAAACAGACTAAAAAAAGAGCTTTTTCCCATCTGCCATAAACTTTCTGAACTCGGAATCTCCTCAGTCTGAGATCATTTTTAATTGAACATGTGCAATAAGCTATATTGGTAATGTGCAATATACTAATGGAATACAATATAGAATATGTAATGTACTATTCATTAACAGGTGTAATAACAATTTATGCTGCTGTACTTTGAGCAATAATTTACTCTGGTTAGTTGATCACTTAACTGTATACGACATATTTGGAATTATTTGACTTTTCTTTAAATGCACCTTGGGTCTGTCACAAAAAGTAATTTCATTGTGTTACACAATGACAATAAAGTGCTTGAACTTGAATAATGCATTGCAATAGTCCAGTCAGGTAGTGATGAAAGCGTGAGTCAGTGCAACTGGTGAAGATGTTGCAGTTGCATCAACACTTATATAACGTTGTGTGTCATCAGCACAGTAGTGGAAGCTTGATGAGGTCTGGCCAAGTCCAGTGACCTCCTGATCCCCAATCTGAAAGACCACCACCGTCAGATATGCAAAGCCAGCAAATAAAGACACCAGTGGCGGACCGTGCATTTCACACCTAGGCCTTCAGTAGTGCTCCGTCTGAATCAACCCCACCCCTAAAAAACTAATTTATGGTTATAAAAACCATCTTAATATGCAGAAATACAGTATAAAGAGCCGTTGCATCACAGATTGATAACTCCTGTAGCCACAGTAAATGCCTTTATTGAATAGACAAACCAGGGGTGAACAAGTTCCTTTCTACTTCAGCTACTGCCCGCGACACACATAAAAAACATCAATAATAACTCATAAACTTGCAATAATATTTAGGAAAATCGCAACATTTTACTCACCAAAAATTCGGATCATTTGTAAACAAAATCCATCCTCCTCTCTTTCCTCAAAAACAGTTCAATTACTCTGTCGTACAGATTATCCGTGCACTTCAGTTCCATCACGAAGTCCCTTTCTATCTCCATCGAAGCTAATGCTGAAAGTCGAACCTGCCCTGTTGTATTTCTGGCATAAGTTTTAATTCGCTTTAGGGCTGAAAATGTCTGCTCAACAGAAGCAGTGGACACGGGAATGGTCACCGCCAAACATACCAATGTGTACAGCTGACCCATGCTCTCGTAATAGCTATTACACCATCCTATCCAATCAATGGGTCTGAATACGGTGACGTTGCCGTACACCTGCTAGACGGCCCTAGTGACACCAACTCAAAATCTGATTGGTTGAAGCAACAGTTTAATTGACATTTACTTTGTGTTAGAGGGCCTGCAGAACGGATTGTGAAGGCCTCCGGGCAGACTTCTTTGACTTTCACCCTGCCTGGCAACAAATGATGGCTGAAATGCGATTGGTTAAATGCTTTAATATGAAAATACATGTCTGGAAGCAGCACAACCATCGGAAAAGCTATGAAAGGAAGCGGACAGACTATTTGGAATTATTTAATAAGTATTCATGGACAAAATATAATTAACATCAGTTTGTGATTCAGATATTTTTTTAGGCCAGCAGAGAAGGCCTTGCAGGCCCTGACGGCCCGCCACTGAAAGACATCAAGCCAGTTACAGGTGAATGATGGTATAAGCAAGGCAAAATGTTTAATTTGAGTTGTACATCAAACTGTTGTGCATATTCACGTGGGAAACTGTCATTTTTATGAACCCCCCATCCTATACTTGAGGCCTGACCACATAATGGCCACCTGTTTTCCAAATCTGAAAAAAAAAAACTCTCTCTATGGAATGCACTATGCCAAAGATGAAGATATCATGCTGTTTGCAAAAGCAAGACAAAAACTATTGAGTCACATTTAAAAAATTCTGTACATAGCAAATCTACTAGTGACCATGGGAACTGTGTTGAAAACTATAACTGGTTTGATTTTACTGGCACTTTCATAGGTCTGTGAAATAACTTTTTGATCACATCTTGTGTGTTATGTGAAATGGCGGTTCTAAATTGGCACAGAGCCCTACGATGGAAACATCTTACTTCTCCCTGCTGCCAGGATAAGCTTTGGCTCACTTCTAACCATGTTAGCAAGATTAAAAAAAAATAATGATAGGAGGATGTTGGCTTTGCTTATAAAACACAGTAATTAGTGCTACAGCATCAGGTAACCTATATTCAATTTCTGGTCCAGTTACTATCAGCATGGAATTTGTATGTTTTCCCTTGCAGGTTTTTTCCAGCCATTACGTTTTCATCTCCCATTCTAAAGATGTGTATGTAATGTAAGATGACATCTCTCAACTGTGAGAACAGGACAAAATTTTTGACAAGAACAAGCCACCATTCAGCCCATCAAATTCCACCAATCCTACCCAGCAAATTCCTCAAAATAACATTAACTCAAGATCTGAAGGTCCCTCAAGTCCTGCTGTCCACCACACTACTTGGTTCTCTGTGTGAAGGAAAACCTTCAAAGATTTGAGAAAAAAATACCCTTAAAGGAATACTCCACCTAAAAATCATATTATTTATCCTATGTAGTTTGAAGTGAAGGCCGAGAAAAATTTTAATCTCATGTTCTCTCATGTTTTCATGGAGAATAGGCATAACATTTTTGATAGAATGAGAGCTAATGGTGACCGGTACTGGACAACAGCAAACAAATATCAAAAACATGCATGAAACAAAGTAATGTTACTTGTGTCACATAATCCACACCTCAAGTCATCCGGTTGTATGCTTACAACATGAAAAACACATGTATTTCTTCATAAAAATAAGGTTAAATAAATAACTCTGGAAAAAGAAAGTAGTCCACAAAATGGAAGCACCTTCATGTAGGGTCACCAATGTATCAGGGAGAGTGAGGCAAATCTTCAAAAAAAAAAAAATCAGTTTTGGGTGGAGAACATAGCTGCTAGATTGGGCAGTTTCACATCTCATAGGGTTCTTTTTAAATTTGTTGAGGGTGATAAAGAATGGCTTTGCCGTGATTTGTTTTGGGCTATTTTTCTCAAAAAGATGCGTGATTCTGTAAAGACCAAAAATGTCTATTTGCACTTCCATGCCTCTTTAGCTGATGAAACTGCCTCTTTTTTTTCCAACCCATGACAGTGAAATGTCACACACCTCCCTTCATTTAAAGTTTAAAACATGTCCGTTTCACATCACTCAACCAATGACCTTACAGTCACAGCTAGTCCTGCCCAGTTATCGATAATACTGGTCAACGTGGTAAGGTATCAACCAATCACGGCTAGTAAAACAGAAAAGCACCAATGGGTGTCCAAAACAGGAATGCAGAGGTAGGAGAACAGCAGTACCGAAAGTATTTCATGGCAACTCCACTACTGCAGGATCATGTTTTGTAAACATGTAAGAAAATTATAAAAATATTTTTAAAAATAGAAAAAAAAAATACTGGAATGTATGGGACGACAGCTCTGATCTAAAACAATAATTTCTGTTCTTTGAGACAATACAAAGATTAAAGCCTGTGGCACAGCTGGGAAGTAATTAGTTCTTATTTGACTGCATGTTTTACAATAAAGCAATAAACTGTTAAATACATTTATGTATTTGGTAGAATATTTTTAAAAAGGGATGTGTCCTGTGTGAGCAATATCTTTACGATATGGAAAAAAAAGTTACAAAGGTTATAACCAGGCTGAGGAAGAAGGTGAGAGACATGACGTTTCAGTGAAACACCTGATGAGGGCTATACAGCCGAAACATTGGGTCTCTTACCTTCTTTCTTTTTCAGCGTCGGGATAACTTTTTAAACGTTTCTACCTTTGCATGTATACGGACACAGTCCTGCATGGCCTGCTATGTTGTTTCACCTTGACGACAAAAATACAATACACATAGCCAAATTTGTTTCTACCCTTTATCATAATTAAAGATATCTATTTCAGGGTTTCACTCTGTGTGTTGTACCCTCAAACATTAGCCATCAGCAAAAAAAAAAAAAAAACTCTCAAAAGCTAACTATCAGGCCCCTCCTACTCAGGCAAATTAAGAACTAGCTGGCCAATCAGGAGTGGCAGTCACAGATTTTTGTGGGTTAGAGATAGGAATGTGCATTTGGGTGGCAATTTGCTTGCTTGAAATGAACTAATCTTAGTGTCTGTCAACCACATTGAAGAGAAAAAAAAATTAAATAATCACTTCATGTTTTAGGGGGCTATTGATAACAGATCAGTTTTGTACCCAGTAAAAGATAGATAGATAGATAGATAGATAGATAGATAGATAGATAGATAGATAGATAGATAGATAGATAGATAGATAGATAGATAGATAGATAGATAGATAGATAGATACTTTATTATCCTGCATACTGAAGAAATGAAATGACTGACATAAGTTGAGTTATGAGCAGATGACAACCAGTTACTTATACACTGCATGCTTTGCTAAGAAAGCCAGTGGATGCAGACAAGTTCATCAAATGCCCCACAGTTTCATGTACGTCAGATTTCAAACTCGTCCAATTCCATATCAACCTCACATGATTCATCCCAAAACCTAAACCAAACAGGAATGTTAAAAGAAAATATAACCCAGAATATCTGAGGTATAGATTTACTATGACTGTGAAGCATGGCGAGCAACGGCTGTTGTGCATTATATGCAGTGTGACATTACCAAAGGAAAGCATGAAGCCTTCCAAACTAGAAAGACATTTGGGAACACAACATGCTACTTATAAAAGTAAGTCATTCAAATTTTTTTAAATAAAAATCTTCACACAAATAATCATTCTAGCATGTATGTACAACAAGCCAGCTTGCACTTGGGGCATCATCTGGTTGTAAATCGAATTGTGACATATAAGAAAGTGCAGACAATTACAGAACAGCTCATCTTGCCTTGTGAAACAGATATGTGCACTGAAATTCTAGACGAGTCAGCCAGCTGCAAACGAAATCACACTCCTCTCTGTACTCTCTTCACTCACCTCTGATTTTAACAAACTTGAGAAAAATCAGACAAGTTTACGTTACCATTAAAAAGACAAATGGACACAATTTGATCTGTGTGTCAAGCTACTCTGGATCAATACCATGTGTATACTGTATCATCTATCACTTTCACTGTATTTACATGTTGAATGTGTACTGCTATTTGTTAATGTGTACCATTCAGGGGAAAATATTGGCAAGTTCACATTGAAATGTGAAGCCATTTGAATGCCCAATTCTTGAGCATCTCAAATCTGTCACGAATTCTCTCCTTGACCCACTTCAGCTTGCTTACTGTGCTAGAAGGTCAATTGAGGTTACGGTAAACATGGCTATCCACTACATCTTGCAGCATTTCAACTCTCCAGCTACTGCAGCTTGCGGCCAGGGCTCTTGCCCGGCTGGGACACCTCCACGCTGGGAGGACCGGGGAAGCAAGTATGGCCAGAGAGTTACCTCTCCTGGGACGCTAGATGGCAACCCCAACCCAACCCAAAGGGTTGCAGCGGTGCCTTGGACTCCCTCAGGACTGCATGTGAGTTGGAGTGTGGTGTAGCCCTGTTGGGATCTGCAGGCACCACCAGGGGGTGCTACAGCAGGAGCTGCTGAGCCCTTATGGGCAGTTCTTCCGCCACACCCGGAAGTGCTGCTAGAAATGAGTCATCAAGCACTATGTGCATTATAAAAGGAGCCAGCAGCCACTACTCGGGGAGCCAGAGTCGGGAGGAGGAGCGACGAAGCTTGACCCAAGGAGTGAAGGTGGAGAAAGATAAACAGAAGGAAGAGACGTGCTGGGATTGTGTTTTACTTGTGGGGAACAGGGAAGGCGTTTCCCACAAGGGAAAAAGAAAAAATAAAACTTGTGTGCCATGCGTGTCTGTGTCGGGTTCAGCTGGCGGTGCCAGCCTGGTGGACCACACTACTTATTACCAGAATGTTCTTTGTAGACTTCAGTTCAGCATTTAACACACTCATACGAGAGCTTCTCCATGGCAAACTTCTCAGCATGACTGTGAACTATGCCACTTGTTTCTGGTAACAGATGTCAGACAGTGAAGATGGGCGATTATCAGTCAGGGTACAGAGACCTTAAAAACAGGGTCCCCTCGGGGGTGTTGTTCCGTCTCCTCTCCTTTTCTCTTTGTACACCAATGACTAAACCTCCAGCATCCCATCCAGTAAACACCACCCTGATTGGTCTGATCATAGATGGGGATGACATGACATATTGGGTCAGTTGGCCAATTGGTGTACCCTTAACAATCTTAACAACGGAAATGAGTGTGGATTTTTGGAGACATTTGTCACATCCTAAATCGTAACAATAAAAGATGTCACAGTTAACAGGTTAGCATCATTTAAATTTTGAAACAAGTATCACTCACAGTCACAAACATAACTGCTCTTATCACAAAGGCTCAGTGACTGATGTAAAAGTTTAACCTATCCTAATCCGTACTGGTCAGTACCGAGCTGTTATTGAAAGCATCATCACTTTCTCCACAACAGTCTGGTATGGCAGTGCATCTGCTCACACACAACAAAGTGCAGTGTGTTACTCGGACAGTACAAAAGACAGCACGCCTGAAAGTGGAGTGCGTTGAAGTTTGGTATACAGTACATCCAGAAAGTATTCACAGCGCATCCCTTTTTCCACATTTTGTTATGTTACAGCCTTATTCCAAAATGGATTAAATTCATTTTTTTCCACCGAATTCTACACACAACACCCCATAATGACAACGTGAAAAAAGTTTACTTGAGGTTTTTGTAAATTTCAGGCTGGCTTTAAAGGTTGGTGCTGACCGAACATAAAAAAGTAGACTTCTCCAAAACTTAGGGGCACATACTGCAATGGCACGGTCCCCGATGAGCTTAAGTGAAGGCCGCAGCGTGTCAAGTAACTTCTGGTCAGAGGATCCAAGTGATCACGAGGGAGAGCAATGGTGTATGAGGTCAGCATGACAAAAGGGGGCTAAACCATTCAAAAAATCTAAAACACCAGTCTAATTATTATTCCAGCAGCACTGGGTGTTAGGCAGGAAGCACACATGCCGGTTCCTTTGCAGGACTCAATCATCCAGCCAAGCAGAAAAGTGTGCACTGCATGCCACCCAGTAAATGAAACGATAAATAAAGCATCGATTTGACTAAACAGATTTATAAACCACAAGAAAATTATCACTTATTTTCAGATTCACTGTGCCCCATAGTAATGATTATTTAAACTACAAAAAAAAAAAAGTTAATGTCGGAGGATTTTGGTAAAGGAGATCTCCAGAAGAAAATCTGTAAATGTAAAAGGGGGCTTTTAAGATAGAGCAGGTTTCTGGGTTATTCATCTTAACCCGGTGATGTATGTGTGTGCTGATATGAGCACTCAGCGGTACCTGGCAATATTTATCAACTTTAAATTACTGCTTATATTGGGTCATCACTGGACAAAAATCAATAAAACTGGGTTTCGAAAGCAAAAAGGTGGAGAACCACTGGCCTAATCAGCAATGGGCTGTAGTGTTGCCAGTTGGGCGGTTTTAACACCAAATTGGGTTTCTTCTCAAATAGCGTTGCGGGAAAATTTAGGTGGTGGAAGGTTGCAGTTTTTGGGCTAGATTTAATAGCCGTGTGCGAGTTTTTGGGCGATATTTCATCCTCATCAATGACGTCATATCGAACAGTTATTGTATGACGTTGTGTAAAAAAATATCTGTGCAGACTTGTATTCTTTCAAAGATATGTTTGATTGATTATACGCTTTTTAATAGGTTACATTGAACACTGATAAAAATTTCAGAAAATCTCGTTTAATCATATCGCCGTCATGGGTAAGTGGTCGAAATACGTGTGGCGGTACTGTGCAAAGATAGGAAAAAGAAGCAGAATTTAAGGACTAGATCCAAAGAATTCCAGCAGACACTACAAAAGCTTTCTGCAAGTATTGCCGTTGTGAAATTCGCACTCATCGGGGTGATTTGAAGTCGCGTTGTGCAACTGAAAAGCACTGTCGCAACACAGCTCCTCATTCCAATGCTTAAAAGTCTTTTTGAAGTCAGATGTAAGCCCGCCAAGCCGGTCACTGTTGACAGCTCAGTCAAGGTTTCTGAACTGGGCTGTACACATCTACCCTTCATCTACGGAAGAAAATGATAAGTGATGCTTTAAATTTCTCCTAGCTAACAATATTCTAAAACACATATTAGGGCTGCACGATAACAGAAAAAATGATTATCACGATTATTTTGCTCAAAATTTTTATCACGATTAATAATGACGATTATTCCTTTGGTAAATGAAGTCTGTGACCAAAGCAGTGTTGCCTCGGCCAGTTATTCACAGATGCTGCCCTAATCATATTAGCTGCGTTGTCCGTTGTGATGCACACAAGTCTTTCTTCCACCAAGCCCCAAGCGGACATCGTTTCTTTGAGGCCCACTGCAATAAACTCCGCTGTATGGTCTTGTGGGAAAAACGAAGTTTGCAAAAACTTGCTTTTCATCTCAAACTCGCTGTCAATAAAATGAACTGTCAAGCTCAAATACGGTTCCGCAGTTCTGCTTGACCATAAGTCGGTCGTGGCAGCAAAATATTCAAGGCTGAGCCTGAGAATTTCTCTTTCTATTTCTTTTCGGCATTTCGCATACAGCGAGGGCAGCGCAACATTGGAAAAATGGTTGCGTGAGGGAATGCTATATCTTTTATCAAGTGTTGCGATCATTTTGTTAAACCCCTCACTGCTCACGGTGGTTATTGGACACATATCCTTGGCTATATGGTACGTGATCGCCTCTGTTATTTCCCGGTGTCTTTGCGAGCTAGGCACAGGGCCGCTGCTGGCCAAATGGGTGCCCTAAGCAGAAATTTACTTTTGTGCCCCCTCCCCCAAATATTACGGAAGTAAAAATAAAATAATAAAAAAAACACCTACTATAGGGGCCAAAATAGAACTTTATTCAAATAAAAGTAAATACATAAATAAATTGTATCATTTATAAATTACAATTGTAGCTCTACAGCAAAAAATACAAACTAAAATTACACTTTAAATAAAACATTTATAATAAAATAAACAATAATAAACTGAAATAAAATCAACACTGTCATCTGCTGGAGCTTTCCAAAGTTCAAAATTTACAAAGGCACACTTCTGCTTTTTCTTGAGGCAAAGTCGTAAATGAGCTCTTCATATGATAAAGCCTTTGCTAATTCAGAGTTGATGCTGACAATTGCCAGACCACTCATGCGCTCTTGTGCCATAGATGACCGCAAGTACGTTTTGATGAGCTTCATTTTAGAAAAACTTCGCTCAGCAGAGGCAACAGTTACAGGGAGCGTCACTACTATGCGCAGAGCAATCCAGAGATTTGGGTACAGAGGTGAGGGCGCGCGCGTCATCACGTGTTCTTAGCCTACTCTGCGTTCACCGTAAAATGCAATATATACGTTTATATTTTTGTTTATTTGTATATGTATATTATTGATATTAATTTATTATTATAATATATAAAAACGATTTTTTTGAGCAGCTGGGATGGTGCCCCCCTGGGAGTTGGTGCCCTACGCAGACTGCGTACTCTGCGTATAGGGAGCGGCGGTACTGGCTAGGCAGATATGGTATTGCGTTGAACAATGTCCCTGATATTGTTGTCTGTGTTGTGGATGGCTGGTAATTTTTTGTTGTTGCTGTTTGTGCCTTCAGTCGTTGAAATTCTTGATAGTGTACTTTGTGGTGGCTTTTAAGGTGGTTGATGAGGTTTGTTGTGTTACCTTGGGACGTTTGGACGGAACAGGAGCAAAGTTTGTACAAGACTCGTACCTGATCAACATCACATTCCTCGAAATCGAAAAAGTTCCAGACAACTGAGTATGACCCCTTTTTAGGAACTAACGATCGCACTTCTGCACGTTGCTCCGCCATCATATGTTTATTCTGACTGTTATTGCTGCTATTGACTTCTACTGCTTCAGAAAGCGCTTGCAATCTAAACGCAGTAACGTCATAGTGACGCAGTCCAATCCGTAAACTCAGCCCATAAAAAACAGTTTGGTCTTTATACTGTAAAATCGCGACGATATTTATTAACTGATCGTGGGTCATAAATATCGTTATCATGAGAAAAAAAAGATTAATCGTGCAGCCCTAACACATATCCTTTTCTACTATGTCGTTAAAGTATTTTTTGTTAACAGCTAACACTGCCATACAGCCAGACACAAAATGGTGTCTTGCACCTTGAATACTACGAACAATTAATTTTGTCTTTCTGTTTGTTCTGCATACACTACGTTTATTTTTGCTTATTCTTTCCTTTTAGCACAATTCTTATTTTCTGGCATTTGCATTAGCTCTGACACTGTTCCTGCATGTCATGTTGTGTCACTGGCTTTGACTGATATTATAGTTAAGGAAACAAATTTATGCAGTTCGCATGTAGAATATAGAATGTTTTCACAATGATCTTCAAATACAAAACACTGCAGCAGTGGAAAAGTGATGAGTTCTGATTAAATTTGTTATATTTCTCAATTTGTTAAGTTTTATTGGGCTAGTTTTGGTACTTTTGGGCTACTTTTTAAAGCTTGGCGAGAAAAACACAAACCTGCTGGGATGTAAAGTGCAGTCCAAGCGCATCGCTACAGTCGTGTTGAGCTAACTTTACAGTAAAAGACACGATCCACTGTACAAATTACTTTCATCTCTCTATTATATAAAAAATCTTGAGAATAAATAGATGAGACTATTTCAGAGATTGAAATAGTCTCATCTTGTCTCAGGACAAACAGATTTTTTCAAGTCCCCCGAGATGAGACTTTTGCCATGAGATTTTTTCATGGCACCGTCCGGTCTTCAGCCAGCTGAATTACTGTTTAAAGAAGGATGTATCATAATGTTATTGCATAGTTTATGTATAAGTGATCGGCTTTGCAATGGAACTAGATTAGTCATATTGAAAATTGGTCAAACAATTCTAACATGTAAAATTTTAACAGGCGACAAGAAAGGTAATGTAGTACATATTCCGCGAATAACACTATCGACACCAAAGGAGATGTTGACATGCCATTCGTATTAAAACGTTTACAGTTTCTCATTAGAATTGCTTTTGCTATGACAATTAACAAATCACAGGGACAAACATTCCAAAAAGTTGGTTTATTTATTAGAGAGAAAGAAATGATATTCACTCAGGGCAGTTATATGTTGTGTTGTCACGATGTTAATCCAAACATGGAATCAAAATTCACTGTGATAGTGAAGAAAAGTTCATTCCAAATATTATTTTTAATGAAGTTTTAAGGTAAAAGTGAAATTTTAATAAGTACCATATACACCGCGCTCCAAATTATTATGCAAATGATTTTCTCTGATTTTCCTAAATGGTCGATGCAAACGGCAGTCAGCATAATTTTTGAGTCCTCAACCATCAGAGTATAATTCGAATGTTACTGAACAAACCTCCTAATGATAACGGTATGTTTTTCAAAAATAAAAAACTGTTTCAAATTATTACGCACAACGGAGTTTCAAAACATTTTATAGGTTGTAAAGAACTGAAAATGGTCATATTTACTGAAATCAAAAGCTATTTCAAATCAAAAACATCTTAACAGGTCAAGTTACATATTAACAAAGGACTCCTTATTTGATAGCAGCTTCACAATTCTTGCATCCATTGAACTTGAGTCTTTGGAGAGTTTCTGCTTGAATTTCTTTGCAGGCTGTCAGAATAGCCTCCCAGAGCTGTTGCTTGGATGTAAACTGCCTCCCACCCTCATAGATCTTTTACTTGAGGATGCTCCAAAGGTTCTCAATAGGATTGAGGTCAGGGGAGGATGGGGCCCACACCATGAGTTTCTTTCCTTTTATGCCGATAGCAGCCAATAATACAGAGGTATTCCTTGCAGCATGAGATGGTGCATTGTCATGCATGAAGATGATTTTGTTATGGAAAGCACGGTTCTTCTTTTTGTACCATGGAAGAAAGTAGTCAGTCAGAAACTCCACATACTTTTCAGAGGTCATTTTCACACCTTCAGGGACCGACCAGCTCTCTCCCCACGATTCCGGCCCAAAACATGACTCCGCCACCTCCTTGCTGACGTCGCAGCCTTGTTGGGACATGGTGGCAGTCCACCAACCATCCACCACTCCATCCATCTGGACCATCCAGGGTTGCACGGCACTCATCTGTAAACAGGACTGTTTGAAATTAATCTTCATGTAGTTCTGGGCCCACTGCAGCCGTTTCTGCTTGTGAGCATCCATATTACTAACCGAGAATGCTAAACCGGATGATGGACGCAGGCACATCCGGCAATGGGCCGTAGCTGCAAAAAGACGTACTGCGCAGGCGCAAAAAGAGTCCGCGAGAGTCGTCTGAGGAGCCGAGAAAGGCAGACAAAAGAGGGCGAGAGAGGCGGATGAGGGGCCGCGAGAGGCGGACAAGACCACAGAAAAATGGAGTGAGCACAGGAAAAATGGAGAAATGAGGAAATGCAGGCAAAGCCCGAAACACATTGCACACGAGACTAGCCCCCCAAAAAAAAAAAAAGAGGCTCGCGCTCAACAGCAAGGCACCCCCCCCCCCCCCGGCACCGGACGGGACACACACCAAGAGGGGGATTCAACAAGCCCATGGAACACAAAAAAAAGAACACAAAACCACCCCACAGACCCTGCAAGCAAGGGACGGGACACACACAAAGAGGGGGATTCAACAAGACACAGGAACACAAAAAGAAAAGACGCTCGCGCGACAACAATGCTCAACCGCCCCCCCCCCCCCCCCCCCCATCCATAAGAAGTGACACCCAAAGCCACATATTATAAAGTGAACATCAACACCTTCACACTAGACAGCATAGGTGTCAGCATTGGTGGATCTCCTTACAATAAAGCACTATTAACCGTTCAACTGCAGAAAAGGAAACATATTAACAGTGACTGCGATCCTCCTTATTACTTATCCATATTTCGCATGCTGAGAAAGAAACAAGTCATGAATACACGGTCACGGGTACAAAACGAAAAGGATAACAGGAACAAACACACGAACACGAAAGAAACAACAAAATAGACGGCTATGCAGCATAGGTGGATCTCATTACAATAAGGCACTATTAACCGTTCAACCGCAGAAAAGGCTCCATATTAACAGTGAGTGCAATACTCCTTATTACTTATCCATATTTCTAAAAGAAAAAATGACTCGACTCCAAAAACGCAAAGCTCAACTAAAGCTTCTAACTAACGATGTACCTAAAAGTAAAAACTTTATGAACTGCATTAGATCCTACAATAGTTCATTTAATATGCACAAATCTACATCCTAGATCCACATGACGCAAACTATCAATCAAAGTGCTGCATCGCAACAGGCACGGATTCAAAACGAAACACCTCCCGTCTCAGACATACGTTAATGGCAGCGAAGGCTACAACAGGCTTCTCACACAGCACAGGCAAATCGATTACAGCTCCAAAACAACACGTCCCAAATACTACACATGCAACAACGCGCCTCTCAAACGGCACAAGCAAAACATACACCAGGAAAATTCATTCGGATTAATGAATGTCATTTGCAATCATTGTCATTCAGTTCACTTCCCTGAACAAACAACTGGCAATACAAGTTATACATTTACACGTTGTTGTCAAAAGGGTCAAATTAGACTGCCTTCTTTACATTCATATACTGAATATCTACAGAAGCTTATAACTGACGATGTACCTGAAAGTGAAATCTTTATCAACTACATTAGATCCTACAAATCGGAATCCACTATGAACATTAACGGTGGCACTGCACGTGACATCCGTCTTGAAAAAATGTTGTTTATTGATGAATGTTCAATGGCACGAACAAACGTTTATGAATAATAATATTCGATTTGGAGGAAAGGTACTTTTATGAGGAGGAGATTTTAGACAGTGATTAGCTATTCTTCCAGATGCCATGCACTCAGCTATTGTTCAGTGCACCTTAAAATACGCAGACATTTGGCATTGCTTTCAAAAGATACAGTTAGTAAAAAAGATACGATGTCCAGAACCAGATCATAACAATTGCATATTACAACTGAGAGATGGTACACTCACCAATACAGATGGACTTCAGCCACATATTATTACAATTACTCAAGCCTTTATCTGCGACGACTTAGTTACACAGAGATTTGGAACAGCAATCTCATTAGACCAAATGCCCCTTTTAACACAACGCACTATATTATGTCCAAAAAATATTAATGTGGAAAACATAAATACCCAAGTCATTCCATTACTTCCTGGAAAGACACAACTCTTTCTAAGCTCTGACAAACTTGACTCTGATCACAACAATAACCATCTTAAATGACCTTACAAGTTCTGAGCTGGAATTACCTTTTACACTTAAACGGCGTGTACAAAGAAATTTTCAAATAAACCTTTACACTGTGCAACACACTTTATTGTTTGCTTTCTATTTGCATCATCTACACCGTCACACTATTCTATATCTCATTCATACATCACGCTCTTTGTCATTCCCAACACCAGGGGTTGGCGAGCGAAGCGAGCAGGGGGGCGGAGCCCCCTAGTTGGTTAGGGGTGGCCAAATAGAAGGTTTATGCATAACTGCAATCCTCTGGAGGATCCTGCAGCTTCAAATACCCGTTTGCTGCTTTGTATTGGCATTTTAGCAGCTGCTCTCTTAATTCGATGTATTTCATTTTGCCTTTATCTGCACGAACCCGTGTGTGCTCCGAGTCAGCCACAAATCTTTGAACAGTACGATGATCACACTTAAGTTTTCGTGAAATATCTAAGGTGTCCAAGGCATTCAGCTATTTCACGCTTCTAGGCAGCTTTTTCTTTCCCATATTGCTTGAAAATGGTGGTCTGCTTAATAATGTGGAACATCCTTCTTTAGTAGTTTTTCCGTTAATTGGGCTCACCTGGCAAACTAATTATCACAGGTGTCCGAGATTGATTTCAGTGATCAAAAGAACCCCGAGACACAATACCATCCATGAGTTTAATTGAAAACAAAATATTTAATCTTTATGACACTTAAATACACTTTGCATAATAATTTGGAACGCGGTGTATAATATCAATATCAAAGACAAACAGAACAAAAAGGTATACCGCAAAGAATACCTAAAACGCAACATGAAACATAACTTTCTTTCAATTCATTACGTTTTACTATTTTAAGTACTTTTTAACTAAATCTTCTGCCTCTAATAATTCTTTAATGACCCCATACACGTACCCAGAGAGAGCCCCGAGTAATTAAAAAACAAAAACTTCAATGATATCACCTCTTAATCTCAGTTTGCTTCAACAGAAAAGGTTCCGCTACCTTGAATCTTGCCTGGTTGCTCAAAATGTTATGTTGCTAGTGGCCATGTTGTCCAGCGGACTAACAAACTGTGGCTGTCTAATGCTACAATAAAAAATAACACGTTCAGAAAATTAAACGCCGGACACCCTTATTTCCTAGTAAAAGTATAAAAACTACATTACGCTCCATAATTTGTATTATTTACTGTCAGGGCCATTTTTTTAGGTACCGTAACATTCATTTTTAAGACGATTAGCGAACTTTAAAGCACGGGAGTTTATTTTAGAAGTTGCACCTCACGCGGTATGGCGGTGGCCTCTGCTCCTCTCTCTCTAGCTGAGGGTCACCGTCACGAGGTTGGGAGTGGGCGAGGACGAGAGGGGTGAAGAAAGTTTCAAACCAACCGTGACAAGTGACGTGTATACAACTGTCAACAGAAACTCAAGCAGGAGGCCGTTCGCCTACGAAAGGGAAGCGTCTTCAAAGCCACGGCACGGAAGAGAACCGCGAAGCCGCTCGGGCTGTGCTGCGCTGCAGGAGCAAAGCAGCATGTCGACAGCGCGGGCGGGAAGGCCGCAGCCTCGCGTTATTTCTCTATTTGTTTGGTTTTTGGTTTGTGTGGTTTTGGGGTTTTCTTTTTTTTCTGTTTTTTAACAAGCCCCCAGTATGCGGCAAACAAACAAACAAGCGTACGCGCATCGCGTTACTCAAAAGTGTTTGCATGACGTTACCGTGCCGCCGATATCCTGCTGCACCTCCTCGGGAGCGACCTCGGGATTCTCAATCACCGCCGCTTCTTCACTTCCCGAATCCGCCATCCTCGGCTCGCTCACATATATTGTTGTGTCGTGTGTTTGCTGTACCTGACTAAGGCGCCTGCGCATTCCTGTCACGCTCGCCCATCGCGGTCAGTTACTCGGCTCGCTCATAGGAAGAATAGGAACAGAATTGAATGTCGGGTCTGATGATGTCGTGCCTTTTTATAAAGTAAAGTAAGTGCAAGTCCGCAGAATAAAAGAATGTTATTCCAGATGGGATATGTGTTTGTGTGGTGGGGTGGCGCTGGGATTAGAGCATCTGTCTGGCATCCCCAGGGTTAAAACTGACATGCCAGTTCGCTCTCTGCAGGATGCCCGGCCAGTCCAAGCGGTTTGAAAACTCTTTGATTTGACAACAGCCCTCATTCTTTTATTTCCTCAAGTCCTCTCTCTCTCTCACGTCTTCAGTTAGTTCAAAATGCAGCTGCCAGGCTCCTAACTCGCGATAGCCGGAGTGACAGATAGATAGATAGATAGATAGATACTTTATTAATCCCAATGGGAAATTCACATTCTTCAGCAGCAGCATACTGATACAATAAATAATATTAAATTAAAGAATGATAATAATACAGGTGAAAAACAGACAATAACTATGTATAATGTTGAATGTTAACGTTTACCCCCCTGGGTGGAATTAAAGAGTCGCATAGTTTGGGGGAGAAACGATCTCCTCAATCTGTCAGTGGAGCAGGACAGTGACAGCAGTCTGTCGCTGAAGCTGCTCCTCTGTCTGGAGATGATCCTATTAAGTGGATGCAGTGGATTCTCCATAATTGATAGGAGCCTGCTGAGCGCCCTTCGCTCTGCCACAGATGTCAAACTGTCCAGCTCCATGCCAACAATAGAGCTTGCCTTTTTCACCAGTTTGTCCAGACGTGAGGCGTCTTTCCTCTTAATGCTGCCTCCCCAGCACACCACTGCGTAGAAGAGGGCGCTCGCCACAACTGTCTGATAGAACATCTGCAGCATCTTATTGCAGATGTTGAAGGACGCCAGCCTTCTAAGGTAGTATAACCGGCTCTGTCCTTTCTTGCACAGCGCATCAGTATTGGCAGTCCAGTCTAATTTATCATCCAGCTGCACTCCCAGATATTTATAGGTGATCATCCATCCATCCATCCATTATCCAACCCGCTATAGCCAAACCACAGGGTCACGGGGTCTGCTGGAGCCAATCCCAGCCAACACAGGGCGCAAGGCAGGAAACAAACCCCGGGCAGGGCGCGCGCGCGCGCGCACACACACACACCAAGTACACACTAGGGACCATTTAGAATCGCCAATGCACATAACCTGCATGTCTTTGGACTGTGGGAGGAAACCGGAGTACCCGGAGGAAACCCACGTAGACACGGGGAGAACATGCAAACTCCACGCAAGGAAGACCCGGGAAAGGACTGGAGGCAGCAGTGCTACCCACTGCGCCACCGTGCCACCCCCGGAGTGATCATATCACACCCATTTTGTACACACTACACTGGCTCCCAGTGTTTTATAGAATTCATTTGAAAGTTTTGGCACTTACTTTCAGAGCTTTGCATGGACAAGCTCCTGAGTTGCTAGCTAACCAGCCTGCTCCAACGCCATACAGCTTGTAGGACTCTCAGATCTGGGCAACAGAACCTTCTAGTTGTCCCACACACTCAGCTAAAAACCCGTGAGGATCGTGCCTTTCAGACTGTGGAATAGCCTACCTTGTGGTCTGCGTGGAGTAGAAGTCTGTTGATTTTTTAAAAAAACAACTAAAAACATTTCTTTTTAAACAAGCTTTTAATCAGTGCTGAATAGTTCCAGGTTGTTTATTTATTGTTTTTATCGGTTTTGTTTGTTTTGTTTTAACTGTTGTATTTGTACTGTATTTGCTGTTCAGCGCTCTGTGACCTTTTGCCTGTGAAGGGCGCTATATAAATAAACTACTACTACTACATAAGAAGAGGGATTGAGTACATTAGAACAATCCAGGCGGAAAAAGATCATTCAGCCCAGCAAAGCCTGACAGTCCTATCCACTTAAATCTTCCAAAATAACATAAAGTCAAGTTTTAAAGATGTCTAAAGTCCTACTGTCCACCACACTACTTGGTCACTTATTCCAGGTGTATGTGGTTCTCTGTGTGAAGAAAAACTTCCTAATGTTTGTGTGAAATTTACCCTTTACAAGTTTCCAACTGTTTCCCCGTGTTCTTCATGAAATCATGTTAGTTTTTTTCAATTGCTACTTTTTTTGTCACTTTCTCAACACTCTTCATACAGTCTGCAATACCAACACACAGCCTGACCAAACAGTTAAGCTCTCCTCCAAAATACACAACAGCAGCAAAACACACACGAAGCACACGATTCAAACACTCGATTCAGCTGACAGTTACAGATTTTATTCATAAAAGGAGGTACGCAAGGCTGTCTACAAAAATTTAGCGAGCCTCTAAAACTAGATATTCAATATAAAAATAAATGAAGATTTTTTTTCTACACATACAATTTTTGTTCAGTCAGGATTTTCACAAGCAATGTGGGATTTGTCTATTGAACTCGGGACAGTCCAGCTCAAGTCGGGACATCTGGCAACCCTGATCTCGATCCACTATACTAATTCCCTTCATGATTTGAAACACTTCAGTCAGGTCTCCTCTGAATCTCCCTTTGCTTAAACTGTAAAGGCTCAGATCTTTTAATCTTTCGTCATACATCCTTCCCTGTAGCCCTGGAATCAGCCTAGTCACTCTTCTCTGGACTTTTTTCTAGTGCTGCTATGTCTTTTTTGTAGCCTGGAGATCAAAATTACACCCAGTACTCCAGGTGAGGCCTCACCAGTGTGTTATAAAGCCTGAGCAGAACCTCCTGTGACTTGTACTCCACACATCGGGGCGCTATATAACCTGACATTCTGTTAGCCTTCTTAATGGCTTCTGAACACTGGCTGGCAGTTGATAGTGACAAGTCCACTATGACTCCTAAATCCTTTAGTCTTTCCTCCTAACTCACCCCCTGTAGTCCTTGAATCAGCCTAGTTGCTCTTCTCTGGACTTCTTCTTGTGCCATTATGTCCTTTTGTAGCCTGGAGACCAAAACTGCCCCCAGTACTCCAGATGAGGCCTCACCAGCATGTTATAAATCTTGAGCAGAACCTCCTGTGACTTGTACTCCACACATCAGGGCGATATATAACCTGACATTCTGTTAGCCTTCCTAATGGCTTCTGAACACTTTGTGACAGTCGATAGTGTTGAGTCCCCACTACGAGTCCTAAATCCTTCTCATAAGGTAGACTTTTAGTTTCAGACCTCCCATTGTGTATTCAAACCTAACACTTACTTCCTATATGTAATACTTTACATTTACTGCCATTAAATTTCCTCTGCCACCAATCTGCTCAAGCCTGTATACAATACAATACAATTTACGTATAGCCCAACATCATCCATCTATCTATCTATCTATCTATCTATCTATCTATCTATCTATCTATCTATCTATCTATCTATCTATCATGTAGCACCTTTCATTATTTATCTATCTATCATATCACACAAGAAGTGCCACAATGGGCTTTAACAGGCCCTGCCTCTTGACAGCCCCCCAGCCTTAACTCTCTTAAGAAGACAAGGAAAAACTCCCAAAAAAACTCTTGTAGGGAAAAAAATGGAAGAAACTTTGGGAAAGGCAGTTCAAAGAGAGACCCCTTTCCAGGTAGGTTGGGCGAGCATTTGGTGTCAAAAACAAATGGGGTAAATACAATACAATACACAGGTCTCTCTTAATAATTTAATAGATTCGAGATTATCTGCTAATTCACCAAGTTTGGCATCATCTGCAAACTTAACCAGCTTGTTACCTATCCAGATCATTTATTTATATATATATATATATATATATATATATATATATATATATATATATATATATATATATATATATATATGTATACGATATATATATATAAAAGTCAATGTATGTGTGTGAGTGTGTGTGTGTATGTATGTATGTTCCAGCATCACTTCCGAATGGTTGGTGCAATTTTCATGAAACTTGTTACACATTTCTCATTGGTCGACTAAAAATACTGTAGGGTGAAATCAACACTAACCCACCTCCTTCCGGGTACGGTGGGTGGGGTGATCGTGCGGTCTTGTATGCATGTTATCATCCAGTTGACACTCTGAACAACCACCAGAGGGCGAACTGGAAGTGACTGCCAGCATTCTTTATGTTTGAGCACCACCACCGCACCCCTGTTGCTATTGAAATTAAATAGAGTTGGCCGGTTCCAAGCGTCGACTGGATGACAACATACATACAAGACCGCAAGACAAGAACATTTGTGAGTCTTCTTTGTTTGTTAATTTATTTTTATTTTTAAAGTTGGTTTTTTTAATTATATATTTCTCAAACAATTAAAAAAAAAAATTTATTTTCCTCCTGGGCAACACTGGGTATTTCAGCTAGTCTCTCTAATATAAAAGAAAATCTTGAGAAGAGACGAGACTATTGCCAAGAAATTTTATCAAGTCCCGCCCTCCTCTCAATCATTTCCAGTTAACGGCCCACGCCCGCGGTCCTCTTACCTCTCATTCGTGTGAATGCTTTGTCAGACACAGTTCCTGCACTCTCAGCTCTTATAAATTTTTACGATTTCCCTCATTTTAAGTCCCCAATAAAAGAAGACGTGTTATGTCCAAATCTTATTGAAAAATTTCATTTCGAAGGGTTATCAACAGAAGAAACGAGTACACGGGCAATCTTAGCACCGAGAAACATCCATCCATCCATTTTCCAACCCGCTGAATCCGAACACAGGGGTCTGCTGGAGCCAATCCCAGCCAACACAGGGCACGAACCAATCCCGGGCAGGGTGCCAACCCACCGCAGGACACACACAAACACACCCAGCATACACTAGGGCCAATTTAGAATCGTCAATCCACCATGTCTTTGGACTGTGGGAGGAAACCGGAGTGCCCAGAGGAAACCCACACAGACACGGGGAGAACATGCAAACTCCACACAGGGAGGACCCGGGAAGCGAACCTGGGTCCCCAGGTCTCCCAACTGCGAGGCAGCAGCGCTACCCACTGCGCCACCGTGCCGCCACCAAGAAACAATGAAGTCAAATGAATTAATGCAATTGGTTACCTGGCAGATTGGTTAAATGTGTATCAATAGACTGAGCTGAAACAGTTGGTGGTGATGGTGCGGAAGATGAAAACATCAACTTACAATATCACGAAGAATATCTATAACCGTTAACACCGTCTGGTCTTCCTCCAGCCGAATTACTGTTGAGAGAAGGATGTATCGTAATGTTATTGCGTGATTTATGTCTGAGTGATGGGCTATGCAATAGGATGAGATTAGTTGTATTCACAATTGGTTAAACAATTCTGACGTGTAAAATTTTAACAGACGACAAGAAGGGTAATGTAGTACATCTTCCGGGGATAACATTAGACACCAAAGGAGATCTTGATATGCCATTCGTATTAAAACGTTTACAGTTTCCCGTTAGAATAGCTTTTGCTATGACAATTAACAAATCACAGGGACAAACATTCCAAAAAGTCGGTTTATTTATTAGAGAGAAAGAAACGAAATTCACTCACGGGCAGTTATATGTTGTGTTGTCACGATGTAAGTCCAAACATGGAATCAAAATTCAATACGATATTGAAGAAAAGTTAATTCCAAATATTGTTTTTACTGAAGTTTTAAAGTAAAAGTGTAAGTTTAAAAAGTATTTGCGTGTCAACGCAACGAAAAATTCTTAACGCAACGTGTAACATAATTTTCTTTCAATTTATTACATTTGACTATTTTTTACTATGGTTAATCACTCGCTGTAACGTAAAATAGTTAGTTCTATTATGCATATGTAACAATTCCCACGAAAATAACAATCTGTTTAAATCGTACATCCGCTTCCCCCTTACTCGAGCAGCAGAGCCGCAAAGTGGCTAGTGCATAGCGCCCGCCCGGGGGTTGGCGAGTGAAGTGAGCAGAGGGCGGAGCCTCCTAGTATATATTAAAAACAGCACCGACCTCAGCTGGTCAGCACTCTTAACATCGGCCAATTCTGATAAGGTTCCTCGCACCCTCATCACCCTCTACTTCCTGTGTCTAAGCTAGGGAATCCACTCCCGGAGGGGTTTATCCATTCCCGGGCTCCCGGGAATGACACAGTGCACGGGCATCTCACATGTGAATGGTTTTAGAACGAGCGACACTTATTTTTAATAAAACTACTGCAATATGTTGACACCAATAAAAGACAAACTTAACTACAAGCAGTTCATGCTGTCATATCAGTACATGTATCTAGTTAGATGCGGTAATAAGAGTGTAGAAAACACAACGTGTCGAGCGTGCGGTCGTCCAGGCGAGAGCGCACCTTCGTGCAGAGTACTCCAGCCGCTGAGAAAGCACGCTCTGCCTCCACTGAAGTAGGTTGCACAGTCATCAGATACTGATACACTTGTTCTAAACAACACCCACGCTTGCCATTGCTCTGAAACACCGCCATTTCAGCTTTTACTGATGCATCCAGTTTCTTGTCATCATTCTGTGATGGCAAGTTTCTTGGCACAGACAATGAGGGTGCAACAGACTGACGCATTACAATTTCAAGTTGCTGTTCAAAAGCTGTCAACAGCACAGACGTCAATGAACTCTGCCCCGTCCCGGCATTCGTGAGCTGCTGAGTGCAGACACCTCCCAGTCCACCGTGCTCAGTCTTAGTGGGAGCTGGGAGACTGACTGGTGCTGGTCTGTTGTTGACTGAATTAATCGGCAACACACTACACCGTGGGCCATAATTATTTTCAATTATAACTCTGTTATTTCTTGATTGATTTTTACACTTTTACACGCTATATATGTCAGCTTGGCCATTCCCGTTTTCCCGGGAATTACAGCAGTTTCACTCCCGGGAATGCGGGAATGAAAAATGTCCGGGAATCCCGGGCTCCCGGTAATCACCAATTCTGTACCCATCTAAAAAGGTGGAGTGGTGGCTCTGAGGCTAGGGTTCTGCACCAGTTCAAATCCCGTAAATGCCAATATTGGGCCTTTGAGCAAGGCCTTTAACTTGCAACTGCTGAGCGCTTTGAGTAGTGAGAAAAGCGCTATATAAATGCAAAGAATTATTATTATTATTATTAAAAACATCGCCCTGGACTTAACTTCTTTAAGTTTGATGCCCAACCTCTCATGTGCCCCCATTTGAAATGCTTTCTGAAAGTCAGGATAAGTAATATCACATGCCCGACTCTGATTGTATTAAGTGAATTGAATGCTTTATTCTGCTGCTATCAGTCATGTGACTAAGTTAAGTGACAATCCTTTTAAAAAAACGATCCTGTCCTTGTGTCAGCAGAATTTTTTTTCATCTGCTGTACTTAAAACATACTAAAACTATTTATGGTGACATACCTCAGAATTCTGTTCCCCCCTTTGAAAAATTAATTATTGTTTTATTAACAATGTTTCCTTCCCCCTTTTATCTTTTACTAATTCTCTTGTGGGAAATAAGCTTTAACGAAAACAAAACTTTTGCTGCTTTTATTATATGGTGTCAGACACATGCATATAACGGGCAGCTTAAGGGCTGTAATGATGGTACTTTCCTGCTGCTACCTGAGGTTGGCGCAGTGTACTAATGCCTTTTCTTTTCCTTCCTCTTCCGACCATGAAGATTGACGGCTTTAACAGCACTGACGTCACTCTGGGTGTCGGTCAGCCTGTCCTGACCTCTTCCTGCCAGAAATGCCTAAAGACAGAAGAACCGCCATCTTAGACAGTCAACATTTAGACTCCCATTTGAAAAGGTTTTCTCAATGCTTATTGTAAAACACGCTTGTTATTTTTGTTTTGTTTTTTTTTTTGCCTTTGGGTGCCCCAACACTTTACAATACAGTTTATTTTTGTATAGCCCAAAATCACACAGGAAGTGCCGCAATGGGCTTTAACAGGCCCTGCCTCTTGACAGCCCCCCAGCCTTGACTCTCTAAGAAGACAAGGAAAAACTCCCAAAAAAAACCTAGTAGGGAAAAATGGAAGAAACCTTAGGAAAGGCAGTTCAGAGAGAGACCCCTTTCCAGGTAGGTTGGGCATGCAGTGGGTCTCAAAAAGAAGGGGGTCAACACAATACAATACACAGAACAGAACAAATCCTCAATAAAAAATAAAATTTTTTTAGAAGTACGGAAAAGAATTTAACAGTAGATGATACCACATAATAAGATTTGGATAATTTTAGACTCCTGGAGACTTCATCCATCAAGCTGCCTCCCCCATTTGGCCATTCCACGGCTGAAACAGCGCTGGGCCAGCCAATCCAATGTAAGGACCCCTCTTTCTCACGATTCCTGTGATCCTCCATCAGGGATGACTTTACCTTAGGCAGGCAAAACAACTTGGCAGGTGTGCCGGGCACCAAGTGCCACATTTGAATACCGAGAAGAGAAACAGAAAAGGTGAGGGTTAGTATCAAATTCTAACTATCATGTTACTTATGTTTTAGTGCTAATGACTAACAACAGTTCAGTTCCTGTACAACCAGTGCCAGAGCTTGGTCCGCATTGCCGGCAGTAAGTCGAACCCGTTTCCAGTGAGAGTTGGACTCCGCCAGGGCTGCCCTTTGTCACCGATTCTGTTCATAACTTTTATGGACAGAATTTCTAGGCGCAGCCAGGGCGTTGAGGGGGGTCCGGTTTGGTGGACTCAGGATTGGGTCACTGCTTTTTGCAGATGATGTTGTCCTGTTTGCTTCATCAGGCCGTGATCTTCAGCTCTCTCTGGATGGGTTCGCAGCCGAGTGTGAAGCGGCTGGGATGAGAATCAGCACCTCCAAATCCGAGACCATGGTCTTCAGCCGGAAAAGGGTGGAGTGCCCTCTCAGGGTTAGGAGCGAGATCCTGCCTCAAGTGGAGGAGTTCAAGTATCTCGGGGTCTTGTTCACGAGTGAGGGAAGAATGGAGCGTGAGATGGACAGGCAGACTGGTGCGGCGTCTGCAGTAATGCGGGCTCTGCATCAGTCTGTTGTGGTGAAAAAGGAGCTGAGCCGTAAGGCAAAGCTCTCAATTTACCACTCGATCTATGTTCCTACCCTCACCTATGGTCATGAACTATGGGTAGTGACCGAAAGAACGAGATCGCGAATACAAGCGGCTGAAATGAGTTTCCTCTGCAGGGTGTCTGGGCTCTCCCTTAAAGATAGGGTGAGAAGCTCAGTCATCCGGGAGGGGCTCAGAGTAGAGCCGCTGCTCCTCCACATCGAGAGGAGTCAGATGAGGAGGCCCTGGGGAAGACCCAGGACACGCTGGAGGGACTATGTCTCCCGGCTGGCCTGGGAACGCCTTGGGATTCTCCTGGAAGTGCTAGAAGAAGTGGCCAGAGAGAGGGAAGTCTGGGCATCTCTGCTCAAGCTGCTGCCCCCGTGACCCGACCTTGGATAAGCGGAAGAAAATGGATGGATGGACTAACAACAGAGATGCAGTCTGTACAGTTAATCAGCAGCTCTAGTCAGGGTGTGCTAAACTGAAGTAGTGAGTCTTCAGCTGGGATTTAAAACCTGAGACCGAAGGGGCATCTCTTATAGTAGCAGGTAGACCAATCCACAGTTTAGGGGCCCTGTAACTAAAAGCTCAACCTCCCATTGTTATTTTATTAATCCTTGGAACCATAAGCAGACCAGCATCTTGAGATCTTAATGTGCGCTCAGGTTTGTAATTCATGATAAGTTCAGACAAGTAAGCCGGACCTCGGCCATTTAATGCTTTATGTTGTTTCTGCCTTGTTTCTTACAATGGCCAGCATTAACCTGTCTATGTAGGGCTCTGTTGTCATGATAGAAATAATTGTCTTCTTGGCTCGCAGTATTGGTACTGTTTGCTTTTTTGGGGTCCTCAGGTTAAAAAGTTTCAGAACCCCTTGTTCTAGGGTTCTCTAAGACTGCAATGAAAAGTTTACACTTGCTCTTGGAAAGAATTTAGCAGGATGAGTGCTCCTGTGAATAGTTTTCCAGAAATTCTGATGATCTTACAGGACTATTTTGACAAACGTTATCTGAGTTTGCTTGCCCTTATTAGTGAGTAATGCTTTCCACCTTGTTCTTATGCCATGGAGGACGTTTCTGATGGTGAAATCATACAAAAAGAGAGACGCCACTAGGCTAGACATTACAGGAGCTGGCCTCCCGAACGACCATGAGAGTAACCAATGAAAAGGTGCAGTCTTGACAAAGGAACGTCATCCTCTGTCTTCTTCACGTGTTTATTTTTTTTAGTCTTTTTGAGAGTTTAGTTAGCCTGGGGTGACTTCTGGGTTATTGGTTTAATAATCTGACCCCAGAGTCTGTTGTAATACAGTATACAGCTGAAACTGAAGCTCCCCATTGGGCTATTCATTGTTGGTCTGCTTTCTGCAGGCTGAGTGTTTGTTAGCTGGGTGGCGTGCATAAATCTGACACTCTGGGTCCTTCAATATAAATCTCTATCCTGGCTGTTAACGTTATAATGAAAAATGGGATGAAAAAGCTCAATATAAAAAATTCCATACTGAATGTTGTAAAATTCTCCTGCAGGTGCACAGGAAGGTTGTAAGAAGCTCCTGCTGAGTGTTACCTTGGCTGACTTCACTACACACGCTGGAGATCTGGGAACTACTGGATACACTTGCAGCAGGCCAGCCCAATCTGGCATTACACTGGCAAGTCCAATTATTATCACGTCGATTCAGTTTTTGAACTGGACTGTTTTTGGTGGGGGAGCAGAGAGTTCTTCTAAAAATAACTATGTGACGCAATCCGGTCATATGCTTTACAAATTCTGTATTTTGGTAAGAATGTTACTCGTATCTGCTTTAGGTGCTCATGTGACCAATGAAGTTTAAGGACAGTGGTCTCAAACTCCAGTCCTACTGCTAATGAACTTCTTTTGATTTAAATTTCATTGACTTGCTCTTGAAGACTCAGACCCCTTAATTGTTTCTTTTTCCTTAATTAGCAGCCAAACAATAATGAGATACAAAATGAGCCAAAACAACTGGTGTCCAAAGTACAATATCTGAAAATAAAGAACGATGAAGGTCTCTGGAATGTCGATCTGCTCAGGTCCCCAGAGCTCTTAGAGAAGAGAAAATCAGCAATTTTGGAAATGTCTGCTGTTGCACAATGAGAGCAGCAACAAGCCATTGGAATTAAAGAACGGGATTAATTAACAACGAGAATCGGCGCCTAATTAAAAATAACTATGTGACGCAATCTGGTCATATGCTTTGCAAATTCTGTATTTTGGTAAGAATTTTACTTGTATCTGCTTTAGGTGCTCTTGTGACCAATGAAGGTTAAGGACGGTGGTCTGAAACTCCAGTTCTGGAAGGTCGCAGTGGCTGCAGGTTTTCATTCTAACCCTTTGCTTAATTAGTGACCTGTTTTTGCTGCTAATTAACTCCTTTTGAATTCATTTTATTTGACTTGTCTCTTGAAGACTCCGTCCCCTTAATTGTTTCTTATTCCTTAACAAGGGGGCTCCGCCCCCTGCTCGCTTTGCTCGCCTACCCCCGGCGTTTTGAACCCGTGCCCGCTGGGTAGCCACGTGTGAGGATGACGCACGTTTAATATGGAGAGCTTGCCCGTGTCACTCCGGGGCTCTCCACTGTTAATTAATTATATCCAGGCAAGCGCGTGTTTGTATCTCGGTAACTCGAGGTGTGTCGTGTTGAACCCGTGCCTGCTTTGCTTATGCAGTTTGAGACGCGCGTTGTAGGAGTTCACGTTCATTAGATCTACGCAGTAGTGCCACTCACAATATGGCGGCAAAGCCTGCGCATTCCGTATTATGTCGGTTCTTACCATGCTGTGTAGGAGCATTTGCCTTTTGTAATTTACTGGGCTTTGTGACGCCCGATGTAGGCGCCTGAACCTTCAGGGTCCGTATCCACTGTGTGGTGTGGATGTTAAACTGTCGATGGTTCTGCCTTTCTATTGTGTATGTCGGTGTGCATGTGTTTAGTGGCTAGGTTTTTTTGTAGCTGTTGCATTCATCCTTAATTAGCAGCCAAACAATAATGAGATACAAAATGGGCCAAAACAACTGGTGTCCATCATACAATAGCTGAAAATAAAGAAAGGTGAAGGTCTCAGGAGTGTTGGTCTGCTCAGGTCCACAAAACATTTTAATAATGCTGTTAGAAAAGAGAAAGTCAACAATTTTGGAAATGTCTGCCATTGCACAATGAGAGCAGCAACAAGCCATGGAATTAAAGAACAGGTTTAATTAACAACGAGAACTGGCGCCTAATTAGAAATAGCTATGTGACGCAATCCGGTCGTATGCTTTGCAAATTCTGTATTTTGGTAAGAGTTTTACTCGTATCTGCTTTAGGTGTCATGTGACCAATGAAGTTTAAGGATAGTGGTCTGAAACTCCAGTCCTGCTGCTAATGAACTTCTTTTGAATTCATTTTCATTGACCTGCTCTTGAAGGCTCAGACCCCTTAATTGTTCCGTTTTCCTTAATTAGCAGCCAACAATAACAAGATACAAAATGAGCCAAAACAGGACCAGCAAACTGTGAACATCATAGAATATCTGAAAATAAAGAAAGATGAAGGTCTCAGGAGTGTTGGTCTGCTCAGGTCCAAATAACATTTTAATAGTGCTGTTAGAAAAGAGAAAATCATGGAATTAAAGAACGGGTTTAATTAACAACGAGACTCGACGCCTCATTAAGCAACTGGTTGGAGCTGAAGTCCCTGACTTAGTTGGTCTTCTGTTGGCTCACTCACATCACATTTCATTTCTGTTTGGGTGCCATTTAAGGAAAGAAATGAAGAAATTCAGGGGAACAAACCTTAAAAAAAAACAAGTAAATTAAAATGAAAGGAAAAGGAGTTAATTAGCAGCAAAAGCAGTTCACTAATTAAGAAAAGGGTTAGAATGAAAACCTGCAGCCACTGCGGCCCTCCAGGACTGGAGTTTGAGACCACTGATTTAGATGCTGAGAATGAAGGCACCATGTCAATGTAACGTGCCAACTTGTTTAAGTATGTCACCTTTATCTGTAGGCACCACTTCAATGAAGACCTAATGTTTGCCTGTTCAAATATGTTGAAAAAATCAACAGATTTCATGGGGTGTACTTACTTTTTCACATGACTGTTGTATTCTTGTCCATTACGAAAACACAAGAGACTTCCTGTCTTTGCTGTGAGTTTGGCCAGAAGGTCAGCATTATGGAGCAATCAGGGAAGACTCCATACCATAGATAACAGCATCCCTGGGCTTCAGTACCCAAATGGACACCTCTGGGGCATGCTGGGTGGGAATTGTAGTGCCGTGGAGCAGCTCTGTTTGGTTCCCTGGGTGCCACCAGGGGATGTTGTGGAAAATTTATGCTCCCAACTTTCGGGGAGTCCTGCTTGACCCGGAAATACTTCCACTGGTGTATGCCCTAGCACAGGAGTACTCCCGGGTCTTGGCTATAAGGAGTCACTCTTTACCCTAGGCGAGTTGGAGTTGGGTGGAAGAAAGACATGTGGAGGAGAAGAGAGAAAGAAGAAGAGTTTGTTGTGTTTGCCACTATTATAAAGAAGCCTTTTTCAAGGTAATTTATTGTAATAAAGCATTGGCTTGTGTCAAAAAGAAAGAAATGAAGAAATTCAGGGGAACAATCAGAGCAATGAGATAGATAGATAGATAGATAGATAGATAGATAGATAGATAGATAGATAGATAGATAGATAGATAGATAGATAGATAGATAGATAGATAGATGTGAAAGGCACTATATGAGATAGATAGATAGATAGATAGATAGATAGATAGATAGATAGATAGATAGATAGATAGATGTGAAAGGCACTATATGATAGATAGATAGATAGATAGATAGATAGATAGATAGATAGATAGATAGATAGATAGATAGATGTGAAAGGCACTATATGATAGATAGATAGATAGATAGATAGATAGATAGATAGATAGATAGATAGATAGATAGATAGATAGATAGATAGATAGATAGATGTGAAAGGCACTATATGATAGATAGATAGATAGATAGATAGATAGATAGATAGATAGATAGATAGATAGATAGATGTGAAAGGCACTATATGATAGATAGATAGATAGATAGATAGATAGATAGATAGATAGATAGATAGATAGATAGATAGATAGATAGATAGATGTGAAAGGCACTATATGATAGATAGATAGATAGATAGATAGATAGATAGATAGATAGATAGATAGATAGATAGATAGATAGATAGATAGATAGATAGATAGATACTTTATTAATCCCAAGGGGAAATTCACATACTCCAGCAGCAGCATACTAATAAAAAACAATATTAAATTAAAGAGTGATAACAATGCAGGTCTACAGACAGTAACTTTGTATAATGTTAACGTTTACCCCCCTGGGTGGAATTGAAGAGTCGCATAGTGTGGTGGAGGAACGATCTCCTCAGTCTGTCAGTGGAGCAGGACGGTGACAGCAGTCTGTCGCTGAAGCTGCTCCTCTGTCTGGAGATGATCCTGTTTAGTGGATGCAGTGGATTCTCCATGATTGACAGGAGTCTGCTCAGCGCCCGTCGCTCTGCCACAGATGTCAAACTGTCCAGCTCCGTGCCTACAATAGAGCCTGCCTTCCTCACCAGTTTGTCCAGGAGTGAGGCGTCCCTCTTCTTTATGCTGCCTCCCCAGCACACCACTGCGTAGAAGAGGGCGCTCGCCACAACCGTCTGATAGAACATCTGCAGCATCTTATTACAGATGTTGAAGGATGTCAGCCTTCTAAAGAAGTATAGTCAGCTCTGTCCTTTCTTGCACAGATCATCAGTATTGGCAGTCCAGTCCAGTTTATCATCCAGCTGCACTCCCAGGTATTTATAGGTCTGTACCCTCTGCACACAGTCACCTCTGATGATCACGGGGTCCAGGAGGGGCCTGGTCCTCCTAAAATCCACCACCAGGAATGATCAGGGGAAAAAAATCTTAAAAAAAAAACAAGTCAATTAAAATAAAAGGAAAATGAGTTAATTAGCAGTAAAAACAGGTCACCAATTAAGAATAGGGTTAGAATGAAAACCTGCAGCCACTGTGGCCCTCCAGGACTGGAGTTTGAGACCACTGTTTAAGGACCTGGGGGAAGAATTACAGTGCCTTCAGAAGGTATTCGGGCCCCTTTACAGATTTTGTTAATGTTGCAGCCTTATGCTAATATCGTCTAAATTTATTTTTCTGTCATCAAACAACACTCGATACTCCAGAATGACAAAGAGAAAATTAAAAAAAAAAAAAAAAAGTGTGAATTTATTAAAGTAATAAACCGAAATATCATATTGACACAAGTATTCAGACCGTTTACTATTCCACTTGAAATCTGACACAAGTGCTTCCCATTCTATTGCTCATCTTTGAGACGATTCTACACCTTTTTTGGAGTCCACCAATTCACCCCATAGAATTTAGAACCACTACATTTAAAAACAGGCAGCATATACAGTTCCTCCTCTTCATCCTCCCTCAGTCTAAAATATTTATCAGGCTTAATTCACGCTCTGTTATTAGAGTCAACAGGAAAAATATATACGAGCTGGAGCAAAATGTCTGTCGAGCTTCAGAGCCAACCTTGCAATCCGCCCTCCCCCTGCTCCCATTTCCATTTTCACTTGGCGGAAGTCGTTTGTTTCATTTCAACATCGAATTTGAGATCACTTAAGTGGGGGGGGGGGGAGAAATGAAGAAACACTGCTGGCTTGACTTGTAATGATTAAGAGCAGCGTACACTTGGCGGTGCTCCAAAAGGAACAGTTTTGTGTTTCGTACATCAGGACTCTGGACAGGGGGTAACCATTTCCTCCGTTAAATATGACAGAGCAAAAACACAAAGGTTGGTTTGTGGTTAAATGAGTGCTTGAATATGTACTGTATAATAAGTCATCAGCTCTGCTTCTACCCTGTGCATGCTACAGGAGCAGGAGGGCTTTAAGGTAAACTAGTTTTGTAGTTGTGTCACGGCTGGCACGTCTTTACACTAAATGTATCTGTCTTTTTTCTTGTAAAGATTAGGGGGCTTTGTCCCCTGCTCACTTTGCTCGCCCAAACCCCAACACCCCCAGCCTGCACTACGCTCACATCTCTGCCGATCGCGTTGTGAAGAGGGGGGCTGAACGCACCCCAAGGAGATACGGTTGCTCCTCTGAAACCCCCTCTTAAACAGTGATATGATGGGAAACAAATACAGTTTTGTTTTTTTTTAACCTGCTCTTTGCTGCTGCTGCTGCATCATCATCATCATCATCTCGTGCGGCGCACTTCTGTCATATCACTTATGTCCCTATATTTGATCTCTTTTCACTTTTACCTTTTTCATCAAAATCTCATTGAATTTTGTTTCCATGTTTGGAATTATATCGTGACAACGCAACATACAGTACTGTGCAAAAGTTTTAGGCAGGTGTGAAAGAATGCTGTAAACAAAGAATGCTTTCAGAACTGGAAGTGTTAATCATTTATTTTCATCAATCAACAAAATGCAGTGAATGAACAAAAGAGAAATCTAAATCAAATCAATATTTGGTGTGACCACCCTTGGCCTTCTAAACAGCATCAGTTCTTCGAGGTACACTTGCACACAGTTTTTGAAGGAACTCGGCTGGTAGGTTGTTCCAAACAACTTGGAGAACTAAGCACAGATCTTCTGTGGATGTAGGCTTCCTCACATCCTTCTGTCTCTTCATGTAATCCCAGACACACTCGATGATGTTGAGATCAGGGCTCTGTGGGGGCCATACCATCACTTCCAGGACTTCTTGTTCTTCTTTACGCTGAAGATAGTTCTTAATGACTTTGGCTTTATGTTTGGGGTCGTTGTCCTGCTGCAGAATAAATTTGGGGCCAATCATACGCCTCCCTGATGGTACTGCATGATGGATAAGTATCTGCCTGTATTTCTCAGCATTGAGAACACCATTAATCCTGACCAAATCTCCAACTCCATTTGCAGAAATGCAGCCCCAAACGTTCAAGGAACCTCCACCATGCTTCACTGTTGCCTGCAGACACTCATTATTGTACCGCTCTCTCCAGCCCTTCGACGAACAAACTGCCTTCTGCTACAGCCAAATATTTCAAATTTTGACTCATCAGTCCAGAGCACCTGCTGCCATTTTTCTGCACCCCAGTTCCTATGTTTTCGTGTATACTTGAGTCGCTTGGCCTTGTTTCCACGTCGGAGATATGGCTTTTTGGCTGCAACTCTTCCATGCAGACCACTTCTGGCCAGACTTCTCCGGACAGTAGATGGGTGTACCTGTGTCCCACTGGTCTCTGCCAGTTCTGAGCTGATGGCACTGCTGGACATCTTCTGATTTCGAAGGGTAATAAGCTTGATGTGTCTTTCATCTGCTGCACTAAGTTTCCTTGGCCGACCACTGCGTCTACGATCCTCAACGTTGCCCATTTCTTTGTTCTTCTTCAAAAGAGCTTGAACAGCACATCTTGAAAGCCCAGTCTGCTTTGAGAAAATTCTTTGTTAGTTGTGGTGATTATACTTCAAAGACACCTGATATCCTATATGGTGTTCCACAAGGCTCTATCCTGGGTCCGCTGCTCTTCTCAATCTACATGCTTCCATTAGGTCAGATTATCTCAGGGCACAACGTGAGCTACCACAGCTATGCTGATGACACACAGCTGTACTTATCAATAGCGCCTGATGACCCCGATTCTCTTGATTCACTAACACAATGTCTAACTTGTATCTCAGAATGGATGAATTGTAACTTTCTCAAGTTAAATAAAGAGAAAACTGAAATCTTAGTGATTGGCAATAATGGATACAATGAGGCTATTAGAAATAAACTGGATACATTAGGATTAAAAGTCAAGATGGAGGTAAAAAGCTTAGGGGTAACCGTTAACTGTAATCTGAATTTTAAATCGCAAATTAATCAGATTACTAGGACAGCATTTTTTCACTTAAGAAACATAGAAAAAGTTAGACCTCTTATATCATTGAAAGATGCAGAGAAATTAGTTCATGCGTTTGTTTTCAGTCGGCTAGATTACTGTAACGCACTCCTCTCAGGACTACCCAAAAAAGACATCAATTGTTTGCAACTAGTGCAGAATGCAGCTGCTAGAATCCTTACCAGGAAAAGAAAATCCGAGCACATCTCTCCAGTTTTGATGTCACTACACTGGTTACCTGTGTTATTCAGAATTGACTTTAAAATTCTGCTTATGGTTTATAAAGCCTTAAATAATCTCGCCCTATCTTATATATCGGAATGTCTGACGTCTTATATTCCAAATTGTAATCTCAGATCCTCAAATGAGTGTCTACTTAGAATTCCGAGAGCAAAACTTAAAAGAAGTGGTGAGGCGGGCGGCCTTCTGCTGTTATGCACCTAAAATCTGGAATAGCCTGCCAGTAGGAATTTGCCAGGCTAATAGAGTGGAGCACTTTAAAAAACTGCTGAAAACACATTACTTTAACATGGCCTTCTCATAACTTCACTGTAATTTAAATCCTGATACTCTGTATATCCAATTCATTATAATAACTATTCATGGTGGCTCTAAAATCTGTACTAACCCCCACTCTCTCTTCTGTTTCCTTTTCCAGTGTCCTTTTGGTGGTAGCTTGTGCCACCACCATCTACTCTAAGTACCGTGATGTTCCAAAAATGATGGATGGATTAAAAGCCAGAAGTCTGTATGACCATCACCGTGAGAACCCTAACTACAAAGAGGACTATTTCATTTATGTTAGGTAGAATGCCCAGAGAGGACTGGGCAGTCATGTGGCCTGGAACCCCTACAGATTTTATTTTTTTCTCCAGTTGCCTCACATTTTTATGTAATCGTTTTGTTCGCCCCACTGAATAAAAGCTGAAAGTCTGCACTTCAACTGCATCGGAGTTGTTTCATTTAAAATTCATTGTGGTCATGTACAGAACCAAAATTAGACAAAAGTTGTCTGTGTCCAAATATTTATGGACCTAACTGTATATTACCTATTACAATAAAATGTCAATCAGAAAACTGTTTGTTCTATTTCTATGTTCTGTTTGTTTCATTTGGGAAATTCACCGGTTATAGATTCCCGGGCAATGCTGGGTACTCCTGCTAGTATTATATATATAAAATCCCAATGTGCGTCCAGGTGTCCGTGTGTGGGTGTCTTCTGATGAAGTGCGCATGCGCGGGGCACGGTGCGACACGCAATATTACTGTCAGAGAAAGTTACAGGCGTTTTACGGAAATACAAACCAGTATTACTGCGAGAGGAAATTAAAGGTACACAATACAGTGACGCATATTACAGCCACATACAAGTCAGTATTACTGTCACAGGAGATTAAAGGCATATTACCGATGTGCACGCCTGTATTACTGCCAGAGAAAATTAAAGGTATATTACGGACGTACAAGCCAGCGGATGTACAAGACGGTATCCTTCAATAAGGGCGCGCACAAAAAGGCGAGCCTCAAAAGGGCGACCTCAATTGGGTGCAGCGAATAAAGGCGCGCGTAAATAAAAATCTGCACCTTTGTTGCTCTTCACATATTCCACAGCCATTTGAACTAAATTATCTATGAACGCCTTTATTCGCCGCGCTCAATTGAGGTCGCCCTTTTGAAGCTTGCCTTTTTGTGTGCGCCCTTATTGAATAGAGCCGTACAAGACAGTATTACTGTCACAGAAAATTAAAGACACACAATACACGGTGGCAGCCCACGAAGAACAGTCAGCTCAGCAAGTAAACATCAACACAAGAAAGGCTGAAAGAAAGAAAAATACGACCAACAAAAAGAATGAGGTCAAAGTCCCTTTGCCATTTAATATAGACTGGTCCTACTAATGTTTATGCACTACTGTTCTAGCGCCCGTTATTGTAACGGGCTAAATGACTAGTATTCTATAAAAGTAGAGACATACAGTAAGTTAAAAACATAAAGCAAGGATTTTAATGGGTTATGAGGAAAACAAAAGTAAAATCATTTGAAAATTATTTAATACAAGCTAAAACAATTCTGTAAAAGTGAAATCGTTTGAAAATATTTATTTAATACAGACAACAGAGAAATATTACTATTATTTCATACCGGCAGTTAGAAATACAGTGGTAAGCAGTCACAACACCCTTTGTCGACAGTCGCTGTGTGTTGCAATGCTGATCCAGAACTGCACAGCGGCGCGGCTGGAGAGCAGAACGGTAAGAGTGTCGCCGTCCTCAGCCAACAAGCTGCAAACAGGCAGCAAACACTCGTTTCCTCGTTACATTTGGGTTATTTTCATCAAGAGAATCGGCGAAAAGAAAGTATAACTACTTATAAAATCACAACCAAGTACCATAAGAAGGTAGTAAAATATATTTTTATTACGAAATTTGAAAATGAACTAAAATACGGGACATTTGGGTGTCCCTGAAAGGTCAGTACATGGGACAGGGGACAAAATGATCAGATATGGGACATGTCCCGTATATAAGGTGACCCTAAATAGAAGTGATGATTTTTGGGGAAAAAAGTGTGTGCACTACTTCCACAAATGCTGATTGATGTACGGCTTTCAATTTTTACCAATGATAAGGATATGGAGATTTTCAAATTTTAGGAGCCAAAATTCTGGACATTTTCAAAAGTTTATAAATTCCTCCCGAACATGGAAGGGTTAAAAACGAGGACAAATTCCGGGAAAATGAGGACGGTTGGCAGCCCTACAAAAGAACTCGGTTCTGCTAAAGGGGGCAAAAACAGCTTCTGAGGCCAAAGGGTGGACTTACTATTTTCCCCGGCAGACTGTTGCATCTCCTGATATTTTTGTTGAATAAATGATTGAAAAGCTTGCATTTTTATTCAAGTGTATCACCTTTATCTGTAGACACTAACTGCTAGAAGACCTACTGTTTGCCAGTTCAGATGTGTTGAAAGAAGTCAACTGTTTCCATGGGGTGTACTTACTTTTTCATATGAGTACATTGTAAGGTGTGTTGTACTTTATTGTATTCCGTTTTATCTGTATTAATATGTGGCCATAACTCTGAGCCGGCAAGGCAGAAAGTAAAATAAATAAGTAGTGTAACTTGAACTGTTTGCTGAAGGATTATTAAATGTAGAAAGCTAAACAGAGCAACGTACAGAGTTATCCCCCATGAAAACCTCCTCCAGAACACTCTGGACCTCGCACTCAGCTAAAGAGTCATCTTCTAACGGGGCACAAACCAAAGACAACACACAACTGGCGTAGGGACTCTGGGAATGCTCTTGAGCGACCCATCCAAAGTTCACATTTGAACCGAACAGATCATCTCTGTGGAGAAACCTGAACAGAGCTGTCCGCCGTCTGTCTAGCCAACCTGACAGAGCTTCAGAGGAACTGCAGAGAAGGAGGACAGAAAAATTCCCAAATCCAGGCGTGTGAAGCTTCTCACGTCAAACTCCCGGCCGGAATCTCTGCCAAAGGAACTTCGGTGAAGAACTGAGTGAAGAGTCTTGCAGCAATGTGTTCACTTTTATATCTGTATATGCAGGTATATATAAAATCCAACATCTGTCTGTCTGTCTGTCTGCTATTCACGAGAGAACTACGTAACAGATTTAGATTGGGTTTTTTTTTCTAGAATTTGCTTGAACATTCCGGTTGATTTTCCGACGTCTCCCATCACGCTAAGTATTATAGTTCGCTAGCAGTTCCGAATTATTCGTGCGAATCCGACAGAGAGGCTGCAGGACCTCAGGAGTAGGGAGCTGGGCGGGGCCCTCCTCACTCACGGGTCAGCCGCTCTACATCTCACCACGTGTTGGAGCGCACCTCGCCTCCGCTTAGCTAGTGATACCTGTGTGTTCAGCAGACATTATCATCTAGAGATGGTTAAGGAGTAACATTTGACGTTTTTGAGAGAGAGATCAGAGCTACGTGTGTTTTAGAGGGTAGCTGCTGATTGCCAGAGATATCACGGCCACGTGCTCTTCTCCCCACGCGGGGGACGCTCTCCCATCAGAGCTGAACACGATCAGTTATACAGTGCCAATTTGACATTGGAGTGTACCTACCTTCTGCTTGGCCAGAGATACCTTTCCAACTTTTTACATTTTTGGCAAAGAGATCACAGCGACATTCTCACCCCTGACAGCAAAACCACAGATATTGTACATCAAGAGACCCTCAGATACGAAAGCTATCAATATAAATTCTTCTCAATACAAATCCATCCATCCATAAATTTTTCCAACCCGCAGAATCCGAACACAGGGTCACGGGGGTCTGCTGGAGCCAATCCCAGCCAACACAGGGCACAAGGCAGGAACCAATCCCGGGCAGGGTGCCAACCCACCGCAGGACACACACAAACACACCAAGCACACACTAGTGTCGATTTAGAATCACCAATGCACCTAACCTGCATGTCTTTGGACTATGGGAGGAAACCCACGCAGACACAGGGAGAACATGCAAACTCCATGCTGGGAGGACCTGGGAAGCCAACCCAGGTCTCCCAACTGCGAGGCAGCAGCGCTACCCACTGCGGCACCGTGCCGCCCACTCAATACAAATTATTACATTTTTTTGTAATTGATTTTTAAAGTACCCAGGTTTGCTTCCCGGGTCCTCCCTGCGTGGAGTTTGCATGTTCTCCCCGTGTCTGCGTGGGTTTCCTCCCACAGTCCAAAGACATGCAGGTTAGGTGGATTGGCGATTCTAAATTGGCCCTAGTGTGTGCTTGGTGTGTGGGTGTGTTTGTGTGTGTCCTGCAGTGGGCTGGCACCCTGCCCGGGATTGGTTCCTGCCTTGTGCCCTATGTTGGCTGGGATTGGCTCCAGCAGACCCCGTGACCCTGTGTTCGGATTCAGTAGGTTGGAAAATGGATGGATGGATGGATTGATTTTTAAAGTGTGTCCTGTTTCACTACTACACAGGTGGAGCTGCGTGGGGTCGGGGGAGACAACCCAAATCCTTTCACATTGACAATACAGTTCTAAAAATAAAGGTGCCCAAGTGGTTCTTCCTTTATTTATTTAGATCTGTAACAGGTTTTGTAAAGAGCTATGAATAGATGATAACAGATTTGTGAAATACCAAAAGGTTTTTGATTTTAAACGCAGTCTCACTCCATATGATAATGCTGGCTAAGCTGAGGTTTTTTATTTATCTGTTGTATCCTGTTAGGTCATCTACTACACATAACCGATTTCTGTTTTAACAACATATTAAGAACCTTTCCAGAGCCCAGATAGAGAATTTCATATGCAAGGAACGCTAACCGGAAAGAAATGACTCTTTGTCAAGAAGTAAGTTCCACGAGGACCCACACAAACCAGTAAAGTGCTGTTACAGAACCGTTAATTTTAAGAGTTTACCATCTAGTGTGCTCGGATTTCCATTTACTGTATTAGAAAAGGTTCTTGAAGTTGGGTGGCACAGTGGTGCAGTGGGTTGCGCTGCAGTCTCGCAGTTAGGAGACCCGGGTTTGCTTCCTGGGTCCTCCCTGCGTGGAGTTTGCATGTTCTCCCCGTCTCTACGTGGGTTTCCTCCGGGGGCTCCGGTTTCCTCCCACAGTCCAAAGACAAGCAGGTTAGGTGGATTGGTGATTCTAAATTGGCCCGTGTGTGTGTGTGTGTGTGTGCCCTGTGGTGGGCTGGCGCCCTGCCCGGGGTTTGTTTCCTGCCTTGCACCCTATGTTGGCTGGGATTGGCTCCAGCAGACCCCCGTGACCCTATAGTTAAGATATAGCGGGTTGGATAATGGATGGATGGATAGGTTCACTTGAAGTTTTCAGTGCACAAATCATTACAGAGACATTTACACCGTAAACAGACTGGCATTCTGTCCAGAAATCAAGTCGAGTCAAGTGGCTTTATTGTTCTACCATTCATACACTGTATTGCAAACATATATCCATCCATCCATTATCCAACCCGCTATATCCTAACTACAGGGTCACGGGGGTCTGCTGGAGCCAATTCTAACCAACACAGGGTGCAAGGCAGGAAACAAACCCCAGGCAGGGCGTGCAAACATATAATGTTACAAAATAACAGGACTGCGGTGCAACACATGCATAAACACAGGACAAGTGCAAGACAGGTAAAGAACTATACTATACTTTAATAGATAAATAATGGGGAAGTGAATAGACAGTAATAATTTGAAATCGAGTAGAAAAAAAAACTGTAAAAAATGGCAGTAAAATTAACGGTAAAAATACTGAAAATGGTGAAAATAAAATACATTTTCTAAATAAAGGAAAGTTACCTTATGCTCTACTTAAAATTACCTGTATATTTTAAGCAATACTTATTTTTTATAGCCAAGTTCTGTAAAATCAATATTTTTCTACCTTCAAAATATGCTACATACTGTTTACAGATACAGTACAGTTACAGTGAAAAAAATCGCTTTTAATTTTACAGTGTAAAACTGTTAAATAGCGAAGGCAAACCACTGTAAAATGTAAAACGGTAAAGCGCTGTTTCAGCAACGGCGAAGTTAGGATATTTGCATAAGGAAACGCCCCCTTTTACCCTATTCTTCCGGTGAAGCGCATACTTCTGCGCAGTAGGGAGAAAAAACTTAGAAGTTGGCTGACTTATTTTTCCCTGCGTGCTGAAGGTTTTTTGAGGTTATGGATGCTGATTTATGGTGGGTTGTATTCGATTAGTTGGAACACCTGTAGGACACCATACACCAGAAAAGCAAACTTCACTTCTCCATCAGACAATGTGCCATAACTTCCTTAAACACTGAATTCTTTTCAATGTTTATCATTAAATGATACGATTACCACAAAATAAAGAAAAAAATGTTTGCTATTGGTTGTTTCTTTACTAATGCAATATGTGTACTGGTATTTGATCCTGACATTATTTTGTAATGGTTTACTATCGATTGGCATTATATATATCCATCCATCCATCCATTTTCCAACCCGCTGAATCCGAACATAGGGTCACGGGGGTCTGCTGGAGCCAATCCCAGCCAACACAGGGCACAAGGCAGGAACCAATCCCGGGCAGGGTGCCAACCCACCGCAGCATTATATATATATATATATATATATATATATATATATATATATATATATATATATTTGCAGTTGGAGATCCACGAAGGGAGAAAAAACGAATCACGTATCATAAAATAGTTTTATTCCTGAGCTTTCAACCCCTATCAGGGGTCTTCATCAGAGGATAATGCTTAGATATTACAGTGCATGGATTTCAGGTTATGGTTAAACGTTCACTTCTACTGGAATGTGTTGTAAAGAAAAAGTTATACCGAAGACCTAAAAATATTGTCACCTTCTTTTTTACGGTAAAATTCTGGCAACCACAGCTGCCAGTACTTTACCGTAAAGTCAGTCAGTCGGTCAGCTGTAGTCGAGTGAAGAGTAGCAAGTCCAAAGGAGAAATGTAATCAAATGGAAAAACAGTCAGTCAGTCACAGGGGTCTGCTGGAGCCAATCCCAGCCAGCACAGGGCGCAAGGCAGGAACAAACCTCAGGGCACTGCAGGGCACACACACACACCAAGCACACACTAGGGACAATAAGGATCGCCAATGCACCTCACCTGCATGTCTTTGAACTGTGGGAGGAAACCGGAGAACCCCGGAGGAAACTCACGGAGACAAGGAAGCGAACCCAGGTCTCCTTACTGCGAGACAGCTTCGCTACCACTGCGCCACCGTGCCGCCCACTTTATCGTAAATTTAAAGTTAATTTTATTATTTTGTAGTAACAACTGTAACATACGTACTGATTGTTCCAGCCTTGTGCTAGATGTTTGTTCGGATAGGCTCCAGCTTGCTAGATTACAAGGTGTTGCTCGACGTGGGGAAAAATGAATTTATATTATTTGAACACAACATATTTTTAAATATGTACAAAAGGGGGTCTGAATACTCTCTGAATGCATAGAGGTGCTGCATTTTAATCAATAACTTCGACCATCTGAACGTCCATTCTCTGTTTTCTAGTATTGTGGGGAGCTGGATCTGTCGCAGCAACAAAGAGCACAAGGCAGAAAGCAAATCTGGTGGGACACCAGCGCCCACTCACACACGGCATTGATTTATGGTTAGGCATTTAATTAAACAGCACCGTCTTTGAAGTGTGGGAGGAAACGCGAGTCCCATAGGGAGGGGCGTGGCTTCAAACCTCGGGAGCGCGCTCCGAATCCACACAGGAGCTCCACTCGGAATAGGGTTCAAGCAGTTCTGTATTCTAGCGTCGGGTTGCTTCTAGCTGGACTTGTTATATCTCCGCAGCAGGGTTTGCGGTGGTTTATAACAACGAGCTGTTCTTAGTGAAACAAGACACAGGCGTCTCTTTTCTGCTGCTGAAGAGCGTGATTTTTGAGCTTCGACTTTAGTAATGAACTCCAGTTCTAGGGCGGACACACACACACGCATATACAGCTGTCCAAAAACAGCTGGAACCTCCCACACTGGATAGCGGCCAACCGTTGGGGGAAAAAAAACCGGAGAAACTTCATGCGCCTCAATGTGAGTTTAAGAAATGTCCGCGTTTAATCCTTGCGATCGCACGGTAGTCCGGAAGGTACCTGGAAGCTGGAGCTTGTGATTTTTTTTTTATCTTTAAGTTAACAAGAAAATGGAGAGCAGCTTCGTGATCGCAACAATTTTACTATCTGTTGCTTTACGTAAGTATGATTCGTTTTAACTGCTTTGTGATTAATACTATTATAAATGTTTGGTTGCGTATCGTTCCATTTCGTGTCGAATCGGAGTTCTGTTCGTTTAGCCGGTTTTTACAAGCCTCTGGAGAAGATCATTTGAAACGGAAATGCATTGTTCTCATTAAAAATAATCGACCAATAATAAATGAAATACACGCACTATTTGTAACTTTTTTCTCTGAGTCACAGTCTTCAGTTTGCAAGAAAGAACCCACAGTAGTTTTCTATATGTGACTATAAATTGTCTATAAGTAACACCGTTTTTTTCATGAATGTATATCTTTTGCTTATGTGCACGCACGCGTCATTATGAGTATGTGCGTTTACGCTTATGCGTGCCCGCTGGTGTATTTCTGTGCTTTGGCAGTGTAATATTATCGTGGGTAGCGCTGCTGCCTCGCGGCAAGGAGACCAGGGTACTAGTCCCGGGTGGAGTAGACATGATCTTCTTTCCTCCCACTGTTCATAGACACTGGTAACGCTGAATTGGCCCAACTGGGTCAGTTTAATGTGTGTGTGTTTGCCCTGCGATGGACTGCTGTCCTGTCCAGGGTTTGTTCCTGCCTTGCGTCCTATTCTAGTTAGGATGGGCTTCAAAAACGCCACGACCCTGGTCTGGATTAAGTGGTTTAGAAAATGGCATCGTATATTATCAAGAACACAAATTACTTTTGACATTAATATATTGTTTAAAAAGTACCCATCATTCACTGTAAAAAAAATTAGGACGTAATTTAACTGTGAGCTGAGCTGCCAATCATTTAATTGTCAAAAAATTAAAAAGTCAGGATTAGAGTCCTGTCAAAGGTTTATCTCAGTAAAACTAATGCAACAGTTGCAACAGTCAACAATTATAATTCTGTCTTAATTAATATTAAATTGACCTGTTTAATTTAAATCTTATAATTATGTAAAATCAAACCAACTCACGCTAAATAGCTCAGAGATGTAACTTTCAACTTCCAGTATACTGTACCTACAATACAGTACAGTACACAGCTCATTTACCTGTAGGATATTAACAGCATCACTTGACAACACTAAAATATTTAAAAAAAAAATGTCAATGATTATTTTAATCATGGACCGCTGTTTCCAGAACACAGGTCACGCTGTCCAGTGGAGAGGAAAACGTTGCTTTTCTGATATAGGGTGTGCTAAAGTTTCACCAGTATACTGAAAATATCTCCACATAAGTCAGCTTCCATAACCACAAAAAACATTCAGAACACACTGAAATGGTAGCTTGTTAAGCATCAATAAGACACTTTATAACAGATGGACAGATAGATAAATATGAAAGGCACTGTAAGATAGATAAATAGATAGATAGATGTGAAGTGTGCTATATAATAGATAGATATGAATTTTAGTATAGTAGGCAGGATAAGATAGATAGATAGATAGATAGATAGATAGATAGATAGATAGATAGATAGATAGATAGATAACTTTAGTATAGTAGGCAGGATAGATAGATAGAATTAATTCTAGTACAGTATGCAGGATAAGATAGATAGATAGATGTGAAAGGTGCTATATAATAGATAGATAGATAGATAGATAGAATTAATTTTAGTATAGGAGGCAGGATAAGATAGTTAGATAGATAGATAATTAATTTAATATAGTAGGCAGGATAAGATAGACAGATATTAATTTAGTATAGTAGGCAGGATTAGATAGATAGATAGCTAGATAGATAGATATGAAAGACACTGTACCTGATAGATAGATAGATAGATGTGAAAGGTGCTATATAATAGATGTGAAGTGCGCTATATAATAGATAGATAGATAGATATGAAGTGTGCTATATAATAGATATAATTGATGAATTTTAGTATAGTAGGCAAGATAAGATAGACAGATAGATAGATAGATAGATAGATAGATAGATAGATAGATAGATAGAATTAATTTAGTATAGTAGGCAGGATAAGATGGACAGATATTAATTTAGTATAGTAGGCAGGATTAGATAGATAGATAGATAGAATTAATTTAGTATAGTAGGCAGGATAAGATGGACAGATATTAATTTAGTATAGTAGGCAGGATTAGATAGATAGATAGATAGATAGATAGATAGATAGATAGATAGATAGATAGATAGATAGATAGATAGATAGATAGATAGATAGATAGATAGATAGATAGATAGATAGATAGATAGATAGATAGATAGATGGCGCAGTGGTAGTGCTGCTGCTTTGCAGTAAGGAGACTGTGGAAGATTGTGGGTTCGCTTCCTGGTTCCTCCCTGTGTGGATAGCGCTTTTGAGTACTGAGAAAAGCGCTATATAAATGTAATGAATTATTATTATTATAGATAGATAGATAGATAGATACATATGAAAGGCACTATATAATAGATAGATAGATAGATTTATTTTATTCCAAGGGGATACTTTGCTCAAGAAATATGGAAATATTATAACAAACAACATCACTCTTGAAACGCAAAAAGAGATAAGAGATATTATGCCAGTGAGGAAACTGTGATTAACACAGATGGACAGGCCTTCCTGGCCAGGATGGAGGGTCTTACCTATCAAAGACGCTGCAGATAAAGACGGACAGGCAGGGAGTATGGGCATCCCACCCAGGATAGGTGCCTCTCCGTCTTCTGGTGTGAGGCAGGAATAATGGACAGACACAGAGAAACTGCCTCTAAGATCAAATATTCCTCCAGTGTTGTAGGTTGCAGTTCTCCTCTCGTTTTGACTCCCATAAGGGTCCATGAGAACTGCAGTTTGAAGGGAAAACTACTGGGGTCCTCAGGGGCTGCCAGAGGGCTGTCGCTGAGGGAGGACTCCCTTGTTTCATGGCTGGTACTTTGCTCTGGTACAGGACAACGCTTGCTTGAGATGAGGAAATTAAATATATTGTGAGTCTATTGATTCGTATCTGTGGAAGTAATTTGTGTAAATAAAGTCTTTGACATTCATGTATTCCTAGTTGTGTCTAAGACTTGGGCTCTGAGGCCCCAAACCCCAGAAACAACTAACACACAGACAGTCACAGGTTCACAAACAGAGGTGCTTATTATAAAATACCTCAGGACAGGTTTCTTCTTGGTCACACAAACACAAATACACAGTATGGTATTCTTCTTTTTTTTTTCCGTCTTTTCTCCATCAACCTCCGCGTAGCGAGAGTTGCCTTCCTTCCTCCCAGCTCTGGCTTACTGGAGGAAGCTGGACGAGAGTACTTCCTGTGCCCAGGACATAGCCTGAAAGAAGCACTTCCGGGTCTGGCAGAAGTCCCGAAACATAGGGATTTTGAATCCCTGCATCACCCCCTAGCCGTTCATATGGGATCCAGCAGGGCTGACTCTTGGCACTAAAATTTCCATCAAGCCCCACTGGGTTCTAAATGGCTATCGTGGTCCTGGGATGCTGCCATCTAGCAGACAGAAGGTGAAAATATCCAAGTTTAGGAGCTTTCCCCCACTGTTCCCATATCATGTCCTCCTGTCCGGGTAAGGCTCTCATACTCATCCCAGCTGCGATGTCAGCTAGTCCTGGTTCATACTCACTATATATATAGTGCCATAAAAACACATTTTCCCCTTTCCTAATTCCTCTATTTTTACATTTTTTCTTATTCATAACATTTGTTTATGATTTCCAGAGAAATCCACCTTAATAAAGGACACGTGTCTTTGTGTGTCCATCCAGTTGCTATGTCTCTGTTATATGCTGTTTGGTTTGGTTTGGGAATCATAAAAGCAGTGCTAATGTTTGTAATGCAACATCCGTTGTAATGAAAAATGCAATGCATTTTATTATTACAAATGTCTGTGATGCGCCATCTGTTGGAATGAAAAGTGCAATTAATTTTATTACTGCATGCATTACAAAATACATACCAATAGATAGTGCGCTGCAAATGTTAACGCTGAATACACTGAGGTTTAGGTTGATTTGACGAGTGCCACAGCTAGTTTAGCACAATACGAAAGAAGGCCTGAGTGACCAAACTACGCAGTTTTCAAACAATCATTTGATTTATTGAGTGGTATGAATAAGCAGAAATAGAGGAAACCAGGAAGGGGCAAATACTTTTTCGCAGTACTGACATTTACACTTACACGCACACATCCAATATATACAGACCAGTGGAACTGATATATGTGACTGATATACTAGTGGCTAGCAGAGTCTTTGTGATTGTTGAATGTCCCCTGAAAGTGCTCAGGGTAAATTACTGAGCAACCCAGCTGGTGAGTTTCAATGTCAGAGCTGAAAATTGGGTGTAGATAAACAACAGATAAAGAGATTCTTGCATAGCTATCAAATCTGTTTCTGAAAATGGTGCGTGATTTTGTGAGAGGCAACATCCTGTGGAAACATGAGGAGTCGTGTGTGTTTAGCTGACATTAAATCTGACAAATGACTTCTTTGCTTGATGGAGTGTCAAACAGAGTAACGGCAGCTAGTCAGGGAAAGGTCTGACCAGCATGGAGTTGGAACAGTCAGAACTTCTGTAGATTCGCTACTAAGACGTTACAGAGACCAGGCGACAATGCCAACGTGTGGAGTCTGCACAAACACGCTTTTAATAATTTCAACAGACTTATGACACAAGGTCAGTAGTAAATCTAGAAGGTGCAAAGCTCTGAAGGCCTGGGTTTAGTTAATGCAGTCAATTAGGGGCTAAAAAACACACACTATCGATCTCTCTATCTATCATTATATAGTGCCTTTCATATCTATCTATCTGTCTATCTATCTATTATATAGTGCCCTATCAATCTATCTATCTATCATTATATAGTGCCTTTCATATTTATTTGTCTATCTATTATATAGTGCCTTTCATATCTATCTGTCTATCTATGATATACTGCCCTATCAATCTATCTATCTATCATTATATAGTGCCCTATCAATCTATCTATCTATCATTATATAGTGCCTTTCATATTTATTTGTCTATCTATTATATAGTGCCTTTCATATCTATCTGTCTATCTATGATATACTGCCCTATCAATCTATCATTATATAGTGCCTTTCATATCTATTTGTCTATCTATTATATAGTGCCCTATCAATCTATCTATCATTATATAGTGCCTTTCATATTTATTTGTCTATCTATTATATAGTGCCTTTCATATCTATCTGTCTATCTATCTATTATATAGTGCCCTATCTATCTATCTATCTATCTATCTATTATATAGTGCCTTTCATATCTATCTGTCTATCTATGATATACTGCCCTATCAATCTATCATTATATAGTGCCTTTCATATCTATTTGTCTATCTATTATATAGTGCCCTATCAATCTATCTATCATTATATAGTGCCTTTCATATTTATTTGTCTATCTATTATATAGTGCCTTTCATATCTATCTGTCTATCTATCTATTATATAGTGCCCTATCTATCTATCTATCTATCTATCTATCTATCTATTATATAGTGCCTTTCATATCTATCTGTCTATCTATCTATTATATAGTGCCCTATCTATCTATCTATCTATCTATCTATCTATCTATCTATCTATCTATTATATAGTGCCCTATCTATCTATCTATTATATAGTGCCCTATCTATCTATCTATTATATAGTGCTTCATATCTATCTGTCTATCTATCTATTATATAGTACCCTATCTATCTATTTATCTATCTATCATTATATAGTGCCTTTCCTATCTATCTGTCTGTCTATCTATTATATAGTGCCCTATCAATCTATCTATCATTATATAGTGCCTTTCATATTTATTTGTCTATCTATTATATAGTGCCTTTCATATCTATCTATCTATCTATTATATAGTGCCCTATCAATCTATCTATCATTATATAGTGCCTTTCATATTTATTTGTCTATTATATAGTGCCTTTCATATCTATCTGTCTATCTATTATATAGTGCCCTATCTATCTATCTATCTATCTATCTACAGTATAATAAAACACTAAGGTCTGTATGTCCAGTCCCTTAGAGCAATCTGATTGGACAGTTTAGCTTTGGTGATGCAACGAAAGAAGAAGTGTGAGTGTGAGACACATGAAGAGGAGTAACGTCACACGACGAGAGAGCCACCTTCAAAGCTGGGAAGCATAAAATCAGACTGGAGGCAAGGAAGGCTCCTCGAAAATAATGACAGAGCCTGAGAAGCAGGCTTTACATGAACAGGCTCGACAAACGGAAACATAAGACAAGCACTGAAGGTACACGTAGGGCAAGAGATAGCTAATACTTTTACTTATTCTATTCCCTGTCTTTGACACATACTGTGGCTAGTAATACATTATTAATTAAATGTGTGGCTCCTTCTATTTTTCTTACTGGCCAAAAAATAAAAGTAGAATTTATTAAATAAAATATATAAAAAATAAAATAATTCCCATCTGTGAAACCAAAACCTTCTTTATATCTATCAACAACATTCGATGGCACTAATGTGTGCACCATCAGACCTCTTAAACCCAGTTGAGTTACCACCCAGCCGGTAGGCACAAAGCCGTTTTCTCGCAGCTGATGGGCACACACCATTTTCTGTTCCATGCACCAACTACTGGGTAACTTGAATAGGTTTTGAATAATAAAGGTTTGCCTAAGCCGGCCATGTGGCAATTTTTCAGGAAAGAAAATTCGGCATAGAAGGTCACCGGCAAGCCCAGCAAATTTGCTGCACAAAAAAAACATTTGTTTGGGGTTACGACAGGTTGGCGGGTCACCCCTGGCTACTGTGTGCCTGTAGTGGACTGGTACACTGTTAAGAGATTAAATCAAGATGGCCAACGCCTTTGGCTCCTCCATTAAAGAAGCCGGATATGGCCGTGTTCTTTACGTTGCCAATCAGGTGATGCATTTAGTTGTCACGCTCTGCTGTTATGAATAAGTTTGTTATGAAGTTATGCTGTCTTAATGTCATGTTTTTCTGGTCTTTTCCGCGCTTATTATGGGTCTTTGAAGCGTTCTGAAAGCAACGATGATAAAGTTTTGTTTTTTTTTTTATTTAAAATGTATTAATTTAGTTACGGTATTTTTGCATCTTGTTTTGATGCCAATTTGTTTAAGGTTGCTATAGCGTTACTAAGGAGTGCACGACCTCTGATGTCATCGTTACAACAAGATAATGTAATGTGAATTTCCCCTTGGGGATCAATTAAATATCTATCTATCTATCTCTCTGTCTATCTATCTATCATTTTAATTATGGACTATTAAGTATATAGCGCCTTTCATATCTATCTATCTATCTATCTATTAAATAGCGCCTTTCATATCGATCTATCTAAATATTATATAGTGCCTTTCATATCTATCTATCATTTTAATTATGGACTATTAAGTATATAGCGCCTTTCATATCTATCTATCTATGTATTATATAGTGCCTTTCCTATCTATCTGTTATATAGTGCCTTTCATATCTATCTATCTATCTATCATTTTAATTATGGACTATTAAGTATATAGCACCTTTCATATCTATCTATCTATGTATTATAGAGTGCCTTTCCTATCTATCTGTTATATAGTGCCTTTCATATCTATCTATCATTTTAATTATGGACTATTAAGTATATAGCGCCATTCATATCTATCTATCTATAAATGCACTGGGCATTTCCTGGCCATCAGGGATTGGGTAACTCCTCATATTTCCAATTATTTTCTTAGCAAAGAGTTCAACATAATCAAGTACATGTCACCCCAGGGGACAAAATACCAGCGAGTTACAGTGGCCAAAGTCATTCTCGATTCGACAGAAATGAACAGGTTATGAGGGTCTTCAAATGATTCTTACACACACTGAGGGGGTCCAAATTTCCAATGGAGGTGGGCAGCTCACTTCACTAGCTGGGAGCATTTAAACATTTTCTTTGTTTCTGAACTCCTTGGCCCCACTACATCTGTCCTTAGTGTTGGGGACATTGTCACAGCGGAGAGGTCTCATCTTCATGCAGATGGCTGACATTCTCATTTTTCTTGTGAAACAGGACAAACTTTAAAAATCAATAAACAAACAGGTATTGCTAGCTAAGCGGAAGCAAGGTACACTCCAAAACGCAGAGGTAGAGTGACTTGAATGGAGGCTGGCATGTGAGTGAGGAAGGTCCCACCCGGCTCCCCACTCCTGACGTCACGCTTCCCCCCTCCTATCGGCCCGTAGCCTCTGTCTCGGATTAGCACGAATATATATCACTCCTGCAAGCGAACTTTGATTCTTAGCGTGATGAGAGAAGTCGCAAAATCAACCGGAACGTTCAAGCAAATTCTAGAGAAAAACCCGATCTAAATCTGTTAAGTAGTTCTCTTGTAAAAAGTGGACAGACATACAGACAGACAAATGTTGGATTTTATATATAGAGATATAAAAGTAAACTATCAAATTGCCACAAGACTCTTCACTTCAGTAGAGTGGCAGAGATTCCAGCCGGGAGTTTGGGAGTTTGTCTCTCGGATTTGTGCAAAGAAATCGTTAGCGCAAGTGAACTGTGATACTTAGCACGATGAGAGAAGTCGCAAAATCAACTGGAATGTTCAAGCAAATTATAGAGAAAAACCCGATCTAAATCCGTCAAGTAGTTCTCTCATTCGCTTGCTAAGCAGATGTAATGCTGGCCCTCCCCTCGGCCTGCTTCGTGTCTCTCGGATTTGTGCAAGTAAATCGGAACTGCAAGCGAACTACGATACTTACCACGATGAGAGAAGTCGCAAAATCAACTGGAATGTTCAAGCAAATTCTAGAAAAAACTCCTTCTTCTTCTTTCGGCTCCTCCCTTTCAGGGTTGCAAACACCTAATCTAAATCCGTTAAGTAGTTCTCTCATTCGCTAGCTACGTCAAGGTAAGGCTGGCACGTGACTGAGGAGTAACCAAAACCCCCTGCCCCGACCATTTCCCTCGGCCTGCTGTGTCTCTGTTGGATTTGTGCAAATAAATTCGTGCCGCAAATGAACTTTGATAGCGCGATGAGAGAAGTCGCTAAATCAACCAGAATGTTCAAGCAAATTCTAGAAAGAAACACGATCTAAATCCATTACGTAGTTCTCTCATTCGCTTGCTAAGTGGATGTAATAATACGTTTTTATTTATATAGCGCCTTTCCCATGCTCAAGGCACGTAAGGCTGGCACTTGAGTGAGGAGGGCTCTGCCTCCCTCCCCTCGGCACGCTACGTGTCTCTCGGATTCCCGCAAATAAATGGGTACCACAAGCGAACTATGATACTTAGCGCAATGAGAGAAGTCGCAAAATCAACCGGTATGTTCATGCAAATTCTAGAAAAAACTTCTTCTTGCAAACACCCAATCTAAATCCGTTAAGTAGTTCTCTCATTCGCTAGCTTCGTGGAGGTAAGGCTGGCACGTGACGGAGAAGGAACCAAAACACACTCCCCCTCGGCCTGTTGCGTCTCAGTTGGATTCGCGCAAATAAATTGGTGCCGCAAACGAACTTTGATAGCGCGATGAGAGAAGTCGCAAAATCATCCGGAATGTTCAAGCAAATTCTAGAAAGAAACATGATCTAAATCCGCTGAGTTCACTAGCTAAGCAGAGATAAGGTACGGTCTGTGGAAGTAACCCCCGAGGAAGACAGGAATAGTTCAGTCAATCAGTTTTTATTCAGTCACAGATGAGTACAAAGGATTCATGCATTGCAAGGCAGAAGAGCAAAGTTCCACTTTTTCAGTCAGCTTTTTATTTTTTCCTTCCTCCCGCCCCCTTCCCCTTACATCTCAAAAAGCATAATATCATTTACCTAAGCATTTCATCTTATATTGCGCAAATCGGCCAACCTTTTCTGATTTGTGTGCGTGTCAGAGGGGCCCTAAAGAAGGACAGATCATCTTTCCCGTGTCTAACAGATGCGTTCCTAAAGAGGAAGTTGTCCCAAGTCAGCTTATTGCGCCCCGTCTTATGACAGACGCCTGTATGAATAATCTGCTATTACAGCAAAACAGCTTTGTCAGCTTTTAACCCTTAGTAGCTTGCAAGCAGTTCATTTTGCTTTCACAGGTCCGAGGCTGGCACGTTAGTGAGGAGGGCCCTGCCCGGCTCCCCTCCCCTTAGACTGCAGCCTTTCTCTCGGATGAGCGCGAATATATCACTCCTGCAGCCGAACTATGATTCTTAGCGCGATGAGAGAAGTTGCAAAATCAACCCGGAATGTTCAAGCAAATTATAGAATAAAACCTGATCTAAATCCGTTAAGTAGTTCTCTTGCTAAGTGGAGGTCAGGTACACACCCCGAGGCTGGCACGTGAGTGAGGAGGGCCTCGCCTCCTTCTGCCTGCTGTGTGCCTCTCAGATTTGCGTGAATAAATCAGTACCACAAGCGAACTATGATACTTAGCGTGATGAGAGGAGTCACAAAATCAACCGGAATGTTCAAGCAAATTGTAGAAAAAAAAAATCCAGTAAGTAGCTAAGTGGAGGGAAGGTACACGCCCTGAGGCTGGTGTGTGAGTGAGGAGGGCCCCGCTGAGCTTCTCCATCACCTCGGCCCGCTGCGTGTCTCTCGGATTTGCGCAAATAAATGGGTGCCACAAGTGAACTATGATACTTAGTGTGGTGAGAGAAGTCACAAAGTCAACCGGAATGTTCAAGCAAATTATAGAAAAAACAAACCCGATCTAAATCTGTTAAGTAGTTCTCTCGTGAAAAGCAGATAGACATACAGACAGACGCTGGATTTCATATATATATATATATATATATATATATATATATAGAGAGAGAGAGAGAGAGAGAGAGAGAGAGAGAGAGAGAGAGAGAGAGAGAGATAGTTACATGTCAACTTCCTAATCAGCCGACAGACGGCGCTTCAGTAAACGTTCCTAGTGTCAACTGGATGATTACATGCATACAAGATCGCAAGATTGTTACAGTCTGCTTTATATATAAGATTTCAAAAACAAATGACATCACTTGTCTACATAGTCACCTTCCTTTGCGATGCAGTTTTCCTAGCGTCGTACCAACTTTTTCATGCCATCAGCAAAAAACGTTTTTGTCTTCACTGTTTCCAACGAAAATAAAAAAGTGCGGAAACTTTTTGAACGTCCCTTGTAAAATGATAAGTTTAGACGTTTTTACACTACACTAACTTTATGTTATAGATATATGGTGTCACTAGCCATGACACTTATCGAAGACAGCGTGGAGCAGCAGTGACTGGCAGAGTCCAAAGAATAAAAGAATTGTTGGGGTGCCAGCCCATTTAATTACAAGCAACAAAAACAAATAGGCCCCCGATGGCACAAGCAACAAAACAAAAACAAAAGGAGTGTCACCCTGAGATGGCAAAGGGTCTGTCTGCGGAACTGTAGCAGGCTTGGGTGAAGACTTAGACGTCTCCTTCCGGGAACGGCCATCTTTATATGACTTACACTGGAAGGGGCAGGACATCCCGGAGCGCTAAGAGCAAAATTCGTCACCCTCATGGGGAGTCTTCTCTAAGATATGGAGACATCGCCCCCTCTAGTCTTGGAGTGGTATTGCATTCCTGATCTGAGCTGATAAGGTGATCCTCTGATGCGCGTGTCTGACACCGTGTAACAGAAGCCTTTAAAAATATTTGCTATGTCTTGTCCTACGTGTTCCTTCAGCACCTTTCCTCAGTATCCTCGCATGTGAACGTCTCTTCTCTGCCGCTTGAGTGCATTCCCATAAAGCCTGCTTCTCGGACTGTTGTCTTTTTTCTTTTGAGGCACCTTTCTCACCTCCTGTGCAGGGCCGTCTTAACGTATGGGCACGCTGGGCAGTTGCCCCACAAGCATAGGGGCTCCATGCTAATCTATGTATGTTGTGACTTGCTGTCAATAAATAAATACTATACTGTACTAAACTATAAATATTTGTTTTTGTGTTACAAGTGGACATTAGCATTCACCTCTGGTCACCTTTGCCACCTCACGTGCAGATATGTGTGTGTACGGATCTCACGCACTACAGAACGTAAAAGTGTATCTGTTAACGTTACTTCATCTCAATTCTCTGCAAAGAAATTTAGCAAAGGTTTGTGTTGAACACTTGATTAATAATAAATAATTCATAGTAATTTCATACTGTGCCATCTCCGTCTGTGTGGTTTACCAGTTGAGCAGCATTTATATATTGAAATTTTTGTGTTTTTCATGGTTGATGTTATATTGTTCAAATGTTTGTGTTGATTAATCTTTGCTGTACAGCATGTTTTTTAATGTTTAAACCCTGATTTTGTTGGAAGTACCAATACAATAAATATATGTTTAATTTCATTGACCATTTACATTTTTATTCCTGTGAGTGGTTGTGTAGGTAGGGGTCCCAGTGCACTGCTTTGCCCACCCGGGGGCCTATAATGCTGTTAAGACAGCCCTGCTCCTGTGGCATTTTTATACTTTCTTTTTTTGGAAGCGACTCTCTCAGGATGTGCCTTTACTCCTCCCTTCTTGTCTGTCACTTGCACCTCTTCTTTCAAAGACAAACTGACCAATCAGATTGCTCTGAGAGACAAACCTTAGTGTTTTTATTAAATAGCAAATCATTGCTATGGATTCACAGAGTACATGTGAAGTTCTTACTTGCATGTGCTAATCAACAAGCAACATGTCTTATGTTTCTACAGAGCAAATATTATGTTAATATTGTCACAGACGGCCGGGACACCTCTTTACTGTATGGACCAGGGGAACAAGCCTGGTCAGAAAAGTACCTCCCCCAGGACGCTAGATGGCAGCCCCCCTGTGTGGCAGTGGTGCCTCTGATTTCTGCAGGGCTCCATGGGAGATGGAGTGTTTATTATACTTATTTTTTATCATCATGAAGAAGTGGGAAGCCCCAAAATAAAATGCATTACTACAAATGTTTGTGATGTTCCATCTGTTAGAATGATAAGTGCAGTGTATTGTTTGTTATGAGTCATCTATTGGAATGACAACTGGTCCACTTGGTATGGGATTCGTAAAAGCACTGCTATTGTTTGTGATGTGCCATCTGCTGGAATAACACACACAATGCATTTTATTACCACAAATGTTTGTGATTCGCCATCTGTTGGAATGAAAAACGCAAAGCATTTTATTACTACAAATGTTTGTGATGCACCATTTGTTGGAATGACAAGTGCATATGACTATTATATGCCATTTGATGGGGGATTTGTAGAAGCAGTGCAAATGTTTATGAAGCATCACTTGTTAGAATGAAAAATGAAAAGCATTTTATGACTACAAATGTTTGTGATGCACCATCTGTTGGATTGACAAGTGCATATGATTCTATTATATGCCATTTGATAGGGGATTTGTAGAAGCAGTGCAAATGTTTGTGATGCACTACCTGTTGGAATGAAAAACACAAAGCATTTTATTACTACAAATGTTTGTGATGCGCCATCTGTTAGAATAACAAATGGATATGTCTCTGTTATATGTCATTTAGTAGGGGATTTGTAAATGTATAATAATAATAATATATTTTATTTATTTGTAGGCGCCTTTCTAAACACTCAAGGACACAGAACAATAGATAAAACACAGATTATAAACAAAAGTAAAATACAAAAGTTAAATGTAATCAAAGAGAAAAAGCAGTCTTAAACAAATGAGTTTTAAATTTAGATTTGAAAAGTGAAAATGATTCAATATTTCTAAGCTCAGATGGTAGTGAGTTCCAGAGCAACTGAATGCTGTGCTCCCCATAGTGGTAAGATGGACGAAGGGGATCTAAGGGTACGGAAGGGAATAACAACATGGAGGAGGTCAGACAGATATGGAAGGGCAAGGTTGTGGAGAACCTTAAAAGTTAGTAGTATGTCTATCATATACCATTTAGTATTGGATTTGTAAAGGCAGTGTTAATTTTTGTGGTGCACCATCTGTTGGAATGACAAATGCAATGCATATGTCTCTAGTTTATGCCATTTTGGTATAGTTTTCGCAAAAGCAGTGTTGATGTTTGTGATGTGCTGTCTATTGGAATCACCGATGCAATGCATTGATTGCTTTAAATGTTAGTGATGCGCCATCTGATGGAATGACAGACACACAGCAACCAGACAGACACACAGATGCATTTATTTAGTAGGGTTCTGTAAAAAGCCAAATTTCCCTCTAGGGACAAATTCAGTTCATGTGTTTGTTCTGTCCGTCCGTCCATCCATCCGTCCGTCCGTCTGCCCACTGTAACTTTACACAACAGACACACACAGGGAGGACACGCACACTCCACACAACAAACACCCCGCCAGGTAATTCAAGGCAGTAATACTCACCGCTCTACCGTCCCTTACACGTAAACCTAACAAACGGACCAACAGATGCATTTTGTTTGCATGCAGTTTATCTTTTTATTTCTTTTTAGACCTGAAAATAAAACAAATGCACACCAGAATTTTTGAATCAGCGTTTAAATCAAATTTCTCACCATGACTGAAGGAAAAAAAGAAAAAAATTCATTTGGCTCCTGCATTCTCTTATGGATCCAATTTAATATCTGGAACGGCGACTGCTGATTTTAATTAGTTTAAGCTTTGCGCGGACTTTTTGCTTATCCAGCTTTTTTTTTTCTTTCTTTCTTTCTTTCTGTAAGTTTGTATTTTGATGTTTAGCATTTGGTAACATCTGGAAGCCCTTTATGGATGTGTACTGTTTCTTTTAATGTTTGTGCAGCTTTATTAGATCATTGGAGTTTTCATATGAGAACGGCCCATGTGGGCTTAATTAAAATCCACATGAGTGATGTGGCGTTTCAACCGTGGCCTCGGTGTCACGGCCCGCTGCTGGTGCCTTCTCCATCCTAAGTGACATTTAATAAATAAAAGAGACATTTTTCTTTGCGGTCAAACCCCAGACAGCACCATTTTGGACTGATACCTTTAACCTATCATCTATGAAGCGTCTCTGGGGTCGGATATTACTCCTCCGTCTTGGATGTGGAATTACAATGGCATGCATTTTTTTTTCTTTTAACCTCTCGCTTGGAACGCACTTTGGTCTTCAGACCCTGCAACTCCCAACATACAGAAGTTTCTCAAAGCTGGGCCAGTCATTCTATATGCTGCATGAGAATCAGGGGAAGGGGAAGAAACGAAGGAGAAAGTTACACGATAAACGACAAAATGAATAAGAGGGGCTGAGGCCTAGCACTGTATGTGAGGGGGGCAGAAACAACAGAAGAAAATCTCTCAGGGATACTCAGGGTTTAACTCTTTCAAGGCTGAATTTTAATCAGAAAAACTCACACTTGGTGAAAGATGCTAAATTTTTTTTTTTTTTTTATTGCACAACTTTGTGCCAAACATGTAACTAATAAATGTTTGAAAATATTCATCCACTCCAGTCACTCAGGATCATTGTGAACCGTATGATTGCATTCAAAGGAACCAACTGCATGCTTTGATAAGTGGGCCGTTTGCAATCCCTGTTTTTACATTACAGTAGAACAATCTGGGCGAGGACAGGCCATTCAGCCCAGCAAAGCTCGCCAGTCCTATCCATTTAATTCTTCTAAAATAACATCAAATCAAGTTTTGAGGGCCCCTAAAGTCCTGCTGTCCATCACACTACTTGGTCACTTAGTCCACGTGTCTGTGGTCCTCTGTGTGAGCCTGGCATTGTTTGAGACAGATAGCCCTTTTACAACCCTAATCTTAACTACAGTGTAAAAGAGTGGAGCACCAGGGTGTGGGGGGCGGTCTACAGTCAGACTCCACCTACATGGGCCACCCATTGGGGTCAACTCCACCTACTTGGGCCACCCATTGGGGTCAACTCCACCTACTTGGGCCACCCATTGGGGTCAACTCCATCTACTTGGGCCACCCATTGGAGTCAGCTTCACCTACTTGGGCCACCCATTGGGGTCAACTCCACCTACTTGGTGCTCCAGGAGATCAGAACATTGAGCCCAACAAAGCTCGCCAGTCCTATCCATTGAATTCTTCTAAAATAACATCAAGTCAAGTTTTGAGGGCCCCTAAAGTCCTCCTGTCCACCACACTACTTGGTCACTTACTCCATCTGTCCGTAGTTCTCTGTGTGAAGAGAAACTTCCTAATGTTTGTGTGAAATTTACTCGTAACAAGTTTCTAACTGTGTCCCCCGGTCTCAATCCATAAGAGCAGAGCTTCCCAAACTCAATCCTGAGGACCCCCTGTAGCTGCAGGTTTTTGTTCCAATCAGCTTCTGTCCTGGGCTAATTAAGTGATGTGTTATTTCCCCAAGTTCTGTGTTTTGGGAACAATAGAGAAATTAGAAAAATAAGTTTGGTAAAAAGAAAAAAATATTTATATTAAAATGTACCAAGCAGTTATATGGGAATGATGTATTTTTTTTTTCTTTTTAACAATATTTTCATCTTGACTTTCATTCTACTTTTCCAGCTGTTCTAATGAACTAATCCATTATTTGGTCTGATGATAAAGCAGTTGCAGCCTTTGATGATTCCGTGTTGTTTGTCTGGCTGTCTGCTCTGCTCAATTTTAATTGTCATTAATAAGATACAACGAAGAGGAAAAAACTGCACAGAGAAACGGCAAAATAGAATAAAATCAACAAAAGAGAAATTGATAGCAAAAGCAGAAATATTTCTAAATGACTTGTAAATGTAAAAATCATGCTTTTCTGAATGTAGAATAAGAGAAAAAAAATGACTCCTCTTAATCTTCTTTTTCTTAAACTGTAAAGGCTCAGCTCTGTCAATCTTTCCTAATAACTCATCCCCTATAGCCCTGAATCATCCTGGTCGCTCTTCTCTGGACCTTTTCTAGTGCTGTTATGTCCTTTTTGTAGCCTGGAGACCAAAACTGCACCCAGTACTCCAGATGAGGCCTCACCAGTGCGTTATAAAGCTTCAGCATAATCTCCTTGGATTTGCACACTTGACATCAAAGCGCTATATAACCTGACATTCTGGTAGCCTTGTTGATCGCTTCTGAACACTAACAGTTGACAGTGTCAAGTCCTCTACGACTCCTAAATCCTTTAATCTTTCCTCGTAACTCATCCCCAGTAGCCCTGGAATCAGCCACATTGCTCTTCTCTCTTCTTGTGCCATTATGTCTTTTTTGTAGTCTAGAGACCAAAACTGTCCCCAGTACTCCAGATGAGGCCTCACCAGTGTGTTATAAAGCCTGAGCAGAATCTCCTGTGACTTGTACTCCACACATCAAGGCGCTATATAACCTGACATTTTGTTAGCCTTCTTAGTGGCTTCTGTACTCTGTCTGGCAGTTGATAGTCCACTACAACTCCTACGTCCTTCTTCATGAGTGGCTTTTTCAATTTTCAGACCTGTCATTGTGTACATTTTTACTTTACATTCACTTGCATTAAATTTCCTCTGCTACAAATCTGTGAAGGCTTATCTGCTGTCCAAGTCCTTCTGTAATGACTCAATGGATTCCAAATCATCTGCAAACTTAACCAGCTTGTTACTTACAGTATATTCCCATCCAGTGTTGCACTAGTAAGGCTGTTTTTCTCTCATTTAGCGTTGTGTATGGAAAACAGAGTTTCATAGTGCCAGTCATGATATGGCCTCCATTGATGGCAGTAAGTAAGCTGGAGGGTATGCCGTCTGGTAGCCTTGCTGATCGCTTCTGTACATTGTCTGGCAATTGACAGTGACAATCTCACTACAATCCCACTATGACTCCTAAATCGTCAACAATGTACTGTATCCAAGTCTAACTGGGCCGAACTGGAGGTCTTTTCTAACCTGGAGTTGGGTACCTTTCTGTTGGGTCTCCAAGAACAAGCAATTCATCAATGGCGGGGTGAAGGCTGAATGATGGCTGCAAGTCGATTGCAAAAAGTATATTTGCTTTTCTTGGTGGGGGCATAAGCTACTACGAGTGATATATGCCCCCCGCCCACCATGGTAGGCAAATCTAGCACTGATGAGATTGGGCGCTGCATCACCTGTGAGGAATTAAGATATTGGTGAAGGACCAGATCCACTCATTTTGTGTGGTTGTTGCAACTGGAATGTGGTGGGCCGTGATAACGTCACTACATACAAAGTTCCAAAAGAGCCGAGAAATACATTTTACAAAGTGATAAATTAACAAAACACACCACCATTTTCAGACGGGTTCTGTTTTACTAGTGTAACGGCCAACCCCTTACCCTGACCGGCCACTACACTACCGAGACTATTCCTTGGATCACCTGAGGAGCCAATCCCAGCCAGCACAGGTCTGCAAGGCAGGAAACAAACCCCGGGCAGGAGGCACCAGTCCACTGCAGGGCACACACCAAGCACACACTAGGGACAATTTAGGATCGCCAATGCTCCTAACCTGCATGTCTTTGGACTGTGGGAGGAAACCCACCCAGACACGGAGAGAACAAACTCCACGCAGGGAGGACCTGGGAAGCGAACCCAGGTCTCCTTACTGCGAGGCAGTAGCGCTACCAGTGTGCCACCATGCCGCCCAATGTAAAATCAAACGCTGATATATTGTAAATGAAATATACTGTAAATATACATGAGGACAGACGAATATTCAATAAATATATACAGTACTGTGCAAAAGTTTTAGGCAGGTGTGAAAAAATGCTGTAAACAAAGAATGCTTTCAGAAATGGAAGTGTTAATCATTTATTTTCATCAATCAACAAAATGCAGTGAATGAACAAAAGAGAAATCGAAATCAAATCAATATTTGGTGTGACCACCCTTTGCCTTCAAAACAGCATCAATTCTTCCAGGTACACTTGCACACAGTTTTTGAAGGAACTCGGCTGGTAGGTTGTTCCAAACATCTTGGAGAACTAACCCCAGATCTTCTGTGGATGTAGGCTTCCTCACATCCTTCTGTCTCTTCATGTAATCCCAGACACACTCGATGATGTTGAGATCAGGGCTCTGTGGGGGCCACACCATCACTTCCAGGACTTCTTGTTCTTCTTTACGCTGAAGATAGTTCTTAATGACTTTGGTTGTATGTTTGGGGTCGTTGTCCTGCTGCAGAATAAATTTGGGGCCAATCATACACCTCCCTGATGGTATTGCATGATGGATAAGTATCTGCCTGTATTTCTCAGCATTGAGAACACCATTAATCCTGACCAAATCTCCAACTCCATTTGCAGAAATGCAGCCCCAAACGTTCAAGGAACCTCCACCATGCTTCACTGTTGCCTGCAGACACTCATTATTGTACCGCTCTCTCCAGCCCTTCGACGAACAAACTGCCTTCTGCTACAGCCAAATATTTCAAATTTTGACTCATCAGTCCAGAGCACCTGCTGCCATTTTTCTCCACCCCAGTTCCTACATTTTCATGTATACTTGAGTCACTTGGCCTTGTTTCTGCGTCGGAGGTATGGCTTTTTGGCTGCAACTCTTCCATGCAGACCACTTCTGGCCAGACTTCTCCAGACAGTAGATGGGTGTACCTGGGTCCCACTGGTTTCTGCCAGTTCTGAGCTGATGGCACTGCTGGACATCTTCTGATTTCGAAGGGTAATAAGCTTGATGTGTCTTTCATCTGCTGCACTAAGTTTCCTTGGCCGACCACTGCGTCTACGATCCTCAACGTTGCCTGTTTCTTTGTGCTTCTTCAAAAGAGCTTGAACAGCACATCTTGAAACCCCAGTCTGCTTTGATATCTTTGTCTGGGAGAGACCTTGCTGATGCAGTAGAACTACCTTGTGTCATGTTGCTGTGCTCCATCTTGCCATGACATGAAACTGTCTTCCACAACCTCACCTTGGTAGCAGAGTCTGGCTGTTCCTCACCCAGTTGTAAGCTGTTTCTGTTTCAGTTCATGACTGTGTTTCAACCTACGTGTGACATTGATGATCATTAGCACCTGTTTGGTAGAATTGGTTGATCAAACACCTGACTAGAATCCTACAAAATCCCTGACTTTGTGCAAGTGGACCGATAAGAATTGATGCTGGTTTGAAGGCAAAAGGTAGGAACACCAAATATTGATTTGATTTAGATTTCTCTTTTGTTCACTCACTTTGCATTTTGTAAATTGATAACAATAAACACTCATTATTTATATTTCTGAAAGCATTCTTTGTTTATAGCATTTTTTCACACCTGCCTAAAACTTTTGCACAGTACTGTATATATGTGTGCACAAAACACCACAACCCCAATGACACCAGTGACTAATTATTATATAAGACTCGACTATACTAATATTTACAAAGGACCCTCCCTTGCCACTAAACAATAAATAGAAACACGGAACACAAATACAAACACAGATTAGTTATACACGGCAGTTGAAATGTGGTGAAAAATGAGTCCAAAATAAAGTCCGGCGGTATTTTCACCTCCATGTGAAAAGTCCTGGCAATGGCTGGTATGAATCCGAACCCCGGGATTTCTCGGCTCTGGCTGTCGTGATGTTGAATCGGATGTTGAAAAAGCAAGCAGTGGAATGATGCAATAAACGGCAGTGACGAGTTTGTAAATGATCGGCTAAATTGTCTCCTCTCTCTTTCTTCTCCTTTCTCTCACCTTCACTCCTTTTTTTAAATACAGAATGTCCCGGATGTATCTGGTGAGTTTAACAGGTGATTTCCGTCTCTCGGCTGCGGTCTCTCTCTATCATCCTTCCCCTCTTCACTTACAGGGACAAAATTTACTGACGCACACATAACGGACAGTAAACTGGGAGATGAAAACAAAACGCACTCAGCACAGACAAAAAATAAATACTTATGACTACATAGCGCCGCTACACTACGTACAGACTACTGATGTGTGACATTACGGGGTCACTAATATACAGGTTACCGTCGTGCACATCCTGGTCGTCCAGGTTTACGGATACGACCTAAAAACCTGGCACTATTTCTGAATGTTAGTATTATTATTAGATTTATATTTTTGAATTTGTTTCTGTTCAACGAGTACGATTTTTGTCCTTCATTTTCATTTTAGTTATCGACTCCTTCTGGACATTTTCAAACTACAGATTCTAAACTTTGTTTTTCCGATATTTACCTCCTGCTATAGTTTCTAATTAATCGTCTGCTGCCATCCTACCAAGGCAGTACCAGTACACTTGGAGACGAGCAAGTCAACTAAGTAAGACGGACTGAATGTCATTTGTGAAACTATTTTTTTACATTTGGGCAGAGATTTGCTTCTACTGTATTAGCAATCTGAAGACAGGCCGATTCAGAAGAATGGAAGTGTGGCACGGGTTCACTTCTGGACATCATGTCCAAATGCGGACTTTCCAGCCTGGTGGTCCCCATTTGACCCTGAGATACAGCTGCATTCGGGGAAATGACTGTCATTAGTTAACCAAGCACGGGTCACCCTGGAGAATGTCAGGTTGATTTATTGTAAGTCAGGCTAACAAAGTGACAGCCAGCACTATACGTATAAATAAAGCGAGTGAAAGTCATTTACAAGAGATTTTGCACACAAGGAAAATCTTCGCTCATCAATGTAACACAAAAGCCATATATCGTACACAGATATAAATTATTCTCTCATGAGACCATTGGTGGTTTCCTGCTGTGCAATCGTGACAAATAACATCTGGAATGCTGGGATTGATTAGATTCATTTAGAAGTGCTAGTTAAAAAAATATTAATGATGGCATCGCCGATTTGGCCGCCTTATTACATCATTCCATTTCTATTACAGTGGCTTATAAACCGTAAGGAAGGTTCTGGATTACATGAAGGTGGCGGAGCAGAGAGCTCTGTTCAATCTATGGACCATAGTTAATGAGATGGTCGGGCTGCAGAAACTCAATAAAACTCCCATTAACATCCCATTATGTGCACAGGCCGGCGAGTTCTTTTGGTGTTTTTTGGGCTCCTGCAGCCTTAAAGCTGGGTCATTAGTGTTCACTAGGCAGTGGGACATGGTGTCTCATTTATTACCACACTTCTTTTAACTTCACCTGTTTATTGTCTGGTACAAATCTTGTCATCGATATTTAACCCACTTCCTAATGTCCAAATGACTTGAGATTTTGCACACTTACTCACTTCTGATGACAATACATGAATCAATAATCAGTTTCACTAATTGATCAATTTATCCTTGTTAATTAAATCAAATTCTCATATGGAGAATAGTTAAAGATTTCACCAATAGATGGCGCTAGTAACAGATAGAAATATTAAAGGAAGTGTTAAAATATTGATTACAAAATGATACTAAAACAAACCCAAGACTAAAAAGTTTAAAATAATATATATATAAAATACTTTTTAAAAACCACGCTTATATTAATTTAAAAAGTGTACTAAAAAGTAAAAAATAAGTCTCTCGTACATCACTTGTAAAATAAAAACGGCTTGCCATGTAAGGCCGGGAAGGCTGCGGGGGTTAAGGAGGCTTGGTTGAGGGAGAGCCCCTAATGTGATCGCCCTGGCTGTTGGGGACCCGAGTCTCGGTCTGGTGGAAGAACCTGTACGTAGCCATGGGATGGGAGGCAACCAGAACTGTAGAAGGTCAGCAGCACCTGCCGATAGGGCGACTCCTCCGCTGCAAGGCCTGTGAGGGATAAGCAGGGGAGCCGACAGATAAAAGGAAAGGCACTGGGTTTAAAAAAAAAAAAAAAAAAGACTATTCCTGCCAGTATTTTAACCTTATTTTTAATGGAATTATTTATTGGATTTGTATCCTGCACAGTCACCCATTTTAATGGATTAGTTATTTGACAGTTGAAGCACTGCACTTCCTTTTTCAACACGGTTTAGTTTTGATTGTTTTTAATAAAAGCACTGATCACTTTTGCACCTTCCACTTGCCTCATGTGGTGTCCTCATTTGTGCAGCTCATCCCGGTCACGACTATCAAGAGGCTCCCAAAACTGGAAGAGGGAGCATGGAGCCGGACCCGCACCTTCAACAATGACACCCAGAATGTTCCTTTTTAAGAGGGCCAATGCTGCGTATTTGCACTGAACAACTTTGTTTTTTTTTTTTTTTTGGTCAGTTTACACTACCTGTCGTCACTTCTCAGGGATACAGTCACACGCCAGGATACAGTTAAAAAAAAAGGCCGTGAAAGGCAAGAAAAGGAGGAAAAGAAAAAAGGTTTTCAACACAAACTGAAAAAGGGGACAAAAAACGGGAGACGTTGTCTATCCACGGTCAGAGAAAGGATGGTCTCTCCTGCTAGAGGAGGTGGGCACCTTGAAGACTTTGCCGGCCGACCCACTCTAAAGTATAAATGGATGGGAAAGTCAGGAGAAACTAAAGTGGGTGATCCTTGCTTATCTGGGGTAGCGCGTTTGGAGACTCTGGGGGCAGAAAAAAAAGAGAACAAGGAGAAAGGACTCATCCTCTTTAATACAATCCCTGTGTGCGTATCTTCTGGTGAAGTGCGCATGCGCGGGGCACGGTGTGATGTGCGATATTACTGTCAGAGAAAGTTAAAGGCATTTTACGGAAATACAAACCAGTATTACTGCGAGAGGAAATTAAAGGTACACAATACAGTGACGCATATTACAGCCACATACAAGCCAGTATTACTGTCAGAGGAGATTAAAGGTATATTACTGACGCGCATGTCTGTATTACCGCCAGAGAAAATTAAAGGTATATTACAGATGTACAAGCCAGCGGACGTACAAGACAGCATTACTGTCACAGAAAATTAAAGACACACAATACACGGCGGCAGCCCACGAAGAACGGTCAGCTCAGCAAGTAAACATCAACAAAAGAAAGGCTGAAAGAAAGAAAAATACGACCAACAAAAAGAATGACGTCAAAGTCCCTTGCCATTTAATATAGACTGTTCCTACTAACGTTTATGCACTGCTGTTCTAGCGCCCGTTATTGTAACGGGCTCAATGACTAGTATTATTATAAGTGTCTGGAAACTGCCTGGATTTTGGGGTTTGTCTCAGGCAAAGGTTGTTTTTTTTTTTCTTTTAAGTTATTTACATTCTCTATTTGTGGGGATGTGGGTTGAGGGGGGTGCGTTCATGAATTTGGTTGTTGCCATTTATGTTTGTATAGTTTTTGTTATGTAAGATTAATCTAATACAGTTATTTTCACCTTTTCTGTTTCTCACGGTTATATTAGTTATCATATCCGTATCGCAGGAAGGGGGTCCGAGGGCGTTTTGAGGTTGACCTGCTATCCCACTGACATTGGTGGTGACGTATAGCGATATCGGCCGGGAAAGGTCAAAGCGTTATAGGTGTTGTACAAAGGGTTAAAAGTTATGGTGTGTTCAGCCACACTCTTGCAGATCCCCCCCCCCCCAACATTTCAAACAGATGAGCTTCTCTTCTGCTAGTGAGGTCCAGAACACCCCCCTTCCTTAGTCCTCATCACTACACGTTGTACATTGAGTCGCTTGTCATGTCAGACTAGATGGCTGCCTCTGACTCGCTAAGATTATATAATTCAGCGGTTCTCAAACTGTGGGGCGGGGGTGCGAAGTAACAAAAAAAAAAGGGGGCGCGAATGTTGCCATATGTGGCATAATTTCGCTATTCGTAGGGTGTAGCGGTGTATCAGCAGCAAAAAATACAAGAATAAATTTTATTAGGGTTTCAAAAAAACATTAGGGGGGGCGCGATTAAAACTTATGAAAACTCGGGTCGCAAATACTTAAAGGTTGAGAAACGCTGATATAATTGATGGCAACCTGTGAAATTCGCTGGACAAGTCATCACGTGTGAGTGACATGGCCTTTAGGGTTTTTGATTTTAGTGTTTAATTGTCTTCCCAGTTACAAATCTTTCCTGGTTATTTCTGACGCACGTCACTCCTTCTGGTCCTTTATTTAAAAATTCTCTGTCACCATCTCCGTGTCAGAACAAACCACAGGGTTGCTGACCGAGTTTTCTAAATCAGATTCATTCTGCTCCTGCGTTAGTCAGCTCTCCCGCCCGTACTCCTGTGGATGCAGATGTTCTAAATCGCCCAAGGATGGTGTTCGTTATAAAACAGCACTGTATGAACTCTCAGCGCTGCTAGTTCAGTTGCCAGATCTGACTCACTGTACGCCCCTCACCGAGTGCTTTAAACTGCCAATTCTCCATTGCAGAAGCATGTAAGCACTTGAACCATTGTGACTTGTAAGTGTCTTTGGATAAAAAAAAACAACAAGGAATGTAATAAATGGACTTTTCTTTAAGCTTGTATTGGCAAAGTACAAAACTATTTTGATTGTTAAAGCGCCTCATATTAATTATTTCCATCTATTCAGCATATATTAACAGAAAAAAAAAAAAAAATCAAACAACCACAAAGCCAGTGACTACAGGGCCCAGCTACAAAGTGCCAATGCTTTATTAATGAACCTGTTCCGCCATTCCATCTCCATGCACCTGGCACACAGACACGCTTGCACACACGTCTGGATAAGGCAGCGGCCTTACCAGTTGGAAGCCATTTACAGGGCAGCAGGGAGCTATGCGAGAAGTAAGCTGCAATAAACACCGAAGCAGACAAATGTGTGAATTAAGGATTCTCATGGGGGAACAAACCTTTCTATGTTTCAGTGCCAAGCAATGTGGTGCTGGTTAATGTTACACTTTAAGTATTAAACCATAATGCGTAAGATTGGCCTGTGGTTAGGATTTAAGCCTGAAAGACAAAAGGGGAATTTCAATTTATTTAGGGATGTGTTTTGTTCAGAGTGACTCACAAATCAAAGGTGTATAAATATAGTACAGCATTTTCTGGGTTAGGGCGGCACGGTGGCACAGTGGGTAGTGCTGCTGCCTAGCAGTTGGGAGACCTTTGGGACCTGGGTTCGCTTCCCGGGTCCTCCCTGCGTGGAGTTTGCATGTTCTCCCCGTGTCTGCATGGGTTTCCTCCCACAGTCCAAAGACATGCAGGTTAGGTGGATTGGCGATTCTAAATTGGCCCTAGTGTGTGCTTGGTGTGTTTGTGTGTGTCCTGCGGTGGGTTGGCACCCTGCCCGGGATTGGTTCCTGCCTTGTGCCCTGTGTTGGCTGGGATTGGCTCCAGCAGACCCCCGTGACCCTGTGTTTGGATTCAGCGGGTTGGAAAATGGATGGATGGATTTTCTGGGTTATGGCTTATGGGAACATACCCGCAGCTTTCGCCTTACAGTCCAGCACCACGTCTCAAGCTGATGCCAAATGAGTGACTGTGTCCACTGATGGACTCCTGCTCTTCCCAGGTTTTGGGTCCTGATGTAATCGGGTGACTTTAAATGACATTAAGGCGAGTCTAAGAATTAACTGATGGGTGAATGGATATTAGGCACTAGGCGTCAGTACCTATCCAACGATACGGTAACATCATAATCAAATATAGTATGTGGTGCCCTTCACAACAAGGGGAATCACAAAGTTCTTTAGAAAGCACACGGGAACACAATACACTTGTTCAGATCCACAGTGTAGCACATTTTAAAAACACCTTAACACAATTTGTTGACATCTGGTGCTGATGTGGTTTAAAAATAATAGACAACCTTCAATCATGAATTAATTCTGCTGCTAAGATTAAACAAAATACTGTTGACAAAAGAAGTTTAGTATTAATTCACTGTAAAGAATCTGTGTATACATAGTAAACCACTAATAGATAGATAGATAGATAGATAGATAGATAGATAGATAGATAGATAGATAGATAGATAGATAGATAGATAGATAGATAGATAGATAGATAGATAGATAGATAGATAGATAGATAGATAGATAGATAGATAGATAGATAGATATTTTATTAATCCCAAGAGGAAATTCACAAATGAGCAAATCTTAATTCATTCTCTCTCTCTCATATACACACACACGCACACATATATACATATATAAATACATACATATACAGTGGTGTGAAAAACTATTTGCCCCCTTCCTGATTTCTTATTCTTTTGCATGTTTGTCACACAAAATGTTTCTGATCATCAAACACATTTAACCATTAGTCAAATATAACACAAGTAAACACAAAATGCAGTTTGTAAATGGTGGTTTTTATTATTTAGGGAGAAAAAAAAATCCAAACCTACATGGCCCTGTGTGAAAAAGTAATTGCCCCCTGAACCTAATAACTGGTTGGGCCACCCTTAGCAGCAATAACTGCAATCAAGCGTTTGCGATAACTTGCAATGAGTCTTTTACAGCGCTCTGGAGGAATTTTGGCCCACTCATCTTTGCAAAATTGTTGTAATTCAGCTTTATTTGAGGGTTTTCTAGCATGAACCGCCTTTTTAAGGTTATGCCATAGCATCTCAATTGGATTCAGGTCAGGACTTTGACTAGGCCACTCCAAAGTCTTCATTTTGTTTTTCTTCAGCCATTCAGAGGTGGATTTGCTGGTGTGTTTTGGGTCATTGTCCTGTTGCAGCACCCAAGATCGCTTCAGCTTGAGTTGACGAACAGATGGCCGGACATTCTCCTTCAGGATTTTTTGGTAGACAGTAGAATTCATGGTTCCATCTATCACAGCAAGCCTTCCAGGTCCTGAAGCAGCAAAACAACCCCAGACCATCACACTACCACCACCATATTTTACTGTTGGTATGATGTTCTTTTTCTGAAATGCTGTGTTCCTTTTACGCCAGATGTAACGGGACATTTGCCTTCCAAAAAGTTCAACTTTTGACTCATCAGTCCACAAGGTATTTTCCCAAAAGTCTTGGCAATCATTGAGATGTTTCTTAGCAAAATTGAGACGAGCCCTAATGTTCTTTTTGCTTAACAGTGGTTTGCGTCTTGGAAATCTGCCATGCAGGCCGTTTTTGCCCAGTCTCTTTCTTATGGTGGAGTCGTGAACACTGACCTTAATTGAGGCAAGTGAGGCCTGCAGTTCTTTAGACGTTGTCCTGGGGTCTTTTGTGACCTCTCGGATGAGTCGTCTCTGCGCTCTTGGGGTAATTTTGGTCGGCCGGCCACTCCTGGGAAGGTTCACCACTGTTCCATGTTTTTGCCATTTGTGGATAATGGCTCTCACTGTGGTTCGCTGGAGTCCCAAAGCTTTAGAAATGGCTTTATAACCTTTACCGACTGATAGATCTCAATTACTTCTGTTCTCATTTGTTCCTGAATGTCTTTGGATCTTGGCATGATGTGTAGCTTTTGAGGTGCTTTTGGTCTACTTCTCTGTGTCAGGCAGCTCCTATTTAAGTGATTTCTTCTTTGAAACAGGTGTGGCAGTAATCAGGCCTGGGGGTGGCTACGGAAATTGAACTCAGGTGTGATACACCACAGTTAGGTTATTTTTTAACAAGGGGGCAATTACTTTTTCACACAGGGCCATGTAGGTTTGGATTTTTTTTCTCCCTAAATAATAAAAACCATCATTTAAAAACTGCATTTTGTGTTTACTTGTGTTATATTTGACTAATGGTTAAATGTGTTTGATGATCAGAAACATTTTGTGTGACAAACATGCAAAAGAATAAGAAATCAGGAAGGGGGCAAATAGTTTTTCACACCACTGTACATAATATTGTCACAGGTGGCGGGGGGGGCGACCTGGCCGGGGCGCCCCGGAGGACCAGAGGAGGGCTTACACCTCCCCCAGACCATGTGAGGGTGACCGCCTGGTGGCTATGGGGACCACAGGTGCAGAGCTTTGAAGCTCAACCCTATAGGGGCCCGTGGTCACCGTCAGGGGGTGCCCCAATGCCTTTGGAGCCCTGGACCTCAGCACTTCTGCCACACCCGGAAGTGCTGGGGGGAAGAGGATCGGGGACACCCGGAGTGTTTCTGGGTGCGCAGTCGGCACTTCCACTACACTGGGGAGTGCCGGCGGAAGATTGTCGGGAGGCACCTGGAGCACATCTGGGTGATTATAAAATGGGCCACCTCCCTCCATTCGAGGGCTGGAGTCGGGAGAGAAGGAAGGACAAGGTCTTAGAGGAGGCAAGGAGGTGGCCTGAAGGAAAAGGCATTTTAAGAGTTGGCCTGGACTTTGGGGTTTGTGGTGCAAATTTGTAAATAGTAGGATGTATAATAAACGTGTGTTGGGTGACTGTGTCTGTGTCCGAGTCATCTTCCACAATATATAATTATTTTCGCGTTTAAAATGGAAATTACGTATGACCACAGAGGAACAGGAAAAACATTCTTAATAAACCTGATTCTTGCCGAGAGAGCGAATGGTGACATAGCTCTGGCTGTAGCGTCATGGGGAATCGCTTCTACATTATTAGATGGAGGACGTACAGCACATTCGGCATTGCAATTACCATTAAACCTCACTCACGACGAAAATCCAATTTGCAACATACGCAAGGGCTCTGGAAAGGCAAAAGTCTTGCAACATTCACAGATAATAGTTTGGGATGAGTGCACCATGGCACATAAAAGAGCTTATGAAGCCTTGAACCTCAGAGATCCTACCAAAATAATGGGAGGTACTGTCATTTTACTCGCAGGAGATTTTCATCAAACATTACCAGTTATTCCACGAGGGACACCAGCAAATGAACTCAACACGTATTTAAAATCCATGCTTCTCCCACAGTCAGTTATATGTCGTGTGTTCTCGGGTAGGTACACCAGAAAATTTATACATTTATGCACGTAATGGGCAAACAAAAAATGCAGTATACCCGAAAGCACTGCAGTGGTACTCAATGTATCTTTACTTCTTAAATGTTAATGTTTTACTGTTTAATAATTTATACGCTTCTTATATGTTGTTCAAATTCTTTTATCAAAATACCAGTAACGGCGCACTGCACGATAACGTGCAGAGAGTACACTTGACTTGAACATTCCTAGTTTTCATCCTTTCTCTGTACGTTTAGCATTCGTTTGCTCAGAGGTTGATGTGCTTGCTGCTTCCTGAGCATTTTCTTTACTCCACCCTAGCGGCCCGCTGCTTCTCTTTCGTTGGCATCTTTTTGCGTTAAAGCTGATTAAGTTAGTTTTTGTGTTGCAATTACTTAGTACGTTTTCTTTAACCTTTCACTTAATCTGGCACTTAAATCTTCAATCTGCCTCAAGAATGATTAGCGAAGGTGGTAGGGAATGAGAACAGCGCCCATACGCATGTGCCGCACAGACGCCCTGCCGAGAGTTGATTCTACAATAAAATAACATAAAGATTAATAAAATCATCACCCCGAAAGCAGATTGTAGATGTCACGTAGTATATGTGTACCAAATTTCAAGTCAATAGGTGAAACGGTTTGCATGCTACAGGTGATTTAAAATCCTGGACAGACAAACGAACAGCCATGGTAGCGTATTATAGAAGATATTACTGTTTAATAATTTATATTTATATGCAATGTGCTTCTTATATATTACTTCATATTCTCATAAGATAATGATGTTAATAATGTTGTTTATATTGATTTCTATGTTATTGTAAGTGCTCTTTATTTGTTGAAAAATAAAATTGGCAATTAACAAACTTATTTTATAAATACTACATTTTATTTTTTTCCCTTGCACTCAGTGAGCGAAGCCACTGGGTAATCAGCTAGTATATATATATATATATATATATATATATATATATACACATACACATAGATAGATAGATATGAAAGGTGCTATATGATAGATAGATAGATAGATAGATAGATAGATAGATAGATAGATAGATAGATAGATAGATAGATACTTTATTAATCCCAAGGGGAAATTCACATACTCCAGCAGCACCTTACTGATACAAAAAACAATATTAAATTAAAGATTGATAATAATGCAGGTAAAAACAGACAATAACTTTGTATAATTTTAACGTTTACCCCCCCGGGTGGAATTGAAGAGTCGCATAGTTTGGGGGAGGAACGATCTCCTCAGTCTGTCAGTGGAGCAGGACGGTGACAGCAGTCTGTTGCTGAAGCTGCATACATACATATCTATACACACATACTGTATATACATACATACATATATAGTAGTTGCCACATGGGCTGGACGGGCATCCCAGCCAGGAGAGGGAACAGACCTGGAAGGAAGGACTGGAAAGAGAGGACGGACAGCCCACTAAAAGGAGAAGCTGTTGATTGAGGTTTTTTTTATTCCCCCAGCCCCAGAGGTCGGTGCACAGTAGGAAACCAGCAGAGCATGCTGGGATATGTAGTCTGGCAGAACAGCCCTGCTGGGGTCACTGGGTGCCATGGGCGGGCACTGTAGGAAGACAAGCTCCCTATTGTGGACTTTCATGCTACCCGGAAGGGCTTTCACTGGGCACTTGCCTGGCACCAGAAGTACTCCTAGGTCTGTAATAAAAGGGACCACACTCCCTTATTCAAGTGAGTTGGAGCTGGGAGATAGCGAAGCAACACTTGAATGGAGGAGGGCAGGGCAGTGGCAAGAGTTATTAGGGAGAAGAGGAAGACCTGTGTTTGTGCTTGTGTCACATTTGGAAGTATTTAAAAAAAAAAAATCTTTGATTATTTCAACCTAGGACTGTACAGGTGTGTTCATGTTGGGTTTTGGGGCTCTCTGATGCCCTGGATTTATCACAATAGATATATACATACTGTATACACACACACACAGCCCTCCAGATTCATTTTAGGTGTTCTGCATACATTTCAGTCACACAACACTTTTTGTACACAGTCCCCAATCCCACAATTTCTGGACACCATAATGTGTGGACACAGCAATGGCAGGTCCATTAAAGCCGTCATGTTTAGAACTTTGTTGCATATCCCAGCATGCAATCACTTCTTGGAGTCTGCAATTCAAACATCACCAGGTGCTGATGCTCTGCCAAGTCTCTAATGCTGCCATCTTCTACCCCTGCTTAACTCAGGTGTTTGTCCCCTTACGTTTTCTCACATCAAATGGAAGGCCTTCTCAGTTGAATTTAAGTTGAGTGACAGGTTTGGCCATTCAAGAATTTTTTCGCTTTGATAAACTCCTGTGTGGCCTCATCAGTGTGTTTGGCTCCTTATCTTGTTGTAGGATGAAGTGCCGTCCACTGAGTTTGGAGGTCTTGACTGGAACTCAAGCAGATCAAATGTTTCTACACCTCAGAATTCATTGTGTGTCTGCCGTCAGCAGTTCCATCCTCACTGAAGAGAAGTGTGCCAGGACCTGTGCCAGCCATACATGCCCAAGCCAGAACACCCCCAGCACTGCCATGTTTAACAGATAAGGTGGTCTGCTTTGGATCTTGGGCAGCTCCTTCTCATCTCCACACTTTGTTCTTGTTGTCACTCTGATGAGCTTCATCTTTGTCTCGTTGGCCCACAAGATCTTTTCCCAGAATTCTACAGGCTCTTTGAAGTCCTTTATCACAAACTGTCATCTGGCCATCCTGTGTTTGTGGTGCTCATCTTGCAGTGCGGCCTCTGTGTTTCTGTTCATGGAGTCTTCTGCTGATAGTCGTCTCTGACATGTCCACATTGGCCCCCTGAAGACTGTTTCTGATCTGTCAAGACAGGCGTTCAGAGCTTTTTCTTGACCATAGTCTTGTCTTCAGCAGTGGTGATCTTCCTTGGCCTAGCAGTCCCTTTGTGATTACTGAGCCCACCAGTGTGTTCTTTCTTCTTCATGATATTCCAGACACTTGATTTTGGTCATCCTAAGGTTTTCCAGATGTCTCTGATGGTTTAATTCTTGTTGTTCAGCCTCATGATGGCTTCTTCGACTTTCAATGGCACAGCTCTTATCCTCATGTTGAACAATGGCAACTCCAGACTCCAAAGGGTAGAAGCAAACCGAGGTATCTGATGAAGCCATGAAACCCACCTGAGGAATCACAAACACCTGGGATGCCAATCGACCCAAACATTATGGTCCCCTGAAACTGGGGGACCACTTTGAAAAAGTGTTGTCATTTCTAGAAGGTGTGACTGAAATGTGTGCAAATCCCCTTATATGAAAGTCTTCAGTGTGCCCTTTAAGCACATCTGAATTGTTTGATTTCTAAATTTAAATTGTGGTGCATAGGGGGGAAATCAAGAAAAATGTGCCTTTGTCCCAAACATTATGGAGGACACTGTGTATATAGTGAAAGTGCAGCACTCGCTAGAGACCACCCTCTCATCTTTGATGGGTGAAAATGACAGTTGTAATTATAAGCTGTATTTCATGCTGCATGCAGTGTCACTGAAATGAATAAAGGACAAAATAATTAAATCTCTCTATTATGATAAAAAAAATCCTGGAACGAGATGAGACTTTTTAGCCTGAGACAAGATGTGATTTTATTTTAGAGAGACACTTCCACGTCCCGCAAGACGAGACTTTGTGCCAAGAGATTTAACCAGGCCCGGGGCCGGAAGTAAAAGACAATGAGTAGATGACAAAGTAGAACGTCGTAAAGAATTCAAACAACGTTGGCGTGATACACATGAAGAGCAGGTTAGAGATAATGGAAGTACGAAAATTCAAAAGTCTCAAAAAAATGATGGTAAAGATCGCATTAGCGCAGACAAACGGAAATTATTACTCGATGAAATAACAGAACAGCGAAAAGAGATCGAATATATTGTTCGGATTTAAACTTTGAGTGAGAGACTTGTAGATCGTCTAATTCGTGTTGCCATCAGGGAAAAGTAGTGTTTCTTCCCAATGAAGAGGCGTAGCCGTGAGAAATAAAAGTTGGTGAAAGTGAAATCCACATACGCGAGTGGCAGAAATGCGAAGTGGCTGGAAGGTAGCGCAGGCCGGGGGGGTACATACATATACAAATAAGTAATAAAAAACATTTCATGACACATTTGGTTATTTAAACTCACATATCATAGTGTATTAGCACAAGAGTCCAGTTCAAAGAAGATACTGGCTGGGATGGAAAGAGGGCCTTCCTGCACAGAAGTGGAGTCCCACTGCTTTAGAGTAATGTGCCACTAGGGGGCCTCACTGCCCATGAGCTCAGTTAGTCCAGTGGGACAATGAAAAGAGGGGGCCATTGTTGGATGATGCAAAGCGATCAAGCGAAGAAGGCGCTCCTGTGTCTCATTACTGCCTGCCCCATTACCTTCAAAATCAAAAAACGAGCAAGCAACTTCGTTTTTACATTAACCCCACAGAGGCCAACTTAAGTATTTTTTTCTCATTGCCTTTGTCTTCCACTAATACTCCCTTTTATCTAAAATCTTCTCTCAATGACTAGATTTAAAAACCAATAACTAAATAAATAAAAGCCCTGTGGTGTTTGTTGCTCAGGTAGCCTTCTCACTAGGATTGGAGATAGTTGCTGATCTTATCAAAACTTGGTGAGCCGAGTTCAATATTTTATAAGGTCAAGAGGATCGCAATTACACTGTTTTTCTGTTCCAGACTAAAGTTTCAGCAGTAGTTAAAACGAAGTAGTTATTGTGTTCATTTAGTCACTTCGAAAATATTAAGACTCGGCTTTACTGCTGAACACCTGAATCTCGACTAGGCTTAAATTCATTGTAAATTAACAGGATGGGGTGAATGACAATAACATTCTGTAAGTACAATTGTATACATTGTATAAGAGGCTTAAGTACATTAAAACAATAATATATATTGTAAATAACAACAATGAAAATATGTAGTAAATAGCTATATAGGAAATGCACTCGGTAGGAAATCATCAATCCATCCATTTTCCAACCCGCTGAATCCAAACAGGGTCACGGGGGTCTGCTGGAGCCAATCCCAGCCAACACAGGGCACAAGGCAGGAACCAGTCCCGGGCAGGGTGCCAACCCACCGCAGGACACACACAAACACACCCACACACCAAGCACACACTAGGGCCAATTTAGAATCGCCAGTCCACCTAACCTGCATATCATTGGACTGTGGGAGGAAACCGGAGCGCCCGGAGGAAACCCACGCAGACACGGGGAGAACAGTAGTAAATCGCTAGATAGTAGCTTGTGTATCTGCATATTTACTAGGTAGTAAATAGATAGGAAAGGCGCTACTGTATATAGTAAATCACTAGCTAGTATCCTTATCATGTTTGCATATACTATTATGTAGTAAACAGATAAGCACTACGTGTTAAATCATTAGACAGACACAAGATAGTATGTAATTTGGAAAGGTACGAGATGCAGTAAATGGATGGGAAAGACACTATATATTAAATCACTAGATATGTACTTGATAATAAATTAATTGGAAAAGTCTATGTAGTTAACCATAGATATAACACAGTTAACAGTACATATGCAGATAGAGAAGGTACAATGTAATAAAGACAAATAAGAAAGACTCTATATAGTAAATCACCAGATAGTAAATTATGTAGATGATGAAGGTACTATGTAGTAAACAGACAGGAAAGGCACTATATATCGGCTCACTAGATAGACACAAGATATTAAAAATAAATTTAAAGACAGCAAGGTGCTACATAGTAAAAAGACATACAGGGAAGACATTATATACTGTAATAGATCATAAATAGAAGACAGTAAATGTAAATAGTACTTCCCGTATGTAGATTAACAGGAAAGGTACTATACAGTAAATCACTCTATCCAGCAGGGGGCGCTAGTTCCCTAGTTGGAATAAGTTCTTTTGTAATTGCAGCGTGTTACATAACCCGAAACGATATAGATATAATATAAAAAGGCGATATCCCTTCCTTGGTGATACGGTGGTAAGAAATCACATAGGAGAAATAACTTTGCTTTCTTTAATGACAATTTACACGGCATAACAGACGAAGGAAACCATGACAAGAACCCAGTTCAGGAGTGGGAGCCAGATCTGTAGAGTCTGCCATTTTCGTTGCTGCGCTGGAAGGATTTTCCGGATTGGATGACGTTAGCTCCCATCCATCCGTCAGCTTCAAAGGTGTGCCGGGCAATGTTCCAAGGCTTTATACTCTTTCTCCATGTGCAGGCCCCTACTTAGGTGAATCATGCCATTCCAAACAAGGAAAAGAAGATCCAATGTCATGTTGACTCTGACACACAGAAGTAGTGCACGTTGCCCATTTGCAGTTGTCCTTAACTTGTCACGTCTTAAGGTGCTTGCCTAGCAATTCTAAATGCTGAGCCCATGTGTGCTAAATCTGGCCTTGTGTTAGCTGTACATGTCAGAAGAAAAGAACAGCAGATTTCAAACATTTGCACAGAGCACAGTGACATATTAAACTTATATTCTGATTACAATCACATGATAGACACTAGAAGGTAATTGGACAGGTACTCGTAATATAGATCGTTCCTCCCCCACACTATGCGACTTTTCAATTCCACCCACGGGGGTAAATGTTAACATTATACAAAGTTATTGTCTGTTATACCTGCATTGTTATCACTCTTTAATTTAATATTGTATTTTATCAGTATGCTGCTGCTGGAGTATGGGAATTTCCCCTTGGGATTAATAAAGTATCTATCTATCTATCTATCTATCTATCTATCTATCTAATAAAGCTAGAATGGAAAGGCACTATATAATAAATTATTGGATAGACACAATACATGAAATATGCAGATTGCAAAGGCGCTATGGATTAAAAAGACAGACAGGAAAGGCACTATAAATTAAATAATTAGATAAACAAGATATTAAATATGTCGATTGGAGGAGTTCTATATAGTAAATAAATGGATAGGAAAGGCACTATATAGCAAATCAAATACAAGACAGTAAATAGTAAAAATGTAGATAGATTGGAAAGGCAGTATATAGGAAATTGCAAGATAAACACTTCATAATAAATATGAAGACAGCACCTTTCTTATGTAGCAAACAGATAGATAGGCACGGCACCATATAGTAACTTAAAGAAAGACACAAATGTAGATAATAAATATGTCGATAAGAAAGGTACTCTGTAACAAAGATCAATTGGGAAGGCATTATGTAGTAAGGTAACAGATTGTAGCAGCTGTGAAAAGGCGCTATATATATGTGCCTGACCCGACACAGATTCACACGGAGGCACGTGTACAATAAACCAAATATTTATTTTTCTTCACTTGTGGGACACGTCTTCCCCGTGAACCCCACAGGCCCAACACAATCCCAACAAGTACAATCCACCAGCACAAAAAAATTCCTTCTGGCACCACCACTCCTCCCGTCAAGCTTCGTCCTCCTCCTCCTCCTCCCGACTCTGGCCGCTGAGTGGTGGTCGCTGGCTCCTTTTATAGACCCACCCAGAAATGCTCCAGGTGCTTGATCACCAAGTTCTGGCTGCACTTCAAGGTGTGACGAATACACTGCCCATAAGGACTCAAGAGTCCCAGTTACAGCACCCCCTGGCAGTGCCTGCGGGACCCAACAGGGCTGCACCCAACTCCAATTCCCATGGAGCCCTGCAAACCGAGGCACCACTCCAACCCGGGGGGATGTGTCCATCTAGCGTCCAGGGGGAGGTATTGCACCCTACAGTGAAGGGGCGTCCCGGCCGTCCGCCACACAGCATAACTGGTGATTCTTAACTGGCCCAGTGACATGGCCAAAATAATTAATATCAAATACAGATGCTTATTATAAGTATAACTGAGGAGTTTGTCTGGTTTGTGTTACGCTGGACTATGGCAAATATGTTCTTGAGATTTTTCGGATAAGGAAGACAAAAACGGTTAAGGTGATGATGGCACTGGAGAGCGGCAACGTGTCACATGTTGATTAGCACGTTTAACTGCACATGTGACAATAAGCACCCTATTAATAATAATAATAATAATAATAATAATAATCAACCCCTGCCGTGAAATTTATAGATGGACTATTTCAATATTTATTTATTTGTTTATTTATTTATGATAATTGAAAGGCTCGCTCCAAACTTTATTGAGGTTTATTTAGAGAGTAAGGCCCTGCATATACAGGACACACAGTGCATAGATGTCTACAATGATTTTGTCATTTTCTGGTAACATTTCTGTTAAATCTACATTTAATTTCATTTCATTGGTATACTGTATAAGCTGTAACTTCAGTTTTGAATACACTGAAATTAAAATAGTGCATCATTCACACTGTATATTCTTAAACTCACTCGGGCTGATTGTGGGTCACTGGGATGAGAGAACCTAACCCAGCAGTATCGGACGTGGACACTGATGTGGTGCCAGTCCATTACAGGGCATTCAGAGACTTGCTAATAAAAACATAAAAATGTTGCATTGTCAACTGAAGAAACGCTAAATGTTGATGAGATCTGGGAGGAAGACGGAGAGATTACCAATTTGAACATGCAGTGACCAGGCTGGGATTTGAACCCAGTCTCCATCAACTGTTTGGAGTAGTGGCCCCTGCATTCAGTCCACTGGATAAATATTCTACTTTCCTCTTTACTTTTCAGCTCTCCATGCCCTGGCTTTTACTACTGTGAATTCCAACTTTTGCAAATGGTGTGACTGGTTCACAGGCCCGGTGTGTGAGGGGAACGTGTGCACCTCAAACTGCAACTTCAGCTCCTTCTGTGAACGTACTGAAGAAATCTGCGTATCTGTATGGTAACTATTCTTAAAAGTTCACTTTATATCTACATCTTCTTTATTATATACTGTAATGGCACAAGCTAGAATATTAATAATACATTTTATGTATATTGCACCCTTCCCAAGCTCAAACTGCTTCACAGAAATTCAGAAAGAACACGAAGGCATATGCAACATTGGATACAAAGAATTTCAGCAAAAGTGCAAAATAAAGATAAATAAAGGATATACAAAGCACTGAAACACAATAAGTGACAATTAACCTAAATAAAATACAAAAATATGAATACTACAAGAAATCTCTGAACAAATAACATAATTAACATGACTTGTGGTACAACAGTAGTAGAAAGGAGACAAAGAAAAAAGACTGAAGGGAGAAAGCCGTCAACTTCCATCCATTCATCCATTAACCAACCAATCATGGGGGTCTGCTGGAGCCAATCCCAGCTAGCACAGGGTGCAAGGCAGGAAACAAACCCCAGGGCAGGGCGCCAGCCCACCGCAGGGCACACACACACACACCAAGCACACACTAGGGACAATTTAGGATCGGCAATGCTCCTAATCTGCATGTCTTTGGACTGTGGGAGGAAACCCACGCAGACATGGGGAGAACATGCAAACTCCACGCATGGAGGACCCGGGAAGTGAACCTCAGGTCTCCTAACTGTGAGGCAGCAGCGCTACCCACTGCACCACCGTGCCGCCCACCGTCAACTTTTGATTTGAGCTTTGAGTACTGAGAAAAGCGCTATATAAATGTAATGAATTATTATTATTATTATTATTATGATTTGTAATTTACTTCATGAGAAAATTCTCACTCAACCGACAGGACAGTAAAAGATTTATTTAAAAAAAGATGAATTTTTGATTCTTACTTTCTCGTATACAAAGTTTAGGGAAAGTATTGTAATCGTTCAAAAATTCGATTTCGAGATGTTGATGAATCTCAATGTTTTAGACCTCCCCGAGTCCAAAAAGACCATTTTTGGAATTATGTCTCTCTCTGTGTGTGCATGTGTGTGTGTAAACACGATAACTTGAGTTCGCTTTCACTTCAGTCAACCAAATTTTGCATAGGAGTATGAGGTACAAAACGTAGATTTCTATCTGCTAACCGGAAGTGGTACTTTACCATTTCTTCATGCAACTGCAGAGTCCAATTTATTCAACTTTACTTTTATAATAAATGTTCAATATATTATTAAGTTGATTTGATTTGTTGTTGATGGTTCTTTAATGTACATAATATAAAAACTGAATCATTATCTTGCGGTTTACTCCTCAAATATCCATCTTCATATCTGAGTATATGAGAAAGTCTCGGGGAGACCACTCCTGATTTTTTGTACTCCTGAAAAAGATGCGATTTATCTGGCACATGAATTCCCCTACATAAAATTGTGATTTTAGCAGTAAAATTATACTGCCTACACAAATAATTAGGCAAATGGTATTCCTTGGGATTAATTGTATTGTTCAACAAATACAACACCCTCACTCACTCTGAAATTTCATTTTACATCAAACCTGAATGTTTAACAAAGGAAAAATGAGTTTGGTCTTTCACGGGGGAAATAAGTGTGAACAATTACTAGGCAACTAAATTCCAAATCATTGTTTGTCACTCACTTGTTTATTCTCAAGTTTTACAGTGTGTGTAACAAATCAAAATAATAAAAGGACACATGTCTGTGTATCTCTGTGTCTGTCCGGTTGCTAAGTCCATCATTGCGATGAGTGGCATGTCACACACATTAACACTGCTTTTACAAATCTCATACCAAATGGCATATAACAGAGACATAGGCATTGCATTTGTCATATAACAAAGACAAAGGCATTGCATTTGTCATTGCAACAGATGGTACATCACAAATATTAACACTGCTTTTACAAATCTCATACCAAATGGCATATAACAGAGACACATGCATTGCATAGTGCATTTCAAATCCTAATGCTGAGGTCTGTGTTGATTACATAATATTTCAACTCATCTTAGATGGATAGCACAGCTAGTAAAAGGATAAATGTGCGTCTGTATGGTTGCTATGTCTCTGCCATTCCAAAAGGTGCCACATCACAAACATTAACACTGCTTTTACAAAGCCAATACCAAATGGCATATAACACAGACCATAGGCATTGCATTTGTTGTTCTAACAGATGGCGCATCGCCATCATTTGTAGTAATGCATTACTACAAAATTTTGTGATGCACCATCTGTTGAAATGACAAATGCAATGTATTTTAATATTACACAATACATTCTAATAGATGATGCATTGCATATGTTAATGTTGAAGTCTACTTTAACTACTTAGATTTATAAACACTCAACGCTTTACTTATGTTTTTATTCCATTACCCCTAGAGTGCGGTGATTATTTATTTAAAAAGTGGACTTTTTGACGTGAGCTATGGACCCGCTACACCACAGAGTGGTGATGTGCTGCATGTTGATCAGCACATGCAAGTAAGAATTTCACTGAATTCTGCACATGTAACAACAGTGATCGTATGACCCGTGGCAGTTTTCTCTTTCTTAAGAAAATCTACTAGAGCACTTTGCCAACAATCAGTAGGCTTTGAGCATTTTACACTGCTAATAACTGCAGCGAGATTCGTTTAGATGGAATGATTTGTTTTCAAGTTACCATGGCCCCAGACACACACAAACAGGCTTCACTTCAAAAAATGGTCAAATTGCACTCGTGGGAATTCATTGAAGACTTTTTTCGACTGCATCACAATCTCTGTCCTTATATACGAGTGAAGGGAAAGTAAAATTGCAAATTCATCTCTAATGAGCTAAACTTTTTTAAGAAAAATCAATAAAATACTAAAAGCTTAAAGTGCTAATGCCTTTAAGTTTCTTTCGGCCTGACTGATTTGTTTTCAAGTTACTGTGTCCACACGCATCAATCCAAAAGTGGTCAAATTATGTTAAGGGGATGCCGAAAATGTTTAAATGCATTAAAAATGCAACTTCACAATTAGGATCTCTTCACAATACTTTGCCTATGTATATTCTTATAGTATAATAAATTATCTTCTAGACACATTTTGCTTAGAGAAAAATAAATCAATATGCTTCTAGCATTTAGCTCTGCTAATAACTGGTCCAGGTTTCAATCGAGCAGAGTGATTAATTTTTTGAACTGTCATATCCTCAGACTCTTGTCCGGTCACCTACATGTCAGTCCAGGACTATATTAACACTACTACATTTTCGTTTTAAAAAGGCATTTTTGAACAAAAATGATCACTGTGTACAGTTTATGAAAGTATCTCTGCCCACACAAAAATGACCAAAAACACATATGACATGCGTGATGACCTTGGCAACACTTGAACCCAGATGAAATCAGTCGAGGAAACGTGATGAGCCAGGGCAAATGAGGACACATGAACAAGCAAGCAGTGGTGCACAGTGCTCAAGTGCGTTTACTCCAAACAATAAAGTGCAAAAACTGCAGTGCTGTCAATAAATCATTCATAAAAAGACAAACCCTTCAGTGGAAGTTAAAAATCAGACATAAAATCAGTCTGTTCCATAAGAAGTGCATACATCTTCCACTCTCCATCTCACCAGTTAACCCTCAAGTCAGACAGCCGGCACAACCGTCTCTTGTTGGTGTCTGCTGGATCCTCCGTCTTCCTCACATCCATTTCAGCCCCCACTCTTTCTACTGCTCAGTGGGGGACAATCCACCTGAAAGTGCTAATTGATCGATCACTTGGTCACTCCTCCATGGGGCCACCAATCACCTGCTTCCTCAACTCCTTGCTTCTGCTTTCTTCCTCATCCCTTTCATGGTCTTTTTTTTTTTTAACCCCCCATTCCCTTACATTACTCATCCTCATTTATACCTCCATGGGTGTGGCATCTCAATTCTGAGCCAAGGAAAGTCACTTAAGGGATTGGAAGAGTGTGATCAGCCCCAATTACACCATCAAACATCCCGGGGCCGCACACACCCACCCAGGGAACCTGAGCTGCACTGTCAAAAATCTGGAGTGGTCTCCCCTCGACTTTCTGGTCTACTTAGATATGGCAGGGGTAGGCAACGTCGGTCCTGGTGAGCCGCAGTGGCTACAGGTTTTCATTCCAACCCAATTGCTTAATTAGAAACCAATCCTTGCCAATCTCAGACCTTATTTAATTTTATGGCTTGTTAGTCTGTGCAATGTAAGGCTCTTATATCGTAGATTTTTTTCCTTTCCAAAGATATCATCCAAATGATATGAAGCCTAAAACAGATCATTTTCAGTCTGTCACATTTTTCTATTAAGTGTTTTATTAAATCAAACCGTGCATGATGAACACACACAGATGTAATTGGAAAAAAGCTAGCTGGAGAACTGCTGGCTGCTTTGTCTTTTACATCTTATTGCTAATAACAAGCAATTAAAACACTGAATGCGGCAGTTTAAGATTGAAATAAGCAATTAAGGTTGGAGAACCTTAACAAGCGAGACCACTAAAATGAAGCATCAAAATGTCACTTAAGCAATATGTGCTTCATCAGCAATAATTGAGTTCTCGTTAAGGAACTGGGTTGGAACAAAAACCTGCACATACTGCGGCTCACCAGGGGCCTCATGTATAAACGGTGCGTACGCACAGAAATGTTGCGTACGAACCTTTCCACGCTCAAATCGCGATGTATAAAACCTAAACGTGCCGTAAAGACACGCACATTTCCACGGTAACTCATACCTTGGCGTACGCAATTTCTCCGATCAGTTTTGCAGACTGGCGGCACCCAGCGTCAAAGCAGTGCTACTGTTCCTGTGTGGTTACTCTTTCTTAGATCCACATTCCTGACGCTGCTTTATAAATACACTGAAACTAACTGCATATTGTTTATTAGTGTAATGCATCTGATTGTAATTAACCTGCAGCAATATAATGGTCCAGGGAATAGCCATAGTATTCCAAATACCATAACTGCTTTAGCATTGTTACTCTCACTGCATCTTCTTCTTTCAGCTGCTCCCGTTAAGGGTTGCCACAGCAGATCATCTTTTTCCATATTACTCTCACTGCACCACTCGGAGTATTTATATCACTGTATCTGAGTGGGGAATCACAGCAGCAGCTGAAATATCGGTATACAGCATGAAGCAGATGCTGCCTGAGCCATGGCAAAACGCTTTATAGAGACTTCCCAGTACGGACTTCGCAGTTTAGAAAAGGTTTCATCCCAAGAACTCTAAACGCACTCAATCAGTCCATCAAGTGCTCCTTATATAACTGTTTACTTATAAGTACAATCACCTCACTGTAAACTTGCACTACAGTTATAATATTGCACAACCTGCGCCACTTTATAAAGCGGTGTATTTACATATGATGATGGTATTCATTTTTAAGATGAAATGCAGCAAAATATGTTGATTATATTATACAGCTAAAACTTTAACTTCATTTAAATAATCTGTATTGTTAATAATTAAACATGTGAGGACACGGTGCTGCAGCGTTAGCTAGCTCAGGGATTGTTCCTGCATTGCGTTGTATTCTTGCGCTGACGCGACACTGGAAGGATAGACGGATATAATAATTAAACATGTACTACGAAGATATTTCGATGTTCCTTAAAAGTTTTGAAGAATCGGCGTTCTAAGCTTACAGATGGCTTAACGTCTATTACAGAGCTGATTGTGTGGCGAATGGTCATTTGGAGAAAGAAAAGTAAGGACAGGAATTGGAGGTTAGTACGTTTGAAAGAGACAGTACTTCTGTAATAAATTATTTCATCGAAGGTCGCACATGGCGCAGCAAGCCTCTTGCGTGAGATATGAACAATCACTGCGCCACCGTGTTCCCATGTTTAATAACATGCTTTCATTCCTATCATCATGAAAATGATATCACGTATACATGTCAGTATTTTAATTATTCAGAGAGCTGTAATATCACGAATGTAATGGATTCTGTGTCGGAGAAAGAGAAAGAACGGAAGCACGTAGTGATTCACATACATAGAACACATAGAAGATCAAATACAGAACAAAGCATTTAACGTGCTACTTGAGAAACTAGTAAAATAAACGATTTTAAGATGAAGTTTATGATGTTCTACTTTAATGGCAAAATAAACTACGTGAAATTTCGAGATTAAAGTTGACATTTCGTGCTTTTTTCCCCACTGTGTGCCTATTTTTTTTTTCTGTACCCTGATAAGCTTTCATATGACACTCAGACGGTGGGCTACGACTCACCTTTTCACGGTGACTTTGATATGTGACAACTTCTTTTTTATTTCAGGCACAGTGCGACTTTGTGAAGTTGAGCCTTCGAGTTTCTCCGACACTCTGTCACTCGATCAACTTTCTTTTGTTGATTATACCACTGCTTAAACCAACAAATAGTACGTTTTTCCTTTTCCTCCACTTGGTATTCGCTGAAATTCTTATATTTCCCCCGTGCTTTTCCCATTGTCTTTTCACAGAAGGCTATTTATATTGATTTGCATATTGAAAGAGGCGTAATTCTGGGAGGAGTTGGGGTGGGACAGAAGGCGCGTGCACGTGCATTACTTTTCACGCCGATCGGGATTTATGTATTGGAAGAACGTGAAAGTATGCGTGCGCACAGATTCCTGCATCTGGATTTTTCTGTGCGTACGTACAATCCCGCTTTTGTGCTTACGCCATGTTATAGTGTGAGTTCTACGCACGGCGTTATACATGAGGCCCCAGGACCAACGTTGCCTACCCCTGAGATATGGGGATGAATATTTGAGGAGTAAACCGCAAGACAATGATTATATTTTTATATTATGTACATTAAAGAGCCATCAACAACAAATCAAATTAATAATATATTGAACAATTATTATAAAAGTAGAGTTGAATAAATCAGACTCTGTAGCTGCATGAATAAAAGGTAAAGTACCACTTCTAGTTAGCGGAAATAGCCCAAAAGTCGATAGAAATCGACGTTTTGTACCTCATACTTGTATGCTAAATTTGGTTGACCGAAGTGAAAGTGAACTCAGGTCATCATGTTTACATACACACAGACATAATTCCAAAAAAATGGTATTTTCAGACTCAGGGAGGTCTAAAATATCGAGATTCATCAAAATCTCGAAATCAAATTTTTGGCTGATTACAATACTTTCCCTATACTTCATATACGAGAAAGAAAAAAAAAAAAAAGTATTTTCGGACTCGGGGAGGTCTAAAATGTCGAGATTCATCAAAATCTCGAAATCAAATTTTTGGCCGATTACAATCTTGTATATGAAGTATAGGGAAAGTAAAGTAAAAAAAAAATATAGTATTTTTGGACTCAGGGAGGTCTAAAAAATCGAGATTAATCAAAATCTTGAAATCAAATTTTTGGATGATTACAATACTTTCCCTATACAAGAAAGTAAAAAAAATGGTATTGTTGGACTCGGGAGGTCTAAAATGTCGAGATTCATCAAAATCTCGAAATCAAATTTTTGGCCGATTACAATACTTTCCCTATACTTCGTATATGAAAAAGTAAAAAAAATAGTATTTTAGGACTCGGGGAGGTCTAAAATGTCGAGATTCATCAAAATCTCAAAATCAAATTTTTGGATGATTACAATACTTTCCCTATACTTCATATACAAGAAAGCAAAAAAAAAATAGTATTTTTGGACTCAGGGAGGTCTAAAATATCGAGATTCATCAAAATCAATTTTTTAGATGATTACAATACTTTCCCTATACAAGAAAGTAAAAAAAATTGTATTTTCGGACTCGGGGAGGTCTGAAATGTCGAAATTCATCAAAATCTCGAAATCAAATTTTTGGCCGATTACAATACTTTCCCTATACTTCGTATATGAAAAAGTAAAAAAAATAGTATTTTAGGACTCGGGGAGGTCTAAAATGTCGAGATTCATCAAAATCTCAAAATCAAATTTTTGGATGATTACAATACTTTCCCTATACAAGAAAGTAAAAAAAATTGTATTTTCGGACTCGGGGAGGTCTGAAATGTCGAAATTCATCAAAATCTCGAAATCAAATTTTTGGCCGATTACAATACTTTCCCTATACTTCGTATATGAAAAAGTAAAAAAAATAGTATTTTAGGACTCGGGGAGGACTAAAATGTCGAGATTCATCAAAATCTTGAAATCAAATTTTTGGATGATTACAATACTTTCCCTATACTTCATATACGAGAAAGTAAAAAAAAATAGTATTTTTGGACTCAGGGAGGTCTAAAATATCGAGATTCATCAAAATCAAATTTTTGGATGATTACAATACTTTCCCTATACAAAAAAGTAAAAATGGTATTTTCGGATTCAGGGAGGTCTAAAATGTCGAGATTCATCAAAATCTTGAAATCGAATCTTTGGAAGATTCCAATACTTTCCCTATACTTTGTATATGAGAAAGTAAAAAAACCTGCCTACTGCCATGGACCTTAACGTTGCTTTACCACGTGTAGATACCAGCCTATGTTGGACATGAGTGCATTAGCTGAAAAATCACTGAAGGGATGATAATGATGTCAACCACAGGAGTGATCGCAAAATTGCAGTGGCCAGTAAATTATTTCCCTTTTGCATATAGTATGCAGCATTCAAATGGTACAAAATGCAATTTAGGAATGTGGAGGTAAGCAACATAGCAAAAGCCGTGGAAAGCAACTCCTTCGGGTCCGCTATGTGGCTTTCTTCTGTGAGTGGTGGACCGATCAGAGAACGAGACGTTGTAATAAGTAGGATCCCGTCAGGGAAGGGACTTTTACAATGCACAAACAAATCAGAGTGCGATTAGAGTCTGCGTTTTCACCTTTCTATATTGCAATGGCAAGTTGGCTTTTTCAGAAGCACCCAGTCTTTTTAAACAAAATTGTAGAAATATGGACGTAACCTAAATGATGGACATATTGTGTTTGGGGTGTCTAAAATGTGTAAATCCATTGAAAATGCAAAGTAGAAAGATTGTCCTTGTTGCTTACTTTTCGTATATTGTATTTCGTGGCTAAAGATCTGCGCTGGTAGCTGGAAGGTTGCTGGTTCAAATCCCACTACTGCCAGAAGTGATCCCAGTCTGCTAGGCCCATAAGCAAGGCCCTCAATCTGAAAACTACTTCAGGGATGCAGTGTGATGGCTGACCGAGTACTCTTACCTCCAAATCTGAAAAGATTGGGGATTAACAAAGTATATTATACATATATATAAATTACAGACAATATACATACCTACGTAGAGAATGAAAAAAAAAAATGAAGTTGGTCTTTATTATTTTTTATTATTGCCATTTTCAGGAAATAGCTTGGCTTGTTAAGCATGACGCCCTTCCAAGCTTTTCTTTTTATCTAAGCTGGTCTTCCTGAACAAAACTGAAATCTTACTTAATAGAAGGAACCAAAGCCAATTATTTTTCAGGACTTACTCAAAGAATGGCAGATGAGCCAGCTGGCAATAAAATCGGCACCAATTAAAAATAAATAAATAAATAGAATCAAAAGGAAACCTGGCAGACGTGTATGCGCAGAAACTCTCTTTCTTTCATGTGTGCCGATAGAGAAAGTTTAAGAAAGCCGAGGAGGTTGTATAGATAGAATTACACGGAGTAAGGGGTGGAGGTGTCAGGGGCTGTAATCTGTACGGAGGGCGCAATAACAAACTGGCACGGTAATTTCATGGGGTCATTTTTGTTCTGAGTAACCACATGCCAAACATGAATTCACTTTTGCTACTTGATATTCATACTTAAGCAGGACGATAGGATTTCTGCTTTATTTCGAGTCATCCAAAATGAAAGCATGTAGTGGCATTTGGTTTCAGCACCGTGACGCTAATGTTGTCACAGCCAATCAAACCTCACTAGCAGAGTTGTCCAAGAAGGTGAAAAGGTGAGTGGAGTGAATGGCCTTCATTATACAATATAATACAACACAATTTATTATTGTATAGCCCAAAAATCACACAGGAAGTGCCGCAATGGATTTTAACAGGCCCTGCCTCTTGACAGTCCCTCAGCCTTGACTCTCATCTAAGAAGACAAGGAATAATTCCCAAAAAAAACCCTTGTAGGGAAAAAAATGGAAGAAACTTTAGGAAAGGCAGTTCAAAGAGAGACCCCTTTCCAGGTAGGTCGGGCGTGTAGTGGTTGTCAAAAAGAAGGGGGTCAATACAACACAATACACAGAACAGAACACAAGTAATCCTCAATACAATACAATAGTGCAATAGAAATAGTACAAGTACTGAGCAGAATTCAACAGCAGATGGCATCACACAATACGATGTGGATTTGTTCAGAGTCCTGGAGACCTCAGCCATCAAGCTGCCTCCCCTATTGGCCATTCCACAGCTGAGACAGCATTTGTCCACCCAATCCTATGAAAGGACCCTTCTACCTGATGATTCCTGTGATCCTCCATCAGAGACGACTTTACCTTAGGCAGGCAAAACAACCTGGCAGGTGGGCCGTGGCACCAAGTGCCACATTTTAGTACCCATAGGAGAAACAGAATAGGCGAGGGTTAGTAACAAATTATAACTATCATATTAATGGTCCTCCCTGCGTGGAGTTTGCATGTTCTCCCTGTGTCTGCGTGGGTTTCCTCCGGACACTCCGGTTTCCTCCCACAGTCCAAAGACATGCAGGTTAGGTGGAATGGTGATTCTAAATTGGCCGTGGTGTTTGCTTGGTGTGTGGGTGTATTTGTGTGTGTGCTGCGGTGGGTTGGCACCCTGCCCGGGATTTGTTCCTGCCTTGTGCCCTGTGTTGGCTGGGATTGGCCCCAGCAGACCCCTGTGAAACCCTGTGTTCAGATTCAGCGGGTTGGAAAATGGATGGATGGATATTAATGCCAATGACTAACAACAGAGATGCAGTCTGTACAGTTAATCAGCAGCTCTAGTCAGGGTGTGCTAAAACTGAAGTAGTGAGTCTTCAGCCAGGATTTAAAAGCTGAGACTGAAGGGGCATCTCTTATAGTAGCAGGCAGCTCACTCCACAGTTTAGGGGCCCTTTAACTAAAAGCTCGACCTCCCACTGTTATTTTATTAATCCTTGGAATCATAAGCAGACTGGCATCTTGAGATCTTAATGTGCGCTCAGGTTTGTAAGTCATGATAAGTTCAGACAAGTAAGCCGGACCTCGGCCATTTAAGGCTTTATATGTTGAAAGGAGGATTTTGAAATCTGCCCTAAACTTAACTGGGAGCCAGTGTAAGGATTTAAGAACTGGAGTTATGCATTTGTATTTTCATAAGACATCCATCCACTTTCTAACCTTCTCCATTCCCAGGAGCCTATGCCAATTGGTGGAACACTGGGTGCCAATCCTGGACAGTATGCCTACCTGTTCATATAGGCTTAAACTCACCAAAACACCAGGTGTAGTTAGACACACTCATTTTTAGCAACACTGCTTAAATTTCCCACAACTCCCAGCAGCCCGAGTAGTATTACACCATTGGGCAACATCAGAATGACAGGGGTTGCTTTGAATTACACGCTCTCTTTAAAAAGGAGCCAAAACGACACCATGGGGATCGCAATCATCCATGTCTATTCATTTCTACGCATCACACACACAGTAACCACCATAGGTTACACTTTCTATCTGAATGTATGTGCTTGTCTTGTGCCTGCTCGTTTGTGCGATTTCATCGTGGCTGGACGCATCCCTGCCTGAGATGCACTCCCAATCACACCAAATCTTCACACTACAAATGGGACCTGGTAGGACAAAATTTGACATTTCATTCAGAGGGGTGTTCACAGGGGGTTTTCATTCCACACAACATCACCTGCTGGACTGGACTGGGTTTTATCGTGTTAATTGTTTACCGTGTAGTGCCCAGTGTTTCATTCGGTTTCACTTTTAGATAGATAGATAGATAGATAGATAGATAGATAGATAGATAGATAGATAGATAGATAGATAGATAGATAGATAGATAGATAGATAGATAGATAGATAGATAGATAGATAGATAGATAGATAGATAGATAGATAGATAGATAGATAGATAGATAGATACTTTATTAATCCCAATGGGAAATTCACATTCTTCAGCAGCAGCATACTGATACAATAAATAATATTAAATTAAAGAATGATAATAATACAGGTGAAAAAAACAGACAATAACTATGTATAATGTTAAATATTAACGTTTACCCCCCCGGTGGAATTAAAGAGTCGCATAGTTTGGGGGAGGAACGATCTCCTCAATCTGTCTGTGGAGCAGGACAGTGACAGCAGTCTGTCGCTGAAGCTGCTCTTCTGTCTGGAGATGACATTATTTAGTGGATGCAGTGGATTCTCCATAATTGATAGGAGCCTGCTGAGCGCCCTTCGCTCTGCCACAGATGTTAAACTGTCCAGCTCCATGCCAACAATAGAGCCTGCCTTCCTCACCAGTTTGTCCAGGCGTGAGGCGTCTGTCCTCTTAATGCTGCCTCCCCAGCACACCACTGCGTAGAAGAGTGCTTGTAAATAATTGTCATCTGTGGGAACTGGAATGGGCTTTTGCATACTCATTGTTTATTTAATAATCGTTTTCTTTCCTTCATTATTTGCTTAATATATACTTTATTATTTATCAAGTCATTGAGTCTCTTTATCAGTGTCTGTGTGTGTGTGCCAGGTCATGGCTGGGTATGTTCTGGGGGGTCCCTGTAATAAAATAAACAAATCACCATCTTCGGGTGGTATGAATCTTAGCATATTCATGGCTCACGGGAGTACATTTCAGTGGCCAAATGGAGTGCATTCTGTGCATTTAATTTTCCTTGTGGTCCTGTTTGTTTCAAACACAAGTCAGACTTACAGTATATGGCCAAGTGGTTGGGATCAAGTGTGTATGTGTACCCTTTGATAGACTGGCAAATGTGTTTCTATCATTTTGTCATTTGAAAGGTTATGGTTTGTTTAGATAGATAGATAGATAGATAGATAGATAGATAGATAGATAGATAGATAGATAGATAGATAGATAGATAGATAGATAGATAGATAGATAGATAGATAGATAGATAGATAGATAGATAGATAGATAGATAGATAGATAGATAGATAGATAGATAGATAGATAGATAGATAGATAGATAGATAGATAGATAGATAGATAGATAGATAGATAGATAGACTTGAATTTTAGTATAGTAGGCAAGATAGATAGATAGATAGATAGATAGATAGATAGATAGATAGATAGATAGATAGATAGATAGATAGATAGATACTTTATTAACACAGGGGTCCCCAACTCCAGTCCTGGAGGGCACCAGTGGCTGGAGGTTTTCATTCTAACTCTTTTCTTATTTACTGACCTGATGACTTGGCACGTATTGTTCACCCTCTTAAGTGGAAATGTCCCTTGTAGCAGAGAAACAAAATAAGTGTTAGCCTATTAGGATTGTGCCATGTAGACTTGCCGTCTTCTGGGTTCTACCTTCTTTCTAACACTTTATGCTGGTTTTCCTCACCCAGGAAACAGAACAATGAGAGTATCAGCGTCAGGACCCTGTGTCATGACCCTTACCTTCCCTTGGAAAACATGAAGGTGCCAAATTATACGAGAAACGAGTGCCGCATGGTGCAGCAGCAGACCGACAAGGGAATATATTATGTCTGTGGGTGTGTAGAAGAACACGAATGCAATGATGTGCTCATCTTTGAAAAGAACTTCAATGGTAAGATATGTGCTTTAAGCCAGTGGTTTTCAATAAATCCCACAGCTGTGGAAATTTCTGCCAACTGAATTCACAAATCGGTGCATCACTCTTTACCACACTTATATTAACTTCACCTGTTTGTTGTCTGGTACAAATCATGTAATCGATATTTAACCCACTTCCTATTGTCCAAATGACTTGAAATTTTGCACACGTACTCATTTCCGATGACAATACATGAATCAATAATCAGTTTCACTAATTGATCAATTAATCCATGTTAATTAAGAAATGAAATTTTCATATGAAGAATAGTTAAACATTTCACCAATAGATGGCGCTAGTAACGGATAGAAAGTGTTAAAATATTGATTACAAAATTATACTAAAACAAACCCAAGACTAAAAAGTGTAAAATAATATATATATATACAGTACTGTGCAAAAGGTTTAGGCAGGGGTGAAAAAATGCTGTAAACAAAGAATGCTTTCAAAACTGGAAGTGTTAATCATTTATGTTCATCAATCAACAAAATGCAGTGAATGAACAAAAGAGAAATCGAAATCAAATCAATATTTGGTGTGACCACCCTTTGCCTTCAAAACAGCATCAATTCTTCTAGGTACACTTGCACACAGTTTTTGAAGGAACTCGGCTGGTAGGTTGTTCCAAACATCTTGGAGAACTAATCACAGATCTTCTGCTGATGTAAGCTTCCTCACATCCCTCTGTCTCTTCATGTAATCCCAGACACACTCGATGATGTTGAGATCAGGGCTCTGTGGGGGCCATACCATCACTTCCAGGACTTCTTGTTCTTCTTTACGCTGAAGATAGTTCTTAATGACTTTGGCTGTATGTTTGGGGTCGTTGTCCTGCTGCAGAATAAATTTGGGGCCAATCATACGCCTCCCTGATGGTAGTGCATGATGGATAAGTATCTGCCTGTATTTCTCAGCATTGAGAACACCATTAATCCTGACCAAATCTCCAACTCCATTTGCAGAAATGCAGCCCCAAACGTTCAAGGAACCTCCACCATGCTTCACTGTTGCCTGCAGACACTCATTATTGTACCGCTCTCTCCAGCCCTTCGACGAACAAACTGCCTTCTGCTACAGCCAAATATTTCAAATTTTGACTCCTCAGTCCAGAGCACCTGCTGCCATTTTTCTCCACCCCAGTTCCTATGTTTTCGTGCATACTTGAGTCGCTTGGCCTTGTTTCCACGTCGGAGGTATGGCTTTTTGGCTGCAACTCTTCCATGAAGACCACTTCTGGCCAGACTTCTCCGGACAGTAGATGGGTGTACCTGGGTCCCACTGGTTTCTGCCAGTTCTGAGCTGATGGCACTGCTGGACATCTTCTGATTTCGAAGGGTAATAAGCTTGATGTGTCTTTCATCTGCTGCACTAAGTTTCCTTGGCCGAGCACTGCGTCTACGATGCTCAACGTTGCCTGTTTCTTTGTGTTCAAAAGAGCTTGAACAGCACATCTTGAAACCCCAGTCTGCTTTGAGATCTTTGTCTGGGAGAGAACTTGCTGATGCAGTAGAACTACCTTGTGTCTTGTTGCTGTGCTCAATCTTGCCATGACATGAAACTGTCTTCCACAACCTCACCTTGGTAGCAGAGTTTGGCTGTTCCTCACCCAGTTTGAAGCTGTTTCTGTTTCAGTTAATGACTGTGTTTCAACCTCCGTGTGACATTGATGATCATTAGCACCTGTTTGGTACAATTGGTTGATCAAACACCTGACTAGAATCCTACAAAATCCCTGACTTTGTGCAAGTGGACCGATAAGAATTGATGCTGGTGTGAAGGCAAAAGGTAGGAACACCAAATATTGATTTGATTTAGATTTTTCTTTTGTTCGCTCACTTTGCATTTTGTAAATTGATAACAATAAACAATCATTATTTATATTTCTGAAAGAATTCTTTGTTTACAGCATTTTTTCACACCTGCCTAAAACTTGTGTACAGTACCGTATATATATAATACTTTTTAAAAGCCACACTTAAGTTAAAAAGTGTACTAAAGAGTAAAAAATTTCACTCGTAAAATAAAAGCGTGGGCACTTTTCATCAATCAACATTTAAACAAGCGCCCACACTTTTATTTTATTTTTTTTTTTACGAGTGATGTATGAGAGACTTATTTTTTACTTTTTAACTAAATAAGAGCATGGTTTTTAAAAATAATTTTTTTTTCTATATATGTATATTTAATTATCTCATTGTTTAGGAACGGGCGGCACGGTGGCGCAGTGGGTAGCGCTGTTGCCTCGCAGTTGGGAGACCTGGGGACCTAGTTTCGCTTCCCGGGTCCTCCCTGCGTGGAGTTTGCATGTTCTCCCCGTGTCTGCGTGGGTTTCCTCCCACAGTCCAAAGACATACAGGTTAGGTGGATTGGCGATTCTAAATTGGCCCTAGTGTGTGCTTGGTGTGTGGGTGTGTGTGTCCTGCGGTGGGTTGGCACCCTGCCCGGGATTGGTTCCTGCCTTGTGCCCTGTGTTGACTGGGATTGGGATTGGGATTGTGACCCTGTGTTCGGATTCAGCGGGTTAGAAAATGGATGGATGGATTGTTTAGGAACTGTTCAGATGAGCCGACATCTCCATGTTGGCAGTTATAAAACTAATGTGATTGAGGGCTAATGTGATGAACCTTTATAAATAAAGTGTAGTGATCTACATTTTCTTTTTATTGATTATTGTAGGATTTGCAAGACTACAGAGTGAAGAAGTCATTCCTGTTGCAGTTATCAGCCTGCTTCCTCCTATTTTGTTGACTATCATGGCTACAATGGCGTTTTATTTGTACCGCACTCGTCAGCAAAGGAAGGAGCCCAAAGACTGGCCACCCAAACAGTGCCAAAGCCAAGCGTTAGGCCTTCTAGAGAATAGAGAACCTACAGAATTTGAAGGGAAAATGTCCGTTATAACAGACGATGGCCACTCGGACATTTCCTCCACATGTGCCAACAATATCAATCACAACACCGAACTTCTGCCAATCGAACTTGAAGTAATGGTAGGGAAAGGCCGGTTTGCTGAAGTTTGGAGGGCCAGGCTCAACCACAATGCTTCAGGCCAATACGAGACAGTGGCCGTCAAAATATTCCCTCCAGAGGAATACTTGTCTTGGAAGAGCGAGCGGAAAATCTTCTCCGATGCAAACCTGAAACATGAGAGTGTTCTACAATTCCTGACTGCGGAAGAAAGGGGAATGGGTTTGCAGAAGCAATACTGGCTTATTACTGCCTATCACAGCTTGGGCAACTTGCAAGAATATTTGACCTCTCATGTTCTAAGCTGGACAGAACTCTGCTTAATGGCCAGTTCCCTGGTGAATGGCGTAGCTCATCTACACAGCGACTATACTGTGTGTGGAACACCCAAAATAGCAATCGCCCATCGTGATATCAAAAGCTCCAATATCGTGGTTAAGAGCACGACAGAATGTGTCCTGTGTGACTTTGGGCTAGCACTTCGATTGGATCCTTCACTTACTGCAAATGATTTTGCCAACAGTGGGCAGGTTAGTGTTACAAGGTACACACGTTCTAGCAACCAGAAATATCATTTAGAGTAGGGGTCTCCAACCTTCCCCAAGAGAGCTACTTTTACAAAATAAAAATGCAGAGAGCGCTACTCGTGTTTTGTAACATTTATTCTCATAGCTTATTTCAACCCAAACAAACTGAATAAGCTTGTTTTGCCTGAACATTTACAAAATGTTGGTGTCCACAACTCACATTTTGCATTAAAACATCACAAAAAATATTTAGTTCACCTGCAAGTGCATTTTGTATGTCTGTATGCATTTTCTAGTGATTGAGGGCTGTGCAGGCACTGCATTCCCTCAATGGACTGAGTTCAGTAGGTGGGTTCTAGAACCTTTTCAGTCTATTTTAGGGTTGTGTGGGCCAAAGGCTCTCCCACCAGGTTCAGCAAAAGGCTGAAAACAGGAATGGACAGGACTCTAGTCCACCGCAGGGACCACTCTAACTCACACGTGCACATAAACCCACACACAAACACATCAACAGGTTGCAATGGACAATTAACACAACCTAAATGGGGGAAAAATGAATTAATTACTTATTACTTAATTCCTGCTTAAACAAACTTTAATTTTCATGAAATTGGACTTGCAAAGCTATTCAGTATTGCGAATGTTAAGGAATAACAGACGTGAAAGGAAAACTTTATTTACAGTGAGTGACCATTATGGACAACAGGTGTATGTGGCATGCTGATGGTAAATTATAAAGTGACCAGATTTTTAAAGTCCCATACTGGAACACTTACCGTATATGACCCTCCTCATTTGTTTAATTCCTGATTTTCTCACCATCATCATCATCGGAGAGGGATCAGGGCATGGAAAAAAATAAAATAAAATCAAACTCACAAATGAACACATATAGCTGTTCTGTAATTTCACTATGCATGCAATAATAACACTAAAGGCTTCTAATTCTATTCATTCCACACAGTAATTGATATGAAAACAAATAAGTACTGTCTGGTTTTGTCTGCTTCTTGGTCATCCTTGCAATGCTGTTCAAACACAATTTCTTAATTAAGGTTTTCCATTGGAATTCGGACTGCACTATTTATTATATATATACTGTGTGTGTGTGTGTGTGTATATAGATATATATAGATAAACATACAGTATATATACATATATATATATATACACATATATATATATATATACATATATATATATATATATATATATATATATATCTATATCTACTGTATATATATCTATATCTATATTATATATATAGTGCATCCGGAAAGTATTCACAGCACATCACTTTTTCTTCATTTTGTTATGTTACAGCCTTATTCCAAAATTGATTACATTTATTTTTTTCCTCAGAATTCTACACACAACATCCTATAATGACAACATGAAAAAAGTTTACTTGAGATTTTTGCAAATTTATTAAAAATAAAAAAATTGAGAAAGCACATGTACGTAAGTATTCACAGCCTTTGCCATGAAGCTCACAATTGAGCTCAGGTGCATCCTGCTTCCCCTGATCATCCTTGAGATGTTTCTGCAGCTTCATTGAAGTTCACCTGTGGTAAATTCAGTTGACTGAACATGATTTGGAAAGGCGCACACCTGGGTATATAAGGTCCCACAGTTGACAGTTCATGTCAGAGCACAAACCAGGCATGAAGTCAAAGGAATTGTCTGTAGATCTCCGAGACAGGATTGTCTTGAGGCACAAATCTGGGGAAGGTTACAGAAACATTTCTGCTGCTTTGAAGGTCCCAATGAGCACAGTGGCCTCCATCATCCATAAGTGGAAGAAGTTCGAAACCACCAGGACTCTTCCTAGAGCTGGCCGGCCATCTAAACTGAGCGATCGGGGGAGAAGGGCCTTAGTCAGGGAGGTGACCAAGAACCCGATGGTCACTCTGACAGAGCTCCAGAGGTCCTCTGTGGAGAGAGGAGAATCTTCCAGAAGGACAACCATCTCTGCAGCAATCCACCAATCAGGCCTGTATGGTAGAGTGGCCAGACAGAAGCCACTCCTTAGTAAAAGGCACATGGCAGCCCGCCTGGAGTTTGCCAAAAGGCACCTGAAGGACTCTCAGACCATGAGAAAGAAAATTCTCTGGTCTGATGAGACAAAGATTGAACTCTTTGGTGTGAATGCCAGGCGTCACGTTTGGAGGAAACCAGGCACCACTCATCACCAGGCCAATACCATCCCTACAGTGAAGCATGGTGGTGGCAGCATCATGCTGTGGGGATGTTTTTCAGCGGCAGGGACTGGGAGACTAGTCAGGATAAAGGGAAAGATGACTGCAGCAATGTACAGAGACATTCTGGATGAAAACCTGCTCCAGAGCACTCTTGACCTCAGACTGGGGCGACGGTTCATCTTTCAGCAGGACAACGACCCTAAGCACACAGCCAAGATATCAAAGGAGTGGCTTCAGGACAACTCTGTGAATGTCCTTGAGTGGCCCAGCCAGAGCCCAGACTTGAATCCGATTGAACATCTCTAGAGAGATCTTAAAATGGCTGTGCACCGACACTTCCCATCGAACCTGATGGAGCTTGAGAGGTGCTGCAAAGAGGAATGGGCGAAACTGGCCAAGGACAGGTGTGCCAAGCTTGTGGCATCATATTCAACAAGACTTGAGGCTGTAATTGCTGCCAAAGGTGCATTGACAAAGTATTGAGCAAAGGCTGTGAATACTTATGGACATGGGATTTCTCAGTTTTTTTATTTTTAATAAATTTGCAAAAACCTCAAGTAAACTTTTTTCATGTTGTCATTATGGGGTGCTGTGTGTAGAATTCTGAGGAAAAAAATGAATTTTAATCCATTTTGGAATAAGGCTGTAAGATAACAAGAGGTGGAAAACGTGATGCGCTGGGAATACTTTCCGGATGCACTGTATAAGAAGCACATTGCATATAAATATAAATTATTATACAGTAAAATATTTTGATAAAAGAATTTGAAGAACATATAAGAAGCATATAAATTATTAAACAGTAAAACATTAACATTTAAGAAGTAAAGATACATTGAGTACTACTGCAGTGCTTTCAGGTATACTACATTTTTTGTTTGCCCATTACGTGCATAAATGTATACATTTTTTGGTGTACCTACCCGAGAACACGCAACATATAACTGACCGTGGGAGAAGCATGGATTTTAAACACGTGTTGAGTTCATCTGCTGGTGTCCCTCGTGAAATAACTGGTAATGTTTGACAAACATCTCCTGCGAGTAAAACGACAGTACCTCCCATTATTTTGGTAGGATCTCTGAGATCTTGCATTGTTCGGTTCAAGGCTTCATAAGCTCTTTTATGTGCCATGGTGCACTCATCCCAAACTATTATCTTTGAATGTTGCAAGACTTTTGCCTTTCCAGAGCCCTTGCGTATGTTGCAAATTGGATTTTCGTCGTGAGTAAGGTTTAATGGTAATTGCAATGCCGAATGTTCTGTACGTCCTCCATCTAATAATGTAGAAGCGATTCCCGATGACGCTACAGCCAGAGCTATGTCACCATTCGCTCTCTCGGCAAGAATCAGATTTATTTAGAATGTTTATCCTGTTCCTCTGTGCTCATATGTAATTTCCGTTTCAAACGCGAAAATAATTTTATATATATACACTAACTGAAATACCCAGCGTTGCCCGGGAGGAAAATAAAGTGTGTTTTCTTTTTAATTGTTTGAGAAAAATATAATTAAAAAAGACCCACAATTTTAAAAATAAACATAAATTAACAAAACAATGAAGACTCACTAATGTGCTTGTCCTGCGGTCTTGTATGTATGTTGATGCTCGTAACCGGCAAACTCTAATTAATTTCAAAAGCAACAGGGCACGGCGGAGCTCAAACATACAGAATGCTGGCAGTCACCTCCGGTTCGCCCTCTGGTGGTCGTTCCGAGTGTCAAATAAATGATAACATGCATACAAGACCGTAGCTCACCCCCCATCCTACCCAGAAAGGGGTGAGTTAGGGTTGATTTCACCTTACAGTATTTATAGTCGACCAATGAGAAACGTGTACCAAGTGTCATGAAAAATGCTCCAGCCATTTGTAAGTGATGCTGGGACATACATACACACACATTGACTTATACATATATATATATATACATATATATACATATATATATATATATATATATATATATATATATAAAGATAGAGTTGCGGCGGGGGTGGGGTGGTGGTTTGTTTGTTTTGGTGGATCAATATCTTATTAGATGGACAGCCTGTTAAAACATGATATTCGTTCATTATTTATCATGATGGAAAGCATTAAATCAAGGCTGTGTTCTTCACCGTTTTAAGATAGGCGGGTTTTTAAATTTGCCAATGCTTCTCAATTTTGAAATTTTAAAAACTGTGTACAACACAACCTGTTCATGATATCTCAATGAAAATGAACCATCTTGACAAATATCTTTGCAGAATGGTGTGCCACATTTCAACAAAACAGGTCCACGGGAGTCCGTGTTGTTTCATGCATCACTATTGCAACAGATGCTGGTCGGGATTATATATAAATGTACCTAAAAACTGAAGTTCACTAGTGAAAAGCACTACTCAGTTTTTGATGCCTCTCTTTCCTGTAGGTTGGCACAGCCCGGTACATGGCTCCTGAGGTTCTCGAGTCTCGTGTGAACCTTGAAGATCTGGAATCATTCAAACAAATGGATGTTTATTCAATGGCTCTTGTGCTGTGGGAGATGGCTTCTCGTTGCGACATCACTGGTGGTAAGAGGATCATAAAGTGTGCTTGCACATTTACTTTAGCTTCTGTAGCCTAACAATACAGAGGAATACAGGCCAAGTCTTGAATAATGAATAGAACACATTTGGACCTCAAGGAAAATTTGGAGAGAAGAGAACACCGGTCACTGGGGTAAGCCGTATATTGAGAGGAGACGAGAAAGAACTAAAACGGTAATGGTGACAGGACACAGAGAATAAAGAAGGGGTAATGGAGTCAGGTGGAGAAGTAAATTAAAAAAGTGTGATGGTGTTGTGTGTGTGTGCAAGAGTTGAAAGCCATTGAGCTCTCACCCATACGTACAATACCTAGGTTTCTTATTATTTGTAGCTGCAAATGTTGTGGTCCTGACAAACAGAACAGAAACCTGCCTGTCTGATGTTGCATATTTTACAAACAAGGACAGAACAGGGGGAAAAAAAAAGTAACGGAATAGATTGTGGCTGAACTTGCCATACCTGGAAAGCCATCGTGTAGGCAGTCACTCCATCGGGCAGCAAGTCACTAAAAGGATTCGGTATATTCATTCATTCACCGGCTACACTGTAGAGAAAGAAGTTAACTCGACATTTAACTGAACGCTCCCCAACTAACAAAGGCATTCCTTTGCTTTTTACAGCCCCTACATAAGAAAAGCAGCCATGTTTTGGGGGTAGGGCTTGTTCTTGTAATAGCAGTATATATGCACGAAGTTAATGAGTATACATATGCATAAAACTGATATAAGTATTCATATATAAAAAATAGAAAATTACATAAAGATAATTTCCTTCACACATGGAAACACAGTAGCAACATGTACACTTACTTATTAAGTGACAAATGTATAAAATTAAATCACACAGCAAACTCATAAAAACATCAGTATTGAAAATGTGGAAGGATAACATTCTGAATCTAATCTATATATATAATTCACTAAGTCCATGGCAAGCAAGACACATGCAAGACAGTCATGCCCGCCAACAATTCACTAAACAGCCGACCATGGCGCGAGAGCGAAAGCTTTTGCCAAGAATGTGTTCATTAATCAAGAACGAAAGTCGGAGGTTCGAAGAAGATCACATACCGTCGTAGTTCTGACCATACACGATGCCGACTGGCGATCCGGCGGCGTTATTCCCATGACCCGCCGGGCAGCCAACCGGGTAACCAAAGTCTTTGGGTTCCGGGGGGAGTATGGTTGCAAAGCTGAAACTGAAAGGAATTGACAGAAGGGCACCACCAGGCGTGGAGCCTGTGGCTTAATTTGACTCAACATGGGAAACCTCACCCGGCCCGAACGTGGCTCACAGGTGCATGCGACTAAGGCGGTGTGTGGAAAATGAACAGTCGACGTGACTCACAAGTGCATGTGGACTGTACACAGACGAAAGCAATTCAGGTGAGGAGTTGGGGGCGGACACATGAGCAGGCAGTGCGTACTGAACGATGACTTAAGAAATCGGCAGACTAGAATGGCAGGGGCGGAATGGGCGTCAGACAATCGAACTTGCCTATCTAGAGGATGTAAATGTCCTAACACGGGTTCCGTAGGTGAACCTGCGGAATGATCGTTACCCGTTGTGCCGACCCGTCGTTGGACGGTTAGGACCTGAAACATCTCGGGCCCACTTCCCCACCCTCTCTCCAGAGTTCCATCTTTTCATTCACTCACAGTCGTATCCTCAAACCCACCCCATTTGGACAACTGTGTCTTTCAGGAAGTGTTCACCCATCAATACATAATTATGCGGCGTATACTACGCCGTGGGTTGGCTAGTTATTTTTACTCCCCTTACTCTGTGTAGTTTTATGGTAGCAAGACAGGTAAGGCTCACACAGTCCTCAACACATTCTTCCAATAACTCCTGTTTCTTTTTCAGAGGTCAAAAGCTATGAACTTCCGTTTGGATCTAAAGTATGTGAACATCCATGTGTGGAAAGCATGAGAGACATTGTTCTCAGAGATCGTGGAAGACCAGACATCCCAAACAGCTGGATGATACACAAGGTAAATATTCTCTTTTAAACATCTGCCGTACATCCCTTACACAAAGCCATCTTAGTTCAGGTCAGTTCTACCAATATGGTGAAACTGTGCTGTCCTTTAGCACTACCTTCTAAGTGTATTAATCAATTTAGGCCATAGTATTCTAGCAGCTTCACTAACGCTTCAGAGACCTAGTATAAAGGCTGCCTTTGAGGATATGTGGCTGGCTTTGATGCATGTAACCTATCATGCATTTCTACTCAAAAATATCCAGGTTATTTAACCTTGACCTAACAAAAGCAACAAACATTTGGGGGACAAACTTCACATACTGATTAATCATTACAAAAGAAAGGAATATAAAGAAATTACATAATCCACACATTTTCTTTCCCACAGGGCATGAAGTTCTTTTGTGACACAATCATCGAGTGCTGGGATCATGACCCCGAGGCTCGTCTAACGGCTCACTGTGTTGCTGAACGTTTCAGCATGCTGGGGCAGGAAGGATGCGAGGACATTCTGAACAACAACAGCCAAAACATCAGCGCAATGGAACCCTGGAAGCCAGTTGTTGAAGGTCTTCCCCAAGAAACTGTGCCTTGTGTGGTTGCTCTACCAGTGAGATTGGTAACTGATGTGTAAGCCTCCCTAAACTTCACCATGGCCTAAGAAACTCCAGGTCCTAAGCATGCTCATCTTGCATGCTATTATTGTGATAAAGGGTTTTTATTCAAAGGGCTGGCCCCTTTGTAACCCTGAAACTATGCTGCCGTGTAATTTATCTTTTCTTCTCCAAAGACAGCATTTCCACACCAGTTGATACAGCATAGGCTTATGGTAAGCTGTTCAAGCTATTTGATGAAGTTTAAATTTCATGCATCATTCTTAACCACCTGAAAGCCTAAATTTGTCCCATATTGCTTTATGGACACAAACATCGATCCTGCATTTTTAATGTGAAAGAAGTTGGGAGGTCAGAATACATACATTCTCAGACCTCTTTCAGAATCCCATTCTCTCCACTTGGCCTCAGTAAGGTCATGGTAGCCACAAACTACAATACGCTGCTTAGCCCATCCTCTTGTTAACATTCTTCCAACAGCTCCAGGGGAAATCTCAGTCATGCCCAAGTAAGCTATAATCCTTCAAGGGTGTGCTAGGTCTGCTCTGGGTTCTCATGACCATGGCATGTGCTCTGTGGTAGATTCCAAGTGGGCATTCTAACAATATACACAGCAACTCAACTGGCTCCTTTCAATCCAGAGATGTAGAGATCCCATATCAAAAGTCCTCTGATATTGCCAAGCGCCTCATCATGTCCGAGACTGGGCCTATCAACCCTGCACAAGAGCCACATTTTGATCATTATACTAACAATCCTCATTTTTTGGTTATGACCTAGAGTAGGGGAGCCCAACTCCAGTCCTGGAGGGCCGCAGCGGCAGCAGGTTTTCATTCTAATCCTTTTTTTTAATGAGTGACCTGTTTTTTGCTACTAATTAACTTCTTTTGAATTCATTTTATTTGACTTGCTCTTGAAGACTCAGACCCCTCAATTGTTTCTTTTTCCTTAATTAGCAGCCAAACAATAGTGAGATACAAAATGAGCCAAAACAGGACCAGCCAACTGTGACCATCATACAATATCTGAAAATAAAGGTGAAGGTCTCAGTCATGCTGATCTGCTCTTAGAAAAAAGAGAAAATCCACAATTTTGTAAGTATCTGCTATTGCACAATGAGAGCAGCAACAAGCCATGGCATTAAAGAACGGGTTTAATTAACGACGAGACTCCACGCCTCATTAAGCAACTGGTTGGAGTGAAATTGGTTGGAGTTTGAGGCCCTGACTTAGCTGGTCTGCTGTTGGCTCACTCACTTCACATTTCACTTCTGTTTGGGCGCCATTTAAAGAAAGAAATGAAACAATTCAGAGGAACGATGAAGAAATTCAGGGAAACATTTCTTAAAAACCAAGTCAATTAAAATTAATTCAACATAAGTAAATTAGCAGCAGAAACAGATCACTAATTAAGAAAAGGGTTAGAATTAAAACCTGCAGCCACTGCGGCCCTCCAGGACTGGAGCTGTGCACTACTGTTCTAGAGTATAAATTAAGACGGATTCTGACTAAATTCTGGACAGGTCATTAACTGACTGCTGGGTACATTCACACTCATTTTCACCAAAACCAATTAAAAGTTAGCAATTCACTTACCACTGACGGGGAGGAACCACAGCACATGGTGCCAGGCGGACACAGTATCAATGTGTAAATTCAGCACTGATAACAAATAGGCATGTGATTCATAATTGGGATGGATTTGTACGATGGCTGTGCTAACCACTATGCCACTCGTGGATATTAAACGTTTTATTTAGAACCCTTCAAAAGGAGCACCATAAGGCAAGAACGGGAGACAGGGTAGGCTAAAAAGTACTTACCCCTTCATTAAGTGTAATGTGTTACAGAATGGAAACTTAATGAATTATATTGCGAAATCTTATGGTAAACAGACAAACTTTCTGTCAAAGTAAGAACACTATTATATAAATCATACACCCATACCCAACTAAAATCCTTTTGTACATTTCTTTTAAGAACGTACAGTGTTCAGACATATTAACCTGCACAACTTTGTGCAGAAATAAAATGTACTACCATCAAAAAATGATGTTCTTTACAGACTGGAGTGTGCTGAACCCAAATTAGACAATGGAATTGTTCTATCATATGCAGTTTTTGAGACATGAAGGTTTAAAATGAAGGAAAAAAAAAAGAAAAAAGCAAGATTCTTAAAATTAGGGGCCCAAACTTTGTGATTGCCATATCTCTGCAATCGAAGAAAAGATGAAACTTTTATCACAAGTGGTGTAATGGACTTCACTGGGCTACCAAGGTGAATTCCCCACAAATGTAGCAAAAATCAACCAGTTTGTTTGTGCTAGCATGCAACATATTTTATTTCCACAAAAGCATGGCATTAAGATTAGCATAACCTTCACTGTCATTCCAGTGACGTGCTACAGAACCTTGGGAGTAAAATGTGGGGTTTAGCTCACTAGTGGGATTCCCCTCTACTTCATTTTGTATACCAGTAACTTTTGTTGCCTCAATAAAGGAAGTCTGTGTATTCTTTTACAGTTTGCTTAGCTGTTGCCTGTTCAAAACAATGGAAGAATCAAAACAACCTTGAAAATGTCTATAAAAACATCTAGACAACAACTTTAACTCTTCTGAACAATAAAAAAGGCACTTTCTAATCTTCTAAATATTAATTCCTGGTTATTTTGAAGGAAAAAAAAAGAGGGAAAATTACTGATTGAGAGCAAAAAAAATCTGTAGCAAATACTTGACTTTGGGTTGTTTCCATCTCAACTAACATGTAGAACGAGGAAGATTGACATTTTTCATCTCTAATATAGTTCAAACAATACTGGCCATGAAATATGTGTATGCCATAGAACAAAATAGTCTTTTTTTTTTTTCTTTTTCAAATCAACATTTTTCACTGAATCAGAAATCACACAGACATGGTTTGTGGTAGGTAATTTACAATATCAGATGTGGGTTTAGCTCACCTAAATCTATAAAATATCCTTTTTTGCATGGCAGAACTTTGGTACAGACCTGTGTAACAGAAAAGACAAGGACCAAGATAGCATTAAAAAGTTTCCTGACAAAGAATGACAATACTATTTGTATCTGGTCAGAATCCTATTAAGTTCTATCAGATACCCTCTGGCAACACACACACAAACATTAAACACACAGTGATATAGAAGAAATGTATTATTGACACACAGGGAACCTTTTGTGAGAAAGGAAGACATGTAGTTTGGAAACTCCAAACTGCCTCTGTGTGACTGAGTAGGGGTCTTTGCATTGGTATTAAAAGTGTTTTCCTGCCTTGTGCCTACCTTTTGCCAGGGTATGGCTGCAAATCCACATGACTCTGACCTAAACAGAGAAAATGCAAAATGTGTAGCAGTTATTACAAGTTTACAGACTGAAATTTCACAATAATACCAAAGGATTACCAACTGATATTCAATGACTACTGCTCACAAGACTCAAGTGTGTTTAATCATAACAATCAGTGATTGTAGTTACAACATAAAATATTAAAAGTATTTTTAGAAGACACTAACTTTGGAAATTTGAGGATGTGTGTAGAAATAAAAATTTTAAAAAGCTGTAACTAGATTAGATCAAGTCATCTGACCGTACAAAAAATGTACACTTTAATTTGGCAGTATTTGGAAGTACAATATACTCAAGATACTCTAATTTCAATGTATAAAATGATCTTGCAACTGCAATTTCCTATAAAATGTAAATAGAAATTTGGTATGGAAACAAAACAAGTTATCTATATGGTAAAAGAATGAAAATAGCATATTTTCTTAAGGGGCACCTTTTAAACCAAATGCATAAAGAAATTATACAGAGACCTTTAAGCTGTCCACATAGCGGAGGAAGAGAGAAATATTTAGCCTACATTATCAACATCTTATATTGTAATAAATGTGAACTGGTTTCACACTGATATATATGTTGTATATGATAACATTTTGTTATGTAGATTAAGTTTGCTGTTTTTCTATTGTAATAAAATATTTTCCTTTAACAGTTAGCATTCTTGCCTTTATTTATTTTTAGACGAGCGAGGTCTGAATACCCTCAATATTCAACTTTCAACTACAATACTTTTTATTTGTTACATTTTTCTAGCATTTCCCAATTGGAAAAACATACACTCATTATTAATTAAAACAAAAATGCCCCAAAGCTAGTTTTCATCTATGCAGAAACAAAAAACACTAAAAACTGATTTTGATGCAACAGATGACGTCCACTGTATTTGCGCACCCCCCATCCCATCCCATCCCGCAGTGGTAGTGCTGCTGCTTTGCAGTAAGGAGACTGTGGAAGATTGTGGGTTCGCTTCCCGGTTCCTCCCTGTGTGGATAGCGCTTTGAGTACTGAGAAAAGTGCTATATATAAATGTAATGAATTATTATTATTGCTAATGTAAACAGAAAGAATGCAGCCCAAACTTTTTCTTGCAGCACAGAAATTTACATTGGTATACTTAAAAACACTAAAAGGTATATTTTTATGCTGATTTTGCCTACTTACACTCTGAGCTCAAAACACAACATCATTTGAAAACCTTGTTATCTGAAACCGTTTTGGTATCAGAATGTGAAATTCATTAATGTTATTTATTAAATAAAAAAAACCCAGAACTCTGTTGATATTCGTGTTCCATCTACCATTGGTTGTATTACAATATGTAAATAACCCAACTGCGAAGCAAGGTAAGTGCAAGAACAAATTTAGTAAGGGGCACCAAATTTTCTCAGAGGGACTATTGCTTGATTACATACATCACATGTATGTATGTTGCATACATCACTTGCAATTTCATTTCCCCTATTAAACAACTTACTGTCACAACCAGAACCAAATACTTCCCTGTACTGCATTTTGAGGTGCCTTCTCTGGCTGTGTTTTTTTTACATTGTTAGGTGAAACCCAACTGTAGGTAGGTATTGTGACACTAAAGAGATTGTTGCTGTGAGAAAACCTTACGGAGTTCACACTAATAATATACATTCTATGGATTTTCCCCAACAGTTTTTAGCTTTCTTGTAATTTGGAGAAACTACACACAATATTCTAGACTTGGCATTAGATACCTTATACAATTTAGGCATAATTACCGTTGACTCTTATCATACCACTAACTATATTAATACTCCCAAACTTAGCCTTCTTCAAAAAACACCTTCTTCTTAACAATGAAAGGGGATACAAACTCCGTCCCGTAATAAATATAATAAATTCTGATTTTCTAAAGGGTATTCATTTTGTTAAACCTTAAATGATTTGTCTACTAGCAACTTAATACTCTGATACCAAGACTAAGAAGTTGTTAATCATGTCAGGAGCAAATAAAGATTATCATCCTCAATTGATAAGTGTACAAAGCATTAAAGTTAAAATTATCAAAGACTGGAGAGTTTCCAAAATAAACATCTATTTACATAAACCCTTTATAATAAACTTATTCTCAGATAGCTTTACTGCTATATTCTTCTAGAAATGTCTTCAGAGGATGTCTTAGACAATCCAAGTTAATTGCTCCACATCACACTGGAATTGTTTGAAAGCAACTAAAACATCACAGAATTATATTTTAAAGCTCAACTCTGTAACTTCTAATTAAATGTCAGGTACATTAATAGCTAAAACAAGCCACAAAATAAAAGCACTGCTATTTTAAAAGAAATACTCCACTCAAAATTCTTTTATGTTATTCTCCTCATGCACTTTGTACAGATGGCCGAAAAAATAAATTAATCTCATGTGTTTTGAGGAACAACATAAGGCTTCTAATAGAATGGAACCCAATGGCAGACAATCCTGGACAACAGCAAATAACTTCAAAAGCCTCACATTTCTTGTGTTGCATAATCCACACGTCAAGTCACCCAAGCTCACCACATGGGATTGAACTTTTGAACTGAAGACACACCTATCACCCTCATTCATTGGTCAAGCATCCCATGAGGCTTTAGTTCCTGTTTGATGATTTCTCTGGAAGTATCTATTTAAGAACACTAGCAGAAAAGTGTGTATTTGCAGATTCTGAGCATATGACGGCATAACTGACATGTAGATTACACGGCACAAATAACATGAGTCCCCCCCTAATCATTTTTCCATGGACATTTATCACACTGTTACTGTTGTATAGCGTTAGCTTGCATTGTATTCAAAGTTTATTTCCATTAAAACATGAGATTGAAATTATTTCTCATCCTTCAATACAAACTACACGGGGTAAGTAACATATTAAAAGTAGACAAATATTTATTGGATTATTACTTTAAAAAGGGCTCTGGAGAGCTCAACTCAAAATCAATTTACAGTGAAAAAATCTTCAATAATCTATGACTTAAAATTACACAATGATAAAGAACACATAGCTTTAAACTGACTTTTATTTACTTAGTCACCACACACAGCTAAGACTACAAGAAGTGTTGTTCTTATTTTATTTCAGTGCAATTCACAGCTTAACAAAATGTACAGAACTCTTAAATAACAAGTCATCTGCATACACCCACTCAGTCTCCACATTTACTAAGTGTATTTTACCAAGATTTAACAAACTTTTATTTCAGAGTTTGCAAATCTGTAAAGTGATGTTCTTGCCTAAATGCAAGAGGGAGAAAGTCAGAAAAAAAAAAATAAAAGTACAGTACTGTGAGTACACTAATGATGTTTGGGTATTCCATGAACAAATCATTTCCTCAACAGTACTGTAAATACACTGATATATACATTGACTGGAAGACATATGTTTAGGAGGAACAGAGTAAGGCACCACACTGCAGATTAAGTTATCCGATAATAATGACAGTTAATACATAAAAAATGACTTTCTGTCATGATTTCCTAGGGAAAAATATTCCACATGCAAAACAGTCCCACAGATAAGCAAAACATGATCTTCTGAGCTCTTCCATTCCTTCCAAAACGGATGATCCTTTGAAGATTTATAAATACACTATGTACAATTACAGCATTTGCACGGTGAGCAAGTGACAGAACCATTATCCAATCTCTCACACGCACACACACACAAACAGTACTGCTGTTTATTCAGTCTTTTTAAACCAAAGATTTGTTGAAAGAGTTTGAGGTGAAATTTCCATAGACTCCTTCACATAAGTGACAGATTTTGCTTGCATGTGGACTGTGAGACACTTTGCAAGCAGTATTTGCTTGTGCTTAAATGGAACATTAATAAAATACAAATAAAGACTAATTACAGAAGGCATCTGCCAACAGAAAACATTCAAAAATAACCCACAAAAAAGCACAAAGTTTAATAGCAGCAAAGGTTTCTTTAAGGCGGAAATTTTAAACACTGAACACATTATAAAACAATTTTAAACATGATGGATGTTATTGGCAGTTCAGAATTTCTTCGAAACATCTGAAGAAAGTCATTATAAAAACAAGAATACACTAACACACATTAACCATAATACATGGCAGTTAAATGTCACATTTGTATTTGTGTGTGTGTGTATATATACACACATTTATACAGTATATTATATATACATCCACACATACTCATTTTCTGTTGTAAAAAAACAATAAAGCTATTCAGGTTTTATCATTTTGAGTGTCACCACTGATCTTTTCCAAATCCTCTTTGATGCCTTAAGTAGTATAGAGTTGTTAGAGCCAAACTGCACTAATAGAAACCATCCTAAAGTACGAACAGCCTTGCAATAAAGCAAACAGCTGCACAATGTACTATAGAAGTGGATACACTGAATACGCACAACAGTGTATAGGAAAATAAATTATCATCATCATACCTACCCGTTTTGGATTAGGTCAATTCTGTCTTTATTAAGCTTTTTATTAAAATCAAAACAACTTCTACATAACAAATGAACTGTCAGTTTGTATATTTGAAATCAGGTGTATAAGGGGGCCAGAAGCTGCACTTGATTGTCTCAAGTTCAGCACTGCTGAATTAAAAAACAAAATTATATATAAACAATTCACAATGAAGCTGCTGCTTCATCTTCAAATGCAAGTTGATTAGGCATCCATTTTCCTGACATAATATTCAGCATTTGCACATTGATGAAGGTTATCAAAAGTTACTGATTTATAGAGTGTACAAGCAATTTTACCGCTCATTTCCATCACTTGTATATTAGCATTGTGCGTTCAAACTCCCTGATACATTAAAAATGTAGTTTACAAGTCCACTTAATTAAGCTAATGAAAAACAGTGGTGAATTTCCTAGCTGCCAAAAGGCCATCATATTCTTAAGGCAGCACTGATAAAAGTACCTCTTAAAAATGTGCAAGAGAACATTTAAATTTGAAGACCACCAGTCTTATAACTTGTAAATACAAAAGTGTCCAATATTATAAAATATGCACCTTTTTTCTTACTCAAAGTAAATTTTAAAGTGCCTTTAACAGTATAAACCTATACTTGTGAATGCGGCTAATGGAGAAAGATGATGTTTCATAATCTTCATCAACCATTAACAAAACAAAATCAAAATCTGAATACAACACACATTATGGCTAAATTAAAGCCTAATGCAGTCACTTTGAGCTTAACTGAAAGATCATCTGTATTTAAAGGCCATGCAGAGTATTAGGTGCTTTCTTTGCAGGCTTTCCATAAAGGCTTCTTATATACCCAACCTTCACCCTACAAGGGAGAGAGAGAGTAGAAAAAAATTAATTACACCATTGCATTTTCTGGAGTTACTACAGTGAGTATAGAAATCATCCCCGCCTTCAAAATATTCACATTTTGTTGCTTTGCAGCCTGAAATGAAAAAACACAAAAAATATTTTTAAAGCTATATTTACTTAATGCAACATAAAACAGTCAAGTGAAACACCTAACAGCAACAGTTAAGAAAAAAATAAGAAAACAGAATCACTGACACGGTTAAAAGGATCACCACCACCCCTCTCCCCCCTGTGTCAGTACTTTGTGGAAGCAACTTTTCCTTTGATTACAGCCTTCAATCTATCAAGATACTTTTCTACTAACTTTGCACATTTAGAGTATGCAGTATTTGTCCACTCTTCTTCTTTACAGGACTGTTCAAGCTCAGTCAAATTGGATGGTGACTGTTGCTGGACTGCGATCTTCATGACATTCCACAGACTTTCAATAGGGTTTAAGTCTGGGCTCTGGCTAGGCCACACATGGACATTCACCTTTTTCTACTTCAGTCCACTGTGTGGTCAACTTTTTTGTGTGCTTCAGGTCATTGTCATGTTGGAAGGCAAACCTTTATCCCATTGACAACTTTCTGAATCTCTATGGATGCCTGGGTTCTGGGGAACAATGGCACCGCAAATGGTAACCTTGGTTCGGTGCTCTCTAGTACTTTGTCCGTTTCTGTTTATTTGTCCCGTCATTTGATGTTCAACTGTAATCATGTACACCCGTGAAGAACTGTTGGATATTCTGCAATTCACCTTGTGTAATTTGACACCAGATTTTTCAACTTAATAGAGTGAGCCACGCATTGGAGACATCAGGGAAAAGAAAAGGAGGCTGAATCTGCTTTTATATCAATGAAGGTTGATGTACTGATGTCACAGCATTAAGTAAAATGTGCTGTCCTGATTTAGACACATTTTTTGTTAACTGTATGCCTTTTTACTCACCACAGGAGTTTCCCTCATTTATTCTGGTTAGTTTCTATGTTCCACCTCATACCTGCGCGAGTGCGGCGCTACAAAAACTGCCTGATCAGATAACAAGCACGGAGCAAAATTATCCCAACTCCCTTCTGATTATTCTAGGGGATTTTAATAAGGTAAATCTCAGCCAGCAACAAGTGCTCATGCTGCAGAGAAACACTCCCACAACAGGATGCTACCTCCTCCATGCTTTAGTGAAGGTATGGTGTTCTTTGTATGGTAAGCTGTATTGGCTTGCCGCCAGATATACTGTTTGGCGTCAAGGCCAAATAGTTTGATTTTGGGTTCATCTGACCATAAAATGGTTTTTCAATTTAGACCTGGAATCTTTAAGATGCATTTTGGCAAAGCTCCATCAAGACTTGATGTGGCCTTGAGAAGTGTTTTTTTCTTCTTTTCCTGCTACCCTTCCCATACAAACCGCATTTGTGGAGCACTTGTTATATTGTTGTCACATGCACACAATGACCGCTCTTTGCCATAAAGTCCTATAACTCCTTCAAGGTTGCCATTGGCTTCATGGTGGCCTCTCTGACCAGTTTCCACCTCGCTCTTTAATCCAATTTTGATAGCCTAATCCGGGAAGGGTCCTTGTAGTACCAAACACTTTTCACTACTTGATTACAGACTTTACTGTGCTCCTAGGGATTAATAAAGTTTCTGAATTTTTTTTTTGTATCCACCTCCTGACTTTTTCCTGACAACTCTATCCCAGAGAACTTCTGACAGTGCCCTGCCACCCATAGTTTATTGTTGGGTTTCAGCTGCACTTCCATGCACTAGGAACAGCTAAATTAATCATAATGATTACAACCAATCACAGGTAGAAGCCAATTTGCTTAATGTGCAATAGAGAAGGTGATTAGTTACATCCGATTGAGTTTAGTAGTATTTTTAGGAGGAGCGTGATCCTTTAACCATCTCAGTGATTCTTCTTTGTTATTTTTTTCTGAACTGTTGCTAATATATCTTTCACTTGGCTTTTATAAGTTGCATTGAATAAATATCTGGAAAAAACATTTTTTGTTTGGGTCTTTTCAGGCTGCAAAGCAACAAAATGAATATTTTGAAAGGGGTGATTCTTTGTTTATACTTACTGTACCTTTTGTGGCTCATTCTGATGCACAAAAGGTGGGAGAATTAGACTGCAAATTTCTTAACTGGATATATAATTACCACAAAAACCTTCTTGTTAATAGTAGCCAGAATTACGGTCATAGTAAGGCAGGTGTAATTAATATAATGGCACATTTTAAGGTGGCCTCTGTTTAAAACAAGTACGAGTATGAAGAGTACAAATCCATGAGCTTGAACACCAACTAAGATTAAGTACAGCACTGGAAATATCATTCCAAATTTTCCATAACATGACATTATGAATGCCTACCTCTCTTTGGAAATATCTAGTATGCCATAGTGTTTCCGTTTCTCTCCGATGCCTCTCTTCAGTCCTCTGTCTTTCCTCCAGTAAATGCTTATGCTCTGTTGCCTTATCTATATCTCCTGCTCTCAGTGAATCGGTTACATTCTGCCACAATCGTCTGTAAAGAGACAAGTTGATTGATGTTTGAAACCTGTGTTGTACATAACACTAGACAAGTCCCTAGCACACAGAGTGCCAATTCTAAAATCATATATTACAGCAGTGTCAGCTAATTCCAAAAAATTCATTAGGACAGAGAATGTAGACTGAAAGTGGTGGTGGTGGTGGTGGTGAGAGTACTACCAATGACTATTGCAAGCTGTACTAGAGATAGATAGATGGATAGATACTTTATTAATCCCAAGGGGAAATTCACATACTCCAGCAGCAGCATACTGATACAAAAACAATATTAAAGAGTAATAAAAATGCAGGTTAAAACAGACAATAACTTTGAATAATGTTAACGTTTACCCCCCCAGGGTGGAACAGAAGAGTCGCATAGTTTGGGGGAGGAACGATCTCCTCAGTCTGTCAGTGGAGCAGGACAGTGACAGCAGTCTGTTGCTGAAGCTGCTCCTCTGTCTGGAGATGACACTGTTTAGTGGATGCAGTGGATTCTCCATAATTGATAGGAGCCTGCTGAGTGCCCGTTGCTCTGTTCAATTACCGTAATTGCAGGCAGCAACCAAGTTGATTTAATACAAATAAATATTTCCATTCTGATATTCACTTCAATGCACACATATGTATATAGTACATTTGTTTACACAGAGCTCACTGTACATGAACATATACACTAAGGCAAGATGCAATGTGAATAATGCACAACAAGCTGTACTAAACTATCATGTAGACAGACATATTTACCAACCCAGCAAAACTCTCACATAAAGGAATAGATTTCTTTTTACCTTACATGAAATATTTCATTTCAGCTCAATAGCACACTCTAGAGACCACAAATGATGTATGTGGCATTTGATAGACTGTATCACATGTACTAACTTACATACCCAGTACAACTCTCATGAAAAGGAATACATCTGCCAGAAATTCATACATACATTCATTGATATTGATACTCTGCTAAATATCATCCATTAGTAAAATTTCATGCCTCCCTATTTAATATCATTCTGGGCCGTGTTAAGCTAGAGCGTACGGTATCAGAGAATCAGTAGGACAGAACTCCAGTCCACTATTAGACAAAAATAAGATTCATATTTAAACATATTACTATTCTATGCTACAGTAATGACATACCACTGAATGAATAATAATAATAAAAAAAAAAAAAAACGGCAGCATTTAAGAATTGTTAATAAAAAAAAAAAATAGGAAGATTGGTTTTCTTTTGTTACTATATAAGTCAACTTACCCAAGGACATTCTAATTTTAGCATGGTTTTCAAGTGAAATGCACTATTTGATCAAATATCTCACAATTGGTTAATAGAAGAATTATATAAAGAATATTCATTATAATGTACTGCTTTACCTGGAATGTAATGTATCCTAGTTTTCATTAGTACCAGTATTAATTTAAAATGAGATTGACCAATTAAAGAGGCTGATATTCAGCTTTTTTATGGATAAAAACTCCACATATTACATTATTGTATATTTTGCACCTTAAAAAAATTAAAATGAGAATTACATTTAATACAGATTAAATTATTTAATACTGCGCTAATCAGTACCATATACTCCTCTTTACATCTTCTTTGTTTTGTAGCATTAAGTAGACCAAGCAAGTTTCTGCCTTGGCTGTAGGCCCTCCCCCTTGCTTATAAGAGGAGAAAACCGGTTCATAACTGAGACATACATTCATATCTCTCATTTTTGACTTACTTCAATATAACAAAGTTAATTTTATATGTTTGACACATATATAGTGGAATAAATTCATAATTGAAATCATCTATGAAAGTCAGTACAGCACATGAGCAGAACAAAAAAGGAAAAATAAGCAACTTTCTTTAATAAGTGCCGCATTTCAGGATAGATCAGTTGGCAAACATTAACTTATGGGACTACCTGAATGCAGCAGAGTCCATTTAGGTTTACTATGGTGTACTGTGCATCTCCAGATATTGGGTAATCCTCTAGCACAAGCTGTCACATCACCTTCCATAACAATCATAATACATACTCAGTTTGACTAGGACAAATAAAAGCAAATGTTGTCCTCTGGAAGTTATTTCTATAGAACTGAGTTTTCTAACAAGAGATCAAAGAAGTCATCAATAGGGTGGTACTGATTTTTGCTTATGTTGCCACTCCATTACCATGATGAACATGAAATGTTAGGATCTTTCACTGCAATTTGCTTATTCATGCATTTTCTGGTACAACTTGGTTACTGTATGTGGTGCTGCTATTAATCCCATCAGGAACAGGTGCATGCCAAGAAACAGCCCTTGAAGGGAATCCAGTTCGCCACAGGACACATGCAACCAACCACAATCACTCATACCAGGATACTTTGGAGCTGGTAATTAAGCTCACATACACATTAAACTTTATGCATGTCCACATTCCAACCTAACCAAATGTAACAAATACAGTCCATCCTAATGCCATCTAAAGGGTGTTTAAATGGACTTAAGCGCTCAGAGAAAACTCGCCATGGCACAGGAATAGTATGCATGCTGAACAATAAAAATAAATGTGGAGAATCATAACCGGAGACGCTTACAAATTTACAACTTTGTTGCCCATTTAAAACTATTTAAATTATTCATCAATGCCTGAAAATAATGAAAACTTTCTCTAGTGACTTAATGATCTTAAATCTTATCTGTCATCTTGCTTGGGTGGAGTCACAGTATGAGAATCCACCACCAGATAAATAATGCAAAAATGCTAAGTGAAACACAAAAAGAGTGAATTACAATAAAATTAAACTACTTAAGTTGAAACCTGCCTATATTTAGTTAGCTCGTCAGTAATGCATACAAGTTTATTTTTTGCAGTCATAAACCTAAAAAGAAAATGAACAATAAAGCAAAACTAGAAAAGAAGTATAGATCAATATAGTGGATTACTAAACACACTTATGCGTCTTACCTTGACTCATATGCTCCTTGCTTTTCAATGGGACGGGCCCGTTTCCGTGTTACAGGAAGTTTAGTAACATCAACAGTTTTTGTCTCACCATTGCTATATGTGAATTCTAGAACACCATTCCATTCTCCTTGAATTTTGCAAACAACCATGTTGGTAGGATTGTGCTTCACTTCTGCAGTTACTCTGAGAAGAACACAATCATTATTAATGAATGGTTCATTTTAAACAGTTTCATGACTACTCAGACATCTGAGCCGTAAGTCATTTCTTACCATTGCTAACTGAACCTCACATATGTTCTTTTTGCTATAATCATGGTACAGTAGGGTTCAGAAAGGGAAGGGGATGTATCTTGATATTCACAAAAAGTGGCCTATGACATAACCAAGATTTGGAGACTATCTAATTTGGAAATGGAACAGTGGCATTGCTGCTGATTGTGGAACTTGCTAACCCAATCCAAGTGATCAATGGAGCAGCCCGGAGCAAATCACAGCAGTCTGCAATGCGCTCGGAATGAGAATTTGAATTGCCAAATGCGAGGTCAATGGCCTCTCTAGGAAATGTCTACTTGCTTTCTGAATGTAATGGTATGATTAGCATCTCCAACTGAAATACTGAAACAGTTAGAATATGTGCTAACTGATTTTATATGTTTTTCTGCAAATTGTTTTGTAATTGTGAGCACTATTTTACACCACTTTATAAGTAGGATTATGGAGCAAATGTGTAAAAATATGATTTATAAACAAAGCATAATCAGGTTAGATGACCTATATATTGTCACAGAGAATTACAGCTGGGGATTTAACTGGCTAACCCCTGGTTTAAACTCCAGTACTTTAGGTACAAGTCCACACTACCCAGTAAAATTCCAAGTAATGTCCAGTAAATACATTTTTACTTTAGTATGTGTGTTTTCTAAACAGACTAAAAAAGCATAGTTGAGCCTATAACAAGTAGTATGAATTAATCAAATAAGAATTCAATTCTTTTAAAGGTTCAAAAATACCGACACCTGATACATTACTGCTGAATGTATGAGGTAATTTTATAACAGTTCACTTTATTTCAGTGTTTCATTTTCATAAATTGCGTCCTATAAAAAAAAAAAAATAAAAAAAATACCGTACTCGTGTGTCTTATACAGTCAATTATAAAGTAATTTTCATTAAAGGAAATTATAAAGATACCGTGCTAATATAGTTCACTTATTAAATGTGACATCCAAATTCAACTTAATACACTACATTTTAATTAACTTCTAGTTTGAATTCTGGGTACTAAAACTATAATGGTTTTGTCTGACACAGTTAATTTTATTTTTATATACACTTATTTGCTATACTGATAATTTCACCAAAAAAAAAACACACTACACATTGTTGTAACTTATTAAATAAAGCTTACTTGTGCAGTTTTCCTCCATAAAAAGGTTTGGTTTGGAAGGTAATGGCTGCCGAGTACCCACTTTTAGCACAGTTGACACTGACTTTTCCACCTAGTTCAACCCAGGGTACTGTGAGTATGGACCGTGCATATGCACAAGGCAGAGTAAACAAATATTCTTCATCATGCTCTAGAAGACACAAAATGCCTGGAAAAGTAGAAAATTGGAGAAACACTGAAAATTTTTCAAATGTCATCCACAAATAACCATATCATCACACCAAGCAACATGAAAACTTCATCACCCAACAATTCTTAATAGTATAATTTAGCTATTACCATGCATTTAGAATAAAAAACTAGTCTAGAAAAAGTCTGCATAGTAACCACTTTTATATTCTTAAGTGACATAAATAATGCAAAAAACAGGCACAATATATATATATTTTTTAGAATAAATTCCTAAATTTACAGGCAAAATTCAATATATAAAACACTGCTTGGCTTTCAACATTAATGTCAGATGAATGGGTTAGTAAGTGAAAGAAAATAAACTGAAAAACAGCCACTACTTAAAACCAAAAGAAAGCCACTTAAAAATCTGAAACAGGTGCCTAGAGTGGTATTTAATAACTTTGCAATATATGTGTAAATTCTCCAACATTTTTTTTTTTAAACCTTCCCTCACATATTGGAATGTTCTGCAAAACAAGTTAGACTTTTCAATCATTAACAAACGACTGCTCAAATTATATTACTGAAATTAAGCACTACAAAACTGTCATATCCAACATTTATTGCATCAGATTCATTCTACTGCTGTAACTGACCAAAATATAACATTGTTGGTTCAATTTTCCTGCCTTTCTGCTAATGCTCTATTTCCTGTTCATCTTTACCATATTTAGAGTGGTTAACATTGTACCTTGTCATTGTTTGTGATAGTTTTCATACTCTGCTAATCTACACAGTATTTTCTTTTAAAACCCTGAAGAAGTGTAGGACAGGTTGACTGATGATTACCCATTTGCTGCTTATAGAAGTGTGTGTACGTGGGCCTTACTGTGATGGAAGGGTGCCTGTCCAAGACCATTTCCTTTCTTGTAGCCGGTAGTGCTAGAATGGGAACCATACACAAGTTAGCCTAATTCTTCTTTACTCTGTTGAGGAGGTTAAAACTATGCCTTGTCATTGTTTGTGATAGTTTTCATACTCTGCTAATACACATACACACTCAGTATTTCCTATAACATCCTTAAAGAAGTGTAGGACAGATTGACTGATGATTATCCATTTGCTGACAGTAAAAGGGTGTGTACGTGGGCCTTGCTGTGATGGAAGGGTGTCCGTCCAAGACCATTTTCTTTCTTGTAGCCAGGGTTGCTAGAATAGGCACCATACACTAGTTAGCCTAATCTGAATAAAGCTGGTTTGAGAATGTTCTGTTAATGTTTTTGTAAAAGAAGACCGTAAATAATTTAAGACCTATTAACATTTCTGAAATAACTATTTAATGCAAATGATACTACAATTTACTGTTCCAGGCTGTAATGAAAAAACAAGTTTTTATATGAACATACCAGTCAGCTCAACATAGCTCATCATTCCATATGGTATATTCTATATTCAATAAAATTTGCTTTAAACATTGTCACATCAATATTTCAATATCTTGAAAAGTTCAGTAAAATTTTGCTATCCTCAGGTTTCACTTATCAGCTAGTTCTACTAATGACTGTATGTGAAAGAAACTTAGCTGCTTTACCACTGCCTTTGCCTGTACAAAAGTAAAGTTAATGTCACAATTTCTGGTTAAGACAATTATTGCCTTGGAGTTTGAAATAAACATTATACCAGTGCTAATTTGTTGTTTCACAAACACCAAAGCAAGTATAAAGTTAGTTCTATTTGTTTTGTTTTTTTAAATGTAGACAAAAACGTAAAGACTGCATTTTGTGGAAGAAAAGGAAATGTATTTAATGTGAAATACATTTCTTAAAAAAATCCAATGTGAACACAAAACGTCATTTCTGATTGACGTATTTTATTTATACAGTATTACTGTGTATTGTACTGTATAATTAAATGTTTGTTATACTTCAGCTCTGAAAAAACTGAACTAACAAAGTTATCTCTAAATAAGGCAATGGACTAATGTGGCGCTTGTTTTCTGCATCTTTTCCACTGTAGAGAAATACAGCATTAGTAGAAACTAGTTTAGAGACAAGGAGTTTGCTTTTCACAACAGTGGTCAGCCGGAAATCAGTTTCAGTTTTGGGGCTAATATGGAAGAGATGCAAGCAGTTTCAGTCTAGTTTTGGGTTGATTAAAATATAAGTCTAAAAATAATTCCTTCAACCAATTTTTGTTTTGGTTCAACAGTAATTTTTGATTAGCTGCTTAAAGAACTAGAAACATTATTAAAGAGACAAGCAGAAAAACAATTCATTCTGATTTTAATAACACAGAGCAATGCCGATTACTGTGCTAACTGACTTAAAAAAAAATCTGATGTATCAATTTTACCAGTGTCTTGTACAATTGTAAAAAAAATCCAAATTACGCCCCCAGGTAGTATCTAGAAACAGGACAGGGTCTTTAAGCTCAGAATGCATTCAGTTGCTAATTACTATAAATCTTCTAAAGTTGCTATGACTTTTTTTTTTCTTACCTTGTATTCAACAGTTTTTACAATACAAGTTAATTTGCCATCTAGTGCCACTTTGCACTTTTCTACATTAAAATGCATTTTCCAATTGTTCAATCAGTTTTGAATATGGTTCAGATTCTTTCATTTGAACTGTATGCTATACTAGAAATGTTAGATATATTCAAATGTAATTTTAATTAAAAATGTCATCTTTACTCAAACAGTATTATGTAACCCTGTACCTAAGTGTCACTTCCAAGAATAACCTATATAATTTTAATTAGATGGATCATTTCGTTTGGTCAAGAGTATACAGACGAGAAGTGGCAGAGAAAAACTTACATACTGCAGGGGTCACAGAAGTCAGAGAGTATACTTTAGTTAGTGAGATATCAACAAGGTAAAACTTTTTTTTTTTATATAAAGCAAACACACAGCATGTTATGAGTCTTTTTATTTACCTTCACCAATCATTGAAACTCCAATAGACATTCCCATGAATTTGCTTTTTGTCCATACATGAGTATTCACGCACATTTTCCTCTCCTCACATTCTGCATAAAATCCAGACACAGGTGGATGATGGGAAACCTGTTCTCCAATGAATCGCACGTGATAGTATTCTGACAACTCTTTTGATCCTTCTGAGCCAGACTTGTTCATATTGCATTGTGATGAGACACCACTTTTCTGTGAAGAAATTTTATCTTTAGGTATCCTCCATGAACAGCGGAAGGTTTCTCCTATGATGGGGTTGTATGGTTTCTTTGCTATGGCTCCCTTGCGTCCTTCATGGAAAGAAGTGAGGTAATACTCCACAAATCGTATCATTCGCTCCTCTGGGCTTGCGCCATTTGTAATAGCAATAAAGAGATCTGGATGGGACATAAAATCTGCATACATTTCCAATAATGAGCGCTTTTCCAAAATAAATGTAGGAAGAACCACCTGGGAAAGAAAAACAGTATTTAGATTTATTATTGAATTATGCAAACTCACCAGTAATGTTAAGTTTTTTAAGGTTGCGTTATGTCATTTAAAAAAAAAAAAAAAAAGCACTCAAGAACTGCAAATTTCTTTAAAACTCCCATCAAAATGTACTCACTCCAATACATTAGTTATTTATTGCAGCAAGAAGTGAAAAATAACTAGAGATTGGTGATTCACTATAATCTGTGAACCTGGTAGCTTTTAAACACACACTGACAGAGCTTGTTAGTTAAATAAATACAACCGAATCCAGAAACAGAATGGTCTTTCTGTTATAGAATAAATAAAATAAAACAATATAATAACAACTAAAGATTAACGGTACATTATGTTTAAATAAAAAAAACATTAATCTTAATAGGGAACTTGACGTTAAGTTTCAGATTAACAAAGGTTAATTGAAAAGTAGTGTTCGTCAGTAGAAAATATGGTCTTATGTGATTTCCTTTGTTTATAACAAACAAAAAAAAACAATGTACTAATAAAAAAATTACTGGGAATGCTCTTTATAACCTGAATCTTACTCAACACTAATCTGCTCTAGCTATTATGCGGTTTAATGCAGTATACAGTGGTGTGAAAAACTATTTGCCCCCTTCCTGATTTCTTATTCTTTTGCATGTTTGTCACACAAAATGTTTCTGATCATCAAACACATTTAACCATTAGTCAAATATAACACAAGTAAACACAAAATGCAGTTTTTAAATGATGGTGTTTATTATTTAGGGAGAAAAAAAATCCAAACCTACATGGCCCTGTGTGAAAAAGTAATTGCCCCCTTGTTAAAAAATAACCTAACTGTGGTGTATCACACCTGAGTTCAATTTCCGTAGCCACCCCCAGGCCTGATTACTGCCACACCTGTTTCAATCAAGAAATCACTTAAATAGGAGCTGCCTGACACAGAGAAGTAGACCAAAAGCACCTCAAAAGCTAGACATCATGCCAAGATCCAAAGAAATTCAGGAACAAATGAGAACAGAAGTAATTGAGATCTATCAGTCTGGTAAAGGTTATAAAGCCATTTCTAAAGCTTTGGGACTCCAGCGAACCACAGTGAGAGCCATTATCCACAAATGGCAAAAACATGGAACAGTGGTGAACCTTCCCAGGAGTGGCCGGCCGACCAAAATTACCCCAAGAGCGCAGAGACGACTCATCCTAGAGGTCACAAAAGACCCCAGGACAACGTCTAAAGAACTGCAGGCCTCACTTGCCTCAATTAAGGTCAGTGTTCACGACTCCACCATAAGAAAGAGACTGGGCAAAAACGGCCTGCATGGCAGATTTCCAAGACGCAAACCACTGTTAAGCAAAAAGAACATTAGGGCTCGTCTCAATTTTGCTAAGAAACATCTCAATGATTGCCAAGACTTTTGGCAAAATACCTTGTGGACTGATGAGTCAAAAGTTGAACTTTTTGGAAGGCAAATGTCCCGTTACATCTGGCGTAAAAGGAACATCATACCAACAGTAAAATATGGTGGTGGTAGTGTGATGGTCTGGGGTTGTTTTGCTGCTTCAGGACCTGGAAGGCTTGCTGTGATAGATGGAACCATAAATTCTACTGTCTACCAAAAAATCCTGAAGGAGAATGTCCGGCCATCTGTTCGTCAACTCAAGCTGAAGCGATCTTGGGTGCTGCAACAGGACAATGACCCAAAACACACCAGCAAATCCACCTCTGAATGGCTGAAGAAAAACAAAATGAAGACTTTGGAGTGGCCTAGTCAAAGTCCTGACCTGAATCCAATTGAGATGCTATGGCATGACCTTAAAAAGGCGGTTCATGCTAGAAAACCCTCAAATAAAGCTGAATTACAACAATTTTGCAAAGATGAGTGGGCCAAAATTCCTCCAGAGCGCTGTAATAGACTCATTGCAAGTTATCGCAAACGCTTGATTGCAGTTATTGCTGCTAAGGGTGTCCCAACCAGTTATTAGGTTCAGGGGGCAATTACTTTTTCACACAGGGCCATGTAGGTTTGGATTTTTTTTTCTCCCTAAATAATAAAAACCACCATTTACAAACTGCATTTTGTGTTTACTTGTGTTATATTTGACTAATGGTTAAATGTGTTTGATGATCAGAAACATTTTGTGTGACAAACATACAAAAGAATAAAAAATCAGGAAGGGGGCAAATAGTTTTTCACACCACTGTACATATGTGACAGATCTTACCTCAGATACATATGAATTACTAAGCATGTTAGGGACAGCCATCCATCAAAACTCAAACCTTTTAACCAGTTCGGTGTTATGTAGGCAACAACCTATGTATACAAACCAGAGCCGCACAAGGCACCAGTCTACTGCATAAAGCACTCTAATGCACATCCATTTTCCCCTCGCACAGAGTCAATTTAGTGCTACCTATCCAGCGTGTCTTTGAGAAAAACCACAGACACAGAGAGGAAATTGGTAACTGAGAAAGTAAAAAAATAAAACAAGGACCAATATCAATTACAGAATCATTTGAAAAAAGTGTTCAAGTTATTCTAAAATGACTAACCTATCACCATCTTTCATTGTTTCTGCTATAGTTTGTGACATTTGCTGCCTTTACAGAAATGCTAAAAAATAAAACTATAAAGTTTTAAAATTAAAGTTCTTCCCCATTTTTCACTTGAAAAATGCGCTTTGCTGAAAGAGACCAAATAAAAAAAAAAAAAAAAAAAAAAAAAAAAAGGGGAAAAAAATGAAAATTCTATTCTTAACTAGTTGATTACCCAGTGGCTTTGCTCACTGAGTGCAAGGGAAAAAAATAAAATGTAGTCTATAAGTTATTAAACAGTAAAACATTAACATTTAAGAAGTGAAGATACATTGAGCACTACTGGAGTGGTTTCGGGTAAACTACATTTTAAAGGCGCTATAACACAACAGGTAAGTAGTAGATCCCTTATGAAAGGCGCTACAACAACAACAACAACAACATTTATTTATATAGCACATTTTCATACAAAAAGTAGCTCAAAGTGCTTTACATAATGAAGAGAAGAAAAATAAAAGACAAAATAAATTAAAATAAGACAACATTAATTAACATAGAAAGGAGTAAGGTCCGATGGCCAGGGTGGACAGAAAAAACAAAAAAAAAACTCCAGAAGGCTGGAGAAAAAAATAAAATCTGTAGGGGTTGATTCAGGCCACGAGACCGCCCAGTCCCCTTTGGGCATTCTACCTAACATAAATGAAATACACGACCGCTGTGGTATAGAAATTACATTTTCTATGTGATCGTCCAAATTTTTGCCTGACAGCCTTGTACTACATGCCTGTGATTTACTTGTTAAAATAATTAATCACAAAAGCAAACTTGAATGTTGTGGGGTTTTAGTGACCCGAACTTACCTTAAGGAACAGTAAATAGTTCTGCAGGGCAATTTACAAACAGAGTCCTGCTTCGATAGCGCCGATTACACTCATTCGCAAAGATTTCCACTCTCCCAGGAGCTGACAGGGGACTTGAAGTGTCACAACAGTGCGAGAAGAGAGGATGCTGCCCGAAACTGCAAAGCTCTTGACTCGGCGGAGCAGCCCGATATTCCGCGTCTCCCAGCGTCCACTTTGTTCTCACGTCCCCTCGCAGCTGAAGGTGGTTTCGTCTTCACATTGTTTACAGCTCGGCGCAATTAAAAAGTAGAAAGACGCAAAGCTGTTTTCCTCATCTCTTTTACTATCAAGTACTGCCAACTAAAAAAAGTTACAATGTGGCAGTTTCAGCAACAGTCACGTGGACGAATAAATAAAACTTCTCTCTCAGAACGCGCTTGGTGGCGGATGGCTCAGCACTGTAGTCCAGACAGGAGGGGTGGGAGAGGGTGACGCGGGGTGCACACAAATAACAACAATTCGTAAAGACGATATAATAATGGTGCCCACAAACGAAGTGATTAGTTCCTGTATTATAATATATTCTGTGGTCATAGGTAATTTCCATATCACGTGGTCATACGTAATTTGTGTTTCAAACGCAAAAAGAATTTTATATATATATATATATAGATAAGACCTATTTGAAAAATCAGAGTCAAATATATTCTAGCTGGTAATAAACATTACAAATATCCAGATGTTAAAAGGAGTCAGTTTTAATAATATGCAATGTTTCTTCCAGAAGATTCATATTAAATTTAAACAAAGATTACAAGAATGTTTCTCATACAGCCCAGAAAGATACTCCTTTTTAAAAATTTTGCATTATATAGGGGATTAATTTTAATTACTTACTCTTGTCAAATCCATCCCCAGCTTTAGCTGGGATAACAGGTGTAAGATAACACTGCGTTGCTCTTCCACAGCACCCAAGTCATCTTCTTTGTCATCAAAAGAATCCTCTAGTTCATCATCTGTGTCAATTTCATCTTGTTCCTGAATACAAACAACACTCTTTTACTACAAAGTATTTGGGACAGCATGATCTTATATTAGTTCTTATTTAAATGATTATGAGACTTGGCCTGCAACTTATTCAAAGAGATAAACCCAGTCCCAAAATCTACACAATACCACATACCCAACGCTGCTGCAGGATGTATGCATGAATCAAATCACTTAAGTCGTAACCATGCCATGCACCTTCATCCCCACAACAGCCACAAACGGAACAAGAGTAAGAGGAGCAAGTGAAAAATGATTCTACTTTGGAATAATGTCTTTAAACCAATTCTTGTGTTATTACTACAACTGTCATATAATAAGCATTTCCTGAATACCCCTTTGGATGTATTTATTTCTGACCATTGAATTATTTGATGTGGTGTATGTCATAAACATACATAATACAGTAAACAAAGTAAGGATGATAATAGCAACAACAACATCCCACAAATGGTAAACTATCCATCCATCCATCCATTTTCCAACCCACTGAATCCGAACACAGGGTCACGGGGGTCTGCTGGAACCAATCCCAGCCAACACAGGGCACAAGGCAGGAACCAATCCCGGGCAGGGTGCCAACCCACCGCAGGACACACACAAACACACCCACACACCAAGCACACACTAGGGCCAATTTAGAATCGCCAATCCACCTAACCTGCATGTCTTTGGACTGTGGGAGGAAACCGGAGTGCCAAATGGTAAACTACTTATGCATTATTTGTTAAATTTGTACAAAAGACTAAAGTCAAGGCATCTCACAGCTACCATGTAAACACTATTACAAAATGTTGTGATACTAGTCATAACAGATCTAAACTGTTTACTGAAAAGACACAACAGTAACCTGAAGAACAGTGGCATATGAAGGGTCGGCCAAAACCTTTAATTTCGGTCTAGAAGAGTGACTATTTGGTTGAGTGACAGACATCCATTGCTTTTTAAAATCATTCAATGCCATTAGGCTTACATGTTTCTTGGTCCTGGCAGGAATACTACTATAACATACTATTTGTAGAAAAGAATCACTACTTTTTATGACACTACAAATTTCATTAGCTGTCACAGAAAGAGCAGCTCCTCATTTCACTAACAGGAAAGATGTTTAGCCGTAAGGTTTTACACTGATAATACGTAGTATTAATCAAAAATAAGTTGAAATCTCTGAAGACCTTAGTGAGTTGAAAGGAGTTTGATTTGCTGTGTGGTTAGTCGATCAATATCTACCCTGCCACAATACAAGTAATAGTGTACGCAATCAAACAAAAGGCATGCTTCTGCGGATATGCATTTAATGCATAATAACAAAAAATAGATCAAATTCTAGTTTTAAAACTGTGAGCTGGATGCTGTGACCTGGCAACCTTGCAGCTTAAAAATTACTGCCTAAACTGCAATGCAGCCTGTAAACAAAAAGGTCAATTTGCATTTCCAAACAACTTTCATTTTGTGTTTTCCCTGTCAAACATGTATGCTTGCTTAAGCATTTTGGTTAGTCCTTTAATAATTTAGTTTCTGCAGACAGAAACATCTCATTTATATTAAATGGATTTTTGTGAAGGGTGGCAATAGTTTATTTTATTTTGCATAGATCATACAAAAACTAGACACACAGGTCATTCAGTTCTATTTTTTTATTATTTTTTTTTTACTGTTTCTTAAATTGTAAGCTTAACCAAGAAGATTGAGGAAGTTTTATTTTATGGTTTTGTTTATTTTAAAGAATAGGTAACACTGCCTATGGGCCTCATTTGCATACTTTCCACTTTTTGACATAATGTGTCTTACTTTTCAGGTTATTTTAGTCTCAGGCTCCCCAAAATGTTACAGTTGGATTTAAATATTTCAGAACATAAATTTCCAATTTGTGTGTACATTATTTCGTTTTGTATTACTGAATAGGAATTGTGCATCTTAGTTAATTTCTAATGAGCACTACAATACTATATTTGGATTAAACAGGTTACAAAAATGGAAATATTAATTTGCATCAACCAAAACTGTATACTCAGCATTTTGTGGACTTTAATTTGTTTTAAACTGTATATGTCCAATTTAAGATTAGAAGCATTTAAACAAAGAACTTATTATGCTATCTACAGTGGTTTAAATCGGTGCTGCCATAAGCCATAACACACAATTAGAATAACAAAAGCACAAAATATCTTTTACACAACATATTCTAAATAGAAAATGATACAAAATGTTTATACTTTTACTGTTAAAGATCATGCAATATATTTAACTGTAAAGACATTGCCCCTTATTTAACTGTTTCTAAAAATAAATTGAAGTAAAAAATTTTAGAACTAAAATAAATACACACCATGGTTAAGTCGACATGTTCTGCAATATCCTGGTTGTGGCATGCATCTTCTGACTTGTTGTCATCAGTTGAGAAACTCTGGTGAGTACTCCCATTTTTAAGGTGATCTGAGAGAGGAAGCCTAGGTTCCAGCCACTCAATAGTTGCTGACCCTGGAACAACAGGTAGTTCTGACTCAAAACTGTTCATAGTCTAAATCGCCAAAAGCTAATGGCTATACAATAAAAAATTATATCTCCATTAGTTTGCCAAAAAAAATCAATAGGAAAAAGAAGAATCTGCAGGCAAAGATTTGCTGAAAAGGGCGAAGAAAAACACAAATACACACAGGAAAAAAAACAGAGCCCCACCCAGTGCAGTTGTACATTCACCTGATTGGTTAAAGTTAACATGCAAGAAAGTAGAACTCCATGAAATATGAACAAGAGTAACCAGATCTTCAAAGATACCTATGTCCAAGTAAAACAGACTGGAACAAACACGGTCTTTGATAGCATATTTCAGCTGCTGTACTATCATTCTAATCAGATTTTAAAAAATACTGTGTTGTGAATACTATTATAAATATATATAAAAGTTAAGCAATTTTACCAAATTTAATTTTGGTATTCAAAAAAAGCACTGTATAGTTTGTACTTTGAACACTGATCAGTTTTAATTATTTTCTGAAATGAAAAATATGAATAAATTAGCTATAACTGACATCTTCTCACAAATTCAAAAATTAAAATACCTTTCCCTCTTATAGAAAGAAACAACAAACTTGAGACCTGTCAACCTGCCCAGGTAATGATTCTCAGTTTCTCCAGTTACATTTGCACACCACTTGCAGTAGATTAATTCCCTCATTAATTATGAAATAATATTCCGCTCCCTTTTACAAAAGCTGACACAAGAAGCCGATTCTATTCAGACCACTGAAGGCTTACAGGATTAAGTAAACTGAAAGCCTAGTTATGCAAAGTCTTGTTTGCCATTAATCTCAAAATAAAGCGTTTGCTTCAATTTAAAGCTCACGTTAAAAATGCATTAATGAAATAAGAAGCGATATAAAGTGCCTTTTCCAAAAAGAAACTTACATGACAGAAATCAGGCTGACTGGTTTTGAGTTCATATACACTGATGTATTCTATAATAATTGAAGATAACATGCTTTAATATTTACAAAAACTAAAACAATGAAATTAAGTGCCTCACATTTTCCTTTAAGCTACTAGAAACAGTGACAAGAGCACAGATAGTTGCAAACAGCCACACCAAAATGTGATGTAACAGTGGTGGCAGTTGCTATTTAAAATACAGAACCAAAAAAGCCTGTTTATCCACAAAGCAAAGACTTCAATAATGTTCCTTCCTTTTTTTTTGAGTGTATTAAGACAGTGATTTAGAAATGACAATGCATCATAAGTGTGCATTACAGGCTGCACTAACCAATTAAAACTGTAGCCTGCAATGTTATTTTTACATTAATGGTTACTCTGTTCTTCTGGTTTATTACCATTGTTCATGTGGACTTTACAGTGTAGTATTACTCAGAATGCAACACAGCCAGTCTTTGATCAGATCACAATTAAAATCAACTGTCCATGGTCACAAAGAAACGGAGCTGTACCAAGGATGAGCTGGAACTCCACCACAGGACACATTGAACTCTTAGGCATGAACTGCAGTTATGTCCCAAGCCACTTCTGACAGTACATTAATGTAATATATAACATACAATTTTAGTAAAGATTAAAATATACATAAAAGTTAGATGAAACAATCAACAGGAACCTGTGTTTGAAAGTATTAATATACAAGAAACTTAACATATTGTTTTGCCTGTATATCTAGTTAACCAACACTCCTGCTGTAACATAATTTAGACTCAATAAACTCTTAAAGACATAAAAAAAGAGCTGTTTCTCAGTTCTCCCCCATTGACTGGTTAAATTTAAGCAATTGAATTTTCCTTTTAGTGAATAATATACCCAGAAGCATCCAATCTATCTTGAATAAATTTTACTGGAGAACAATTTGATTATTTACTGTTTTATTTATAATCCTTTTAGTTAATAATAAACCCAGAAGCATCCAATCTGTCTTGAATAAATTTTGCTGGAGAACAATTTGATTATTTACTGTTTAATTTATAATCCTATCAATTGTGATGCAATGATTAATTGTAATATTTGTATATTACTTACAGAATTAGTGATGTATTTCTTAAACTTATCCATCAGTTAAAAAATGGAATGCTTGCTTTACAGTGTGTGCATGCCTAATAGTTGGGTGAGATTGTCTGAAATGCTTCTTTCAATATGGCCGTCTAAATTCTAAACTGAAATAATGACATCTACAAACAAATAATGATCCCAAAAAATAATGAATGCTACTTGGATTGATTTTCTTGTAAAATAAAAAGTATGGCTGAGCCCTGCACCTTTCTTCTCTCATTTCCATAACTAAACATTCAAACAGTACCGGTCTTTACTGGTTAAAACGTAGGACAGCACTTGACAATACTCATCACTTTACAGTTCCGAAAGGGAACAGTAACTTTGCTTATAATCTTAATCTTATAAAACTTCCTCTCTGATTTTGTTATACTGTATACCTGACATTCTGAAGAAACGAGGTGAATCGGACTGGGGAGTTTGTTGGGCTTATCCTATATAGAATATGTAAAATGTGAAGTAGTAGACAAACAAATTACAATAGTCAAGAATGAATATGGAATAATAAAACAAAGGACTCATTTGTAAATCTCAATGCTCCTGTTGACAGGCCACTGATCTAAATCAACTATTTTACACCCCAACTGAATCAATCAGGAGTCTCTAAATTGTCAAAAACTAACCACTGAAGTAATGAACTACAGTACTTCATTTACAAGCCCTGAGAGGTGTACACAGATTTAAAAGTAGTAAATTATTTTAAGAAAGCAATCCACATTTTAAATTACAAAACCTTAAGCAATTAATATACCATCAACACATGTAGTCTATTTTTCAAATAAAAGGCACGTAAGAAAAATCTGATCCCCTTAACCTGATGGAGAATAGGAAGAAACTTTATCATTGCATTACCCATGTAACATTATTGTCATTTAAGATATAAGCTCCAATATAAGCCTTTGCCCAGTACCTAAATATACGAAAAAAAAACTGTCTAAGAAGTCATTAAATGCAAATGCATACTTTTGTGTTAATATACAATTTAATGTGCTTTAAGTCCCACCACAACGTTGCAGGAAGCACTGGAATTGCAGCATTTTGCCCTTTTAGCACAGATTACTAATTTAAGAAATACAATAGAAAAGTATTGAATAGTTGTGTTGTATTTTGCATCTTTCGAATTACAACTGCAAAAACAACTTATCCAGCCTGTCATTGGAGCAGTTTAGACAACTGTTAAGCCACTGATGGTATGTCTCCCGATTTCATATACTATATTCTGAATTTTTGAATTTACCCAAAGCAATGTACAAAGTCAACTGTACTGTAGCTTATTTACATGTTTTTTGTTTTTAAACAACTGAAATACAATTGGATTAAATGACTTGCTTTTAATTCTAATACCCATTACATACTTCCTTCATTTGTAATTTAAATAGTTCTAGTTGAGATTAATATAACGAAACACCTAAACATATAAAGGCGATTATACAGACAAAAATGCTTCAGTTACAGGTCACTTTCATTAAATATTTTTTACTATTAAAGTGTAACAATGTTCACAGATAAGATTAACAATTTACATCACTATTTCAAATCAGTCCAGTCACTGAAGTGGCATATATTGTATTTTAAGATATACAAAATATAAATAAACAGGACACACATTACTGAAATATGTTAGACACTTGATCCTCTGAGATTTTTCATTTGAATAACAAGTGTGTCTGTAAAGGACACCCTGCACTAATATGCCTAAATGGTGCCATCTGTTGGCTTTTGACGTTTTTTAAATGCGTTTTCCCAAAGCATTTTTATTTACATTGAAGTGCAAATATTGTTTGAAAATTCCCTGTTTACAAAGGAAGTGTGTACTAAATTTAAGAGTTTTAAAAATAAAACTTAAGTTATTTACAAATTACTTATTTAAATATACAATAACCTGGAAAATAAACGTATTTAAATACTGATACTCAGGAATTATTCTAATTAAATTACACATTGTCTCACCAGGTAGAGAACATTTCTGTTGCGCAATTTGTTGGAGTTGTAAAATGTGAAAGCAGTCATTCAAGCAGTTCATGGTGGCCATTGAAGTTGCTTTTAGCATAAGCAGGTCCTGGTCCAATGGAGAGACATCAACAGAGGATGGTAAACCTTCAATCATCTGGATCAAGTCCTTATGCTGTCCTTCAGCTTGTGACATCATCTAAAAATAAAGTAAGAGAAATTTAAAGTTAGGTGCTTTTAAGTTAAATGTTCAAGCTGTACATTCTAAAAAAAATCTTGCAAAGAAAAGTTACAACAGCAATTTAGTGTCAAAGTATACTTATTTGTATAACTCTAGTCATGAGCAGCATATAATTAATACCCTAAGTTCTTGTCTATAAGCCGGACTCATGTATTAGCCGGAGACCAAAAATCATACGAATTTTTAAAATAAAATCGTATCATAGATAAGCCGGACTCATGGATAAGCCGAACGTACTATAACCTATAACTAATAGAAGGGAGGGAGGTCAGTGGTCTCACTCGCGCCCATTTAATTTCTTTAAGGGGGGAGAGAGTGTGAGATACTGCCGTCTCTCTCACTCCCCGCATGGCGCGGTTGGAGCGGCCGGAGCGCGTTCTTTCTGCTCTGGGCGTCGCCGAGTCAACACGAGCGCGTAGCGGTCATTTAAATTGTGATTTTATATGTAAGCATATTTAAATATATATCGCGGATTTCTGCGGACAATGGGTCTTTTAATTTCTGGTACATGCTTCCTCAGTTGGTTTGCCCAGTTGATTTCATACAAGGGACGCTATTGGCAGATGGCTGAGAAGCTACCCGGCTTACTGTTCTCTCTCTCTTGCGCTGACTATCTGTGATCCTGACGTATGGGGATTGAGCAGGGGGGCTGTTTGCACACCTAGACGATATGGACGCTTGTCTAAAAATGCTGAAAGATTATCTTCACGTTGCTATCTTTTGTAAAGCTGATTCCTGAAAAGACATGCTGCACAGTGCTTCGCATACTTAAAAGCTCGAAGGGCACGTATTGATTTTTGACTGAAAAACAAACTCTCCCTCTCTCTCTCTTTGTCTGCTCCTGACGGAGGGGGTGTGAGCTGCCGCCTTCAACAGCTTTGTGCCGCGGTGCTTCGCATACTTAAAAGCCAAACAGACATATTGATTTGTTTGCTTGACTCCTTTGAAGAGGAAGATATGTTTGCATTCTTTTAATTGTGAGACGGAACTGTCATCTCTGTCTTGTCATGGAGCACAGTTTAAACTTTTGAAAAAGAGACAAATGTTTGTTTGCAGTGTTTGAATAACGTTCCTGTCTCTCTACAACCTCCTGTGTTTCTGCGCAAATCTGTGACCCAAGCATGACAATATAAAAATAACCATATAAACATATGGTTTCTACTTCGCGGATATTCTTATTTCGCGGGTGGCTCTGGAACGCAACCCCCGCGATGGATGTATAAGCCGGACTTATGTATAAGCCGATATTCTATTTTTTCATTTTCACAACTTTTTTCCTTAGATAAGCCGCGGCTTATTGACAAGAACTTAGGGTAGTATGTTACTGTGATTTACGGTTTTACTGGTTATGTATTCACACACAAAGGTACTTTAACTTGTATTAGTAGTATTAGACATTAAAAGCTAGGAAAGAAAGTCAACTTTCTGATATAAACAGAGAAAATCCTTTATGTAATCAAAGATCTGCCAGAACATTTTAGTTACAGATAAAGAAGAAATAATGGGTATCCAAGCTAAATGTACTGTTTATTGGACTCATAATTATAAATAATATTTGAATAAGATTATAGAGAGATCAGATAATTCAGCTAATGCTGCTGCTCAGTGACTTGCCATCACAAACATCAAGTGTTGTCCTGATATAATTCAGTAAACCGTATTTAGCCTCTTAACCTTTACTCCCAACCAAGCCCCCTAGACACAAATGAAAAGCCAACACAAATGCTGGTCACTGAAATAAAAGAACCTTGAAAAGTATCACTTCCTTTGATTAGAGTTATTAGTAACACATACATACACACACATGCTGTGGGGCTTTGCTTGAAATTTTTTGGTTAATGTTATTAATCAAGCATCCAAAAAAATGATCAGATATTGATGATGTTTATTTAAATTGCACTGATAGAAAAAAAAAAACAGCATCTTTTATGTATTTAATATTACATAGTATATTGATATAAGCCAAGTAACAACAGTTAAATTACAGGGGCTATTTTTTTGCCTTTATTAAAAGAAAAATATCAATGAACCATATTTGAACAATGATTTGATGGCTGCCATATTAACTATCCACTGATCATAGTGCAGAGTATTGTAAAGTGTGTGGCAGTGTTGTGTATTGTTAAGACATGCAAGAAAAAAAAAAATCACTGCAAATTGCACTGCATGCAAAAACTGTTTTATGTGTTATTCTCTCTACACATGATAATAAACTTGAACTGCACTATGTGATGTCATGTATTATCAGCAGTGTCAAGGTTAGTTAAACTACTGTTTTTATCAAGGTAAAGACATTAAAAAGGAGAACCGACAACTGCACACCAATAAAATGTAGAAACTGAATTTGCAGTTTCCCAGCAAAAATGTATTCATAATACTTGTTCACTCAAAGGACAAACATCCCATTTTGAGATAAAGTTTGACAAGTGCTAGAACAAAGATTTATCACAAGCATGTCTATGAAAAAATTTACCAATATGTGAACCATGGTGAGAGCTCGCTTCTGTGAATGATGCAGTCCTTTTTATTACATTGAACGTATGAAACAATAAAGGTTGACTCAGGAAACACTATTAAGTGCACTTTATATTATCCTACAGAACAAAACCTTGGGAGTCTATTTGCTTACTACAAGATTTTAGCACAAAATTGCTCATCTATGATCAATACTCACATTTAAAAAAATAACGTTCATCCTTTATGAGCTTAGATATGCATTTTATTTCTTTAGTCTATCATTATTACCCTATATGTTTAAGCTGATCTGCATACCTACAAAACAAAGAGCTGCAATAAACAATTATCAGAAAAAAACTACATTTTATGCGTTATTCTAAAAATGTTGTTTTTTTCGTTTTAGAAGTAGTTCCCTTTACTTAAGAAACAAGCAATGAAAAAGCTACAGATCACAAATTACAAGTATAAAGTTTTCAAGTAAAAGTAGCAAATATAGCAGACAAATAAATATTTTAACCTTACTACAAGTACAGAAAGTGTGAATACTGTTGCAGCCCTAAAATTTCATAGCAGTGGTAAACTACCAAGCATAAAAAATAACTTGCTTCTTGTTTTTTTATTATGACCTATAAATCTTGCTTGCACATGTTGATACAGTGTGTTTAACAACTGAGGCACAGATGTTATAGTAGAACAATAAGAATAATCATTGTACCACTCTCCACCTCCACACAAGTTTTCTCTGGGTGCTCTGGTTTCCCCCATAGTCCAAGGACATTCAGGTTAAAACTATGTCAAATTAGAGGTCTTTTTCAGTAATTTTCATTCGTAGCCTTTATTTATGTAACCTTATCCAGTCAGAGGTCATCATGGGCAAGCACATGTGAAACCAGTCATCTAATGTGACATACCCAAAGATTCAAACCAACTAGTCTCTGACTGGCTAGGATAAAATCAGACTGGTTTGATTTTCTCTTTGGTCACAGTGGCAAGCTCTTTCCATACGAGAGTTGAGAACCAATGAGCATTCAAGCCTGAAGTAGAATGCACAGAATGCATCAATGAGGGATAAGGAACACATGCGTTTTGAACTATAAAAACAGAAGAGAATCTTGTCTTTCTGATGACTGGCGTTTTATGTACTAAAACAGAATGCACCACATCTATTAACTTTTTACACAGTGCTGGCTCCATTGGGGAGCACGGGTTCTGTGGCTCTCAGTAACAGAAAAGAAGCTTGTCTGTCTGATTTCTTATATTTTACATACTATAATACAATGAAAAAAATAAAGGGCACAGATTGCTACTGAACTCACTGCAGCTTTTAACTATGTGCATCATTGGCTCCGCTGGGCAGCACGCTATGTATGAGTTGTCACAAAATGGGGCGAGCATGACTGTCCTGGAATATTGGCACTCAAGTCAGTAAATGCAATATGGGTAGCGATTTTCAGTCATGTAATCTGACGTGGTGTAACAAAGAGACGAGCAAATGTAATTGGCATTACTAAATTGTCCCGGGTGAATGTGCGCATGTGTGTGATCACCCTGTGATGTACTGGCCACCATCCAACTACCCAAGTGAATGACTGCTGGAAAAGACTCCAGTTGCACCACAACCCTGAGTGGGATAAGCGGGTTATGGAAATGGAATGATAGACCACAGACACATATTAAAAAAAGTACTAAAAACACATACTCTAAGAAAAGATCTGCTTTTAAAATGAGAAATAACTGCAGAGTGAAAAAACAGACTTTAAAATACACAACAAATCAGTCTTCATTATAAGAACTGTAACAGATTCTGTGTTAAAACACAATCAAATCTTACATCAGGCTTTCAAAAAAAAATAAAATAAAGAAAAAATTAGAATTAAGGAATTTAAAGGGTCTTTTTACATATTGATGAAAAAGGATGAAAGGAAACTAAGAAAAGACTACAGACGCATATTTTGCATAAACTAGGCAGAAAACAAAAAATCCTACCTCCTGGACATCCACTAAGTGGTCAGGCTGTTGAGATCTTTTGACTGTCAAAGTTTTATGTTGTGACACACTGAAGAAAGAAGCCATATTCTGACTGGATCTTCTCTGTAGTATTGGTGAGCTGCTGCAGCCTTGTGAGGCGATCGAGAAACTGCGAGATTTTAGAGGTGGATTATTCTAATGGGAACAAAGAAAACTATCAAGTTAACCTTAACCTTGTTTTTTTGCATTAAGACATTTACATGAAAAAATACAGTAATACGTTGTCAAGTAATCCCCCCTCTTCACTATAATTACATGTCAAGATGTTTTGTGAATTTAAATACAGTATATAAAAATCACTAGTTAATGCATTTGGAACCAACCTCAATTTTCCATAAAGCTTTGTTAATAGTATTCCTTTTAGTTACATAAAAATTTGAAATGTTACACATTAAAATTAGGTAAAGGTGCAGCAACTCAAGCGCAATTAATACCTGCAGTTATAACTGTTAGCAAGTGAGTGATGTCTAGGCGATATTGGAATGAACTATACATATACATACATATACATATATATATATACATATATATATATATATATACATATATATATATATATATATATATATATATATATATATATATATATATATATATATATATATATATATATACAGTCATGAAAAAATCTGGGAAACCCTCTCAGCCTGTACAATAATTGACTCTACTTTCAACAAAAAAAAGATAACAGTGGTATGTCTTTCATTTTTTAGTACTGGGGTGTTTTCCAAACAAAGATTTTTAGTGAAGCAGTATTTAGTTGTATGAAATTAAATCAAATGTGAAAAACTGGCTGTGCACAAATGTGGGTCCCCTTGTAATTCTGCTGATTTGAATGCATGTAACTGCTCAATGCTGATTACTTACAACACCAAATTGGTTGGATTAGCTTGTTAAGCCTTGAACTTCATAGACAGGGGTGCCAAATCATGAGAAAAGTTATTTAAGGTTGTAAATTGCAAGTTGTGCTTCCTTCCCTTTGACTCTCCTCTGAAGAGTGACAGCATTGGATCCTCAAAGCAACTCTCAAAAGATCTGAAAACAAAGATTGTTCAGTCTCATGTTTTAGGAGAAGGCTACAAAAAGCCATCTCAGAGGTTTCAACGGTCAGCTTCAACTGTAAGGAATGGAATCAGGAAATGGAAGGCCACAGGCACAGTTGCTGTTAAACCCAGCAAGTCTGGCAGGCCAAGAAAAATACAGGAGCGGCATATGCGCAGGATTGTGAGAATGGTTACAGACAACCCACAGATCACCTCCAAAGACCTGCAAGAACATCTTGCTGCAGGTGGTGTATCTGTACATCGTTCCACAATTCAGCGCAATTTGCACAAAGAACATCTGTAGGACAGGGTGACGAGAAAGAAACCTTTTCTGCACTCACACCACAAACAGAGTCGCTTGTTGAATGCCAATGCTCATTTAGATAAACCAGATTCATTTTGGAACAAAGTGCTTTGGACTGATGAGACAAAATTTGAGTTATTTGGTCATCACAAAAAGCGCTTTGCATGGCGGAAGAAGAACACCGCATTCCAAGAAAAACACCTGCTACCTACTGGTGGAGTTTCCATCATGCTGTGGGGCTGTGTGGCTAGTTCAAGGACTGGGGCCCTTGTTAAAGTCGAGGGTCGGATGAATTCAACCCAATATCAACAAATTCGTCAGGACAATGTTCAAGAATAAGTCACAAAGTTGAAGTTACGCAGGGGTTGGATATTCCAACAAAACAATGACCCAAAACACAGTTGGAAATCTACAAAGGCATTCATGCAGATGGAGAAGTACAATGTTCTGGAATGGCTGTCACACTATGGGATGATTTGAAGCAGGCTGTCCATGCTCGGCAGCCATCAAATTGAACTTAACTGGAGAGATTTTGTATGGAAGAATGGTCAAAATACCTCCATCCAGAATCCAGACACTCATCAAAGGGTATAGGAGGCGTCTAGAGGCTGTTATATTTGCAAAAGGAGGCTCAACTAAGTATTGATGTAATATCAAATTTATGCACCTATCTAATTTTGTTATGATGCATATTGTATATTTTCTGTTAATCCAATAAACTTAATGTCACTGCTGAAATACTACCGTTTCCATAAGGCATGTCATATATTACAAGGAAGTTGCTACTTCGAAAGCTCAGCCAATGATAAATAAAAATCCAAAGAATTAAGAGGGGTTCCCAAACTTTTCATATATATATTATATAGACACACACACACACAGATATCCACGTACAGTAAGGGACGCTTTATATATAATAATAATTTTGTTACCTGGCTTCGAATAGGAAATTTTTTAAGACGATGGACCTCAGTTATAGTGTACATCAGTAGTACAATGTAGCTGAATTCTTTTCAGAACACAATACTTGTAGGCTTTTTACCAATGGGGTAATATTGGCAGGCAGCAAGGTGTAGTGGTTAAGGCTTTGGATCTAGGACTACAAACCCCGAGATTGCGGATATAAATTCTGCAGCATTTAGGGAGGGGTGTTAATTTCTTTTTAGATTTTAGCACACATTCATATAATGGTATAATATTGACCAGTGACTACAGTATATTATATTGTATATGAGGAACTAAAAGATCATGGGTTTACCACTATTAATCATGTACATAATCATTAAAAAGATCAGGGGCTGGACACAAAAGATCAGGGGCTAAAACCTTTCTTAGTATAAATGGTTCACCTACATATACCACCATACCAAAGTTGAATTTTTTTAACTAAATGAAAAAGAGTCAGTTGTTGGTGAGTGAGTGACTGAGTGAGTCAACTTTGCATTATATACATTATATGCATGGAGATTTTTTTATCTAGTAAAGAACTGCTTCCGTTTAAATTTTTTCTATTTAAATTGGATAACCACAAATAAGCATCATTGATTGATAAATCTATTAACTTAAACCCAGTGCATTTACTTACTTTGCCCATGGCTTCTGTGTGATGTTGTGTACAGATCTGTAATCTGCTAACCCAGTGCTGTCGCTCTTTTGCATCTGTTGCTAAGGACCAAACAATAAAGCTGATGATGATCACATTAAATAAAATAAAATACAAATATTTAATATTAATGTACCAACATATTAAATTTACAGAGGGAAAAGCAAAACAAGCACCAGTGGTAATAAATACACAATTATGGGTAAAGAATCTTAAAGCAACTGAATTAAAATTAAGACAAAATAAGTATGTTACACATAGCAGCAGTAATTAGTTACTAAAAAAGAAAATTACTAGAATAAAAACCTTCAATTACTTGGAGCCTCAAGGATCCAAGTCTGACATCTCTGATTTCAGCATGGTGCATCCCACAAACAAAAAGTGGCAAAGTGCTTCTTGAACATAAGGTAAATAGCTGAACACAGCATGCATGCAACCTACAGTTAGCTGTGTTTAAAAATACAAAAAACTACACTCAATATGTACTTGGATACCAACAGTTTAACTTCTAATGTTTTTCATTACTGCTGCATATTCTCTAGGACTATAGTAAAGACCATAGGATAGTTAACTGAAAAATATTGTAGCAGTAAAAACAGAGGAATTGAAAAATTAATCCTTCACTAATATTTAAATAAAAATATCTTTTTCAAGTACCTCGAAGCTTGTACTGTTCTCCACTGATTGCATTAACTGTAAAAGTGTGAGAATCTTCATCGCTGGGTGATATAACAGCACCTGCAAGATGCAATGTCCCTCTAGGCTTTTGGCCTCTGGACTGCTCATTTACAAAATATTCTAGCACTCCTGCATCATTATTTAGGACAAAAAACCTGGAAAAGATTAAAACACCTAATAAGCAATACAGGATATACTCTGGGTTTATAGGACTTTAGTACACAAAGCACAGTATTTGACTGTACTGAACAGTGGTTAAAAAAATAAAACCTCAAAAGACAGCCACACTGCTCCATTCCACCCCTCAATTACCAGAACACCAGAGTGTACGCATTTCTTAGGCTTTAAATTCAAAGCATATTTTCATGCATTCAGAAGTTTACATGGAGATGGTGGGTTAATTAAAAGGTACAAAGAATTTACCTGGGGCCATATCACTGAACAGCTGTTTTGACATTCATTTCAGACATCATGTTTTCAGTGCCACTCTTGTATCTAGATAGTGTTTCTGTAGCTGTTATATGGAGTGAAGGATAAATGAACGGGAAAGCATTTTTCCTGAGAGAGGACATTGTGTTTTTTATATTAATTTTGTGTTTGCACTGTTAATCATACAACTGAAGAAATGAGTATCTAGAGGATCTACTAAAACTCCTAACTCAGTTCTTCTGAGTGTTGTCACATGAGGCATCAATGACAGTAGTTAGGCAAAACTATCACATGAGGCATCAATGACAGTAGTTAGGCAAAACTATCTCATTTTTGCCACCAATACTTTGCAACTGTAAATTCTAATAGAGGAAATAAAAATAGGTTCCAAATATGTGCATTAAATACAGACTGTGCCTACACGTGGTTTACAAAAACATCAGCTTCTGAATCATTTATATTTTATAATGAAGCATCTTCTTTAAGGGCAGAGGAAACATTTAGGACATCATTAATGACTCCATTAGTTAACAGCTGTGGCTGTTTCTTCAGGTATACCACTGGTTTAAGGTTAGTGAAGCAGTATATGTTCTTTTTCCACAGCACAGCTGGCTTGAATGGTACTCAACTTGGTTGTGTTCATAATTATGATCAGTATCTGGGGTGCAACACATTTGAATCTGCCTCTTCATTTTTAATTTTGGGAAGGTATAATGTCTAACCTAAGTTAAAACATCACATACCCAGCATATGCAGACACCATGGCCTGGATCTTTTAAACTACTGTACTTGGTCATCTAGGTACTGCACAATTGCAGTTTGTTCTTTCTGCAGCTGGGCAACATCTATACCACACCCTTTAACACCTTACTAAACTAATTCAACCTTTAATTTTACTTACCGATACTGCCATCCTGTGACAAGATTTGTGTATTTCATAAGATAGCCATAGACATTCTCCATGTGATCACTACAAGACAAAAAGATTTTTGTTTTCAGCTTTTCTCATTTTATAATCACACCTTTTTCTATTTTAAGATCTACAGCATTACATAAAAAACTAAACCAAATTCTGTGCTGCTAAAAAAAATATTTTAAATTTGAAATGAAAAATCCTTGAAGACTGCAGGAAAATAAGATATATTATAAACTGTAATGAGAAGTTTGGTCACTAGTAACAATAAATCATTTTTAAAAACACTAAAAAGTAACAAATGTATAAAAACAGTTTGATCAATTGAGTTATAGAACTAATCACTATTTCACTCCAATCAGAAATGAAAGTACCATACAGATGATAAGACAGAATGAATGGGGCAAGTTTTATCTTGATTAAAAATTGATCAGCATCAATTTAGAAAAAAGCCAATTTGTTACTCTTTGTTTTTTGAAGTCATGAAGAAAGTATAATATTACAAAATAATTTGAAAGAGCAGCCAGTTGACAAATACAGTAATCCCTCACCTATCGCGGGGGTTACGTTCCAGAGGCGCCCGCGATAGGTGAAAATCCGCAAAGTAGCGACCTATATTTATTTTATTATTTATACATATTTTAAGGCTTTATAAACCCTTCCCACACTCTTATAAACCTTTCTCACTCTTGTTAACCTTTCCCACACTCTTATAAACACTTCCTATGCTCTTAAACACTTTCTACATTCTTAAACACCGCAGACCAACACCGCACGCAGCGATCAGACGTCAATGTGTCTGCACTCGCTTTGTGAAGGGGGGCAGCTGAACTCACGCTGAGCAGAAATGGACTTTGTGCTGCTTCTGCCAAAATGCCTGCTTGTCGCTCTGAGTGTTTGGAAGAAGGAGGAGTGTGTGTGTGCGTGTGTGAGGGCTGAACGCACGTTCGCTCAAACCCCCCTCCCCGGAGGCGCAGTTCGCATTGTCAAGGGGGTGGGGAGCTGAATGAACTCTAAGGAGAAGTGGACTTTGTGCTGGCTTTGTGCTGCTTGTCGCTCTGCGTGTCAATAATTTAAAAGCCTGTACATCACCAATTTTCCTGTCTCACTGTCTTGTCTTACGTGAAGTTAAAATGTTTTATAATAGTGAGATGTTACTCATATCCTTAGCCCGACATCCACATATCATATGTGTTAAAGTGTGTTTTATAAGTTTACATGTGTTTAAAGCATGTGGGATGGGTATTTTAAGGCTTAAACTATAAAAATGTTTATTTCTATATCGCGGATTTTCTCCTGTTGCTGATGGGTCTGGAACATAACTTCCGCGATAGGCGGGCAATCACTTGTATTTAAAAACCCGCGAAGTCGTGAATCCGCGAAAAGTGAACCGCGAAGTAGCGAGGGATTACAGTAGTGCCTTTTGGTACTGGAGATTTTAAAAATACAGTCCTTTATCACATCTAATGATGTAGCTATTTTAGAGCTCTAACTTACTATAATAAGGGGTTTCATGTTTGCTTGAGACACTTTTTTTTCTTGAAGTAAATTAAAATATTACAAAGTACACAAGTGCATTGTACAGGTATGAACCATACAAGTGTATTGTACAGGGTTCTCTTCATCTAAGAGTGCAATTCTAAATGCAAAAAACACTTCTATTGATTAATAAATAAAATGCTGTATTGTGTAGTCATCCATTTAATATATATTTTTTTATATATGTTGTTTGAAGATATTACAGTAAAGGCTGTCAGTAATTTAATATTTCCTTGAAACAGCATGTTTAAAGCCTGATAATTTCAGCCAAGAAACCAATATTAAAACTCCCATTCACAAAGCATGAAAAATGGCAGCATTGCTGGTAAAGAGCTGGTTGGATAAAACAAGTATGTTCTTACTCAGCTAGCATGAATTATGATGTGAATGTGGCTAGAGAGATGTACATTACAAAAGGCACTGGCACCTGGCTTTGCAAAAAAAAAAAATTGACAAAAAGTGCAAAACATGTAAACATAAGTGCAAGAATGAATAAGGGCAAGTGTATTTTATTGTCAATCATATACTAGACCACATTAAGTATGGGACATAGAATCAGAGTGACAGAGATTTAAAAAAAATCCAAAGTAAAAATGCAATTCACTAATTTATCAGATAACTGAAGAATGGGCCACACCTGAGCTTGCCTTCATTCAAAACATGTAAACATAAGTGCAAGAATGAATAAGGGCAAGTGTATTTTATTGTCAATCATATACTAGACCACATTAAGTATGGGACATAGAATCAGAGTGACAGAGATTTAAAAAAAATCCAAAGTAAAAATGCAATTCACTAATTTATCAGGTAACTGAAGAATGGGCCACACCTGAGCTTGCCTTCATTCAGACACTCTTTGAAACAAAAAGGTGCACTTAAGTACAAAACAGTCAGCAGAAAAAAAACATCTGACTAGGGACAACCATTTGGACAAGAATATGCCCCGAGGACTTTTCTTAGATATTACTGGAAACAGCATAGCTCTCTTTATATGCTAGATAGAACCCTCATCTCCCTGATAAACAGCAATGCATTTTATCGTTCCATTTAGGTATGGAAAAAAATTCACAAGAGAGGTATTTTTACAAGTAAATTTAGGGACAAAGCACACAGAGATTGGATCGCAGCATGAGACCCCTTATCAGTACCATTTGATGTTAAAATGGAAACTGTGTAAAAGTATCTCTTTTGCTTCCACCATACCCGAGCACAAGTGATATTATCACCTTTGAAATTTTACCCACCATAGGTTTGCCTAATAATGCGTTTTGAAATCATTTGAAATACAGTAATCCCTCCTCCATCGCGGGGGTTGCGTTCCAGAGCCACCCGCGAAATAAGAAAATCCGCAAAGTAGAAACCATATGTTTATATGGTTATTTTTATATTGTCATGCTTGGGTCACAGATTTGCGCAGAAACACAGGAGGTTGTAGAGAGACAGGAACGTTATTCAAACACTGCAAACAAACATTTGTCTCTTTTTCAAAAGTTTAAACTGTGCTCCATGACAAGACAGAGATGACAGTTCCGTCTCACAATTAAAAGAATGCAAACATATCTTCCTCTTCAAAGGAATGCCCGTCAGGAGCAGTGACTGTCATAAAGACAGAGAAAGCAAACAAATCAATAGGGCTGTTTGGCTTAAGTATGCGAAGCACCGCGGCACAAAGCTGTTGAAGGCGGCAGCTCACACCCCCTCCGTCAGGAGCAGGGAGGGAGGGAGGGAGAGAGAGAGAGAGAGAGAGAGAGAGTTTGTTTTTCAAGCACAAATCAATACGTGCCCTTCGAGCTTTTAAGTATGCGAAGCACTGTGCAGCATGTCATTTCAGGAAGCAGCTGCACAAAAGATAGCAATGTGAAGATAATCTTTCAGCATTTTTAGACGAGCGTCCGTATCGTCTAGGTTTGCGAACAGCCCCCCTGCGTCAGGATCAGAGAAAGTCAGCGCAAGAGAAAGAGAAAACTAAGCTGGGTAGCTTCTCAGCCATCTGCAATAGCGTCCCTTGTATGAAATCAACTGGGCAAGCCAACTGAGGAAGTATGTACCAGAAATTAAAAGACCCATTGTCCGCAGAAACCCGCGAAGCAGCGAAAAATCCGGGATATATATTTAAATATGCTTACATATAAAATCCGCGATGGAGTGAAGCCGCGAAAGGCGAAGCGCGATATAGCGAGGGATTACTGTACATTTATAAGTTCTTTTCACTATGTGCTTTAGAGGTACATGATGCTGTAACACTTTTCTAATGTGGTATTAGGATAGGAACTGGTTTTCAAGGAACCTCAGTACTTTGGAAAACAGTAATTAAACAAAATTGTTAAGTATGTTTTGCAATGATATCAAACAAAAAAAAATAAAGAAATAAAAATATGTGATGAAATCTGAGATCAAAACATTCTACAACTTCTACAACAATGGAGTGGTGGCTCTGAGGCTAAGGATCTGCGCTGGTATCCCGAAGGTTGCCGGTTTGAATCCCCGTCACTGCCAAAAGAGATCCTACTCTGCTGGGCCCTTGAGTAAGGCCGTTAACCTTCAATTGCTCCAGCGGCGCTGTACAATGGCTGACCCTGCGCTCTGAACCCCAAGGGGTATGCAAAAACTAACAAATTCCTAGTACAAGAAATTGTATAAGGTGAAATAAAGAACAAAAAAAAATAACTTTTAAGCTTGCCTGCACTCTACACATTTAAAAATGTGAAATTTCTAACCAGCTTAATTATGGAAAGAAAATGACATTTATTAAAGTTTATTAAAGTATGTAGAATAATGGTTATAATTGGAGAATTTTTCAAATTGTAAGTAATTTTTTTTAATCATTTAAGGAATCTATGTATTTTAATTGAATTAAAGTAATTTTTTATTGGCACCCCAGGATTTCATTTTTAGTCACATATGAGTAATAAAATTTTAGTAGAAGAAAATTTTTTTTACTTTTTACTGCATTTTTGAATAAAATCGTGTCAATTTATATATTTTAGTCACCTTAATGCCACACAGTCCTCAGCACATTACAAAAACCTTGACTTGGGTGGAAACGCGATTCGATAGAAATAACATTAGCGACAGAGTGGACTCAAACTTATGACCTTAAGGTGAAATGCAACATGCAATATTTCAGAAAATCCTAACCACAGTGAAACCTTACACAAGAAGTACCAGAAATGTGCATTTGTCTATTGGAGAATCGAACATTCAATCTTTCTTAGAAAAGCCCAACATCAAATCACAGAAAAGAGTATTTTTCCAAATTTGTATATAAATGTTGAAAAAAAATTGGTAAAATTAAAAAAATATTGCGTATACTGGTCTCGAACCTTCGATTGAACGTCCAACACGCTAACCACTTGACCAATGTTGCTTAAAGTAATTTGACAAAACTTCCAATATAATTTAATCAAAATGATTTTTATTTTTTATTTTTTTTAAATGTGTTTACATTGGTCTTGAACCTTCGACCGTTTGATCAATTGTCCAACATGCTAACAAGTTGACCAACACTGCAAATTTTTCAAATATGTGTGTGTTGGCTAAAAGCACCTGGGTCAAAACTGATGAAATATTGCATTGTCACCAAAGATCACCATGCATGCAAAGTTTGAAGGAAATCGGTTTGGTAAAAGTGGGTAAAAAATTTGACTGCAAAATTTGACCCAGACAGAGAATGCAAGCTGAATAAAATCGCATAATAATAATAAAAATTAAGTGTTCAGAAACTGATGACTTTACACAACAAAAATGCAAGATTTTAAGGAGTCCAGATTATTAAAAGAATCAACTGTTCCACATTTCTTTATAATTCACAATTCAGGAACTTTGATTTTGTAACAGAAAAAAAAAGCGCTTTTGCAACTACACTCATGTGGCGTATGTTATAACACAACATAAACTACCCTCTAACAGAATTGACCAATGTAGCATTGAGGAATCTTTAAAATAACCAACCAGCAGCAAAAGACAGAATGAACTAGTAGGTGGTGCTGGCCTTTGCCTCAGTGATGCAGAAGAATGTGACTTGGACTGCTGAAACTATTATAAAAACAGTGTTCACTGCACAGAGGAACATGAGGGTAGCCACATGTTGTTAAAAGTGTGTATTTGTTATTCTGGAGGAGTTTCTCCTCCAGATCATGTTACAACAAGAAAGTGAGGTAATCGGTCCTGCTTGGCTCTTCATGTAGTGTTGCTATTGAATACTGTTTAACAAGCAATGCTGGATTCAACTGTTTTAAAATATGCTGCAGCATTAATTCAGAAAATGTGTTAAGAGTGTGACTGGGAAAGAACAATAGAGTCACCTTGATTCTTAGGGCAATAGCTGGGTGACCCCATTTAATAACTGAAGTAAAACAGTGCATGATGCCACAAGATAGCAAGGCAGTCCAATAAAACTAGTATTTTCCAGGGTAGGGAAATGCAGGAACTTCTTAGGAGCTCTGTCCAAGTCGGACACCAAGCTCTGTCAAAGTGACACACCATCTTCTAGGATCGTTTTATAGAGCCCCAACCGGAACATGCAGGACCAGCTCAGGGCACTGGGAGGGTTCTCAGAGCTGCAGGCGGACAAGGAGAGCCTGTCAGAATAATAAGTGTCACACATCCAGGAGTGGTACTGCTTACCTTGACGGTGCTAGGAAGGAGATCACCAGGCTCACATACATGACAGGGGTTTCCTTTTATTTGAGCCTGCTTTATTCCCTAAGTGGCATTCATTTGCCTTCCATGTTCCTAACTATTTAGAGCTGCAAAATGCTAGTCTCAGGCTGAATGACACAGTGGTAAAGGGGTTCATACAATAACCTCAATCTGCATGATGAAGTAGCTATTTTAATGTTCTCTGTGATGCCTGTTAGACGTGCTTTTGTCTGCAGACTGTGTATTTTCTGTATAGGATGTGACTAACCAACCTTAAGATGTGTATCCTTAATGAAGGCATTCCCCACTGTTAATTTACTGTATATTCTGTGGTACTACAACAAGATTTCAGTTTTCAGCCAGCACTGAAGCATTAATAGCATCATATGATTACCACAGGGTATTTCACTCACCATGGACCAATTTGCAGGGCACATCATGTGAATTGCATCTCACTGGTTTTTTTTCCAATTTTTTTTTTTTTTTTTTTAATGTTTTGTTAAAACACTCATGATTTACAACTATGTTCAAACTATGCAGTTAATTTGAGAGATTGACAGGCTATTTAAACTGGAAAAGGAAAGCCACCAAAACAGGGTCTTTGCTCAGACTATACAAAAAGTGGACGTTTTAGCATAGCACTGCCTGAATATCGCATAGGTCCCCATTGTGCTGCCAAAACAGCTCTGAACCATCAAGGCATGGACCCCTCAAGACCTCTGAAGAGGTCCTGTGGTATCTGTACACCAAGATATTAGCAGCAGATCCTTAAAGTCCTGTTAGTTGCAAGGTGGGACTGCCACGGATTGGACTTGTTTTTCTAGCACATCCCACAGATGCTCAATCATATTGAGATCTGGAGAATTTGGACGCCAAGTCAAAATCTTGAACTCTTTCTCATGTTCCTCAAATCATTCCTGAATAATTTGTAATGCGCTGTAATACCATTGCCATTAAGGGCTTCAACATTCATTAGTTAGGTGACAGGTCATAGTAACACCCATATGAATGCTTAATGACCCAAGGTTTCCCATTTGAATATTGCCCAGAGCATCACATTGCATCTGTCAGGTTGCCTTCTTCCCATAATGCATCCTTCTGCCATCTCTTCTCCAAGTAAATGGTATACACAAACCTGGCATTCTACATGATTTAAAAGAAAACCTGATTAGGTCACCTTCTTCCATTGCTCCATGGTCCAGTTCTGACACTGTCATGCCCATTGCAGACTCATTCAGAGGTGGACAGGGGTCAGCATGGGCACCCTGACCAGTCAGTGATGCACTGTGTAATTTGATACCTCTCCCATGACCAGCATTACATTTTTCAGCAATTTGTGCTACAGCAGATCTTCTGCTGGATTGAACCAGATGGGCTAGCCTTCACTCCCCATGTACATCAGTGAGCCTTGGGCACCCATGACCCTGTTGCCCTTCCTTGGCCCACTTTTGGTAGGTATTAACTTTAGTATACAGGGAGCACCCAACAAGACCTGCTGCTTTAGAGATGCTTTGACCCTGTCATCTAGGTCATCAAATTTTTGACCTTTACCAAAGTCAATCAGATCCTTCTGCTTTCCCATTTTTCCTGCTTCCAATACATCATCTTCAGGAATGGACTATTCACTTGCTGACTAATATATCCAAATCTTTGACAGGTGTCATTGTATTGTAATGAGAAAATCATTGTCATTCACTTCACCTGTGAGTGGTTTTTAATTTTGTGGCTGATTGCTGTATAATATGTAATAGTTTCAACCACATGGGGTGACCAAAACAAAATAAAACAAAACAAAAAAAGGACTTTTGTTCAGTATTTAATAAAATGTATGTTATTTGCCAGGCACTCATGTCACTATCTGGCAAGAACCAGAAGCAGAGCACAGGCTCAAATGCAAATGAGCTCATCTAAAGAGACAGTCCAAAAGCATGAAGCTGTATTGGCAATGAAAATCATCACATTATATGCAGGAAATCTGATATAATATTCCAATATTTAACATTTAACAGCTTTTCAGCATCTTTCAACTTTCTAGCCAACTTACTCTAACCTAGAGGGGGGTCAACTCCATTTAAAGAGCACACCAATGCGCTTCCATAAGGCCATCAATGAAATTAATATACAGTATACATTTTTGGAATAGGGGAAGAACACTTGAGAACCTTGAGAAAAATATGATGCGCACACCATGAGATCACACAGACTAACATTGGTTTCTATCCTGTTACTGTTAACAAAGAGTTTCTCCTTTCGTCCACTGCCTTTTTGGTATTTGATTCAACCATATTAAACTAGCAAAAACAAAAAAAAGACACGCAAATTCTTAGGGGTTGGTTCTTGGGTCATGTGTCATTTCAGAGAAAACTTTACGCCTTATTCTAGAAGACATAGTGCAACTGAAAACTATGGTTGGACACAGATCCCCATTTGTATTTATAAAAAAAAAACAAAAAACCGCAACGCAGGAGAATATGGCATAAAGGTGATGAAACCAGCTTTGCAGAAATTAATTCACTTCTGCTTTCTTGAGGTCGGACACACACACACACACAACCAACCTATTTTTCTACCCAGGCTTATTACAAAAGAAGAGAGGGGCTAGAGTTTATCTTGGGGGAAAAAACTGGCTCAAGGTGCGTGGTAGACTTTTACAAGGTACCTATCATACAAGGTATCTGTCATAACAGTGGTAGACCAATACAGTGGTGCCAAACAACCCAACACATTTTTGGAATGTGGGAGAAAACTGGACTACTTGGTTTAAAAAAAGACAGACAAACATCCATATCCAAACTGATAAAATTTTAACAAATAGCTCAAACAAATAAACTGCTTAAATGTTTTTTAAAGTAAACAAATGGACTTAAATGAAGCTGCCAATTTATCTACAGTGGGAAAAATAAGTATTGAACGCATCAACATTTTTCTCAGTAAATATATTTCTAATGGGGCTACTAACATGAAATTTTCACCAGATGTCAGTAACAACCCAAGTAATCCACATATGCTGTACAAAGAAATCAAAACAAATAAGTCCATAAATAAAGTTATTTGTAATAAAGTGGAATGACACAGGAAAAGAGTATTGAACACATGAAGAAAAGAAGGTGCAAAAGGGCATGGAAAGCCAAGAAAGCAGCTGAAATCTGTCAGTATTTAGAAAGTAATCCTGATAGCCCCCCTATCAGTGCAAATGAATATCAGCTGGTTTAGTCCTAATAAAAAGGGTTCTCATTACCAAGGTGTCACACAAGAAGCATTTCACAATGGGTAAAAGCAAAGAGCTCTCTCAAGACCTTTGCAACCTTATTGTTGCAAAACAAACTGATGGCACTGGTTACAGACGTATTTCTAAACTTCTTTCCACTTCCAGTTTATGGCCCCAACGGTGCTCACTGGAACATTCAGAACATCATTTCACCATAAACCGGCCACAACCAGGTGCTCCTCGCAAGATTTCTGACAGAGGAGTCAAAAGAATAATCAGAAGAGTTGTCCAAGAGCCAAGGACCATTCACAGAGAGCTTCAGAAAGACCTGGAATTAGCAAGTAAAGTTGTTTCAAAGAAAACTGAAGAAAAAACATGTGCAATTACATCCAAAGAGTTCAATTTTGGTCTTATCTGACCAGACTCTATTCTCCCAGTATTTCACTGGCTTGTCCAAATGTTTTGCAGCAAACTTTAAACGAGCTTCAACATGCTTTTTCTTTAGCAGTGGAGTCTTGCATGATGAGCATGCATAGAGGCCATGGCAGTTGAATGCATTACTTATTAACTTAAACAACTTAAAATCTTCCTAACTATAGTCTTATCAGCTTTTATAATTAAGCCATATAAAACAGTAAATTATGGTAATAACATATGTCTACAAAACATACATCAGGAAATATTGAATTTAAAAAAAATGTTGAAACAGCTATACTAATTATTTTAACTATGTCCTGCAGCAAAAATGTGTTCTAAAAAAATGTTCCTACGTGTTAAAGGTACAGATTTCAAAAATAATTACAATAAAGCATACATAGTAAAGTCAACACTTAATACTTTAAAATAAACCTGGAAAAGGAAACCTATTTATTATTAAATATATAATACACAACCATTTGTTACTTGTGACATAGACTACATCTACACTACAACTGCATTTTAAAATAAAAACATTTACGAAAGTACCTCCGCTAACACTGAAATGATCGGAAACACATATGATGTAGCAGTTCACCTATACTGGGCATGCATGATTTGTAACTTGTGTTTACACATGAAGAATAGCAATAGCAATTAACAAAAATATGTTGCTTTGTTTCTGTTGACAACGAGATGGAATTGTTATTGAGAGAAAGGTAAGCAAAGTGGCTGGAGAAAATGTAATTAGCAAGACCCAAACATGGAAGGGCCACATAAAAAGCACTTGCCAAAGAGAGTTTAGAAAACTCTGTTTTCACCCATCCACAGTACAACACTGAGCCCATGTTCAGAAAGAATGTTTTGAAAAGTCTACACGAAAGGTAAAAGCATACACAAACATAGACTAATATCTGCCTTTTTAAATGAAAAAGTAGGTTTGTGGATACAGCCATAGTATGGACTTAAGTAAATAAGCTATCAAAAGTCAATCAGCAATGGCCCCGCAGAGTATGCAATACAGTTTAAAAAAAAAAAAAAAAAAGAAGATATTTATATGTGTATATACTGTATATGTGTATTATATATATATATATATATATATATATATATATATATATATATATATATATATATATATATATATGCATTTATTTATATGCATTAAGTATTTTGAGTGATCATTATTAAGTCATGTATATGTGTCCTTCATGCTGCCTTTGTAAAGCTACTAGCATTGTATAATGGCTAATTACACATCCAAAAATATTAGAACCATCTTCGGAGTTATTCCTAGCAGTCCAATATTGCAGATGCTACCACCATTTTTTAATTCAAAATAAAAATGTTGGCAGTATGAAGTCCTTCTAATTTTGCTGGAAAGAATGCCGATATTTTTTCTTTCAAATGTGAAACATGGAAAAAAGTACTTCCAAAGTCACATACAGAAAACTATGATGCACTTGAAAAGTTTAAAATATGCACATTTAAAGCACAAAACATTTCATAAAAATAATTCTTAATCTGATAACCAAAACACTGTTAGACTGGACTCTGGGATACTTCTGCATTAAAAATTTGATGCTTTTAAGAAAATTACCTCCACTTACATATTATATCACTTCCACTACTTTAAATCAATTTATTCTTCTACCAAGGAAGAGACCTTGTACATTATTCCAATCTTATTTGTTTCTCCCAAGGTATTCCTCACTTATCTCAAGCTACTCCTTTAGTCATTCTTTTCACTAAAAGGAAATATTTTATAATTCATCCGTTTTCTACAAGTAACTTGTCTCATTCTTAATCACAGGGAATGCCATACATTTACTTTGAGTAAGCGGCATACTTCACATTTTTACAGGGCGATACTCTACTGATATTTTAATAAACAACCCCACTACACTGTCATGAAATATTTATTATTCTTATTTACCAACCCAAATGCCCTTCCAAACTTGCATTACTAAAATTAATAAATTTACGCTAGATATGACTATCCATTAGAATGTAGGGAAAAAAAATCAGTAATATTGTCACACTGCTAAATAAAAACAAGCAAAATAATAAGGAGCAGGTTTTAGGTTCTCTGGGAGCTTCTTTTATTTTCTAGAATCACACTTTATAGGAGAGGAATAACAAGGAAGACATTAACTAATCAAATACAAGTCCCAATTTCTATAAAAATCTTAAAAGAAAACTACATAAAAGACCACTACCCTTGCATTGACTGAAAGCCAACAGTTCTGCGCAAGTTACAGTTAAAAATTACAAGGCATGTTAAAAATAGAAAAAATAAAATTGACTCAGCAGAGTGAAGATTTCTTAAGTAACCCTCTCAGATTCTCTTCATTAAGCCTGTTTGGGAAGACTCACCGATAACAGCATTTAAATCAAACCTGAAGGCATCCTTCTTTCCTCTTGCTTTCTAGAACCATTCATCCTGCATTAACTCTATGAAATGGCCATTAGCAAGCTTTACTGTGTTCCAGCTTCTTTAGTTTCAATCGATTTTTTTTTGTTTCCACTTTGCACTACTCTGTTGTTGATATCTGGTCCTTTCTGTGGTCTTCCTAGCATCTGCCGATACTGCAGTCTTCTTTCTGCTTGTGCTATAATTTTAAATGTTATGCATAATTGTGTCAGATCAGAAAAATAAATCCATTCAACCATTGGTTTCTAGGTTTACCCATTTTTGCTTGACACCCATACCAATTTTCTTCTCATGCATTTTAAAGCTTTGAGAATAATCTTAGCTTGTTCTTTTCAGTTTATTTAATAGCGCAGCCATACAAATTCCACACCCAGCTTCTTGATCTTAACCTCTTCAACTGCCATCATAGATGCACCTTTCCACCCTGGAATTCTCTATCATTTGATTCACCAAATGTTTCTTCTCAACACACGATTTATTGTTAGCAAGCCATTCTTAACTGTACTACATTTGTCTCCTTTTAAGAGAAACTCTGCATATCCAACCAGTCACTTTCATGTCACACCCTTGTAGCTTTTGTCTTCTACCTTCATCAACCTATGTTTCAATCCCAAAAGCCATAAAATACATCAGAATGCTTTACAGAAAACACAAGTTTACTTCTTTATGAAAATAAACAATTACCAATAAACTCTTAAAGTGAAACTCAAAGCATTTCTTTGTATGGTTATATTAAGTAACAACAGACTTTTTACTGGATTAGAAAATAAATGTACACGGGGTAGAACTAGCTGCATTTAATTCAACTTTGAACTTTAAAATCCCAATAAGGCTGTCTTTTCTAAACTTTTTTTGCTTTTATTTTTATGTAACACCCACCTATTTCTGTTAAGCGGTGCATGTGAATAAGGCTATGGTGGCTTGGAAAATGGACTGTCTGGCTGGCACACCACAGTTTGTGAGGATCAAAGACTGTGTCTCTGATATGGATGTGAAGAAGAAATGTAATTAACAGGAAGAAATTCTCTGATGGTTTTGTACAAATAAGGTGTACTGACAAGGGGGATAAGACAGAGGAGTCATGGAGAGAACTTAGCTTCTTGGTGCAGAAAGTACTGTCAGCAACTTATCTTCAGCAAAAACAAGTACCTATTTATTGATTTTCCCCATAGCAAAGAGCCTCTATGTTCAGTCACTATGCAGGGAATGGATGTGGAGATATTGCATTATGACAAGTACTTGGGAGTCCACTTTCCTGACAAGTTAGGCTGGTCTTTTAACACAGAGTAATAATAGGAAAAAGGGAAGAGAAAACTCTTTCTTTTGAGACTGTGCACCTTCAATGTAGATAGTGATATCCTTTACTCGTTCTATAACTATGTGAAGGTCAGTGTGCTTTTCTACACTGTGGAGTGCTGGGCCAAGAGAGGCCCACCAAATCAACAAGCTGATTAAAAAAGGCAGGCTCAGTTACAGGATACACTCTTGACCCCTGGGGGTAGTACAGGAGGAAAGAATGAAGACAAAACTGAGTGTCATTATGAACAAAGCTGTACATCCCATCTCTGACACACTAACACCGAAGACTTTTAGCCAACAAATTATTCTGGAGCAGTGCATCAAGAAATGCTACTAGGGCTCCATTAAACCAAAAGCAATACACTTGCATAATGCCTCACTGTGACTGCAACTGCCCAATCAGAAGTTATTCTCTTTTCTTTTAGTCATTCTGATGTGTTTTGGAAAGGGGTTTGTTGCTTGTCATAATAATAAAAAGCCACATTTTCCCCTAAACAAAAACACGCTATTTAACCTTATTATTTAATATTCTGTCATAACAACTGATGTTTATTCCTGTGACCCGTCTCTGGATAAGCAAGATTGGAAAATTAATGGAAGTTCCCTCAATGTACTTTATTAAACTCTTTGAGCATCAAAATACAGTAATTGTATAGAAAACACACAATAAAGCTATTATTGCAATACAGTATCTAACTGACAAGCTATATATTGTTACCCTATACATAATAACATTATAAAACCCAGTTAATCCAGTGTGGTCTAGTGGATAAAGCTGTACCCTGCAGTTGTGGGTTCATATCCCACTACTGACACTATGTGACCATAAGCAAGTCACCTCACCATGCCTATAAGCAACCAATTTTATCTTAAATGTTCTAAATTACCCTGAATTAAAAAAAGGCAGTGTGGCTATAGGTTGGGGTTCAAAACCCATTACTGACACTGTGTGATCATGTGGGAGTCACTTCACCTGCCTGTGCTCTGACTGGAAAAACCAAAAAAATATAACCATATATCAAATGTTGTAGGTTTCCTTGGATAAAGGTGTCAGTTAAATAGTAAACAACTTTCACATTTGTGCAGGAAGTGTGGTGTAATGGTTAAGGCTTTGGACTGAAAACCCCGAGTTTATGTCAAATGGTAAGGCATCACAAATAACACCACCCTAGCAGCATTGGGAGCAATGGAAAAAAAACAGCTATTAACAACTAAATAGCATTAATAAACTAACTCGTGAGTGTACTGAAATAAACTGATGTTATAAAACACTGATGCTTTTCTCCTACATAAAAAAAATCAAAAGACACCATCTTACAACAAAACAAATCACATTTTTGTTAATTTGCTGAACATGCTTATTCCAAAATAAAGGGTCCTACCTCACTTCTTAAAAACATTATGCAAGAATATAAACCTTTACCACTAGTTTAAAAGAAAACTAAACATTTCTCCCCAATACTAAAGATGGGAGTGTGTCTGCTTGCCATCGCAGGTATTATTGTAAAGATTGTAGCCCTGCAATTTCATATCTCTTGGAGTACTAGGGTTTTGTACCGTGTTAGCCATTATGACTGTAGTGAGAAGTCAAGCAAAATGACACCTTTAATTGGCTAACTAAAAAGATTACAATATGCAAGCTTTCAAAGTAACTCAGGAACCTTTTTCAAGTAAGATGTAATACAGAAACTGGAGTTCCCTGTGCTTATATAGACACTAGGACAGATACAACATTGGAAAACCTTTTAAGTGAGACATCTTAAATGTAAAAAAAAAAAAAATTAATAGACCTCTCCTCTAAGATTCATTTAACAAGAGAAGAGAACAATGCATATATAGTCTCTCAGCTAAGAAGCATTGGAATCATCGGACGGAAAGATTCTCTCCTCAAATTGGCCAGCCAGCACAGACTGGGTGGCCACTTGGCAGAGATCTCCAGGACTGTGACTTAACATTTTAATCTGTCTTTCATTTTCAACTGGCCATAGTTCACCAATTGATTAATGCACAGATATCGTTAAGTTTCCATTTATGTTTAATCAGTTTCCACCTCGTTCTCTGTGTATTTTAACAATTCTGCATTTGTATGTTTACCAGTTCGGTATTCAGTGATTAGTATCAACTATTCTTGTATTTTGACTTAGAACTGTTCACAGCGCTCTAAGCCAGCACTGAGTGAAGAGAGCTATACAAAAATTAAGTTGAATTCTATTGTATATTTCAGATATAATTGAAATTAAGGTCTGTGATACAAAATTAACCTCCGTTTTCTTGATAGTCCAAAAACATACACGCTTGCCTCACTACACAAGCCGTTTAAAATCAAGACTGCTTTTATTAGTAAGGTTGCCATGCTCTAGTATACATGTATTTCGAAGAACCATAAAAAATTCAATCCTCGCCTAGAACGGGATAAATAAATAAAGATATCTATAAAAATGAAGGTAGTGTGCTTTTTTATCTTCAAGAGTTCTATAAGCATAAACACTGGAAACAGTCCAGTTTTATACAGAATGCAAATACAATTAACACACAAATATCCAAAGCAGTAGAGTGCGAAACAAAAGTACAGAACAACAATGTAGGCTTCATGTTTAAACTGTGCAAAAAGGTCACCAACCTTGAAATATCCCCATAAATGGTGTGAAGTGAACGCCAAATGACACCGATATTTAAAGATCTCTGTCTAATCTGTTAACGTTACTTTATTCTTTCCAATAGAACGGTACGGGTTAGTTCACATTTCCCTTCTCATCGGCCACCGGCAAAAGTGACACGAATGCACGTGACGCTTGAGTTGCCGTGTTAGTGTTAGAAACAAACAGATAACTGTCACCATCATCAAACCTGTTAACAGCATACAATCCATTGCGATAACTGGGGTCTGCAATTGAAAACACCCATTCGCACGTAGTGAGGGGCACACACGAGACACAAGTGCATCTAACCTGTACTGCCAGCCTTTCGAGCCGCCTCTCCCAGCGCTCCTGTTCTGCCCGTAGAGTTCGAGTCTTCCTTCACTTTCTGACACGCGCATGGTTGCGGTTTCCGCTTGCATTACTCTTCTCAAATCCAGCAAAACAGAAAAAAAACAACAACAAAAGTATAAAACTGGGGCGAGTACGCTTTAAAAAAAAAAAAAACTGCCCCCAATGAAAACGAAAAAGAGGTGGTGGGTCAAACAGAGGTGCTGAACAAGCGCGCCCCTCCAACACCCCCACAGACTCCCCGGCCTGTCGTCTTCTAGGCCGCGGCGTTCAACGGGTGCAGAAGCGCACACCTAAATTACATCGACACATCCTCCGCGGCACCACGGCTTCATTCCGTGCCTCCCTGCGTGGACATACCGAAATTACTGTTGGCTCGAGTCACCCTCTGAACTGGGAAAAGCAGCGACGCCGTTGTACGGTGAAGTGCAAGCGAGCGAATCACGTGGGTAGCGGTCACGCGCTAAGTAAACACTTCCTGGGTCAACTCGTGAAAGGCGCGGCGGCGCCATGGCAGTGAGTGGCATTGATGGCTTCTTGCAGTGTTGCTTTGTAGTTATGCTTTATTTTAAAAGAGTTAGTGCAGATGCTGCGTTAGCGCTGCATTTGAAAAGGAGAAATAATGTTTAAGGGTATAACCACTCTGGAAAGTAGGGAAAGTTAAAGACGTGACGTTTCGATTGTATAGCCTTCATCAGGTGTGCAACTGAAAAGGAAAGAACCAGTCACATATATAGAAGGGCAAGGAGGCAACAAATCCACAGTAGATAGCAAAGGGAAAGGTAAGAGTAGGTGTGAAAAAGCTGCATGTAGAGAAAATGGAGAGATTAAAAAGTTTATCCGTCATTGAGATCTGCAGAAATAAGTAATCCCAGACTGAGCCCACAGAGATTTGCCGTACCTGTGAAACAGATGGTACTTGACAGTGACCAGAAGTGGAATGTAAAAAAACAGGAAAAGGGGCAAAAACATGCAATAAATCAAAACGAAGGACAAACTCAGAATGACAACAAAGGATGGTATGCAGGAGGTTTGACTTACAAAGAAATTTCTGAAACACGATTTGAAGAGTTTTATCTGCTGTTTGGATATAGAAGGATTGCCATAGAAGACATTTTACAGCTGTGACTATGAAATCAGAGTTATGACATTAAAGGATGCGACCATTAATGATGTGCAATGAACGAACAAACAGACTAATTCTTGGTCTCAGAACAAACATACTGGTTCGATGACATTAAAGAATTAATCTTTTTGAGGCATGCACAGTGTATGCTGTGTTTTATATAGCATTCTGTGACAGTCTGGAGCTATCATCTTAATTTCACTTAAATGGCTGCTGTCGTCGGGAAATAGCTATCGGTAAACTGTTTCAGCAAAACGGTCATGACAACAACTAGCCAATGACTGACATGGTAGATGATACCAAGCACCTCCCATTGATTGGTTCACTCTGACTGTGTGACTATTACCATCACAGTATACAGACTGAATAAACTAGTATGCCCCCAACTGAACTGGAGAACCATTGCAAGTTTGTTCATGAACAGCAGACAAGAGATTTGCAGTACAGTACACTGAACTAGTTCACCGAAAGAATCAGTTCATGTACTGAACTGTGGAATGAACTGCAATTGACTCGCAGTACAGTATACTAAACTACAACAACAACAACATTTATTTATATAGCACATTTTCATACAAAAAGTAGCTCAAAGTGCTTTACATAATGAAGAAATGAAAAATAAAAGACAAAATAAATTAAAATAAGACAGCATTAGTTAACATAGAAAAGGAGTAAGGTCCGATGGCCATGGTGGACAGAAAAAACAAAAAAAAAAACCTCCAGAAAGCTGGAGAAAAAATAAAATCTGCAGGGGTTCCAGGCCACGAGACCTCCCAATCCCCTCTGGGCATTCTACCTAACATAAATGAAATGGTCCTCTTTGTAGTTAGGGTTCTCACGGAGTCACTTGATGCTGATGGTCATACAGACTTCTGGCTTTTAATCCATCCATCATTGTTGGAACATCATGGTGCTTTGAGTAGATGGTGGTGGCTTGGACACCGGAAAAGGAAACAGAAGAGAGAGTGGGGGTTAGTACAGATTTTAGAGCCACCATGAATAGTTATTATAATGAATTGGATATACAGAGTATCAGGATTTAAATTACAGTGAAGTTATGAGAAGGCCATGTTAAAGTAATGTGTTTTCAGCAGTTTTTTAAAGTGCTCCACTCTATTAGCCTGGCAAATTCCTACTGGCAGGCTATTCCAGATTTTAGGTGCATAACAGCAGAAGGCCGCCTCACCACTTCTTTTAAGTTTTGCTCTTGGAATTCTAAGGAGACACTCGGTTGTGGATCTGAGGTTGCGATTTGGAATATAAGACGTCAGACATTCCGATATATAAGATGGGGCGAGATTATTTAAGGCTTTATAAACCATAAGCAGAATTTTAAAGTCAATCTTGAATGACACAGGTAACCAGTGTAGTGACATCAAAACTGGAGAGATGTGCTCGGATTTTCTTTTCCTGGTAAGGATTCTAGCAGCTGCATTCTGCACTAGTTGCAAACGATTTATGTCTTTTTTGGGTAGTCCTGAGAGGAGTGCGTTACAGTAATCTAGTCGACTGAAAACAAACGTGTGAACTAATTTCTCCGCATCTTTCAGTGATATAAGAGGTTTAACTTTTGCTATGTTTCTTAAGTGAAAAAATGCTGTCCTAGTGATCTGATTAATATGCGATTTAAAATGTAGATTACAGTCAACAGTTACCCCTAAGCTTTTTACCTCCTTTTTGACTTTTAATCCTAATGCATCCAGTTTATTTCTAATAGCCTCATTGTATCCATTATTGCCAATCACTAAGATTTCAGTTTTCTCTTTATTTAATTTGAGAAAGTTACAATTCATCCATTCTGAGATACAAGTTAGACAGTGTGTTAGTGAATCAAGAGAATCTGGGTCATCAGGTGCAATTGATAAATAAAGCTGTGTGTCATCAGCATAGCTGTGGTAGCTCACGTTGTGCCCTGAGATAATCTGACCTAATGGAAGCATGTAGATTGAGAAGAGCAGCGGACCCAGGATAGAGCTTTGTGGAACACCATATAGGATATCATGTTATCAAACTAGTTCACTGAAAGAATCAGTTCGTGTACTGAACTGCAGACAAGGGACTCGCAGTATATTGAATCGCAGCTCAGTTTCTTGACGATATATGTATTGTATCAGAAAGGACGGGAGATTAATCCAAAACTGAAAATAATTTTGTTTAGTCATATTTCAATATTCACATAGTTTTATCGTAATGTGTGCAGTATTCTAAGGTTCTATTTGTAAGATTGATTTTTTTCTATTTATTGTTGAAATGTTATTTGTTGCTGCGGTGGGTTGGCACCCTGCCCAGGGTTAGTTCCTGCCTTGTGCCCTGTGTTGGCTGGGATTGGCTCCAGCAGACCCCCGTGACCCTGTGTTCGGATTCAGCGGGTTGGAAAATGGATGGATGGATGTTATTTGTTGTAAAAATTCAATAGAGCATTATTATTATTATCATGTGTAAATTAATTATTTTGTTGCTTGCTTTTTGTATTGTTTGTATTGTTTGGTGGTTAAAGTTGTTACCCTGTTATGATACGATTCTAGATTTTAAACTAGAAGATACCTTGTTGTTTTTGAAGTGAACAAATCAATGATTCAGAGATTCGAATCATTTTGGTGAACTGAACGAAATGAGTCAAATCCATCCATCCATTATCCAACCCGCTATATCCTAACTACAGGGTCACGGGGGTCTGCTGGAGCCAATCCCAGCCAACACAGGACGCAAGGCAGGAAACAAACCCAGGGCAGGGCGCCAGCCCACCGCAGGGCGCACACACCCCCACACCAAGCACACACTAGGGACAATTTAGGATTGCCAGTGCACCTAACCTGCATGTCTTTGGACTGTGGGAGGAAACCCACGCAGACACAGGGAGAACATGCAAACTCCACGCAGGGAGGACCCTGGAAGCGAACCCAGTTCTCCTTACTGCGAGGCAGCAGCTCTACCACTGTGCCGCCCATGAATCAAATCACTAAAAAGAATTGTTTTGTACATCATTAATGCCCATGACAACTACATTTTCCCTAATGACAGGAGCCCAAAATAATGGTCAGAACAGCCCACAAACAATAAATGATTCTAAATATAGACACACAGATAATTCCTAACAACAATGATCTTCACATCTTCTGTTATTCTTTGAAAAAGTGTCTTCAAAGTCATGTGAAAGAACACAAACAGAGAGATCTGTGTGGTTATGATCAAGGGATGTGAGGTGTTTTGAAACAGGCTTTGCAAGGTCTTTAATTTTAATAGTTCAAAAGTGCTCCCTTAAACACTCTGCTGGCCATCTCTGTATTTCACCTGTGCAGATGGCTGGACATGTCCTACAAGAAATGCAGTAGATAAGATTAATAGACTGGCCAGAGGCCCATTATTTAATATTGAATTTACCAGAGGGACCAGATACAATGGTATTATTGGTGTCATATATAAAAGTGACACAGTGGCAGCCATTACAGCTCAAAATGTCTGAGGAGCAATATGGCTCTTCTCCTTCTCCGCTTTGGACGTAAACGTTTGTGTAGGTTAGGTGGTGGATGGAAGGAGATCAGTGGAAAGTTAGAAAAAAAAAAGCTCACATGGAAGAATCAGTTTGCAACATGGGGAAATTTTGTTTGATGACCTGTGTGAGAGATAAGAGTGTTAAAATAAGTGGAACTGATGGAGTAAGAGTGCCAACAGGATATGAGTTTCATTATTGGTGTTCCTCTAAGGGTGTGTGATGTGTGTTCCCCCAGTCAGGGATTGTTCCTGCCTTGTGTCCTGTGCCTGATGGTATAGACTCCAGCTTCTCCGTGCCCCTGCTGTGGTTTAAATGGGTATAGAACATGGGTGACTGGATGGGTTCCTTTTAGAGCGGATGTTATGAAATCTACTCCTGGATTGAGTGAGGGCTCTGTCCACAACGTGAGAAGAGTATCCGCTGTCAATGAAGAAATTCCTCATTCTGAATGCTTCCTTAAAGGAATCAACCTATTCACTGCAGAGGTGATGGAGTCTATAGAACTGTGAAAGAGGCAGAGAGTTTTTAGCATGTCAGGGATGGAAGGCAATGTAGAGAATGTAACTGTCCGAGTCAGTTGACTGGTAATAGACTGAGATTTCAACACCCAGCAAAGCAAAATAATAGAAAGGCCGCTATTTAAAAATGGTAGAGTTGTGGTGGAAACATCAACTACTGTATAAACCTGAGAGATAGATGGTATAAGGGACAGCCAGGATGCCCACGAGAAGGGAAGGATGGGGGAAGACAACTACGCTTAGTCACTGCCTCCCCCAAGTCACTAGATGGGGATGTTCCTACAGCATAGCAGTGCCCCGGATACCCGCAGGGCACTATGGGATTTGGAGTTCGGCTTCACAGCCCTCTTGGGCACTGTGGGTGCCACCAGGAGACGGTGCAGGAAGACCTGGGGAGTCGTGCTTCCCTCATAGCCCGGAAGTACTAGTGAGGACGGAAATCCAGAAATTCTTCCTGGCTGAAGAAAACGCAAGTTCTCTATCTGACCCGAAAGTGCTGGCAAGCGAGCCACAGTCAGTTGGAGGTGGACAAAGCTTGCTGGGTTCACAGCAGTCCTTTATATAGTGTCCGACCTGGAAGTGCTTCTGTTCTTCTGTCCATGTTACTTGAGCTGCTGGCTGTCCCTTACAATGGAAACTAGTAAAATCATTAATAAATTCCTGTAGTTCCAGGAGAAAGAGGTGGCACCAACACAGTCGTCAATATATCTTTTGTACAGATTTGGTACAAAGCCTAGGTAGTACGAAAAGAAACCCATTTCTACCCAGCCAACAAAGCTGGTGGTACAGCAGGTCCCGTTCTAGTACCCATTGTAACCTGCTTTAGTTTAATGCCTTAAATTTACAATGAATACAGACAAATTTGACAACCTTAGTGTTAAGAATATACCGTGAACTATCTTAACAGTATTGTTAAAGTTAGCAGTAAAATTATTGGTTTGTAGCAGACCTCTGTCATTGAGCCATATCACAAAAAGGCCAGAAAGAAGGCCAACTGGATTCTTTCCCACAGTAGCCATCACATATGGAGGATTATTTGTGCAAAATTTTGCTGCTGATTGGTCATTTGATTAGATTCAGTTTTGGCATGAGTAATGAGTGGTTTTGAATCGAATTGCAATACACTTGGAGAAGCCACTAAGCAAAATGCAGTAGTTTGCTCTTCTATTACTTAAGACATGCGATATATATGGACAAGAATTACAAAGAAATAGTCTTTTCATAATGACAGGAAAATTGCATGTCATAGTGAAAACTAATCGATCAGGGTCAAAATGTTACCAGTATGACGTTTCTCTGCATAACCCCCCTACCCTTCCCCTCCTAGGCACCAAAGACGGTACCTCTGTACATAACATCAAAGTTAACTGTGGCACCCTGGCAAAAGACACACAGCTATGCCTGCTGCTTCCAAGTACTGTATATACCACATGCACTTCAGAACAGGTCATCCACCTGAAGCTAAACATGTTCAGGCCCGGCTGGTACTTGGATTGTAGACCATCTTCGAAAAGCTTGTGTTGCTGCTAGAAGAGGTGTTGGACAGGGCCATCTTACCGTAGGGACACAATGGGCACTGGCCAGGGGCCCCAGGAGCATAGCAGCCCACAATGTTTCTGATTTCTATGTATGTTTCTGTTTTGCTATCAAAAGAGGGGCCCCAGTGCACTACTTTGCCCCAGGGGCCTATGATGCGGTTAAGACGGCCCTTGGACATGTATAGGCACAACAGAGAGTTGTGGTCTGAATGTGGATCCCAATGTCCCAGTGCAGTGACAGGGACACTGTGCTGTGAAAATGACACCATCCTTGGGAAGAGATGAAAAACAAAAGTCCTGACTGTCTTTGGTCATAAGGATCCCTAGGTATCTTTCATAAAAAGTAGGGTGGTCCCCAATGTCCAAGCTAAATTGTCCATCAAGGCCTAGTCATTCTAGCCCCCTAATCATACCCTGTCTCTAATTGTCACTCTCTCTTTGTCTCCCCTTCACCACCTAATAGTTCATATGTGGTGAGCATACGGTTGCATAAATGGCTGCCATCGCAACATCCAGGTGGGTATTGATGCTTGCAGTGCCTCACCCCTCCCTATGTAAAGTGTTTTGAGCGTCTTGGAAAGAACTATATAAATGTATTGTCTTCTTCTTCTTAATAATAAAATAATAATACATTGTATTTATATAGCACTCTTCCCATTCTTCTTTTACTACTATCTTCTGTGAGGAAGCATCAAAAGAATAGAATTAGTCCATCAGTCATTATCTAACCCGCTTTGTTCTGAACAGCGTTGCAAGGGGTGCTGGAGCCTATCCCAGCTAGCACAGGATGCAAGGCAAGAATAAACCCTGAAAAGTCATTTGAAGGGCAGAATGCAATCAGAGAAGAGCATATGATCATCCAGGTTGGTAGTACACATTTGTGGAGGTTGAAGTGGCTCCCCACACTATATGTAAAGCACGCTGAGTAGTGAGAAAAGCGCTATGTAAATGTAAAGAATTATTATTATAGTGTATCTCTTCAGCCCTGAGCCTACTCCTTGGAGCTCTAAGTAGGCAGAGTTAACTCTAATGGGCGTTCCAAGTGGGTGGGGTTTACTCCAATGGGCGCCAATAGAGTCTAGCAGCAGACCTCCAAAGCTCCGTCTTATTAAAAAACTCCTTAGATTTGAGCTGTTGGGAGGAGTATCTGACTCCGATAATACCAAGTACCGCCGAGTAAGTTAACTCCACCTAGTTGGAGCTCCAGGGTGGAGGCTGTGGGCTGCTACTCCGCGCTCCTCCTTTGCACCTGGTAAAAGGGGCGGGGCCAAACCTTTACGGACAAGGTGGAAGGCGGGAGCTGCCCTGACGCTCTCCTCATGTTTAAGGAAGTGTGCGCAGATGTTGCAAGTTTGACAGAAGAAAGAAAGGGGCGTCTGTAAAACTGTTAGTGGAGCAGAATTTATTATTGGAAGCCTCCCTATTTGCACAGGCACTCCACCCTTTCGTTTGGGGTGCGGTACTTTGTTTTCGTTTACAAGCGGAAAAAGGAAAATAAAGAAAGAAAAAAAGGAGAAAACGTCCATCCTTAATCATGCCTGGAAAGAAAGTTTGCATCGTCGGCTCAGGAAACTGGTGAGCTTGAATTAAAAAAATAAAACTCAAGAGAGTTGCTATATTGTAGTGGGGAATGACAGGGAGATACACCGCCAAGGGTCAGTGGCATTTAGCTTCACGTTTAAATCGGTGAGGCAAAGCTACAATGGCGAAGACTCGGGACAAACCCCGTGGTCGCTGTGCAAGTGCCAACATTTGGGAGGATCGGCATATTTCAGTGCGCGTGTCCCGTTCAGCGTGATCCGAGTCACATGCCCGCTTGGAAATTGCGTGACTCGTCTGAATTCTTCGATTAGGCGCGGCGGGCACTCAGCGTGTCTCTGTCCCCTCATGCCCAAACAGCCCTTTGGCTGGAACGAGCGCCTCGGAGGCTCGAGGCGGCGAAATCGCGTGAGTGCCATGCCGTGCCACAAAGGCATTCACGAACTTAGGAATGTAAACGACAATTTGTGCACGGCATGTGCGATGTGCAAAACTAGTGCTCACTAACCGAGTTTTCCAGTGTTTACTGAGAGTGTTAATTCAAATTTCAGATGGATTGTTTAAACGAACAATCATCGCTGATTTATCGGGTTATCAATCCATCGGCACTTCAGTGCAGTAACTGAACCGCTGTATTGTGACATGCGCCTCTATGAATAACGTATTATTATAATTATTTGTACTGCACATGAAGTTGATTTTTCATTTGGGTAGCGTGCATTTCATGAGAGCAAGCTCCGTCGTTTTTAGTGTGGTTGGATTTTATTTTTCCTTCGTTACGTTTTCGTAATCTCCTAGAAATGTGGGTAACACTTGAGCTTAAGTACTGCAAAACTACACCCGTTACTCGTTTACCCATTTAACTAAGGATTAATTTTGTCTGCATTACATTTTTAAACCATCAATAAATAGTTATGCATCTCTGTGGCATATTAAGGGCCTTTGATACGCTGAATGTGAAGGATTCTCAGCAGGGGTGGATCTACTGTTTGCAGGTGATACCAAGATAGGTGGCTTTTCAAATACATTTGAATCCATTAAATCATCACAGAAGGACATGGACAGCATACAGGCTTGAGCAGATTTGTGGCAGATGAAATTTAATGTCAGTAAAGTAAAGTATTACACTCGTATCTATCTATCTATCTATCTATCTATCTATCTATCTATCTATCTATCTATCTATCTATGAGAAGGATTTAGGAGTCGTAGTGGACTATCAACTGCCAGACAGTGTTCAGAAGTCATAAAGAAGGCAAGCAGGATGTTAGGTTATATAGCGTCTTGCTGTGAGGAGTACAAGTCCAAGAAGGTTACACTCAAGCTTTCTAACACACTGGTGAGGCCTTGTCTGGAGTACTGTGTGCAGTTTTGGTCTCCAGGCTACAAAAAGGACATAGCAGTGCTAGAAAAAGGCCAGAGAAGAGCGACAAGACTGATTCAGGACTACAGGGGATGAGTTATTAGGAAAGACTAAAGGATTTAGGAGTCATAGTGGACTTGTCACTATCAACTACCAGACAGTGTTCTGAAGCCATGAAGAAGGCAAACAGAATGTCAGGTCATATAGCGCCATGATATGTGGAGTACAATTCCAAGGAGGTTCTGCGCAAGCTTTATAACATACTGGTGAGGCCTCATCTGGAGTATTGGGTGCAGTTTTGGTCTCCAGGCTACAAAAAAGGAAATATTGGCCCTAGAAAAAGTCCAGAGAAGAGCGACTAGGCTGATTCCAGGGCTACAGGGGATGAATTATTAAGAAAGATTAAAAGAGCTGAGCCTTTTCAGTTTAAGCAAAATAAGTTTAAGTGACATGATTGAAGCGTTTAAAATTATGAAGGGAATTAGTCCAGTGGACTTTAAAATGAGTTCATCAAGAACACGGGGACACTGTTGGAAACTTGTGAAGGGTAAATTTCGCACAAACATTAAGAAGACACTTGGAATAAGTGACCAGGTAGTGTGGTAGACAGTAGGATTTTAGGAACTTTCAAAACTCGACTTGATGGGTTTTTTTTTAGAATTAAGTGGGTAGGACTGGCGAGTTTTGTGGGCCTGTTCTTGTCTGGATTGTTCTAATGTACTATTAAATTAATGAAGCTTAAACATCAGGGACCCTAATTCTGGAGGTTGCCCCAGAAGTGACTTTAGTGCACATTGCTTAAAAATGTAAAATGTCTACTTTATGAGGAGTTTTAAAAAATAATAATATAGTATAACTAAGGGGGTTCGCCCCCTGCTCACTTCGCTCACCAACCCCCCCTTGCCTGTGCTACGCAGCAGCCATGTCACGTCTCTGAACGCACCCCAAGGAGACGGGGTCGCTCCTCCGAAACCCCCTCTTAAATGGTGATACAATGAGAAACAAATATATTTTTTTTTACCTCCTCTTTGCTCGATCAGCTGCTGGATTGTTGCTGCTGTATCTCACGCGGCGCTTCAAACATTTAAAAGCCTGTACAGCAGCTGTCCTGCTCTTTGTTTTTTATTTCCGGCCCCGGGAGTGGTTAAATCTCTTGGCACAAAGTCTTGTGTCACGGGACGTGAGTTCTTGATATTTTTTAGTTTATAATTTAAAAATGGAATAAGATTCTGAAAATCTAACAACATCACATTAAAGTTCGATAAATTCTGAAAAGAATGATATCAAACATATATATGTAGGTTTTAAAATAAGCCTGATTTAAAAGTGACAAAAAAGTGACATAAAATCGTTGCACTTTTAGGCTTAGGATTTTATATATAGAGAGTAGATTCAGTACAGCGATTTAAATCAAAATCTGAGGTGTAGTGGTTCAGCTATTAAAAAAGATCTGCCGTGGAACAACCCCATTGAAGAAGATAACAGTGGTTACCCAGTCCTCGTTGCTGGTTGTAAAGGGGCCCCCATAACAGTTCAGACTTCAGGGCCCCAGAAATGTAGGCTCGCTACTAATTCCCAGGTCTAATACTGATGTATGTCATATCAAGAGAGGCAAATATATAAAACTATGTTTGTCCCCGGGAGAAATTTGGCTTTTTATAGAAGGACTTTAAATAAATAAATACCGTAGATCGATAGATAAATACCTACTATCTAAACACACCAGAATAAACAAAAATGATTAATTTAAAAAGAAAGAAAAGAAAAACTTCTGACTTAGCAGTCCCAGTGAGGCGCTATACAGGCATATTATAAAGGCAGCCCCCCAATCGTATTTCTTGACACACTTCTGCTGAATAATTCGTTGGCTGAAAGTTCTCCGTGTTTGTGTGTCACAGAAAGGGTGTGCAGCGTTGTTCATAATGGCACTCAGTTTTGTTTTCATTCTCTCCTCCTCTCCTACCTCCAGGGGGTCCAGAGTTTGTCCCATTAACTGAGCCTGCCCTTTTAATTAGTTTGTTGATTCGGTGGGCCTCTCCCATTCAGTTGCAGATTTAGGTTCCCCGGGGTAAGGAGCAACAAATTTAAGAATGCGTTTATTCTGAGAGCTATACACATTTTGAATTTTGCTACTTGTAGGGATACTGTTGAATTCTGAAGTATTATTGTTCACCAAAAGTCAGAATTTCCAAGTTGGAATTTTCAACTGGAATGCCCTCTTAAGTTGGATTTCCAACTCAGAAACCCAGGGCTGGTTAAGTCTGACTTCAGATCATGACGTCAATTGAAAATGGCGACAAACTCAGCCCACTTTAGTCAAAGCTAGAGTTCTATACTGTTTATTAGCACTTCTGACATTGTTTTTGTGCCTCAATAAATCAGTCATACAAACAGTACAGTCCATCTCTTATGTGTGGGGATGTTGCTACTGTGTTTTAGATATGGAAAATACTGTCTAATGCAGGGGTCCCCAACTCCGGTCCTGGAGGGGGCTGGAGGCTTTCATTCTTACCCAGCGGTTCCCAAACTCAGCCCTGGGAACACCCTGTGGCTGCAGGTTTGTGTTCCAACCAACGTCTGTTTTTCATTGGACTCTGAGCCTAATTAAGTGAGTCATTATTTCCTAGTTTTTGTGTTTTATAGTCAATGTAGAAATTACAAACTAAGTTTGGTACATTTTTATTAAAATGTAATAAGCAGTTATATGGGGAATATGTAGGTTTTTTAAGTCGTTAACATTATTTTCAACCTAATTTTCATTCTGCTTTTCCAGGTGTTCTGGTTCTTTAATTGATTATTTACTAATTAGCGCATCTGACAGTGAAGTCGTTGCTGCTTTCATCATCCTGGGTGTTAATTGTCACTATTAGGGTTAAATGAAGGGAGAAAACTACACAGGAAAAAGGGAAAATAATAGGAAAGCAACAAAAGAGAGTTAATCATTTATAGCTTTAGAACAAAATAGAAATATTTTGAAATGTCTAAGAAGTGTAAAAACCATACTGTTGTGTTTTTCTGAATACAGAATAAGAGAAGAGTAAAAAAGACCAGCTAATTCAATGTTATTGATTATTATCACTGATTGTGAATATGGTTGGAACAAAAACCTGCAGCCAAAGTGGGTCCTCAGGAAAGAGTTGGGAACCACTGATTCTAACCCTTTTCTTAATTAGTGACCTGTTTTTGCTGCTAATTAACTCCTTTTGAATTCATTTTCATTGACTTGCTCTTGAAGACTCAGACCCCTTAATTGTTTCTTTTTTCTTAATTAGTAGCCAAACAAAAATGAGATACAAAATTAATCAAAACAACTGGTGACCAAAATACAATATCTGAAAATAAACAAAGATGAAGGTCTCAGGAATGTTGATCTGCTCAGGTCCCCAGTGCTCTTAGAAAAGAGAAAATCAACAATTTCAGAAATTCCTGCTAATGAACCACGAGAGCAGCAACAAGTCACGGAATTTAAGAACGGGATTAATTAACAAGACTCGGCGCCTAATTAAGTAACTGGTTAGAGTGAAATTGGTTGGAGTTTGAGGCCCTGACTTAGTTGGTCTTCTGTTGGTTCACTCACTTCACATTTCATTTCTGTTTGGGTGCTGTTTAAGGAAAGAAATGAAGCAACTCAGAGGAACGATGAAGAAATTCAGGGGAACAAATCTTTAAAGAAACAAGTCAATTAAAATGAATCCAAAAGAAGTTAATTAGCTGGAAAAACGGGTCACTAATTAAGAAAAGGGTTAGAATGAAAACCTGCTGCCACTGGGGCTCTCCAGGACTAGAGTTGGGGACCCTTGCTGTAATGCGTTGTTATCTGTGTATATAATACGCTACCATGGCTGTTCATTTGCCTGTCCAGGATTTTAAATCACCTTGTAGCTCACAAACCGTTTGACTTATTGACTTGAAATTTGGTACACATACGTTACGTGACGTCTACTATCCACTTTCAGGGTGAGGATTGACCTCTGAGGTTATTCCTCTTTTTATTTTTATTTTATTTTATTGTAGAATCAGCTCTCAGCAGCGGCCAGCAGGGCAGCTGTGTGGCGCATGCGTATGGGCGCTGTTCTCATTCCCTACCACCTTCGCCGTCACTTCCCCTACCCCTTCATATCTTAAATCATTCTTGAGGCAGACTGAAGACTTAAGTGCCAGCTTAAGTGAAAATTAAAAAAAAACGTACAAAGTAACTGCAACACAAACACTGACTTAATCAGTTTAAATGCGAAAAGATGCCGATGGAAGAAGAGAAGAAGCAGGCCGCTAGGGTGGAGAAACGAAGAGCTGCCCAGGAAGCAGCAAACGCATCAACCTATGAGCAAACGAATGATAAACGTACAGAGAAAGAGGTTGAAGACTAGGAATGCTCAAGTCAAGTGTAGTCGCCGTTACTGGTCTTTATATATAATACACAACCGTGGCTGTTCATTTGTCTGTCCAGTATTTTAAATCACCTGTAGCTTGCAAACTGTTTGACTTATTGACCTGAAATTTGGTACTCGTATACTATGTGACGTCTACTATCTGCTTTCGGGGGTGATGACTGACCTCCAAGGCTATTCCTCTTTTTATGTTTATTTTATTGTAGAATCAACCAGCAGGGTGGCCGTGTGGCGCATGCGTACAGGCACCATTCTCATCCCTGCCACCTTCGCCGTCACATCCCCTTCCTCTTCATATCTTAAATCATTCTTGAGGCAGATTGGAGATTTAAGTGCCAGCTTAAGTGAAAAATTTAAAAAAAACGTTCTAAGTAACTGCAACACAAACACCGACTTAATCAGTTTAAATGTGAAAAGATGCCGACAAAAGAAGAGAAGAAGCGGGCCGCTAGGGTGGAGAAACGAAGAGCTGCTCAGGAAGCAGCAAGCGCATCAACCTCTGAGCACACGAATGCTAAACGTACAGAGAAAGAGGATGAGAACGAGGAACGCTCAAGTCAAGTGTATTCGTGCAGTGCGCCGTTACTGGTCTACTATATTTTCGGATTTAGCAAGGACAACAAATGTTTTCATGGACTGTCCATATTCGTTTTCTGAATGTTTTACTGGCACCCATTCAGCTCGGGTGTGACGTCATTCCCAGCTCTCTGACAAATTAAATGGAATGCAGCATAAATAGCAAAACTAATATGCTCACAAAAGTTGCTTTTCTTTGAACATCGACTAACCTGTATAGTGACACATCTGACGCACCAAAGCACTGATGACCGTAACCACATAACTTACAGGAGCCACGTTTCATTACAGCCATCGGCATGTCATGGCAACAGGGAAATGAGAAATGAGCAGTTAAGGCAAACAGTTAAACAAGTGAACCTAATTACAACAATAGTACCTAAACTCAATTGTTACCGAAGAGAGAATATGCAAACTCCAGAAGCTAGAAATTGCCGTATTTAAAGCCATTTGCTAAATGAGTTAATGTAAATATACTAAAGTGCCTGTGCCCTCCTGACTGGAGCAAAGTGCAGAACATGTGTGCTTGTTCAGCAGGATACCATGGGTGTGATTTTCTTATTATTTGCCAATTGATATGAGCATAGAATTTAAATCTGAGATAGTGGAAGGACGCCAGAGAATTGCGACATCTGAATAGGTAATGAGATCTCAGTTTCACAAATGACATGTTGTGACTTTGGAACCCTTTCACTGCCTTTTATCTCCAAAGATAATGTAGGCAGCAATGAAATTCAATCCATATTCAGTATGTTACTGTTGGTCTGTGTATTTAATAAGTTTTCCACCCATATACACTACTTGTCAAAAGTTTAAGAACACCTCGGTTTTTTCAGTTTTTAAGGAAATTCAAGCAGTTTTATCTCGAATTCTGACATGGCCAGGAGGTAGGTTTTGGCTCAATGTCTTGCTGTAGGATGAACCCAACACCTATTAGACGCAGACCAGAAGGTATTGCGTGGTGCTTCAAAATACGGTGGTAACCCTTTTGATTCAGAGTGCAAGTCGCCAACTCTGCCTCCAGTTAAAGAACCCGAGACCATCACACGTCCTCCTCCTCCAGGTTTGACAGTTGGTGTCACACACTGAGGTACCATCCTGACACCAACTCGACGGCGTACAAACACCCTGCATCAGCGGCGAGTCGAAGATTTCAAATTTGGATTCATCGGTCCATAAGAGTTTCATCCAGTCTGCAGTCGTCCACAGCTTATTTTTCTAGGTCCTATTGTGTCCTTTAAGGAATGGCTTTCTTCCTGTCACTCGCCCTGTCAAACCTGCACCACAAAGTCTCCTCTTCACAGTCCAAACTGACACTCACTTTTGTCGCCCTGCACTGTTAAGCTATTGTGATGTGAGGCGCCTGTGACCACGCAAGCTGGTGACCCCTCAGAAACTCGTCTTCTGATTGGCTGGTGACTTTGGAAGGAACTCTGGTAGGAAGAGATCTGGCTGAGTCAGTTTCCAGTTGCCTTTGGTTTGTGTAGGACACCATTGGACTCACCGACACTTTGATTTTTTTTTTTGCAAGTTCTCTAAATGAAAGGCCTCCACTTCTAAGGGTAGTAATGCTCTGTCTCATTTCATTTGTAAAATTGCTGTATTCCTGCCATTATCTCTCTAATATTGCCCAAGTCGTACTTCGGAGGGTGTAGTAACACAGTCTGCTCCAACTGTGCTATAAGGCACACAGAGGGTTTGTAAGTAATCAACAGAGGTTGGGACACCTGTGCAAATTGTTTGCTTGAACTTGCAAGGCTTCATTTACTTTAATTGCTGCAGGCTGTAACCTATTAGTTGTTCCCTGAAGAAGGCCTGACCGACTCAAACAGAGGCTGGCTTTCTTCCTGCCACTGACCCTGTCAGGCCCACAGGACAAAGTCTTCTCTTTACAGTCTAAACTGACACTCGCTTTTGTCACCCTGCACTGTTGAGCTGTTGTGATGTGATGCACCTGTGACCACACAAGCTGGTGACCCTCAGAAACCCGTCTTCTGAATGGCTGGTGATTTTGCCTCTACCAGATTCTCGTCCTATCAGAGTTTCTTCCATTTTCCAGTTGCCTTTGGAATGTGTAGGACACCTCTGGACTCACCGACACTTTGATTTGTTTTTCAAGTTCTCTAAATGAAAGGCCTACACTTCTAAGGGTAATAATGCTCTGTCTCATTTCATTTGTTAATTGCCGTTTTCTTGCCATTGTCACTGTAATATTGTCCAAGTCGTACTTCAGAGGGTGTAGTAACACAGTCTGCTCCATCTCTGCTATAAGGCACACAGAGGGTTTGTAAGTAATCAACAGAAGTTGGGACACCTGTGCAAATTGTTTGCTTGAACTTGCAAGGGCTTCATTTACTTTAATTGCTGCAGGCTGTAACCTATTAGTTGTTCCCTGAAGAAGGCCTGACCGACTCGAATGGAGGCTGGCTTTCTTCCTGCCACTCACCCTGTCAGACCCACAGCACAAAGTCTCCTCTTCACAGTCCAAACCGACACTCACTTTTGTCACCCTGCACTGTTAAGCTGTGATGCGCCTGTGATCACACAAGCTAGTGACCATCAGAAACTCATCTTCTGATTGGTTGGTGACTTTGACTTGGCCAGATCTCTTCCTATCAGAGTTTCTTCCAGTCTCCAATTGCCTTTGGATTGTGTAGGACACCACTAGACTCACTGATATTTAGATTTTTTTGCTGTTTCTCTAAATGAAAGGCCTACACTTCTAAGGGTAATAATTCTCTGCCTTATTTCATTTGTTAGTTGCTGTTTTCTTGCCATTATCACCGGAATACTGTCCAGTTCGTACTTCAGAGGGTGTAGTAACACAGTCTGCTCCAACGACACACAGAGAGATTTTGAAGTAATCAACAGAATTTGGGACATCTGTGCAAATTGTGTGCTTCAACTTGCAAGGCTTCATTTACTTTAATGGCTGCAGAAACTGTGTAGCTGTTCCCTGAAGAAGGCCCATTTGTAATATTGTGAAATTTCCTTTTTTGTTGCTTTGCGTCCTCCTCCACCATAATGTGTCGTCTATGGGGGAGGAGCGAAAGCTTTAGATTTCTCAAAAATTTCGATCTCCAGTTTTCAACAGATCTCGATGTTTTAGGGTCCCCTGATACCGAAAACATCAATATCTCGATGATGGGTGTGTGTCTGTGTGTCACAGTTTCTTGAGGATGGTCTGGAGCTAAAATGGCTGGATGGAAAAAACACCAAACTCGAAACTTAAGCCTGTTATGAGATGATGATGTGCTGATTAGTTTTTGAGCCAAATCGTGCAAGAGAAAGTGGCACTCGAGAGGAACCCTCAGATACCGGAATTCTGCAATTAATGATGAATTCTTCTCATCATTTGCTATCGTAACGACCCAGTTTATGATGAGAAAGATCAATATTGGAGCAGTAAACAATTACTTAAATGTTATAGAATAGTTCTGGTAACTTGGTTCCTAGGGTGCAAAGTCTTCTGACACTGATGTCTGAATTTTTTAGTTTTTGCTAAGCTAAACTTTAAATTTAAACCACTGGCAGTTTACTTATTACTTTTTTGTAATTTTAGGTCAGTCATTGCATTTCAAGTGAATACATTTGAAGAAAAACTTGAAAAACTGAGGTGTTGTAAAACTTTTCACTGGTAGTGTATATAACCTGTTTATGAAATGTTATTTTATATACAGTGCCCTCCATAGCGTTTAGGACAAAGACACACTACAGATCCCAGCATGCCCTGCGACTGTCCGTGTATTTATCCTAACCCAGGGATACTGCCATCTAGTGGATCTGAAGAGAACATAGCCACATCCCTTTGGCTCCCCCCTTTCCTCCTGGCAGAGTAAATATCCCTGCTTCATCCCAGCCAGGATATCAATAAACTCTTTATATTGTTAGCATCTTCTGCCAACCTCCTGGAGAGAACATGAGATGTCCTGTTTTTTAATTCACCATGGTCACTTGGTCAGGTAATGGACTACCCCCTCATCCTGAATGAGGTTCTGTCCCTCGCACAATATTGACATAAAGAAAAGAATCAAAAATGAACAAAAAAAGAATTTAAACACATGCCAGAGGAGAGAACTCTGTCTGAAATATAATAGCAATATAAAGTGAATTTAGTTTTTTATATAAAACTATCATGGATCTAAAATGTTTAAATATGTCTTTTAATATATGTTTATTTGTTTTGTTTTTTTCAAGGGGATCAGCCATTGCTAAAATTATTGGCCATAATGTGAAAAAATCGAACCGTTTTGAACCCATCGTCAATATGTGGGTGTATGAAGAAATGATAGAAGGCAAGAAGTTAAGTGAGATCATCAACACGGAGCATGAAAATGTGAAGTACTTACCGGGACACAAACTGCCAAAAAATGTGGTAAGTTGTATGGGAAAAAAAATCGGGAGTGGTCTCCCCTCGACTTCCTCATATACTTAGATATCCATCCATCCATTATCCAACCCGCTTTATCCTAACACAGGGTCATGGGGGTCTGCAGGAGCCAATCCCAGCCAGCACAGCAGAAACAAACCCTGGGCAGGGCGCCAGCCCATCGCAGGCCACACACACACACCAAGCACACACATGGGACAATTTAGGATTATCAACGCACCTAACCTGCGTGTCTTTGGACTGTGGGAGGAAACTGGAACACCCGGAGGAAACACATGCAAACTCCATGCAGGGAGGACCCGGAAAGTGAACCCAGGTCTCCTTACTGCGAGGCAGTAGCGCTACCACTGCGCCACTGTGCCGCCCTGTACTTAGATATGGGGATGAATATTTGAGGAGTAAGCTACAAGACAATGATTACATTTTTATATTATGTACATTGTGGGGAACAGCCCGGACACAGACAGGCAGACATGATGGTTTTACCACACACGTGTTTATTCTTACTATATACAGTGCACATACCCAGTGCTTCGGCACCAATCACCCCTTTAAGTCCTGGTCACCACACAATGCCTTATCAGTCTCTGGTCCGCCTCCACTCCTCTCCACCAAGCTTCGTCCTCTTCCACCCGACTCTCGCTGTTGACTGGAGGGAGGCGGCCCCTTTTATTCCCCCCGGAAGGACTCCAGGTGGATTCTGAGGGCTCATAGCCACACCCCTGTGTGGTGGAAGCTCCCATGGTGAAGCCGGAAGTCCACCGGGTGTCTTCAAGTCTCTTCCCCGCCCCGTACTTCCCGGTGTGGCAGAAGTACTGAGGGCCAACACTCCCAAGGCATTGGGGCGCCCCCTGGCGGTGACCACGGGCCCCTACAGGGTTGAGCTTCCAAGCTCCGTACCCGTGGTCCCCAAAGCCCCTCTCGTGTCCTGGAGGAGGCACAAGCCCTCCTCCACTCCTCCTGGGCGTCCCGGCCGGGCATGGACACCGGCCGGGCACCACAACATTAAATAACCATCAACAACAAATCAAATCAAATTAATAATATATTGAACAATTACTATAAAAGTAAAGTTGAATAAATCGAACTCAGCAGCTGCATGAATAAAAGGTAAAGTACCACTTCCAGTTAACGGAAATAGCCCAAAAGTTGATAGAAATCTACATTTTGTACATAATACTTATATGCAAAATTTTGTTGACCGAAGTAAAAGCGTACTCAGGTTATCATGTTTACATACATACACACACACACAGACAGACACACACACAGACATTTTTGGAGGATTCCAATTCTTTCCCTATACTTCGTATACGAGAAAGTCAGGGAGGTGTAAAACATCGAGATTCATCAAAATCTCGACATCAAATCTTTGGATGATTATAATACTTTCCCCATACTTCATATACAAGGAAGTCAGGGAGGTATAAAACATCGAGATTCTTCAAAATCTCGACATCGAATCTTTGGATGATTCTAATACTTTACCCACACTTTGTATATGAGAAAGTCAGGGAGGTGTAAAACATCGAGATTCATCAAAATCTCGACATCAGATCTTGGGATGATTATAATACTTTCCCCATACTTCATATACGAGGAAGTCAGGGAGGTGTAAAACATCGAGATTCATCAAAATTTTGACATCAAATCTTTGGACGATTACGATATTTTCCCTATACTTTGTATACGAGAAAGTAAAAAGAATAAATAATAAAAGAGAGAGAAAGAAGGCCAGACATATTGTCAGATATACAGATTATCTTTTCAGCCAACACTCGTGATTGGTGGTTTTGGTGGCTCACATACCTGCATCAGCAAGTTCCTCATCTGATATCTTGGCCTAAAGCATGGATTTTATTAGCGTGATGTTGGTGGACTTTGGCTGCTGTCTCCTGTGTATTGTAGTTTGCAGTTTTGTGTGAATATATCTGCCCTATGGTGGAAAAAAATATACTGATGGGAAAAAGAGACATGTTCAGGAGTGAGAAAACTCTCATTTTAGCTTATGTATTTCCGCAAAATATTCTACTTTTTGTATTAGCCCCCTAAATAGCAGTACAGCTTGTGTGGGGATGCATGGCAACTTATTAAACAAACAAAATCTCAGTGTGCGCTTTTACCCAGGGAAGTCCTGTAATCTTGTCACTTTTAAAAAGGTCACAGAAAGACAAAGGCCACACTTAGTCACGCGTCAAGTGTGACCAGAGGCAACGCAAAGAGCCACTGGCATGCTGCAGTCAGGCCTTTTGTAAGTACGTGTTGCCAGACGCTGTGGCTGATCGACTGCAGCAAACAAGAAGGCCAAGTGACAAATCAAGATTTTGTCAGCCTTGAATGACCACATCAGGCAAATCCATATGAGAGATCATTTCAGATCAGCCTTCTACCACTGCTGCCGAAACTGCTGACAGATACAATGGCTGCATTAGTGACAGGATACTGAAGGCCAGGGCTCCATATTCCTGCTGTTAGGGCTTGTCACATACCTTCCGTTCTCACCTGACCCTGCAGCAGGACCACACCAGGCCACACATAGCTGGTTACAAATGTCCTGAGCAATAGATGCTGGTGCTGCCTTGGCCTGCACTCTCACTTGACCTTCATTTTCAGTTTACAGCCAGCCCTTGAGGTTCATGGGTTTATGATTCACAGATCTGTTTATTCACAGGATTGTCTTAATAATGAAACTGAAATTAGTGAACAGGAAAGATACCATTCCCACTATCCATTTAACTTAAAAACTGGTTGAGAGTCATGTCTTTAATTCAAATGCACAGCATTGTGGGAATGATAAAACATCACACCCAACCAATAAATGAAGGGGATAGGCAGATCTTCAAGTCAGATGCACAGCACTGTGTGAAGACTGTCTTTTCAGGAAGTGACTATTAATAATATTTTAGCAATGACCGTATGAATGGATATTAAACATATAGATTATGCAACATGAGTTACGTGAGATTTTTTTTTCTTCCCATGGACGTTTTTTCACATCGTTTGCCGTTGTCCATAATTAGTCACACCCTAATGTTAAATGTTGAGTCTGAATATTCAAGATGTACTTTCTCTACAAAACCATGAGATTAAAATTTTTTCTTGGTCACCACTACTAACTATATGCAGTAAGTTACATTTTTACATTTTAAAATATTGTTTTTGAGTGGAGTATTTTGTGCATGTGAGATTTTTTTTTACTTTTTTCTTACCTTTTTAGGTTGCAGTTCCTGATATAATTGAGGCATCGACAGGTGCGGATATTCTGGTCTTTGTGCTTCCCCACCAGTTTATAGGGAAACTGTGTGATCAGATGAAATCCAAGGTCAAACCTGGCGCTATCGGCATATCGCTTATCAAGGTAAAGTTGAGCCATGGGATCCATAATAACATCTGTGTTTATTGCAGTTTGGAGGTACAGAAGGTAGAAAGTGGTCTAGCGGTCCCAATTGTCATGTACTTGTGCAATACAAACCTTGATAGAGCTCAAGAGTTTGGTGTAGTGTTACTTAACCTCTAATTAGTGAAATGATACCTGAAAATGGGTCATTTATATATATATATATATATATATATATATATATATATATATATATGTGTGTGTGTGTGTTTATGTATGTATGGTCCAGCATCACTTCCGAACGGCTGGAGCGATTTTTATGAAAACTTGGTACACATGTTTCTCATTGGTCGACTAAAAATACTGTAGGGTGAAATCTGCCCCTAACCCACCCCTTCTGGGTAGGGTGAGGGCTGATCTTGCAGTCTAGTATGCTTGTTATTATTCAGTTGACATTCGGAACGACCACCAGAGGGCGAACTGGAAGGGACTGTCAGCATTCTTTATCTTTGAGTGCCACTGCACCCCTGTTGCTTTTGAAGTTAAATAGAGTTAGCCGGATTGGCATCCAAAATAGTTTGGAGATTCGTTCTGTCTTTGTGACTCGAACAGCCATATATACACACAAGTGCTTTAGGTATAACACAGCCTGAAACTCAGCACTTCAAGAGACTTACTTATTATCGGTACGAACAACATACAATGTTTTAATGATATCTCAGACCTAAATATTACTTTTGGTCTATAAGAATACATTTAAACATACTAAGGCTCAGCACTCTTGACTATAGGCCATTTATCAGCAAAGAATGCCTTACTTTACGTACTGTTCCCTACTATTGAGTGGAGCTCTCACCCTCAGCCTTAATAACCTCGCAGCACAGAGGTAATGGCAAATCTCCGGCTGCACTGGTTGCTCAAAGAAATCAATCTTATTACTTCAATCACTCTATAGACATTAAGACAAAGCAAAGAAAGTTAAAAGCAGCATGGTATTTATTACAGGAATAATAATAATAACACGGGAACAAAGAATAATAGAAAATAAGTACTGATAGTAAAGTCTGAATATATATTGTCTTTAGAAAAAGCTTACGAAAAAAAGTAGAAATGACAAGGAAGAATGTCCCAGGGCGGCGTTTGATTTAGCAATCGATGTTCATGAAAATGCTGTTAACTGACGATCGGATGAAAACTGGTCATACGTGTCTTTGTTGTCTTCTCTTGACGTCACTCTTCCGTTGTCGATGTTTCTCTTCTTCTTCGTTGCTTTCAAATGAGGCATATTTATTATAAAGTTTCATGCCGTGGTTTCACAACACATGAATGTTCCATGCACCTGATTGGCTGGCTGTCAATATGATGGATGAATTTTGCTCAAACTCTTTAATCTATCTTTTCCCAGATAATAAAGTTTTTTGATATTGCCTCATGTCCTCCTTTCCCAGGCTATAAACCAAATTGTTGTCCCAGATGACCATCCATAAAGTAATCAATAGCCTGAGGTCTTCCTTTCCCAGGCTGTAATACCAATTTAGCACTATGCTGTGAACAACTGTTATAAAAGTGAGGTGTAAGGGAAGAGGATATGCCTTTTTATTATAATGCCTCCTACATCTGAATTCATCTTGTTGGGACTGAGCAAAATATAATAATAAAAACAGAGAGAATAATTTGTAGATTTTATACACCGTAACAGTTGCATAATGTAACATACCCAGCGGTTCACCCCAACTAGTCCACGACTCACTTCGACAAAATCAAACCGGTTGCAGGTGCGGGCTTCAGTGTGCATGAGAGCTGACATCCAATGAACGAATCTGGAAGAACGACGTGTGACAATTTATTTCGCCGAATGAACCTGCAGAAAAAAAATTGGTGCTTTATCTGTGCTGTGTACAGCACAGATGGGTACTGTGCTGGGTACTGTCGCCTTTGAAGTAATTTCCTTCCGCCACTATGCTTTTAATTAGACAGCGTTGCCGTTGCTGGAAGCAAACCTGGAACACTAAAACGACTGAATGGAACTCAAGAGTATTCCAGAAACAAATTGTTACACCTCATGGAATTTACGACGATGAATAAGGAATGTGGACCTCACCAACAGAAGAGAAGCCCATCTTTCTAATGTCTCGTGTTTTACATGTCACAATACAATTGCAGAAAAAACAAATAGCAGAGGTTGTGGCTAATTTTTGTGCAGCGCTGGCTCCATCAAGCAGCTTGTTAACATTGCCTCTTCCAGCTTTTGCCATCGGGCACGAGATACAGAGCAATGAAAACCAGGACAAACCGCCTTAAAAACTGCTTTTATCCAAAAGCAGTCATGGCCCTGAACTCAGAATAAAACTGCTCCATATCCATCCATATCCATCCATTTTCCATCCCGCTGAATCCGAACACAGGGTCACGGGGGTCTGCTGGAGCCAATCCCAGCCAACACAGGGCACAAGGCAGGAACCAATCCCAGGCAGGGTGCCAACCCACCGCAGGACACACACAAACACACCCACACACCAAGCACACACTAGGGTCAATTTAGAATCGCCAGTCCACCTAACCTGCATGTCTTTGGACTGTGGGAGGAAACCGGAGTGCCCGGAGGAAACCCACGCAGACACGGGGAGAACATGCAAACTCCACGCAGGGAGGACCCGGAAAGCGAACCCAGGTCCCCAGGTCTCCCAACTGCGAGGCAGCAGCGCTACCCACTGCGCCACCGTGCCGCCCCTGCTCCATATCATTCTCCCAATGTGCAATTTAGACCTTAAGTCAACCAGTGCCATTTGTATATTTTGTAAAGTACTTTTATTACTATTCGGTTTATTATTTTCTCTCTTCTTGTCTTTTTAACTCTTATGCCTCACACTGAGTCGACTGCACCTTCAGTTTCGTTGTTCCTTTGTAAACGTGACAATGACAATAAATATCTATCTATCTATCTATCTATCTATCTATCTATCTATCTATCTAATCCTGCCAACTACGCTAAAATAAATCTATCTATCTATCTATCTAAGATGGCCGAGTGGCCCGGACAGGAGGCCCCAAATAAGCGGACAGCTGTCCCGACCGGACATGGACTTTATGCCTTCCCTGGCCACGACAGAAGAAGACAAGGAGATGTTTATTCTCCCCCTCCAGGTGCTAGATGGCAGCAGCCCTCCATATCTGCGCCCATTCAGGAACCAGCAAGGAATGCCGGTAGTTGTACTCTGGTAGCAAAGCCCTGCTGGGGTCTGTGGGTGCCGCAATGGGGTGCTGCAGGGAGACGGTGGCTCTGAGTGGCGGAGTGGTGGTTCTGAGGCTAAGGATCTGCGCTGGTATCCAGAAGGTTGCCGGTTTGAATCCCCGTCACTGCCAAAAGAGATCCTACTCTGCTGGGCCCTTGAGCAAGACCCTTAACCTGTAATTGCTCCGGGGCGCTGTACAATGGTTGACCCTACGCTCTGACCCCAAGGGGTATGCGAAAACTAACAAATTCCTAATACAAGAAAGTGTATAAGGTGAAATAAAGAACAAAAAAAAATATGGGACTTCCATCGGAAAGTGGCCCTGACACTGGAAGTACTCCCAGGTCCTTAATAAGAGCAGTCGGATCTGGAGCTGGGAGGACATGGAGCAACACTCGACTGGAGGAGGGCAGTGTGGTAGTGAGAAAAGAGAGAGTACTGTGAGTAGAGAGAATCTGTTATTTGTGCTCATGTTTTGCAACTTTGAAAGTAATTTTAGTTCATAAACCTTCTATTATTTGAACCCGGGACTCTTTGTGTTCGGGTTTGGGGCTGGCTGACGGGCCCGGTTTCTATCACAGCTGTCCCAAAAAGGGGTGAGCATGACTGTGCGGGAAGGTCAGCACGCAGCTGGTAAACGTGACATGCCCAGTGATTTTACAATCAGGTAAACCGACATGGTTACATTACTTTGGTTTTTTGCAGCACAGGCAGGTGAAGTGACTTCCTCAGGGTCACACAGTGGTGTCAGTACCAGGATTTGAACTGACAAGCTCCGGGTTTGCTGAAATATTACTGAAGAATGAAAAAAAACGAAAACGGGCAAATGGGGCTATGCATACAAATGTCCATCCATCCATTATCCAACCCGCTATATCCTAAATACATGAGCCAATCCCTGCCAACACAGGGCACAAGGCAGGAAACAAACCCTGGGCAAGGTGCCAGCCCACCACAGGGCGCACACACCCACACACACGGGACAATTTAGAATCGCCAATGCACCTAACCTGCATGTCTTTGGACTGTGGGAGGAAACCGGAGTACCCGGAGGAAACCCAGACAGACACGGGGAGAACATTCAAACTCCACGCAGGGAAGCGAACCCGGGTCTCCTAACTGGCACCTTTCACTGCACCACCATACTGCCTGCATACAAACTTAAAAGGTTTAAATAAAACAGAAATATATACCTTTATTTTTACTTCCTTAACTTGTGGAGGGTGTATCCTGCAGCAAAGCCCTAAGTTTCTTCATGAAAGCCCCTTTCAGTCAATAAGCCTTAAAAACAGGTGTAAAGCTAAACTTGCAGCACCGCTATTCAATTACACTCGCCTAACGCCTCTCCTAAGGGGACATACTGTGGGATCTGGGCATCCGTCAAAGCACCAATCACAGGCCCGATTAGAAAGCGGGAAGCTGTGATTTGTCGTCTCCCTCCCATGTAACAATCACAGCCCGTGTTATTACGCACTATGTATGTATGTATATATGTATATGTGTGTGTTTATGTATGTGTGTATATGTATGTGTATATATATGTTGATATGTGTATATATATATGTGGATGTGTATATGTATATATATATATATATATATATATATATATATGTATATGTAGATATGTGTATATGTAGATGTATATGTATAAATATGTTTACATAACCTCTTTAACACACTACTTCTCCGCTGCGAAGCGCGGGTATTTTGCTAGTATTACATGAATGTAAACTGAATTTGCGTACAACTGTGCTACTACTATTTAGTGTAAATATTTAGAATATGCACAGTAGGTTCCTTTTCTAATCCTTTTGCATTGTGATGGTAACAAGCATGTAGTCTAGTGATGGTGATCCTGCTACTATGATCAACTTGTGTCATATTTCGATGATTGTATTTAACGAGTAAGCGAGTCAAAGTTGATCTTTTTTTTTTAGATCAATGCCATAAAAATGAAAGACCTCTGAAAAGCAGCCTCTCTCATTTCAATGTTTCACAGGGTGTGGATGAAGGCCCTGATGGCCTGAAGCTCATCTCTGATATCATCCGGCAGAAAATGGAAATCGAAGTGAGCGTGCTGATGGGTGCCAACATCGCCAATGAGGTGGCAGCGGAGAATTTCTGCGAAACGACAATAGGTCAGTGATGGGTATGGTATAGAGAAAGGGATGGCAAGCTGTAAAAAATGTGACAGTTGTACAACTTAACTTGAGGAGGATGTATACTTGAGTGTCGTGCTTACTCCCTGAAAAGCAGTTCCTACTTACACTTCACGACGGTGTTTGTAGCATGCGAGAACGGAAAACGATCCACTTCCTGTTTACATTCTATAGGCACAGGGTTGGCAGACGTCCCATACATACGGGACATGTCCCATATTTGATCATTTCGTCCCATGTACTGACCTTTCAGGGACACCCAAATGTCCCGTATTTAGTTCATTTACAAATTTCGTAATAAAAATATATTTTTACTACCTTCTTACGGTACTTAGTTGTAACTTTATAAGTAATTATACTTTCTTTTCTCCGATTCTCTTGATGAAAATAACCCAAACGTAACAAGGAAACGAGTGTTTGCTGCCTGTTTGCAGCTTGTACTCTTAGGGCTCATTTATACTCCACGCTCAGAACGTGTACGCGCCTGCATCATTGCTGCCACGCGTTTTCAGTGTTCATTTGATGTGTCCTCTGAGCAGGTCCTCAGAAATTAACGCAACGCGTGCATGAGTTGCAGTACCAGCAAAAAGTCGGGGGGGGCGCAGTGTGTTAAAAGTCGGAATGAGACGTCAGAGTCTCTGGTTACTATCTACATTAGACAGAAAGCCTCTTTGTGGATCCTACGAAATCGGTGTGCGCGCTTCGATGTTTGATGAATGGTTCGATGTGGTGAAGCAAAATGCCGACATACAGATGCATTCGTGGTGCTTTTATATTCAAGCGTTGCATATTCCCGATCGTAATGACACGATACATTTTAAAAGTCTCACATACCGTCTACTGTGCCGTCTTTTTTTTCTGGGGCTTCCTCCGGTACTGACAGCAGCGGCAAACAGCAATAGATCACCACACTGAGCACATTAAATGTAATAATAAATAATAATAATAATTCATTACATTTATATAGTGCTTTTCTCAGTACTCAAAGCGCTATCCACACAGGGAGGAACCGGGAAGCGAACCCACAATCCTCCACAGTCTCCTTACTGCAAAGCAGCAGCACTACCACTGCGCCACCTGTGAGGACAATGTATGATATTCCAACTCTCTGCACATTTAGAATCCTTAGATTTATACTTGATATCACTTTCATGATGAAATGCATTGCAGTATGTAAATTTTACAGATAAATCGATAATTTCATTTAAATAATGAATACTGTTAATGGGGGTGACACGGTGGCAGAGCGTTAGCACTGCTGTCTCACAGGGAGTCACGTCGCTGATATTCCCTGCCTGGAGTTCACATGTTTTTGCTGCTGGGTTTCCACAGTGTGCTCCGGTTTTCTTCCAAAGATATGCAGATTTGGTGACAGTAAAATGACGCCATTGTGTTTGAGTGTGTGCTTGTATTCACCTTGTGATGAGCTGATGCCTCGTCCAGGGATTGTTTCAGCCTCGTGCCCAATGCTAGCTGAAATGGACAAATCCCTGGACTGATGGATTTAATCATTAAACATCCTTTTCAGAGATATTGTGGTAAGGTGTCATCAGACTTTAATGGCTGTTCCAGGCCATTCACAACACAGCGAAGCCGAACCTGTTCTCCCCGTGATAATATCTCGCACTGCCACCTGCTGGATTCCTCCAGATTTACGTAAAGTACGCGCGCAAGTATAAACTGTACAACGCTTGCGTAGCAGGAGCGTCCGCTGCAGCATGCGTCGCGTCGTGTGAAGTATAAATCCGGCCTTACCGTTCTGCTCTCCAGCTGCGCTGCTGTGCAGTTCTGGATCAGCACTGCAACGTACAGCGACTGTCAACAAAGGGTGTTGTTGCTACTCGCCACGGCCCACTATTTTTCTAACTGCCTGTATTAAATAATAATAATATTTCTCTGTTGTCTGCATGAAATAATATTTTCAAATGATTTCACTTTTACAGAATTTTTTTTAGCTTGTATTAAATAATTTTCAAATGATTTTACTTTTGTTTTCCTCATAACCCATTAAAATCCTTGCTTTATGTTTTTAACTTATGTCTCTACTTTTATATAACAGATTGGTCTGGGTGTGTAGGGGGCATTTATATATATATATATATATATATATATATATATATATATATATATATATATATATATATATATATATATATATATATATACATATACAGGTACTTGTCGACTTACGACCGCGATTGGTTCCGACTGACTGGTTGTAAGTTGATCTGGACGTAAGTCGGCCTATGTTAATTTAAGGTAAGAATATTAGACTGGGTAATAATATTGTAATCATCTTAAAGTAATATTTTATCAACATTTTCTTACTTTCTAAGACAAACACAGCATACTACAGTACAATTTGTTTAATATGTGGAAAACGTACAAAACAAGAAATACTGTACTGTACATTTAATTCCTGGCACCACTGGTGCTTGGCTGCGGGTTGTCGATATCGCCTTCATCAGATCAGGCGAGGCTGCGGACGGGGTGATGGGAGGAGTTGCTCTTTTCATAAACATAGTGAGCTTCGTCTGAATTGTTTGTTTTTTTTTCTCTTCATAAATTTCGCAATAAGGACGAAATGTGTTGCGTGCCATCCGTTCAATCCTCGCAAATCGTTCAATATTTGGGTCCATTTTTTCAAAATGAGCGAGGAGTTTATTCAGTAGAGAGAAATCTTCTGACAATCCCTTTGTGATGAACATTGTTTGTGGCACCTCCTCCTCTTCGTCTTACTCCAATTCTCTTTTTTCTTTTTCCGCCACTCTTTCTTCTTCCAATTCTATCAGCTCTTCATTCATAAGTTCACCTGATTCCCGGTCTAGCAACTCCTCGACATCTTCCATTTCACATTCCAATGAAAGGTCTTTTGACAGTTTCACTATTTCTTCACGAATCTCATCAAGTTCTTGTTCACTGTTAAATCCAGCAAAAGTATTTACATAACGCTTAACACACTTCTTCCATACGCCATTCATACACTGTGAGTCGACATTTCTTGCGGGGAGGGCTTCTGTTTTCTCTGATCTGAGTTCACCTCTGTTATAGCGCGTCTTTATTTGAAAAGAGCAGTGTCATATCGGGGCGAGTGTGAACGCTAACTTTGACAAGCACTATAAATTTACAGCGGTTGTTACAGACGTAAATCAAATGTATGTTTTTATTGTATAATATTAACAATAACAGCAGCTCTCTACTCAAAGCGGTAAACTCGAGAAGCTGCTAGCATCGAACCCAGAAGCTCTTGATTGGGAGTCAGCAGTTGTGTGTGGGAACTGTTAACATTTGAATGTGATGATTGTATATAAAACTTGTGCACGAACGAGACTGGGATAACTGTGGATGTGGATGTGAGTGGTGTGTGTGACTGAGAATGACTGGTGTGAAGCCTGAAGTCCAAATATCAAATAAACACTTTCACAAGTACAAGTATAACAGAACAAGTGCGCTTTTATTCAAGAAGAAAAAAGAAAGCAGGTTGCGGTAAGCAGTTGATGCGACTGCTTGCGTAGTGCAATCCTAAGAACTGCCCAATCAAGAGCTTCTGGGTTTGATGCTGGCAGCTTCTCAAGTTTGCCGTTTTGAGTAGAAAGCTGCTATTAGTGTTAATATTATAGGGTTATATGTTAGGGTTATATCATTATCGAAAATTGCCAAAACAACAAGACACAAACACACGTGGGGCAACACTGCTGCGTATATTTTTACTGCTGCGTAGCGAGACTTGAGAGTGCGGGAAACTGGCGCTGCCAACAGCTGGCAGGGGAAACAGTCAAACGCGTCGTAAAGTCGAACAGTCGTAACTTGCATAGGTTGTATGTCGACGAGTACCTGTATATATATATATATATATATATATATATATATATATATATATATATATATATATATATATATATATAATATAGTAATATTGGGAGAGATTTTAAGAATGTCCCGTATTTCTAATTTTTTAAACTGGCAACCCTATACAGTAAAACTTTGGATTGCGAGTAACTTGGTCTGCAAGTGTTTTGCAAGATGAGGTAAAATTTTTAATAAATTTTAACTTGATAAACGAGCGAGGTCTTGCATTATGAGTAGTACGTATACGCTTTGTCCGCAGAGCATCACGTGGGGATTGTGGGTAATCGTCTCCCATGCTCGTTCTCGGTTGGTGTGCCTCACTCATATAGTCAACATCCGTGCGAGTGTATAGTGTGTACTGTAGCGTGGTGACCACATGTGTGTGTTGTGACGTGTGAGTCCCTTTCTTGCACCCCAAAACACGAGGCAGAGTCGCAGTACTTTAGCAGCACCAGCTTTTATTCAACGTGAAACAGGAACAGCAGGGTTATTTACTGTAGCGGAACTACTGCTCTCCTATACAGAGACACAGCAGTCAGGCAGGGTCGTGGCCAAGTAATCCTGTGCCCTGCGCATTTATAATGTTCCTTGTATCACCCATCGACGGTAGGCGCTTATAGCACAACCGCGATCTTTTCTGATTCGCTTTTACGGTGAACTGCTGCAGCGCTGGGAGCCTGCGGTTGCTTCAGGGCGCTCTTCCACGTGTCGTCCCATTGGGGGAGTTTAGAAACCTTACAGTGCGTAAAGCATTTTTAAAATTTTGTGTCCAAGTGTAGTGACTCTTCAGGCAAAAGCAACCGTCATTGGATAGGCTCCTTGTTAAAGTCGCAAGAAAAGAAGAAGATTCGAGTGAGCCAACAAATAGCAGGGATTCCGTTAGTTAGAGTGAAAGTCATCCTACACAATAACCTTCCTCCTCCTCTCCTCTCCCTCACACCAGCCACAATTCTTTTCAAAGGTAGAGTGCAGATTAATTTGTTTTACGTATTTTTACTTTATATGTTGTATTAATCATTTTTATATACATTTTTGGGTTGTAGAACGAATCATCTGAGTTTCCATTATTTCTTACGGGGAAATTAACTTTGATATACGACTCCAAGCACATTTCCAGAACGAATTATACAGTAATCCCTCCTCCATCGCGGGGGTTGCGTTCCAGAGCCACCCGCGAAATAAGAAAATCCGCGAAGTAGAAACCATATGTTTATATGGTTATTTTTATATTGTCATGCTTGGGTCACAGATTTGCGCAGAAACACAGGAGGTTGTAGAGAGACGGGAACGTTATTCAAACACTGCAAACAAACATTTGTCTCTTTTTCAAAAGTTTAAACTGTGCTCCATGACAAGACAGAGATGACAGTTCCGTCTCACAATTAAAAGAATGCAAACATATCTTCCTCTTCAAAGGAGTGCGTGTCAGGACAGAGTCTGTCAGAAAGACAGAGGAAAGCAAACAAATCAATAGGGCTGTTTGGCTTTTAAGTATGCAAAGCACCGCGGCACAAAGCTGTTGAAGGCGGCAGCTCACACCCCCTCTGTCAGGAGCAGAGAGAGAGAGAGAGAAAAACAAACAAGCAAAAATCAATATGTGCCCTTCGAGCTTTTAAGTATGCGAAGCACCGTGCAGCATGTCGTTTCAGGAAGCAGCTGCACAGAAGGTAGCAACGTGAAGATAATCTTTCAGCATTTTTAGACGAGCGTTTGTATCGTCTAGGTGTGCTAACAGCCCCCCTGCTCAATCCCCCTACGTCAGGATCAGAGAAAGTCAGCGCAAGAGAGAGAGAAAAGTAAGTTGGGTAGCTTCTTAGCCATCTGCCAATAGCGTCCCTTGTATGAAATCAACTGGGCAAACCAACTGAGGAAGAATGTACCAGAAATTAAAAGACCCATTGTCCGCAGAAATCCGCGAACCAGCAAAAAATCCGCGATATATATTTAAATATGCTTACATATAAAATCCGCGATGGAGTGAAGCCGCGAAAGGCGAAGCGCGATATAGCGAGGGATTACTGTACTCGCAAACCAAGGTTCCACTGTATAGGCAAGAAATCATGGTGACCAAAACCGAGTGAATCTTACAGGGGCTTCAATTAATAAACTGCAAACCGCAAACAAACTTCCCTGAAGTACAAAATATGGAAAAGATTGGGTCATTGGAGACAATGGCATGTTAGACCGGGGAACATAATGAGGCACAGGCAGGGAGAATTTTGCATGCTAAACCGATGTTAGCCCACACACTTGTACTGTCCCGACTGTAACATCATGTTGTGTGTTGGCAACTGTCTCAAAACATCTCACGCCAAAGATGTGAACTAACTCTGCAACAGTACAGTAGAGGGCACTGGACATGCCTTTCCTACTGTATTTCTGTTGTCGTTTTGGTATTTACAGGTTTCTGTCGAACATAATAACATTTTTTCTTGTTGACCAAAGTTCCATGTTTTTTTGGCTCATTGTTCCCCCACAGGTAAACATAACGCTAAGAAGGTTAACACACATCTCTGAAAATGCACAGATGTCAAGGAGCCTTTAATATATAAAATGTTTGTCTTTTGATATATTTCCAAAATGTGAGCTTGCTCCTCTTTTTTTGACTGTCTCTTGTCTTATGGTCTTGTGATTCCCACTCTAGGATGCAAAAATCCACAGCATGGAGCCATCTTCAAGGAACTGCTGCAGACTCCAAACTTCCGAATTGCGGTGGTGGCAGACAGTGACACCGTAGAGTTGTGTGGCGCTCTAAAGGTAACCAAAATGCAATGCAAAAACACTGACTGATGCTGTGAATGTGAGTTCAAAAAATAAGTAGATACGATAGGAAAGGCACTACATTAGATAGATAGACAGACATGAAAATCACCATACAGGACAAAGATAGACGTGAAAGGCACTAAATAAGAGAGAGATAGACATGACAATCCGTATACGGGACAAAGACAGATGTGAAGGGCACTATATAAAAGATAGATAGGTAACGGGCAACAGTCAGACGTTTTAGAACACCTCGGCTTTTCTTCAAATTTAATTAGTTGGAATGCAACAAATGACCTAAAATTGTGAAAAGGTAAGCAGCAAACTGCCAGAGGATTAAATTTAAAGTTTAGGATTTGCAAACAATAAAAAATTTTAGAATATTACAAATGGGCCTTCTTCAGGGAACAACTAATAGGTTATGACCTACAGATGTTCTGCAGCCATTCAAGTCTAAGAAGCCTTGCAAGTTGAAGCACACAATTTGCACAGGTGTCCCGACTTCTGTTGATTACTTACAAACCCTTCTGTGTGTCGTTGGAGCAGACTGTGTTACTACACCCTCTGAAGTACGACTTGGACAATATTCCAGTAATAATGGCAAGAAGATGACAATTAACAAGTGAAATGAGACAGAGCATTGTTACCCTTAGACGTGTAGGCCTTTCATTTAGAGAACTTGCAAACAAAAGTGGTGTCCTACACAATCCAAAGGCAACTGGAAACTGGAAGAAACTCTGATAGGATGAGATCTAGCAGAGCCAAAGTCACCAGCCAATCAGAAGATGTTTCTGAGGGGTCACCAGCTTGTGTGAGCAAGCAGTGCAGGGTGACAAAAGCGTGTCAGTTTGTCCTGTGGATCTGACAGGGTGAGTGGCAGGAAGAAAGCCATTCCTTAAAGGACACAATAGGGCCTGGAAATATAAGCTGTGGACGACTGCAGGCTGGAAGAAACTCTTATGGACCGATGAATCCAAATTTGAAATCTTGCAGGATGCCTGTACGCCTTTGAGTTGGTGTCACACACTGAGGAACCATCTAACTTGGAGGAGGATGTGTGATGGTCTCGGGTTCTTTAACTGGAGGTAGAGTTGGTGACTGGCATTCTGCATCAAAAGGGTTAACACAGTGTGGCTGTTATATCAACAAAAGGAGCCGGCTGCTTTGATGAATCAAAATTTGAATAAAATTTTGTTCAGTTAACGAATCCTTGAGTTATTTTTTAAAACTTTCCATTATTTGTTCTATGCCTTGATTTCACAAAACATTAAGACATTAAACTTCATGCATTTCCATAAAAACTGAGGTGTTCTAAAACTTTTGACCAGCAGTGTATGACAGATACTGTAGATAGATATAGATAAGATAGATGTGAAAGGCACTAGATAGATAGATACAGTAGATAGATAGGTTGATGTGAAAGGCTCTATCTATCTATTTATTAGATAGGCTGACAGATAGCTAGTACTTTATTTGTCCACAGGCACACTCTCATATTTTCTGGATTACACAACTGAATTAACAATCACATTTTTTTTGGAATGTGGGCAGAAAATGTAGCACTTGGAGGAAGCACCAACACGAGGAGAACAAGGCGGCTTCACCTAGGAGGTGCTCAGAACTGTGGAGCTGTAGCACTAAGCACTGTGCCACCATGCTGCCTCTGCTAGATTAAGAGTGGGAATTTGAGGTTTTGTTCTCTGGTGTCTCTCACATTAATTTGTTCATGCCTCACTCTTGATGCTGCTGGGAGAGGTTCCACCTTCCTGTCATGGAAGATGTCGGTTCATTTAACGTTGGGTTTATGAGCGATTGGTTACAGACTCTCAAAACTCTTGTCACTTTGTATGTTTTGAAATACTTGCGTGAAGTTCTTCGGTGTATCGTATCTGGTAACATCATCTCCTTCTATTTATTTGTCTCCTCAGAACATTGTCGCAGTTGGAGCTGGATTCTGTGATGGCCTCGGCTTCGGGGACAACACCAAGGCGGCCGTGATTCGCCTGGGACTGATGGAAATGGTGGCCTTTGCCAAGGTGTTCTGCAAAGGGACGGTGAGTTCGACCACATTCCTGGAGAGCTGTGGCGTGGCTGATCTCATTACCACGTGTTACGGAGGACGGAACCGGAAGGTGGCAGAGGCATTTGTGAAATCGCAGAAGGTAAGTTCTGCCAGAAACCTTTGTATGAAATGCTTCTTGAAAACAAGTCTTCTCCTGAGGTCACTATAAGAGAGATGTGAAAGGCACTATATAATAGATAGAACTTTGTCTCCCTAGTGGAAATTTGGCTTTTTACAAAAGCCAGATAGATAAGATAGTCATGAAAGGCACTATATAAGAGATAGGTAGGTAGACATGAAAGGCACTATATAAGATAGGTAGGTAGACACGAAAGGCACTATATAAGATAGATAGGTAGGTAGACATGAAAGGCACTATATAAGAGGTAGGTAGGTAGACATGAAAGGCACTATATAAGAGGTAGGTAGGTAGACATGAAAGGCACTATATAAGATAGATAGGTAGGTAGGTAGACTTGAAAGGCACTATATAAGATAGATAGGTAGGTAGACATGAAAGGCACTATATAAGAGGTAGGTAGGTAGACATGAAAGGCACTATATAAGATAGGTAGGTAGGTAGACATGAAAGGCACTATATAAGATAGATAGGTAGGTAGACATGAAAGGCACTATATAAGAGATAGGTAGGTAGACATGAAAGGCACTATATAAGATAGGTAGGTAGGTAGACATGAAAGGCATTATATAAGATAGATAGGTAGACATGAAAGGCACTATATAAGATAGATAGGTAGGTAGACATGAAAGGCACTATATAAGAGGTAGGTAGGTAGACATGAAAGGCACTATATAAGATAGATAGGTAGGTAGACATGAAAGGCACTATATAAGAGGTAGGTAGGTAGACATGAAAGGCACTATATAAGAGGTAGGTAGGTAGACATGAAAGGCACTATATAAGATAGATAGGTAGGTAGACATGAAAGGCACTATATAAGAGGTAGGTAGGTAGACATGAAAGGCACTATATAAGATAGGTAGGTAGGTAGACATGAAAGGCACTATATAAGATAGGTAGGTCGGTAGACTTGAAAGGCACTATATAAGATAGGTAGGTAGACATGAAAGGCACTATATAAGAGGTAGGTAGGTAGACATGAAAGGCACTATATAAGATAGGTAGGTAGGTAGACATGAAAGGCACTATATAAGATAGATAGGTAGGTAGACATGAAAGGCACTATATAAGATAGGTAGGTAGGTAGACATGAAAGGCATTATATAAGATAGATAGGTAGACATGAAAGGCACTATATAAGATAGATAGGTAGGTAGACATGAAAGGCACTATATAAGAGGTAGGTAGGTAGACATGAAAGGCACTATATAAGATAGGTAGGTAGGTAGACATGAAAGGCACTATATAAGATAGGTAGGTAGGTAGACATGAAAGGCACTATATAAGAGGTAGGTAGGTAGGTAGACATGAAAGGCACTATATAAGATAGATAGGTAGATAGACATGAAAGGCACTATATAAGAGGTAGATAGACATGAAAGGCACTATATAAGATAGATATACACACCCAGACACAGACACGGATGTGATCAACACTGGAGGACCACAAGGCGCAGTCCTGTCTCCTTTTCTCTTTACTTTGCCCACCTCCGACTATAAACATAACAGCAGGTCAGGTCACTGGCAGACATGCTCAGCTGATTCTGCACTTAAGGGCTGTACTGATAAAGAGGAATGAGACAGAAGAGCGGAGTCATGGAGAGAACTTTGTTTCTTGGAGAAAAAAGAATTGCCTGCACCTAAACATCAGCAAAACCAAGAAAGTGATGATTGATTTTCACCGCACCAAACAGCCTCTGTGTCCGGTCACTATGCAGGGAGTGGATGTGGAGGGGGTCCACATTAGTGACAGATTGACATGGTCTCATGACGAAGGGGCAGAGCAGGCTCTTCTTCCTTAGGAGACTGTGTTCCTTTAATGTGGGAAGTGACATCCGCCACATCTTCTAGAACTCTGTGATGGCCAGTGCGAGTTTCTACACTGTGGTGTGCTGGGCCGGTAAGATGACTTCAAGAGAGGCCCACCAAATCAACAAGCTAATTAAAAAGGCAGGCTCAGATATAGGATGCACTCTGGACCCCCTAGAGGTCGTAGCAAAGCAGAGAATGAAGACAAAACTGAGTGTCATTATAAACAGTGCTGCACATCCTCTCTGTGACACACCAACATGGAGGACTTTCAGCTAACAAATCATTCGGCAAAAGTGTGGCAAGAAACACTAAGGGGGGGGGCTCCTTTATACCAAGAGCAGTGAGCCTGTACAGTACAGCACCTCACTGGGACTGGGACAGCCAAGTCAGAAGGTTCCTTTCTTTTTAATTTTCCTGCTTTATAGTTATTCTGGCATAAGTGTATATTTATTTATTTACTTACTTACTCTTCTGTCTACTTGCGTATTTATTTATTTACTTAAAGAGCTTCTGGGGACAAATAAAGTTTCATGTGTGGTCTGAGCGCACACCAGAAAAACTAAAAAGAAAGAAAACTTCAGACTCCGCAGTCACAGTGAGGCGTTACGTAGGCGTGTTAATGTTAGTATAAAGAATTTGCCCCTCCACCACAAGTATTTTTATTTTGTATTTATTTGTCCACTATTAGTATTTTATTAGTTTGTGTTGATCCAATTAAGATAAATGGCCTATTGGCACAACGCTGCTTTACAGCAGTTTTTGTGAGCTCTCTGTTCAAAAATGTGATGTCATGAGGATTACACCGTCTATATTGCCATGGAATATCAACAGAGATCCAAAGTTAAATTATTAATATTATTATTTTTATATCTGCAGTCTATTGAAGAGCTGGAGAAAGAAATGCTGAATGGACAAAAGCTGCAAGGTCCTCAGACATCGGCCGAAGTTCATAGGATCTTAAAACAGAGAAATATGAGCGACAAGTAAGTATCCTGACTTTTTGACAAGCAAGGCCCTGTCCACATTTTCCATCCATCCATCCATCATCCAACCTGCTATATCCTAACTACAGGGTCACGGGGGGTCTGCTGGAGCCAATCCCAGCCAACACAGGGGGCAACGCAGGAAACAAACCCCAGGCAGGGCGCCACCCCACTGCAGGGCACACACACACATTAGGGACAATTTAGGATCACCAATCCACCTAACCTGCATGTCTTTGGATTGTGGGAGGAAACCCACGCAGACACGGGGAGAACATGCAAACTCCACGCAGGGAGGACCCGGGAAGCGAGACCCGGGTCTCCTAACTGCGAGGCAACAGCACTACCCACTGCGCCACCGTGCCACTCCCCCCACATTTTGCCCCAGCATATTTCACCCTCCACATTTCCCCTCAGCAAATTTCACCCCCCCCACTACATTTCACCTCCATGATATTTCGCCCCCCACCCCAGTAACTTCTAATACCCACACCCAGACATTTTGAGTGTTGGAAGTTTCTAGAAAAGATAAAGTGAATAATCGTTCTCAGCGTTCAAAACTGACTTTCCTAATTTACACATTCTTCTAGCAAAATGATAAAAAAGTTAGCAATAGTGCATCACTTAAATGAAACGCTCTGTAAACATAGTTAGGTCCATAAATATTTGGACAGAGACAACTTTTGTCTAATTTTGGTTCTGTACATGACCACAATGAATTTGAAATGAAACAACTCCGATGCAGTTGAAGTGCAGACTATCAGCTTTAATTCAGTGGGGTGAGAAAACAATTGCATAAAAATGTGAGGCAACTAAAGCATGTTCCAAAAAAAAAAATAAACCACATCATCTCAGATTTTGATTAAAATGGCCGTGTTGAATGACACTTGATTATTGATGTTCTTTAAAAACACCTTCTCATAGAGTAGACACCCAAAATCATGAAGCAATGTGGACTAGTCCCTCCAGGACTAGGAAGCCCTTAAGCTTCATTCGTGTTATAGCAGTCCTGCCCCCCCCCCCCACCAGCACCCACAGCCTGCGTCTGGAAGCCAAACTGAAGATGAAGGTTCACCAGTCACCACGCAGGGGGCGCTGTGGTAGCACTGCTGCCCTGCACTAAGGAGATCTGGGGTTTGTGTCCCGAGTCCTCCCTGTGTAGGAAGCACTTTGAGTTGTGAGAATAGCTCTCTATAGATGTGAAGAATTAATCATAATTTTAATTAAGTGGGTCACCAGAATCTTCAAGATTTAAAGACGGTCTTTGGGAAAGAAAAAAAAAATGTAATCGCATTTATCAGTACAGTAATCCCTCGCTATATCGCGCTTCGCCTTTCGCGGCTTCACTCCATCGCGGATTTTATATGTAAGCATATGTAAATATATATCGCGGATTTTTGCTGGTTCGCGGGTTTCTGCGGACAATGGGTCTTTTAATTTCTGGTACATGCTTCCACAGTTGGTTTGCCCAGTTGATTTCATACAAGGGACGCTATTGGCAGATGGCTGAGAAGCTACCCAACGTACTTTTCTCTCTCTCTCTTGCGCTTTCTCTGATCCTGACGTAGGGGGTGTGAGCAGGGGGGCTGTTCACACACCTAGACGATACGGACGCTCGTCTAAAAATGCTGAAAGATTATCTTCACGTTGCTACCTTCTGTGCAGCTGCTTCCTGAAGCGAAATGCTGCACAGTGCTTCGCATACTTAAAAGCTCAAAGGGCACGTATTGATTTTTCTCTCTCTCTCTCTTTCTCTGCTCCTGACGGAGGGGGTGTGAGCTGCTGCCTTCACAGCTTTGTGCCGCAGTGCTTCGCATACTTAAAAGCCAAACAGCCCTATTGATCTGTTTGCTCTTCTCTCTATCTCTGTGACAGTCACTGCTCCTGACACGCACTCCTTTGAAGAGGAAGATATGTTTGCATTCTTTTAATTGTGAGACAGAACTGTCATCTCTGTCTTGTCATGGAGCACAGTTTAAACTTTTGAAAAAGAGACAAATGTTTGTTTGCAGTGTTTGAATAACGTTCCTGTCTCTCTACAACCTCCTGTGTTTCTGCGCAAATCTGTGACCCAAGCATGACAATATAAAAATAACCATATAAACAGATGGTTTCTACTTCGCGGATTTTCTTATTTCGCGGGTGGCTCTGGAATGCAACCCCCGCGATGGAGGAGGGATTACTGTATATCAAAGTCACATCTCAGTTCAACCTCCGGTGCCATTTTACTAACAAGTCAGACAAATCTGATATAATGAAAGCAGGCCATTATAGGTGACCATTAGAATGGCCAGCACTTGTACGAATATTGTTAGACTTTCTCAAATTCTGAACCATTACTAATACAATTTTGTTTCTTCTCTTGATCAGGTTTCCACTGTTTACAGCGGTGTACCAGATTTGTTTTGAGGGGAGACCTGTGAAAGATTTCATCACATGTCTGCAAAATCACCCCGAGCACATGTGACCTGATGAGGACATGTGACCCGATGAGCACATGTGACCTGATGAGGACATGTGACCCGATGAGGACACCACACGGTTTCTTCATAAACCACAGCTTATTTTTTTAAAGGGAAATTTAATGGAGTTTGTGTTTACACTGCATTAAGTGTTCAGCTATGGTTCCTGTAACTTGCGAATGACTTGATGGTTCAATGTTGAAATCACTGGGAAACATTTAATGCTTTTCTGAAAACGCACAATAAAAAAAAATTTGCTTTTTTGTCATATCTTCCTTCATTAACAGCTTTGATATGGTCAACAAGCTGCTCTGTGCCAGCTCATTATATCTGTAGTAACTGTTTAGTTGTTGGGTTGATTAAAGGTATACTGGTAACTATTCGGTTTTTAAGTTGGTTAAACTTATTAGCTACAGGTGCATTTTTTTTTTTTTTTGCAACTAACAGAGGGCTGGCACTGAACATATTTTTTGTTTATATATGATAGCTGTGCCCCCCCGTCTAAGACGCGTTCAAATCTAATCGTTGTAGACCTCACCATTAACGTTTGTAGTGCACCGTGTAATGCATATGTCTCTATGATATGCCACTTGGTATGGGATTCGTAAAAGCAGAGTTAATGTTTCTGATGTGCCATCTGTTGCAATTACAAAGGCAATGCATTTTATTATTACAAATGTTTGTGATGCACCATCCGTTGGAATGACAGATGCACAGCAACCAGACAGACATACACAGACACTTATCCTTTTACTAGGTGTGCTACCCATCTAACACAGGCTGAAATCTCAGTAAACAACATAGACCCTTAGCGTTAACACTCGCAGTACACACGTCGTAAAAGAAGTGTTAATGTTTCTGATGCACCATCTGTTGCAATGACACATGCAATGCAGTTTATTGCTATAAATTGTGATGCTCCATCTTTTGGAAATGGCAGAGACATAGCTACTGGACAGACACACAAATAAATACTTGTCCTTCTAAAAGCTGTGCTACCCATCTAAGACAGGCTGAAATCCAACTGATGTAGAACTTAGCGTTGACGTCTGCAGTGAATCATACAATGTGTATGTCTGTGTTATGTGCAATTTGGTATGGGATTGGTAAAAGTAGTGTTAATGTTTCTGATGCACCATCTGTTGGAATGACAGAGACACAGAAACCAGACAGGCACTCATCCTTTTACTAGCTGTGCTACCTGTCTAGAACGGGTTGGAATTTAAGTAATCGACGTAGACCTCAGTGTTAATATTTGGAGTGAACCATGCAATGTGTATGTCTGTGTTCTATGCCACTTGGTATGTGATTCATAAAAGCAGTGTTAATGTTTGTGATGCACCACATGTTGGAATGACACATGCAATGCATTTTATTACTAAAAATGTTTGTGATGCTCCATGTTTTGGAAATGGCAGAGGCATAGCTACTGGACAGACACACTTGTGCTACCCATCTAAGACAGGCTGAAATCTAACTGATGTAGATCTTAGCGTTGCATTATTCACTGCAGAAGTCAATGTGTATGTCTGTGTTATATACTATTTGGTATGGGATTTGTACCAGTAGTGTTAATGTATCTGATGCACCATCTGTTGGAATAACAGAGACATGGCAACCGGACAGACACACACACACACATGCAGACACTTATCTTTTTACTAGCTGTACTACATGTCTAAGATGGGTTGAAATCTAAGTAAACGTTAACATTTGGAGTGCACCATGCAATCTGTATGTCTGTGTTATATGCTATTTGGTATGGGATTCATAAAATGCAACGTTAATGCTGCTGCTGGAGTATGTGAATTTCCCCTTGTGATTATTAAGGTATCTATCTAATGTTTGTTATCACACCTGTTGGAGTGAGAAATGCAATGCATTTTTATTATTACAAATGTTTGATGCACCATCCGTTGGAATGACAGAGACATAGCAACCAGACAGACATACACACACTTATCATTTTACTAGCTGTGCTACCCGTCTAACACAGGCTGAAATCTAAGTAAGCAACATAGACCTTAGCGTTAACACTCACCGTGCACGTCTCTTGAATTAATGGATTCGTAAAAGAACTGTTAATATTTGTGATGCACCATCTGTTGGAGTGAGAAACGCAATGCATTTTATTAATAATAATGTTTCTGATGCACCATCTGTTGGAATGACACAGACACAAGAAACCGGACAGACACACAGACCAATTAAGGATGTTTTATCAATAACTTCATGCTTCAGTTTTGTATGGTAAAAGAAGGCAACAGAAAGCTGTTGGATTGTGAGGTTTTATTTTGGAAATATCTGACATGTTGCACTCCTTCCACAACACATATCATATGACTACAGTTTAAAACAGTCACGCTCTTGCATCAGTGTTAAACAGCAAAATGTTGAGTAGCCCTTGTTTTCTGATGCCGAAAAAACGAGAATTCTTTCTAATATTAATGCAAACAGTCACCTTTTAGCCCAGAAGGGAAAGCCAGCAGAAAAAAAAGCCATCTGGAAATCAGATGAATGCATAGAAACGTCTTTGGTCCGAGGAAACGGACAATTCTATAGTTCAGGACTTCCACGTCCCCCATGAGATAAGAGCTGATGATATTCAAAGCAAAAAACGAATCACAAATTTTACATTTAAGCATGTATAAACACAAAATCAAGATTTGGTTTTCATAAAACCAACCAATTATAGTGCAAATTTGCTGAAATGATAGAAAAACAGTCCAAAGACCAATTAACTTGAAAAGTGTAATAAACACATCAAAATGTGTAGACTGGTCCATGGCATTATGAAACCCGCTATACTGTAGTGTGGCAATCAGCCAGTAAGTAATAATTCTTTGCTTTTATATAGCGCTTTTCTCGCTACTCAAAGCGCTCAGCAATTGCAGGTTAAGGGCCCTATTGGCATTTACGGGATTCGAACCGGCAACCTTCCGATTGCCAGTGCAGATCCCTAGCCTCCGAGCCACCACTCCCCAAGTAAGACGTGAAAGGTTTATAAACCACAGGGTAGAACACTTTAAACCGACATGGAGTAGCAGTTCCTGTAGGCACAAACAAAAGCATTCTACCTGTGGAGAGAGTTTAAATGATAATTAATAAAAAACACTTTAGAAGTGAGAGTTTTGTAAAATATAAGTAAATGGACACACAAAGGGAGCAGAACAAATAAATAGTAAAATGTTACTGACAGTTATGTAATAATAAGGAGAAATGCTGTAACACTTACTGGAATGTAACCTAAGCAGCGTAAAATCCACGATTTGTGGTTTACAGCCAACTGTATATTTAGAAACATGAAAGCTAATGTGCGGCTGTGCCTCCGGAAGTGGGGACGAGGTTCTACACGCGTGTCGTCTCATCCGTTAGCGCTCTAATAAAGAGTGGACTTTAAACTGGGGAAGTCGATGTGAACACAAGCCAGGCTGACAGAAGCGACATCGATAACGAGGGGAGACCTCGTGAAACACACCGGAGCAGCCTGCCTTTGCTTCACCGTTACAATGGGAACACAGATAAGTGAAGGGAACTGCAAATCCACAGCCTGACAGTGAACCAGAAAATTTGGAAATGAGAACAGTATTTGTCGTCGTGTGCGGTCACGTGTCTGGAAATGGCGGCAAGGCTCAACTTACAATATACGCCATTTTGGAGTTACAGTAGATGAAGAGAAAAATCATAAACGGTTGCCTTACCGAAAATGATGTTATTTTAAATTTGGAGAAGCAGATCTGAACAAAGGAAAACTCTAACATAAGAGATTCTCGTTACTGAAGATGAACTTTATGAAACTGACGATAATATCAGAAATCCCTCATTCTTGAAGAAAACAGAAACATGAAGGAGGTGGAACAAATAAACATTATAGTAAAACTATTAAGACAAACAATAATGCAATAAAAAGAACACAAGGTTAAATACTAAACAATCAAGAAGTGCAAATATTGTAACTGTAAATTTTTGACATTATCAAAGTAAACCACAAAATCAAAGGTAGCCTACAAATGCAAATCTGTAGCTTGAGAAACGCACAGCAGTCTGGTTTTGTTCACCGTTAGCCATTTTCCACAAGAATGTGAACACTAATAAAGGGAACTGAGTGCTAATGACGAACAGTAATGCAATAATGAAATGTGTTAACAAATTCACTAAGCTACAACTCAAAAGTACTGCAAATCCATAACTGGAGATTTATTTCGTAATCGTAAATTTCAACATTATATAAGGAAGCCACAACTCAAAAATGACCTAAAAATGCAAATCCACAGCTCGACAGTTAACCATAAAATTTAGCAATTGTAATACTGTTTGTCATAGTGTGTGGTTGTGTATGTAAAAAATGGCGACTGGGCCCAACATACAATATACATGTTAAGCTCTGAGAAAACGATCTGAAGAAAGGGAACGCTAATTTAAAAGATACTCGTTACTGAAGGTAAACTTTATGAATCTGATGATAATATCAGAAAATCCTAAGTCTTGAAAAGTACAGATACACGCAGGAAGCTGAACAAATAAATATTACAGCAAAATTATTGTTAAAATGAACAATAGTGCAATAAAAAGATACAGATTTGTTCAGATCTTGAGCAAGTAACTAACTACAGGTCAAAACTAAAAATTGCAAATCCATAGGTTTAGATTTATACTGTGACCGTACAAAAGACATTACAAAAAAAACTCAAATGTAACCCAGTAATGTAAATCCAAATTGCAATTTAATCATAAATTGAGAAATTATAAAAGTATTTGTTTTCAAGTGTGGGTGTGTATCTAATGATGAACAGTAATGCAAAAATGAACGTCTTAACTATTACTACTGCAAATCTGTAGCTTGAGATAGATAGATAGATAGATAGATAGATAGATAGATAGATAGATAGATAGATAGATAGATATTAATTATAGCGTAGTAGGCAGGATAAGATAGATAGATATTAATTATAGCATAGTAGGCAGGATAAGACAGACAGACAGACAGATATTAATTATAGCGTAGTAGGCAGGATAAGATAGATAGATAGATATTAAGTTTAGTATAGTAGGATAGATAGATAGATGTGAAAGGCACTATATAATAGATAGATGTGAAACGCACTGTGCAATAGATAGATAGATAGATAGATAGATAGATAGATAGATAGATAGATAGATAGATAGATAGATAGATAGATAGATAGATAAACTTTATTAATCCCAAGGGGAACTTCACATTTTATTTCGTAACCATAAATTTCAACATTGTATAAGGAAGCCACAGCTCAAAATACCCTAAAAATGCAAATCCATAGCTTGACAGTTAACCATAAAATGTAGTGATTGTAATACTATACTAAGATGAACAATAATGAAATAAAAAGATGCATACTTGCTCAAGATCTGAACAAATAACTACAGGTCAATACTAAAAAGAGCAAATCCACAGGCCGAAATTTATGCTGTAACCATAAAATGACACAATAACACAAACTCAAAAGGAACCTAGTAATGTAAATCCATTGATTTATAATTTCTAAATTTATGACTAAATTGCAAAGTATTTGTCTTCGTGTGTGGGTTTGTATCTAAAAATGGTGAACATACAACGTGCCCGCAGACAAATGCTATTTTTTTTGTGTTATAAACAGACGTAATGGATTAATGAAACTTTATGACTTAAATTTTAGGGAGGAGATCTGATGCAAGTGAAATGTAAGTTAAAAGTTACTTCTTATCGTCTTATATAATACACTAGTGTGGCTGTTTGTCTGTCCAGAATTTTAAATCACCTGTAGCTCGCACACTGTTTGACCGATTGACCTGAAATTTGGTACTCATACACTACGTGACGTCTACTATCAGGGTGATGATTGACCTCCAAGGTTATTCCTCTTTTTATTTTATTGTAGAATCAAATCTTGGCAAGAGCAGCAGGGCGGCCGTGCGGCACATGTGTACAGGCACCAGTGCCAGCTTAAATGAAAAAAATAAAGAAAACGTACTAAGTAATCTCAACACAAACACTGACTTAATCAGTTTTAACGCGAAAAGATGCCGACGAAAGAGGAGAAGAAGCGGGCCGCTAGGGTGGAGAAAACGATATATCTATATAAAATAAACGTCGTGACGCTCACAGAAACATCATTTTTAATCAAACTCTACTGCAGAGGTTTCCAGCTGTGATCCTGGAGGGCCGCAGTGGCTGCAGGTTTTCATTCTGACCCTTTCTTAATTAGTGACCAGTTTTTTTCCCGCTAATTCACTTCTTTTGCCTTCATTTACTTGTCTTTTTTAAGATTCACTCCCTCTGAGTGGCTTCTCCTTTTTTTGTCCCTTAAATGGCAGCCAAGTAGAAATGAGATATGAAGTGAGCCAAGAGATGACCAGCTAGCTAAGAAAGGGCCTCAAACTCCAACCAGTTTCTTAATTAGAAGCTGACTCTTCTTGTTATTTAATTCCATATCTTGATGCGGCGGCACGGTGGCGCAGTGGGTAGCGCTGCTGCCTCGCAGTTAGGGTCACTTCCCGGGTCCTCCCTATGTGGAGTTTGCATGTTCTTCCCGTGTCTGTGTGGGTTTCCTCCAAACACAAGTAAGACCACTAAAATGAAGCATCAAAATGTCACTTGAGCAATAAGGGCTTCATCAGGAATAATTGATTTCTCATTAAGAAACTGGGTTGGAGGAAAAACCTGAAGCCACTGCGGCTCTCCAGGACCGACATTGCCTACCCCTGATCTAGTTTGTTCTGATATGGCTTAAATTTTGCACCTTGTGATGACCTTCCTGCTGCTTTTGAAGAGCTTGTGAATACGTTTAAACATAAAATGTGTTCTATTGAAAAAGGAAACAGGAAATGCAACTTTATTTGAGTATTAGTGTCTTAAAGACAATGTCTTAGCGTGTAACAAATAAGTAAGTCTACCCCGTTAAACATACTGCACATGTAAAAGGAAACATGTATTTATGTTGGTGTATTAACGTTTCAAAGGTCATTTTTGTTCTGTACGGACTTGAATGTAAATCCTTTAAGGATATCGCCCAGAGTGTTTTGTGATTTACAGATAGAAAACAATTGCTGTTATCAAATCTATTTGAGTAGCAGAGAATCAGCAAGTATTTTGATGGATAAAGAAGAGCACCTATGTGCAGAACCACATTAAGGTATCGACAGAAACAATTCTACTTTTTAATTGCATATTGACTTGGAGTTTTAGCCACACCACCACCTCTACCTCCAAATTGTGATTGACCCAGCTGAATCGTCATAATGATATCGGAGCGGTGCCACTTTTAGACTTGCTGTGAATGACTGCACAGTGTAGGTACCCTTTAATTTACATGGGTGTGCAATCCCTTTCTTCATTGTGCTTTTAGGACAGCTGCTGTACAGGCTTTTAAATGATCGACGCGCAGCACGACATGCAGATCACGCAGCACGGAACAAGCAGTAGCAGCCACTGTACAGGCTTTTAAATGAACGACGCGCTGTGCGACATGCAGATCACGCAGCACAGCACAAGCGGTAGCAGCTGCTGTACAGGCTTTTAAATGAACGACGCGCTGTGCGACATGCAGATCACGCAGCACAGAACAAGCAGTAGCAGCTGCTGTACAGGCTTTTAATGATCGACGTGCAGTGCGACATGCAGATCACGTAGCACAGAACAAGCGGTAGCAGCTGCTGTACAGGCTTTTAAATGATCGACGTGCAGTGTGACATGCAAATAATGCAGCACAGCACAAGCGGTAGCAGCTGCTGTACAGGCTTTTAAATGATCGACGCGCAGCACGACATGCAGATCACGCAGCACGGAACAAGCAGTAGCAGCCACTGTACAGGCTTTTAAATGAACGACGCGCTGTGCGACATGCAGATCACGCAGCACAGCACAAGCGGTAGCAGCTGCTGTACAGGCTTTTAAATGAACGACGCGCTGTGCGACATGCAGATCACGCAGCACAGAACAAGCAGTAGCAGCTGCTGTACAGGCTTTTAAATGAACAACACACAGCATGACATGCAGATAACGCAGCACAGCACAAGCGGTAGCAGCTGCTGTACAGGCTTTTAAATGAATGACGTGCTGTGCGACATGCAGATCACGCAGCACAGAACAAGCAGTAGCAGCTGTTGTACAGGCTTTTAAATGAACAACACACAGCATGACATGCAGATAACGCAGCACAACACAAGCAGTAGCAGCTGCTGTACAGGCTTTTAAATGATCGACGTGCAGTGTGACATGCAGATAACGCAGCACAGCACAAGCGGTAGCAGCTGCTGTACAGGCTTTTAAATGATCGACATGCAGTGTGACATGCAGATCACGCAACACAGCACAAGCGGTAGCAGCTGCTGTACAGGCTTTTAAATGAATGACGTGCTGTGCGACATGCAGATCACGCAGCACAGAACAAGCAGTAGCAGCTGTTGTACAGGCTTTTAAATGAATGACGTGCTGTGCGACATGCAGATCACGCAGCACAGCACAAGCAGTAGCAGCTGCTGTACAGGCTTTTAAATGAACAACACACAGCATGACATGCAGATAACGCAGCACAGCACAAGCGGTAGCAGCTGCTGTACAGGCTTTTAAATGATCGACGTGCAGCGCGACATGCAGATCATGCAGCACGGCACTAGCAGCCCCGATGTGGGAATAACTCACTCAGATGAATGAAATGAAAATAACAATCTCTTTAAATTGTAAATCCGGATAACCAAACCCGGGAGATGGCGAGCAAAGCAAGCAGGGGGCAGAGCCCACTAGTTCATTAACAAAAAAATGCAACTTTCCAGTGAATAAAACTAACCCTCAAGGAGTTTTGTGGTTACTCACTGCACACATTTGTCACTGCCTGCATCTGCAATCTTGCACTTTTGTCATACTACCCATACATGCCTAATTTTTACAAATGTCCACACCTCAGCTTATGTTTCTGGTTCTTTATAAGCTTTGTGTGGCTGCCTTCTTTAAATTAAAATGAACAGTCAAGAGAGAGATCAGTCCTAAAAGAATCACATTTTAAGTCTGGAGGTTTATACTCGAGTGCATCTCCAAACAGAAGTCACTTTTTCAGGCACCATGGCATACATATCACACACCCCTGTAGGTTTGACTGCCAGAATAATTTTCTTTCAAACTGAGGGTTTTTCTTTTGGTTTAAGACTTTTCAACTACTAAATCCTTTTCACATCTCTGGAGATACAAGTAGCAGGAAGCCTTTTCACACGTGACACAGGCAGTTATTAAACATTCATTAATACAGGGAAGTTTATCCGTAAAAGGCAAGCCATGTTGGTGAATTTGGCTACCACAACTCAAGTAATAGACGCGCCACGGCTATTGACTGTCGTTGTAATTTGCTTTTGCTGTTAATATGATCACCAGCCAAAATGAAATGTTTCACCTTCCTATAAAATTTATTACAATAGCATTTGATTTTATAAAATGTATACACAATATTAATTTAATGATAAAATTTCAGAAGTGACCTGCACATGAAAAATAATCACCTATATTTCAAGTAAAATTGAATAATTTTGTGTTGTAATGTACAGTATGTCATTTAAATTACTTTAGCATTCTATTCTTACAAATAAATTGACACATAACTACAAATGTACATTTTATACAGGAAACTGTACATTTACTACCTTTATGCAATACCAAGCCATTGCATCCCTACTATACAATTGCTCTTTTCCCATTAAGGAAATATGGGTAGAAGTTGAAATTTGGAAATAAAATGATCGTCTTCTTAAGAATAAGAAATGAAACTCTGTCACCCACAGAGAGTCCGTACTGCTACAATATAGATTATGAGAAACTGAGAATATTCCACTGAAATGATCATAAACCATAATCTGCTTTAAATTTTCAGATTGTAGACCAGCTTCCAAAGTGTCATAAAGGACTTGTAATGTACTTTGTAATAACTGTCCAACCCTGACAAGCCCCATTCTGGACTTTGGTGCTTTATAACCTGCTCAGGTAGCAATGGCTTTGGTATGAATGAAAGAAATGTGCACCACGATGTAAAGATACAGGTGGTGTTCCATCCCATCTGAACGTGGAGTCCAGGAGCACCATGTCAGTAACACTAACTACAATATACTACATTATTACATTTTTACATTCTTTTAACATTATTATTATTTTTTTTTTGTTCTGTGTGCCTTACATTGAAAAAAGCAGGTATTGAAATCCAGAACCGTTTCAAAGGTGTCATGCATTTGGTCCAAATGACACCAGATTTGAGTTTCTTTATACTCTTGATACGCTTGCACATGTCTTTGACTGAATTCCATCAGATTGATTTCCATGATCTTACATCACTTCTGTATACTGTTGCTTGGTAACAGTAACCATGTACCAGGAGAAAACTGGTCTACAATAAACAGCGTACCCTTCACTTTTTTGTCATTACTGTTGTATGTACTGTTTACACTAATATTGATTGTAAGTCTTGTTATAATGGTAGTAACGTAATTTACTGTCCCTTCATAAAGAGCTAAACCCACTAAAGCAGGGGTCGCCAAGTCCGGTCCTAGAGGACCACCGTGGCTGCAGGTTTTCATTCTAACCCTTTTTTTTTTTTTTTTTAATGAGTGTCCTGTTTGTGCTGCTAATTAACTTCTTGTGAATTCATTTTAATTGAATTGCTTTCTTAAGATTTGTTCGCCTGACTTTCTTCATTGTTTCTCTGAATTGCTTAATTTCTTTCCTTAAATGGCACCCATACGGAAATGAAATGTGAAGTGAGGGAGCCAACAGAAGACCAACTAAGTGAGGGCCTCAAACTTCAACCAATTTCACTCCAACCAGCTGCTTAATGAGGAGCTTATTGTTGTTGTTAATTAAACCCGTTCTTTAATTCTGTGGCTTATTGCTGCTCTCATTGTACATTAGCAGACATTTCTGAAATTGTTAATTTTATCTTTCTAAGAGCGTTGTTAAAATGTTTTGGGGACCTGAGCAGATCGACATTCCTCAGACCTTCACCTTTTTTTATTTTCAGATATTGTACTTTGGACACCAGTTGTTTTGGCTCATTTTGTACGTCAGTATTGTTTGGCTACTAATTAAGGAAAAAGAAAATTCAGGGGACTGAGTCTTCAAGAACAAGTCAATTAAAATTAGTTCAAAAGAAGTTAATTAGCAGGAAAAACAGGTCACTCATTAAGAAAAGGGTTAGAATGAAAACCTGCAGCCACGGTGGTCCTCCATGACCAGAGCTGGTGATCCCTGCACAAAAGGGTACGTCACATTATATGATTTTTTTCTGTGATCTTAAGTCACAGCTGGAAGCACAAGGCATAATATGCAGATACAAGGGATAAAGTACCCAGGCGTTTTGGGCGTGGCAGAAGAGAGGCTCGTCTGTCTGATGTCCAGTACTTTATGTACCATGAAAGAATGGAAAAAAAAGGGCAGAGACTGCGGCAGACTCACTGTACCTCTATAGTAGAGGTCTCCAACTCCAGTCCTGGAAAGCTACTGTGGCTGCAAGTTTCATTCTAACCCTTTTCTTAATCAGTGACCAGATTTTGCTGCTAATGAACTCTTTGCCTTAGTTTTAATTGATGCACAACTTAAAACTCAGGTCCATTAGTTATTTCTTTTTTCCTTAATTAGCAACCAAACAATATTAAGACACAAAATGTACCAACACATAAACAACAACCTGCGCCCATCACACAATCTTGGGTCCACAAAACATTTTGACAGCCAGTGCTCTTAAAAAAGAGAATCAACAGTTTTGGAAATGTCTACCACAGCAGAATGAGCACCATGGAATTACATAACGAGTTTAATTAGCAACGAGAATTGGCTTCAAATAAAGAAACTGAATGAAGTGAAGTTGGTTAGGGTTTGAGGCCCCAACTTAGTTACTTATCTGTTGGCTCACTACACATCAAATTTATGTTTAGGTGCTGTTTAAAGAAAAAAGAATCAATTCAGCGGTCAGAGTCTAAAGAAAAGTCAATTAAAATAAAGGGAAATAGTTAATTAGCAGCAAAAACTGAGTGACCCACCCGAGGAGGCGCAGAGTGAAACAAACGGGCGGAGGCACCGATACGTCATAAGGACTTCACGGCAGCCTTTTAAACGGACAAATGGACAGAATCGCGTTCGCCTGCCGAAGAGTTCCCTGTTTTAAATGGTTTTACTTCGCCAGACAGTTTATTATTTTAAACGGAAATGGCCCAGACGAAAACTTTCTTGTTTTTATTCCCGTTAACTACAGTTCACAACAAACATTCCGTAGGGATTCTAGAAAATGTTCACGTGTTTGTTTAAAAAAAAAAAACGGACGTTTCACGGGGTTTGAGACTTCGGGATGACACTTTTGGTGTTAGAGGGGACAATTCACGAGTTCACCTTCCAAGGCTCCTGTCAATAATGGAAAATCCACTGCATCCACTAAACAGGATCATCTCCAGACAGAGGAGCAGCTCTGACTGCTGTCACCGTCCTGCTGCACTGACCAACTGAGGAGACCCCACACTACGCGACTCTTCAATTCCACCCGTGGGGGGGGGGGGGGTAAACATTAACATTATTCAAAGTTATTGTCTGTCTGTATACCTTTAATATTGTTCTTTATGAGTATGCTGCTGCTGGAGTATGTGAATTTCCCCTTGGGTTTTAATAAAGTATCTATCTATCTATCTATCTATCTATCTATCTATCTATCTATCTATCTATCTATCTATCTATCTATCTATCTATCTATCTATCTATCTATCATGTTTTCTTTTATTCTATTATTTGTAAAGCACTTTGGTCACAGCATTCCTATGTTGTTTTAAATGTGCTATATAAATAAATTGACATTGACATTAATTAAGAAAAGAGTTAGAATGAAAACTTGCAGCCACAGTAACTCTCCAGGACTGGAGTTGGAGACCCTTGCTCTGTTGCCTTTGTACAGACACTGTTTAACATCAAGTTATTAACAATAAAAAGAAAAAAAAAAACACATCGAGCTTGTAATGCTCTGTAAATATGAAACTACGCTGGAAAGTCGCTATGCAGTCAACTAATTTGACATACTCTGCAATTTCTAGCTATGCAATCTGACATACTCAGGCAACAAGATTAGCACCTGCAGTCAGCTAGTCCAGTGTTTCCCAACCTCGGTCCTGTGGCTGCAGGTTTTTGCTCCAACCAGCTTCTGTTTTTAATTGGACTCCTGGGCTAATTAAGTGATGTGTTATTTCCCAAGTTCTGTGTTTTGGGAACCATATAGAAATTAGAAAACTAAGTTTGGTAAAAAAAAAATATATATATATATATATACTATATATATATATATATACTATATATAAAATGTATTATATAATATATATATATATATAATTTATATTATATTATATATATATTATATATATATTAAAATGTGCCAAGCAGTTATATGGGAATAATGTATTTTTTCTTTTTAACAATATGTTCATCTTGATTTTCATTCTACTTTGTAGGTGTTCTAATTGTTTCATTAATCCAGTATTTACTAATTAGTGGGTCTGATGCTAAAGTACTTGCAGCCTTTGATTATTCACTGTTGTTTGCCAGCATGTCTGCCTGGCTCATTTTCAATTGTCATTAATAAGATACAATGAAGGGGAAAAACTTCATTATATTTTGCTCTTTCTCTGTGCAATCAACAAAAGAGAGTTAAGTATTTAAATCGATAGCAAAAGCACAACTATTTCTAAATGTCTTTATCAATGTAAAAATCATGCTGCTGTGCTTTTCTGAATGTAGAATAAAAGAAAAATAATAACAGCTAATTAAATGAGATCAGTGCTATCAGGTGTTGTCACTGATTTGGAATCTGGTTGGAACAAAAACCTGCAGTCACAGAGAAGGTGGGTCCCCAGGACCAAGGTTTGGAAACACTGGTCTAGTCTGATATCCCTCTCTGAGTAGAAGTCACATAATATGACATCGGCTTAAGAGGGCGCATGGGGACGCATTATTTGCACTGCTGTCTCAGAGTCAGCCTCCTATGATAATTTCAAGCATGGTTGCTGTCTGTGTGGACTTTGTACATTTTTCTCACTGTTATATATTTTATCTTTACTATTCTTTATATCTGTGTACTGAACCTACTGATTGAAGGACGCTAAGTTAGTTGCGTCACAAGCGCACAGCCGGGTCTCTGTACTTTCTGGGAGTTTTGACAAATGCTACATTGGTTTACCTCTCACATACCAAAAACGTATCTGTGTGTGTGTGTGTGTGTGTGTGTGCCCGTGCGTGCGTGCGTTACATTAGCTGACCATTCTGAATTGTTCCTATGTGGATGTGCCAGTAAAAGATTCTTGTCCAAGACTGGTTAATGCTTTGCGCCGGACATACAACATACTGTGGATAGGCCCCAAACCTAAGAAAACCTGAAGTGGTTTGAGTGGATATGAGAAAGCCAAGTAAAAATATGGCCACATATTTTTTAAATAAATAAAGATACCAGAACCTACAAGTATTTCCATAAATGTACTCACCACTTTTTCACTCACTAAGAGCCCACTTTCACATCTAAGCCTGGTATCATGAACAAACCGTTGTTATCCACCAAACTTCTCTGGAAAATATCAACCTTTACAATTTAATTCTTATGTATATACAAAAACATTTCAATTATGCCATTTAAAATAAAAAAAAAAAAAATCAGTTTGTTTATTGGTGCAGAAGACAGCACCAAATAAATATCTCTGGTTAATACTCTTTAAATTTACTGAGGTATTGTTCATTTCCATTTTTGTATACATGATACTGGCACTTGATTATTTTCAAAGTCACTAAAAAAATAGATCACAACAGTTGACAGACATCCTTAGATATGAAGAAGGTTCCTTAGGTTTCTTTAAGTTGTTTAAGATTGTTCCATGCAAGAAAAACTCCTGGCAGTGTTCTGGTGCAAAAAGTTAAGTGCAACGTTGATCTGCTCACCAGTGAGTTCTAAATATTTATTCTACGCACAGAGCAGGAATCCAACAAGCACAGGAACGACATTAATAATCAGCAACCACAATGTCACCACCAATCCAGCTGAGCTTGAGCAAGGATCTAAAAAGGGAAGAATACACAGTGTTAGCATACCTGCATGAAGGACACAGAGAAAAAAATAAAACTTTTAAAAGGTTTTTGGACTCGGACTTGGCTGAAACTTACATGTGAATAGTTGCTAAATAAAGTATGCATTCACACCATTTGTATCCCTGAATTTTGTGTAAATCGTTTTCAGGCATTCACTGTCGGTTATTTGTTAGCCGTGCTATGTTCATTGGCTTATTTTCCTTTTTTGTGTTTTCTTTGTTTAAAGTATTATTTTCCTGTGGTTATTATATTTCTGCATTGTGTAAACTTTGCTCTATTTAATTATTATTTATTATTCATTTGGCACACAGTGTGGCATAGTGGTTAACTCTTTGGACTTTAAACCCTGAGTTGAGAACAATGAGAACAGGCATGCACCGTCACCGCTCATCCGCATCACATGGTGAGGGACCATTACTTCATCAATATAAATCATTTCTTCCTCTGTCATAGTTTTACGGGTTTATTTAAAGAGGTATAAAGTTAATAGAACAATTTGTGAAGAAAGTATGAAAAAGAATAAAATAAAAAAGAGCATGAAAATCAAAATCCTCAGAAAAAAAAAAATTTGCTTTAATATACCTTGGAATAACCTAACTAAATTATTTTAAAAAGATAAATAAATGGCAAATTATAAACACCTTGTGGAAACTCGAAAATATCAAAACAAAACTTGTACTCCTCAGAAAAATTAGGGTTATTTTTAATTTACTTTAAAGAAATTTATTTCAGAAAGAAATGGAGTGAATGGGTCTAAAAAAACTAAGAAATTTCGCGCTTGGACTACAAAATTTTTTAAAACTGTTTCTTAGCGAGTACCTATGGGCCAAGGGTAACCTACATTCCAAATTTCAAGTCCCAAGTCCTCATGGTTCGGGAGATTTCATGATGAAAGTGTCAGTGGTATTTGGCTTTTATATATATAGATATCGAATTGAAAATATGATAATCTCCTCCCTAGTAATAATTTATGTATAACTTGTTCTTCTGTAAGTGGAGCCCCCCCCAAGAGGCAGGGCCAAACTGACATCACAGCTGAAGGACCACCCTAGGCCTATACATTGGAGAAGTTGGAGAGAGGATACTTCAGTGGTTCATTGATTGTCATCTGAAAAATGCATTAGCGGCAGTGGCGCCTAAATGTGTTATTATTTCAGTGCAATATTTGAGACCGATCTACCCCAACAGAATAACTTGTTTTATCAGTTATGTTCATATAATAGCTAGAAAGCATTTCAATCCTGACAGTTATCACACAGATAAATGGTACATTTTTTAAATGTCCCCATGCTATTAAGTATTATCCTTGTTTTTTAGGCTTCTGCTGCTGTTTGCGTCTAAACTTCCCCTTGGTATTAATAAAATTGATCTAATCTTATAATGTTGCAGAGTGTAAGCCACAAAATTGCACTAACTGTACTAAGAGAAGACAAGGAACAGTTTAATGAATTTTTATTTCAAGGGTCTTTTTTCTTTTTCAAAGCTATTTTTGTGAGGTAGCTCACTACGACTTTTTAGCATTGTAACCCTTAGTCTAGTGGTTTGGTACACTGCTGTTGTTGAACTTAATGTTAATGCGCAAGATGCTATCAAGTTTCAAACTCGTCTATGCATCTACCAGTTTGCACCAAAGAAAAACAGAAATGTCGTGTGGTTCTGGTGAGCATAAGTACAAGGACAATGCTGATGACAGTGTTTTACCTTGCAGACGAGATTACAAGTGCATACAGATGTTAAATATGGCCAGATTTGATGGATACACAATGGCTGTCAATATAAACCATTCATGAAAAGTGGAATGAAGAGTGGGCCATGGATGTCACCAACAGAAGAGTAATAATAAACTGGATCACTCTACTACTTAGCTGGGGCGAGATGCATAAAGCAGCATAACTGGCTACACACTGAAGCAACAGACTTCTTTCTAGAGGCATTTAGATGCTTGTAAACCACAATCGAAAACAATTAAATTTGAAGTTGCTCTATTATAAATAAAAGTATTTTGCAAAATGTATAGTGAAAACTTTAAGAACCATCATACTGTACTTACTCTGTCACTGGTCAAAATGTCTTTTAATAGGCTACCCACCTAAAGGTATGCTTCTGGATGCATTTGCTGGTGGAGGATCATGTTCAGGAGGGCATGCTCTACAGAAGTCAAAACAGGAAGGGCAAACAAGACTTCCTGTATATACCCAATGATTCATTTGAATATTAATATTTAAAATTTGTCCTGCACGACTGCATAGATGCCGAGTACCGTGAACCCAAACAGTAAGGCCTTGCGCTGAGCAGGAGATCTAAAGGAAAAAAAAATAAATAAATCAATGACCATTTGCATCCTGGTAAGATAATATCATTTATTATCAATGAGTGTAGTAGTAAAAAGTCTTATTCTAATACAAGAATTAAAAACAACGCCAATAACTTAACATTATGAAACCTCTATAATGTACAGTACTTCAAAATCACAGGGGGTTCAGACCATCCCATCACATGTTTATATGTTCATTTTTATATATACAGTATATACGGTAAGTTATACCTTGTAGCAGCCACTTCCCCAGTCAGGATAAATTATTCTTCTTGTACACTGCTCCATCACAAATGGTGTTCTCTGATGCAAGCAGATGGATTCTGGGCTGTACGTTTCAGCAGCATAATTTCTGGATGGGCCTAAAATTAGTAAAATAACATTTTAGAACACATTACAAACCATAAAACTAACAGGCACCTGAAGGAGGTGCCTGAGTTGCCTGAAAAGCTTACATATGGTAATCTCTTTAGTTAGCCAATAAAAAGGGTCATTCTGCTTGACCTCTCACTACATTCATAATGGCTAACACGGTACAACATCCTAGTACTAATTACATGAGGCATTAATTCTCTTATTTGTTAAAAATAAAAAAAACAGTTCACAAGTGTTGTGGGGTACAATGTGTAAATTTTGGTTTATATTTCCATTATATTTTGTTCAAGACAAGACAACAGATGAACTACACTCAGGACAAATCAAAGCATGTCTTCTTCCCAGTTATATCTCACTTTTAGAACAGCTGTTCCAACAAAGATAGGAAGACATGCTGGTGGCTCAGGCTATCAATTACTTTATAACCTGAGAAAGGATGGACATCTAATTATTTTACAGCCTGGTAAAGGAAGACCTGCCGTTACCTCAGAGAACATAAAAAAAATTTATTGTTTGGGAAAACGGACAGTGAATTCATTCATCATATTGACAAGCCAGCCAATCAGAATATCTAACAATCACATCATGCAAAACCCCCTGGTAGAATTCTAGAATAAATACGCCTCGTCTGAGAAGCGATATAGCAAGGAAGGAGGGAGGAAGAAGAAGGGACTAAGACGTCAGAAGAGAACAGAGCAACGGCAACGTGCAGCTGTTTCCATCTGGTTGTCAGAAAAGCATCATGAACAACTACGAGTGCTAAAATCACAAGCTGCCTGCAACATTCATCCTTGTCATCTTTAACTTTTTGTAAGCTTTTTCTAAAGACTATATATATCCAGACTTTACTATCAGTCCTATTTTCTATTATTCTTTGTTCTACTGGTATTATTATTCCTGTAATAAATTCCATGCTGCTTCTTAATTTTCTATGCTTTGTCTTAATGTCTATAGAGTGATTGAAGTAATAAGGTAGATTTCTTTGAGCACCTGGTGCAGCCGTAGGTTTGCCATTACCTCTGTGCTGCGAGGTTTATTAAGGGCTGTGGGTGAGAGCTCCACCCCATAGTAGGGAACAGTACGTAAGGTATTATTGGCTGATAAATGGCCTATTGTCAAGAGTACTGAGCCTTTGTATGTTTAAATGTATTCTTGTAGACCAAAAGTAATGTTTAGGTCTGAGATATCATTAAAACATCGTATGTTGTTCGTGCTGATAATAAGTAAGTCCTTGAAGTGCTGAGAGAGTGGCAGGCTGTGTTATTCCTAAGGCATTTGTGTGGTTAAAGTGCTAGTGGTTAACCAGCTGTGTGTGTGTCATTCATAGGGGGCACTGTTGAGTTTCTGTGTGTATGCGTATAGCTACGTATGTGTGTGTTAATCTTAAGGTGCAACAGTAGACCAACCCAGTAACGAACTTGATGACTACACTTCCCCTTGAAGAAAACAAATAAAGAGTAAGTAGAGGGAAATACTACGATAATACAACAAGTTAGTTAAAACAAAATTGTAGAAATTGTAAAAAAATATTAAATTATCTAAATGCAGCACCTAATAGAATGAAAACATATTGAAAAACTTTTCATTTTTTATTTTCAGGAAACGTCATTATTAGTTTCATAAAAGTTCAATTACACAGGAGTAAAAATGAACATGAAAGTTTTACATTTAACAAAAAAAAAAAAAACAGCTACTAAAAGTTTAGACATAAGACAGTACATTGTAAACATATTTTCCTATTATCTGAAATCTGTTACATTTTAAGTCAATATTAGAGAAAATATAAAATGGTACCTAATCCCAAATGCTTTTTATACTTAATTCTGTTATAGATAGTTGCTATGGAGAAGTTTTACAGTAGATGCATTCTATTGCATTTCAAACAAAACTACTATTTACAGTACAATGCGCCAAGCATTTTAACTATAAGTTTAACTAACCTGGTTGATTTTCCACAATTCTACAGTCAGAAGTTCTTTGAAATTCCCCACTGTGATGCCAGCTAAATTCCTGAGTGAATGGGCAGTAATCGGCTATCTCCACTGAGCCACCATAGTAAGGCAAATCTCGAGCTGCTACACCAGGTATGCTATCAAAATACTAAAAATGAACACAAACATAAATTATTGTGGTCAGTATGTTTTATGTTATGGGGAACAGTACAGAATTTAACAGAATGCAAATGTGAATTGGAGAACATTTCCCATTTACAGGTATCAGTTTGCATCAAAGCATGAAAATATTTCCAACAAAAAAGAATAAAGAATTGCGCAATACCTGATACTCCTGTGGTATACTCCTTGAATATTTCTGTAGATTGCACACTGCCACAGCCATCTGGTCTTGCCTGCATGTTAACTGCAAAGGAGTGGATCTCAGAGCGTCACAATAGGGTACAAGTTTTTGGTTTCTGTACGAGGAAGAACAAATAAAACTTTGTAATTAAAAAAAGATTATAAGACAGACCAAGTAGCATAAAGTAAATGTGTTTATTAATATTGTTTCATTTAATTGCAAAGAATTTTTTCTTATTTGAGGATTTTCAAAACCTGCCTTTAGAATGTTTAATATTGTCTTTCCAAACAATAATCATGAATTTTTCATTGATTACAAGCTTGTCAGACACCTTTATCCAGAGATTATTAAAATATGTACTGCATATAAGAAAATTCTGTTCATTTACAACAATTTAACACTAGATAGTGTGGGCTACCTGTTTGCTTTAATATGCAAAATAAAGATATAAGCACTGTGCTTTCTAAACTAATCAGTAACTGGCAAAACACAGTGACTGGATTGAAACTGTGAATTTTACTCAATGGGCAAAGCAATTAAAACCTGAAACTTCTAAACCTACTGTCTAAAACCAGATATTCCACCAGAATTTTACTGGAAATTCAAATGCTGTAATGTAGGTACTGACCAAATAGTTAACAATTCCATTCAGTAAGAAAGACTCGTCAGTCCTCTGAATTGTGTAAACTTTTAAAAGTACAACTTAAGGCCTTCCAAAAGTAAAGATAACCTCCAAATACCATGTGCATCGTCACATTTCATAGTAGATGACTGTCTACTAAGTTTTACAACAGTGTAATATTACATATATAATGTTTCATTTCTCTCCAAGACAAACTCAGTTCTGCAATGGCGTTTTATTTTCCCCATGTGTTTTTACATGTTTAGTGTAGTTGTCCAATACAAAACTGTTAAGGATTTAAAAATATATTTTCAAATACCTAAGGCATTAATTAGCAAATACTGCCAAAAATCAGGAAACTTTATTGTTTAATGACTTGCTTTTGTCGTTGCTGATCTATCCAGAACTTGCAGCTCTTCATTACAAAATCACAGCCCATTCCTCTTCCCCAATCCAGCCGTTCTGCCATACTATAATTAGCTTTGTACCATCTGTAAAAATAAATAATTGCAAACCATTTGGTTGCAGAAAAATATACATTGTAGTCTATAACAGCAGTCATGCAATAACAGAGTCTAAGAGAGAAGTAATGCATCGCCAACAGCAGAATTTTGAAGGAAACTGAGCTCTAGCAAACACAGGATTCCAGGAGATATACAAAATCTTGAAAGCAAAGCACACAGTAAATAACTCCTTGATGTTACTATAAGAAGGCCTGGCCAAACAATACAAGTTAGTATATTTATCTTTTTTAATCATATTACTTTATTTCAGTTTAGGGATTAATAACTAATTAGGAAACCTTTGCAACATAAAATAAGCAAGGGTTCAGCATTCTCAAAAACTAAAGTTGTTCATTTTTCTTTTGTAGCATCTTTGTCTTATGCATGAATAGTTGCCTGATAATCATTTAATGATTGCCTATTTTTAATTTAACAATTTCAACAATAAAAAATACACCTTAACAATGTACATTCACCTACCCAGTGTCCTCCATAATCGCTAGTGTTATTCTAGAAAATACCCTGTTCTGTGTATGTGATCCTGTCATTGCTTCATTCTGAAAAAGAGGAGGCTTGTGTAAGTCAAAGTTTAAGTACCCTCATAAGTGATATTTTTATTTGTGAAAAAAACATAATTGTTAAATAAGATTCAATTGTTAAATTCACTTTTATGTTATACATCAGGATAGGGTTTGGATTCCCATGACATTAAATTAGATTAACCAGGTATGTGACTGTTATTACACAACAGTCAAGTGGCTTGACATGTGTATTATTTAATAAAGAGATAAAGAGAAAACAGTAAGATGAATAATGAAGGAAGGAGTTAAACTAAAGGAAAGCAAGAATATTCCATTCCATGTTTGTAATGATCCCATGTGTAACAAAATGTTATCATATTTTGGTTACCTCAAGTAATCTTTTTTCCCAATGATTAAGTTCTGTACCCATTCCACCTTGGTTCTCAAGTTCCATTCCCTCTAGGATAGGGCAAGCAAAATGCTTCCTAGCTTCCTCCTTAACAGAAAGTAAATAAAACCGTAACACTTTCAACCTAATACATGGTACCACAAAATGAAAAAAAACAAAATTTGGGAAGAAATTGGATCAGGGAGTTAATATAAGTAAGGTATAGTTCAGTGCTACTAGAGTTAATATACAAGAAATCCTGCAGGCTTTAAGTCTCGATGCATGCTCAATAATCCAGGTAAGGAAATCCTAGAAATTTGATTCTGTTCATCTGGACAAAGTTTTTAAGTGGGAGAAATATTTCGAGACTTATCCAAGTCTCTTCCTCAGTCTCAATTGACTGCAGGTTTCCCCAACCTGCAGGCTTTAAGCATTTACATATTAAGAAAATGTGCTCCTTTTCAGTCACTCTTGACGGTGATCTCATCAGATCTTCTTCTGATGCAAGGAATCTTGGTGTCATTTTTGATTCCTCCCTTTCTTATTCTACCCACATAAACCACATTAAAAAACTTTCTTACTTTTGCTCCATAACACATCACGTGTTCGCTCATTCCTCTCCTTTTCTAATGCTGAGAAACTTGTCCATGCTTTTATCACATCCCGCATTGATTATTGTAACTCGCTGCTGGTAGGTGCCCCTTCTAATCTTATATCACAGCTCCAGTTGATTCAAAACTCTGCTGAAAGAGTCCTTACACGAACCAGCAACAGCGAGCACATCACACCCATTCTGCTTCGCCTTCACTGGCTCCTTGTGTCTTACAGGATTGAATATAGAATTCTATCAATAACCTAAAAAGCTTTATATGGCCTTGCACTGGACTACATCAGTGACCTTCTAAATCAGTGCTCCGCAACCGGTGTGCCACGGCACACTGGTGTGCCTTGAGCCGATACAGGTGTGACGCGGTCAAATAAGACAATTTTCTAACTAAATAATATTTCAACGGTCCTCCTTAGAAACACAATAACGAGAATACGTGCAATGAAATATTCGCGTAAATAGCCTTTTAAAGGTATCATAATTGTATGTGTCTTTTCTCTGAAATAATAAATCCCATCGCCTGTCGCCTACGACGTAGGCCCTACGTAGTCGCCAGACAACTCCGTAGTATGCTTTGATAGGCAGATCGCTCCGTGCCCTCAGCTAGATTCAATTCAAGCCGACGTATTAGTCGTGCTACGTCGCATTCACTCGTCTTGCGACAGTAGTTATCATTCATTACTATTAGTTGTGTTGCTGAATTGTTAATGGTTAACGTTCTTCGTGTGATTCATATTTAGTTTTATACCCCTTTAAATATGGATACATTTTTACGTGGAAAAGATTCGTCTTCACGTACAGATGATGAAGAACCCAGCACAAGTGTTGCAAAAAAAACAAAGAAGATTGTGAAATGGAAGTACAACGAAGACTACATTCGATATGGATTCTCGTGGTGTGGTGACGAAACGGCTCCAAAGCCACAATGCATCATTTGCGGCGATCAGCTATCAAACGAGGCAATGGCACCCAGTAAACTAAATCGCCATCTAAATTCAAACCGTCCCAGTTACGCCAAAAAAGACAAACAACTCTTGTGTTAATTAAAAGTGATAAGCGGTCATTCTTAAAAGATCTTAAAAGTGATAAGCGGTCATTCTTAAAAGATCTTGACCAAGAACTTCGGGTTGCGCTGTCAAATATTGAGCCGAATATAAAACTTTTGTGTTCATTGAAACAAGCGCAGGTATCACATTAATCAGTCATTATGTTATAATAATTATTAAGATTGCATAAAAGTAAATATAGTATAGTTTTTATGTATGTATACTTATAATAAATGTATACTTATAATAAAAAATGAAAATTTATTGTAAAATTTGTGTATTAAATTAATATCTATATATCGGTAGCGTAGCTGGAGATCATGTTGCCCGGGGCGGTGAAAAATTTGACGGCCCAAAGCTGAAAGCAATTTTTTTTGCGCCTCCTCAAGGAACAAAAAAAAAAAAAAGGGAAACTACCGTAGTTTGGACGCCCCTAAATAGCTGGCGCTCGGAGCGGACCACACCCCCAATACCCCCCCCCCCCCCAAGTTACGCCACTACTATTTATTTTGGCTTTTGATGTGCCGCGGAATTCTAGGAAGAACTTTGGTGTGTCGTAGGTGAGAAAAGGTTGCGGAGCACTGTTCTAAATCACTAGGCTCCTGTTCGCCTACTAAGGTCCTCTGATTCTGGTAATCTTGTTGTGCCTCACACTAACCTGCACTCTATGTGTGACAGCAGGGCCTTCACCTCCATAGAACCCAGACTTTGGAATGACATCCCGAAATTAATGAGATCAGCTGACTCAACTTAAAACTCACCTATTTAGGAAGGCTTTTAACTTAACTTAACATTCTGCCCTTTCTTTCAGTTTACCTCTCTGTCCAGGTGCTCAAGATAATTTGGGTGTCTGTTATATCACAAATTAGGCTATTTGTTAGCTTTTTCTTTTAGTACTGAATTTAGTATTTTACTCTGGTTTATTGTCCTTTATTCTATTTAATGCTTTGTTATCTGTTTCATTGTTCTATTCAGGAAAACATTTGTATCCAATGTTACATATACCCTGCTGTTTTTTCTAAGATTCTGTGAAGCGCCTTGAGCATGGAAAGGCGCCATATAAATAAAATGTATCATTATTATTAAAAAAAAAAAATATTAAAAAAATTCACATTTTGTCTACAAAATTGCGCACTTTTATTTTCACAGGTTAATGCACCAATATTTCCTCAAAAACAGCAATCCTGAAATAAAAGATGATTGTTTATTGCACTGCCTTATCATACAAATTTACAAGACTTACAACAACATGTGGAGTTACAAGAAGGTACACATCGTGACGCAATCTCCTGTTACCACTGATATCCCAGAGTCTTGTAGCACTGCGTACTACTTTGTCACTCCATTGATACAACCCTAGACTGAAAATAAAAACATCATAAACTTTTTTAAGTATTAAAATTAAAAAAAAACTGAATGCAATCTAAGCATCATTTTCTATTTTTTTAATATATAAAATTTCTTTATCAATTAATTTCCCACATGTGATTTCAAACATACCATTAATGCATTTGTTTCTTTCAATCTGGACAAATATAGTTGACTTGTTAACCAGTCTCAACTATCGAGCAACTTGATGAATGTACACAGAACATAGAAAACAATTTTAGATAATAATGACCGAGCAACCTCAGTTCCTATTAGTTCTGTGTTTAGTATTGTTGCCATTTTATTCATTATGTGAACTTCAGCAAACGTGAGACATTCCACATGCCTTGTAAGATATTCATCAGTAAAATATTCTATGATGAGCAATTTCTTTCCACGGCCACTAAAATTCCTTCAGTTATACTTAAAAGGTTGGGAACACCTAAAAAGTGAGTAGTAGCATATATTAAAAGCTGTTATTTTAAAAAATGGTACTATTGTTTTACTGTCCTGATAACTTTAATACATATCCTCTGCTGTTTATGTTGCAATGTGTACTGTTCATTGTGCACTGTATGCACCCTTAAATTATTAAAAACTTTGTGAGGGCACTCCATGAAAGGCATGAGAAAAGCGCTATATAAATGTAATGAATTATTATTATTATTATTGTATATAAAGACTAAATATTTATTTGTGTTTGGAAAAAATAAGCAGAATTTTTATAGGAACAATTACCATTAGATACAGATATAAGTTGTTGGTGCCGATGTGAACTTTGTGGAAAAAGAAAAAATGATCTTCATAGTATGAATCTACTATCATTTTTATATTTTTTAAATTCTTTATAAACTAAATTTCCCCTTGGAACAAATAAATTATCTATCTAAATGCATTTTAAAATACCTTTCGTTAAATGGTGGCAATCCATTGGCATTCCTTCGTGTTAAAGGCTTTCCATCATCACTGTGATAAAAAGCAAAGAGGCCAGCAGAGAAACCCTGGAATCATAAGATCAGATTTTAAAATTATGAATCAAAAACAACAATAAATGGGAAAATAACTTAAGATATTCACGTCATATCACTGCTGAATAGCTTACATGGTGCATGATTGCAATTTATTGTTAGAAAATGGGTTCTTAAATTTAGTTTTCAAGTGTTAGTGTTTCCTGGTATTAATCCACAAGTACAAATTGCTACAAAACTTGAAAGGAAAAAAAGAAACAATTTACTACTTGGCCAATTTTGATATGTGTATGATTAGAAACATATAATGAACACAACAGTACAGTACAATCCTAAATTAATTTATAGTATACTAGGGGGTTTCACTCGCCAACCCCTCCCCCCTTGCCAGTGCTACACACTGTTGTGAAAAGAGGGGCTGAACGTACACCAAGGAGATGCGGTCGCTCCTCCGAAACCCCTCTTAAACGGTGATACATTAAGAAACAAGTAACAGTTGTTTTTATTACCTCCATTTTGCTCAATCAGCTGCTGGCATGCTGCTGCTGCCATGCCACGTGATCTGCATTTTGTGCGGTGCTTCAAATGTTTAAAAGCTTGTACAGCACCTGAATATTTCACTGAGTAATATTTTCCATTTGTTTGAGCTAATGCGATCTTTACCGTCATTTTCTGAGACTTTCTAATTTTCCTACTTCCATTATCTCTAACCTGCTCTGCATGTATACCGCGAGACTTGCTTCCAAAGGTTGTGAGTATGACGTGATTGGTGCCTCTCGCGGGAAGTGAAAGTGTCTCTCTGTCTCTCTTCAAAAGATCACGTTTCGTCGCAGGAAAAAAGTCTTGTATCGTTGCAAGATTTTTTTTTATAATAGAGAGATAATTGTACATAGTATATATATACTGACTGCGTATGTAACAGTACTTATTATGTTTTCATACATATTGTAGCCGCCGGAGTATAAGGCGAGTTCCAGCACGGGTAAAACGCTTGTCGAAAGAAATCTCTTAGTCCAAAAGTTCATTTTAAAAATATTTAGTGAAAATTAAAAGCAAATAATCCACACAAGAATAAAGAAAAAAGTAGTTACACACATAGAATAAAGGGCAAAAAAAAGGAAAAATATATCTTCTCTAAACTTAGCTTTTCTTGAGAAACTTTAGTTATTTCTGTACTTAAAAGTTCTTCTTCTGTACGCCTTAAGCATATGGCTCTGCACTTAAATAAGCGCGTTGTCTTACGAGTTACTTCACACACTTAAAAGGCCCGTAGGCACGGTTTAAAACCATGTGCCCTCTACGCCTTACACATGGTAAGGCTGGTCACTAAATGAGAATAATGTTTAGTCAGAGCTGTTAGAAATGGCTAGAATATACCAATTCAATTCTACTTATGGGGCTTATAGGAACCTCCCATAGATTATGCATTGTCATTTAGTAAAACATTTATGAATTTTATGCAACTATGAAATGGCTCTTGCACATATTTTATTAGTGAGCATTTTAATTAAATCAGCATTCAGTTTTCTTAATATGATCATCAAATGCACACTTTACTACATCATGGATGTAAACATTTGTGGGTTGAAGTTTGCCTGTTGAGAAGGCTTTAGTAGTTTTATCGGGCAAAGTATTGGTGTGCTTTGTAGTAACCCAAATGATTTGCAATTTTTTGTACAAAATGAACCTTTTCATAACATTTTCCCCTTCTTATCAGGTTCATCTGGCTTTATTACATGAAGTTCTAATACAATGATAAATATCTATAAAAGCATAAGTTTGGTATTTTTGAAGTTTAACTTTTTTTTTTTTATTATAATTGTGGCATTCATTTGTGTTCCTCAGACACCTGGCTTTACTAAGTAAAACTGTATTAGGTAATTTTATGAAGATGAACACCTTAAAACTTACTGAATATACTGGCTTTAAAAATCATGCCATCTTCATTTTGCATATATGTTTACAACAAGAAAAATTTGGAAAAATTTAATTTTAATCTAAGGATTTTATCACTATTGTATCTGGGGGAAGAGTATTTGTTCATAGCAACTGCAGCTGGTCGAGTCTCCATTAAAAAGAAAGCAATGTAAGAGACCCATTTGCATCTTTAGCTATTTAATGCAAATAGGTTTCTAACTAAAATGGTATAGAAAACATTTAGTTGCACTTAAATATTTACAACATTGCATATTTTAAGATGTGTACATTGCCATGAGAAAGCATTTGCCACTTTTCTGATTTCCTCAGTTACTACAAATTTTTAACACTAAAAGTTTTCAGGCTTTTAACCAAAATCTAGTATTGGTTTAAAAGGCACCCAAGTGAATAAATAATGTAATATATTTCACTTATCTAATAAATAAGTCTACCCAACACTAAGTGTCATTGTGTTTTAAAGTAATTCCCTGCTTTCCTTTAATAACATGCCAAGCCACCTTAGTCGCAATGATTTCAACCAAACATTTCTTATAATTCAGTATCACTCACATCACTCTGGAGGAATTTTAGCCCATTCTTCCCTGTGGAACTGCTTTAATTCAGAAATTTTGGCAGGTTTTCGAGCATTATCAATTCTCATTTCAAGAGGGGAGAAAAGCAATATCACTAGTGTCTTCCATTCTTCATAGTCCTTATGAAGTTTTAATCAGTGCTGCAAAACCATCTGTACAAGCTTTAAGGCCTTTTCCCATGCTATCACCTAGCTATCCAGTTCTGTACTTTCTGTTCAGTAAATCTTGAGATAATGACAAACCAATCCAGCCCAGTAATCTACCTACAACAAAGCAGTCACGGCATGAAAAGAGCACAAATTTTATATACAGTCATATGAAAAAGTTTGGGAACCCCTCTCAGTCTGTATAATAATTGACTCTACTTTCAATAAAAAAAAGATAACAGTGGTCTGTCTTTCATTTCCTAGAGAACATCCGAGTACTGTGGTGTTTTCCGAACAAAGATTTTTAGTGAAGCTGTATTTAGTTGTATGAAAAACTGGCTGTGCAAAAATGTGGGTCCCCTTGTCATTGTGCTGATTTGAATGCCTGTCACTGCTCAATGCTGATTACTTGCAACACCAAATTGGTGTGATGAACTCGTTAAGCCTTGAACTTCATAGACAGGTGTGTCCAATCATGAGATATAAAGGTATTTAAGGTGGTCAATTGCAAGTTGTGCTTCCTTCCCTTTGACTCTCCTCTAAAGAGTGACAGCATGGGATCCTCAAAGCAACTCTCCAAAGATCTGAAAACAAAGATTGTTGAGTGTCCTGGTTTAGGGGAAGGCTACAAAAAGCCATCTCAGAGATTTAAACTGTCAGTTTCAACTGTAAGGAATGGAATCATGAAATGGGAGGCCACAGGCACAGTTGCTGTTAAACCCAGCAAGTCTGGCAGGCCAAGAAAAATACAGGAGTGGCATATGAGCAGGATTGTGAGAATGGTTACAGACAACCCACAGATCACCTCCAAAGACCTGCAAGAACATCTTGCTGCAGATGGTGTATCTGTACATTGTTCTACAGTTCAGCGCAATTTTCACAAAGATCATCTGTATGGCAGGGTGATGAGAAAGAAGCCCTTTCTGCACTCGCGCCACAAACAGAGTCGCTTGTTGTATGCAAATACTCATTTAGACAAGCCAGATTCATTTTGGAACAAAGTGCTTTGGATTGATGAGACAAAAATTGAGTTATTTGGTCAGAACAAAAAGCACTTTGCATGGCAGAAGAAGAACATCGCATTCTAAGAAAAACACCTGCTACCTACTGTCAAATTTGGTGGAGGTTCCTTCATGCTGTGGGGTTGTGTGGCTAGTTCAGGGACTGGGGCCCTTGTTAAAGTTGAGGGTCAGATGAATTCAATTCAGTATCAACAAATTCTACACGATGATGTTCAAGCATAAGTCACAAAGTTGAAGTTACGGCAGAGGTTGGATATTCCAACAAGACAATGACCCAAGACACAGTTCGAAATCTACAAAGGCATTCATGCAGAGGGAGAAGTACAATGTTCTGGAATGGCCGTCACAGTCCCCTGACGAATATCATCAAGAATCTATGGGAAGATTTGAAGCAGGCTGTCCATTAAATTGAACTGAACTGGAGAGATTTTGTATGGAAGAATAGTCAAAAAACACCTCCATCCAGAATCAGACACTCATCAAAGGCTATAGGAGGACAGCGTCTAGAGGCTGTTAGATTTGAAAAGGAGGCTCAACTAAGTATTTATGTCATATCTCTGTTGGGGTGCCCACATTTATGCACCTGTCTAATTTTGTTATGATGCATATTGCATATTTTCTGTTAATCCAATAAACTTAATGTCACTGCTGAAATACTACTGTTTCCATAAGGCATGTCAGATATTAAAAGGAAAATTTAGCCAATGAGAAACAAACATCCAAAGAATTAACAGGGGTTCCCAAACTTTTTCATATGACTGTATAGTCTTAGTACTCTATTAAAGGAGTTGCACTTTTACAGACAGCAAATCAACTAAGGCTGCCTACATTTTCATTTAAAAAGTCTATTTTTAAACAAAAATCATCTCAGCTCACAATGATATTTTCACATTGTTTTAAGAAATTATCTTCACCCACACTAAAAACATCGAAAATGCATATGACATAGTTGTTCACCTAAATGGGGCATGAGCATCAGCAGAAACAGGAAAAGGAGGGGTCGTACACGCTAGACATTAATTTGAAGCTTATGTTTACACATGTACAACAGCAAAAGGTGGACTTGTTATTAAAAGTAATGCTTGAGTATAAGGCATGCAGAGTGGCTAAGGAAAAGTAATGAGCAGAATCCAATCGGGGAAATGCCACGTAATAAGCATGGAGAAATCAGAGTGTCATTATATTCTGCTTTTTCAAAACTTTGTTTTCACCCATCCACAGTGCAACAGTGAGAAAGCGTTTTTAAAAATAACATGCTCTGGAGAGTGTTTTTAACAGGCTCTGTTTAAGGGGGTAAAAAACAAAAGGCGAAAATGGAGACTAATGTATCTTATATATACATGTCTTCGTGTGGAAGTGTGTGTGTCTGTCTGTCCGGCCCGGAAATGAGAGGTGGTCGGGGTGAGGGCTCCTCCTCCAAGGAAACAGAAAACTTGCTTAGCCACTAATAACACAAGGGGTCCAGCAGGTCAGTAAAACAAAACCTCAGAAGAAAGACAAAGTTGCTTTGTCGCTAACATTTGCAAAACGGTATCCCTCTTACTTTTCCTCCCACTGCTAATGCACAAGCGATGCGAGCATGTAGGCAAAATGAATCCTCATAAGACATTGATGCCCAGAGTAGTTCCTTTGTATTACTTGACATCTCTACATTTCAGTGTCTTCCTGACAATTTCAATAGTTTCTAGAACCCGGGGCTTTTTACAGCACGGGCTTACATGGCTAGAGTGCTTATAAACAAATATGTAGTCATCAGATGTAGCCAGAGTCTGTTAATTCACAATTGTGTTCCTCCCCACCATTTTTTGAGCATCCAAAAGCAATTTGCATCATATGAGAGTAACTTCACTGTCTTTCTCTCTTTCTCTCTCTCTCTCACACACACACACACACACACACATCTACTGACATACAGGTAGCAGATGGCAGGGCCACATGAATAACTGCACTGACTGATCATATTGGTTCAGCTGAACACTATAATTAGACGACAGCTTAAAATATTATTGAGCCTCAAGCAATATTCAGGCATAAATTCTGAAAAATTACTTGAATTTGTCTGGCTCCTTGACAGTGATTTAAAGACAGAGGTTATTCAGAATGAGTATGGAATGGAAACTTCATAATGGCAATCAAAATACAGTTTAAATCAAAACTGCCTTATCAAGAGGTTTGTAAAAACATTTATCTCTTTGTTATCCCAATGGAAAAATGAGTATTAGTATAACATGAAATAATTTTAATCTTTTAATACAAACATTATTACACTGTTCAAGGGTGCTAGGGAAGCTTTGTTACATATGCTCTGCAACAATATAGCTTTCTTACCAATGCATGGATAATTTCATGTTTCACCGTGGATAACATGCCTATAAATTCCTGAGTCTGAGTAGAAATCATATTTGGGCAAAGATTGGCGTATCCTGCAACTGGTCTATTTAAAGAGAACAGAAAAGTAACAAACATCAGATATATAACATAAAAAAGACTATTTTGTAACTTCTTAACAGAATGAAATACTGAACACTCCTCAAAAAAAAAATGAGCACATTAAAAAAAAAATCTGATTGCCATTTTCCAAAAATGTGCAGTTTCTGAGTTAAGGTATACAATTTTATTATTAATAATAAACTAATGTTACTTTTAATGCAGTTTGCAAGTTCATATTTATATTAAAAATCATCAGCTTGAATACTACTAAACAGACGGGCTTTTCAGAATCTTCCAATACTATTCCATACCTGTCTAATGCATCTTCCAGTTGACAGTAAGCAGCATAAGCCACAATATTTTCTTGTCCACACCTTTCTGTTGTTATGCCACTCACATAGAGTACAAAGTCAGCATCCAAAATGCCTACACCATCTGGTTGACCTCTTGGCCCCCAGTACTTTCCATTATCAGCACACACCATACATTGCTGGAAAACAAAAAAATGAGCATTCCTCAACTGCATAATTTTTATAACAGTATTAAGTCAAGTCAAGTCAAGTTGGGGAGCATGCACTGGTACAGTGTGTTGCCGCACCCTCTACATGATGAAACAACTCGGGATCCCAGTTGGCAACCCCCCAGGCAGACACGTGGTCCAGTCCCACCCTCCGGAAATGACCCTCTATCTGCCGCAGCCAGGTGTTACGTGGGCGGCCACTCGGGTCCCCAACAATGAGGATCTTACGAGCGCCGCGTGGCTGTAGTGCCGTAACTGACGCTCCCTCACAATGCAGGTAATGTGCCTCATTCGGGACTCCATGAGCAACCGCTCATTCGACAAAAAGTCAAACCAATGGTACCCAAGGATTTTCCAGAGAGACAAAGTACCAAAGGAGTTCTGTCTTTGTCTCAGGTCACTGGATAGCGTCCATGTCTCGCAACCACATAGCAAGACAGGAAGCCCCAGGACTCTAAAGACTTGGACTTTGGTCCTTTTGCAGAGATATCGGGAGTGCCACACACCCCTTTCCAGAGACCTCATGATCCCCCATGCTCTCCCAATCTGTCTACTGACTTCACAGGAAGAGTCACCAGAGACATGAATGTCACTGCCGAGGTAAATAAACCTCTCGACAAGGTCGACACTCTCTCCGCAAAACAGGCACACTGCTGATGGCTGTGCCCAAGAGGTCATTAAAGGCCTGGATCTTTGGTTTTTATCCAGGACACTCGCAAGCCCAGACACTCAGACTCCTCGCTCAGTCTCTTGAGTGCCCCGATCAGAGCCTCCATTGACTCTGCAAAGATCACAGCATCGGCAGCATAGTCAAGATCAGTGAATCTTTCTTCACCTACAGATGCCCCACAGCTGCTGGACCCCACGATCTTGCCCAACACCCAGTCCATACAAGCTTTGAACAGAGTAGGAGCAGAACACACCCCTGACGAACCCCAGAATCAACTGGGAAAAACACAGAGGTTCTGCATTCACTCTGCACAGCACTCACAGTGCCAGTGTACAGGCCGGCCATGACATCCAGCAACCTCAAGGGGATCCCGCGAACCCTCAGGATGTCCCACAGGGCAGCTCAATCAACTGATGAGTCGAACGCTTTACGAAAATCGACAAAGGCTGCAAAGAAACTCTGCCGATATTCACGTTTGGGCGAATATCAGTATAATATAACAGTATAATCTTAGATAAAATATTTAACATTCTTTTAACATTAACATCAATTTAACGAATTTAACATTAACAGAGCAAGATGCAGAGGACAGGAAGATATGGAAAAAGATGATCAGCTGTGGCAACCCCTAATGTGAGAAGTCGAAAGAAGAAGAATCTTAGGAAAATTATTTGATTTTAATTAGTATTACAAGTAAATGTAATGTATTATTGAATGGATAAATGAGAATCTCAATGTCATTAATTGTATTAAATCAGTGAGTTGTAAATATGCCTGATAAACAAACCAGCTGTTAAAATATGTTTAAACTGACCTGTAGATGTTCCTTTGGTACAAGAATTGGTCCACAATAACTGTTTTCAGCACAAGCACCCTGGCAATATCTGTGAGGATCATCTTTTTTTCTCAGATACAGATTAGTAGCACATTGTCTGCATTAAAATAATAAAAAAATGCAGAAAATATTAGGGACAAAAATAGCACTACAAATAAAATGGTCTTTGTTGGACTTTGGGAAAATAATCAATATTGTACTCGTAATAAATTTTGTCTCACATATGCACATGGGAGGCAGCTAAAGGGCCTGAATGAGGGTAATTCCATGCCAGACCAGGGGGTGACAGATTGCACTAACTCTTTCTCTCACTTGGTTGCAGACCAGTTACAGGAAATCCCGCCTGGCCCGGATGACATCACTTCCTGTTCTGGCATCAATGATGCCACTTCCGGTAACCAGCCCCACTGATGACATCACTTCCGGTCCTGGGACAAATAACACCACTTCCAGTTCCGGCCCCACTGATGACGTCACTTCCTCTGGTTGCCTTTAAAGCCGCCATTTTTTTTGCTACTGTGTCAGTTCTGTTGTGGACTCCAGTCTGTACACATCTGTGCATTATTAATATCCATTTTTGCAGCCAGGAACAATATACGGGTGGCTGCCCCAAACATTTTTGTGGCTCTTTTTGTCTTGTTTATGACACAATCTTTTAGAAATTAACTGAATTACACAGTATTTACTAAACTGCTTGCCTGCTTCACTTAGCCAGTGCCAAGCCTGTCAATGTTTGAAACAAAGCAGGAACCAAATTTGGAAGGGAGGCCAGTTTACTGCAAGAAACACACACAACTACTTCCAGTCATACTTGACCAAAAACTTCTGTTTTCATGCTAATTTTAATTTTTCATGCTTTCCATATGGAAACATACCTGCCAAGTAGAATGGGACCAGCATGCTTACGAACTTGAAAAGCTTTTTGCAAATAGTCAATGGCTCGTGGAAAAAGCTTGTCCTTTGAAGAAGTAGAAAGAAAAATCAAATTATTGTTTTAAATAATGCATAGGTGGTATTATATTATTGCTTTAGGACTGGAAAGCTTTAACTGAACAGATTAACATAATATTGTAGTTGCATGAACTAAGAAATACCTCTGCTTACCTTAACTAGTTCTTTTTTTTCTGGATCCAAACTGCAAAAAAGAAAGCTGGAGATAAGAACTACAGAGTAATATTTTTTAATACCAAATTCATTTTAATTTCTACTTACTTATCTATACTTGAATCATAGACAACTTTAATCCTTAACTGTTGATCAGTGCTTCTCTTGACTATTCGATCCGATTCCAGGTGAACTCCATAAACTACCTAAGTTTCAAAGAAAAAAATACAAAACTGTTTTATGAAAGAAGAATACAAAAAAAAATTAAAAATACAAGAATCACATATGAAGGACAAGTTCCTTAAAAAGATAAGGGCCCTGTGCTAAAATTGCAATAAACCATTAAAAGGTAACCCTTTAGGCCCCAACATCCTATTACTAGTACATAAATATGGATCCGTTTTTGTAAAACTCAGGTATGTTTGCAGCCATTGGAACCGGGCCTGCTACGATTAGTGCAGACTGGAGAGACTGGCATACAGTCCGTGAAACACAGAAGTGACAATGGACGCTTCCAGACTATGCGGACCACTCTCAATTTTATTGCCAACTATTGTATAACAATAGTGATAATTTGTTTTTGTTTTTATTTCATTTTTGAGCTTACTAGACACTCCAAAGGTAGAATATCTCACAAAATCATTTTTCCCATAAAAACAGAAAATCCAGGGCTGAAAGGGTTCATTCCTATGCATTAATGTCAAAAATCAATGCCCTTACCCAACACCTAATTTCAATCATAAAATGTCACTTACCAAGTTACTTCAGTTTCTTTGAACGATTAATTAAAAGACCTCAAAGAATAAGGTGAGTGGCTGCATAGAGACAATCCATGGATTTCATGGCCCTCTTACATTTCAACTTATTCTTAGAAAATGCACTTTCAAAAGCACAAATACAATTTTAAAAGTTTTAAATAATACAGCAGAGATAAAAGAAAACACAAATGACATGCCACATAAACACAGAAAACTCCAAGCAAGATGCAAAAAAAATCAAGTTACGTCACACTCTCTTCATCCGCTTGTCCTGCTGATGGCTTTAGTGGACACATGCTAAGCTGGATTGACAGGGCCACCCTATACCTGGCCTTGACAGATTTCAGTCCAAGGTGCGCCCAAGCCGGAAAAAAGACAGAATCCAACTAGTGTCTCCTGAATGTTAACTTCATGGACCTCTAAACTAGGGTCTCTTCATTTCACAAAGAAACAGTTCCATTCAATGGCCTTCCTGCTTTTATGACCTTCTTAGCCCTATCATGCCCATTCTGTGTGGTTGATCTGGCAGCAGACCCCATAGGGAGTCAGTTTTCTCAGTGGTGAAGCTATGCATCACTACCACTTTGCCAAAGTCTACTGATGGCACCTGCAGTGTTGGGAAGATAAAGAAAGATCCACAAGAGTATCTTGTTAGTAACACTGTAGGTGGCTAAGTAGTCTTTTGGCCTTAGAAAACTTGGAGGTTTATTTATTTCCGCACCCAGCTGACTGGATTTTTTCCCTTTTCCCAATTCTCTCTCCATATGAACATAACATTTGTTATTATGTTTGAGTTTCTGTTTCTCATCCCAAACAAGTCTAGGTCAGGTTAACTGGCATCTAAACAGCATCGGTTTTCCTGCCACATTCCCAAGGTTATTTTAACTAGCAGCCCTCAATTGGTCTAAATGGGAAAAAATGTGGTTTCACTTGTGTGTCTGTGCCCTGTGATGGACTGGGCACTCTGTCCATAGTTGTTTTCTGTCTTGTGCCCAGTGCTGCTGGGATAGGCTCTGACCCGTGACCCAAAAGTGGATTAAGCAGTTCAGAGAGTTTATGTCAATATGTATTAATGTGGGGCGGCACGGTGGCGCAGTGGTAGCACAGCTGCCTCGCAGTTAGGAGACCCGGGTTCGCTTCCCGGGTCCTCCCTGTGTGGAGTTTGCATGGTCTCCCCATGTCTGCGTGGGTTTCCTCCGGGTGCTCCGGTTTCCTCTCACAGTCCAAAGACATGCAGGTTAGGTGCACTGGCAATTCTAAATTGTCCCTAGTGTGTGCTTGGTAGGTGTGTGTGTGCCCTGCGGTGGGCTGCTGCCTTGCCCAGGGTTTGTTTCCTGTCTTGCGTCCTGTGTTGGTTGGGATTGGCTCCAGCAGACCCCCGTGACCCTGTAGTTAGGATATAGCGGATTGGATAATGGATGTATTATTGTAATCAAAACAGAACTATTTTTCCACATGCTATGCTGTATATTTACTTTTGAACTCCCCAATTTCTAAAACCACCTGATGGTTTCCAACATTGGAGGTTTGTCCAACATAAAAGTAATACCATGAAAGTCAATGAAAATTTTTTCTTTCTAAAATGCAAAAAAAAAACCCACACTCTCTACTTTCTGTTCACTGAAGCACAAATTAAATCAACAGCTGATAAACTGATCACTTCAAATTTAACGGTGACTGATTATGCTGCAAATAGCTGGATTTTGTTACTGCCCTAAACCTAAAAAACAAAACAACAGAATCAAGACCCAGATATTTGGTCACGCCATCTTTTGTTCTGCAGCTCCAATGTAGATCACCTTTCTGCGTGGATGACAGTTAGAGGCATAAGGACTGAGGAAATGAACCATGAAATTGTGGCAAGTTGTGATATTTTCATTAGCAAGGTGGAAAAGGGCTAAATGGCCTGTTTCTGTGAAACATTTTTCTAATATTCTAATGCTCTAATATTAAGGTATTAGCATAGTATTAAAATTAACAACAAATGAAACTCTGTGTGCCTATGAAATAATAATAAGAATGTATTTTATTTATAGGGCACTTTACATTAGCAGTAAATCTCAAAGTGCTACATAAAAAGTTTAAACAAAGGCAAAGCAAGATAAAAACAAAGATAAAACAACAATAATTATAGCATTCTTGTTAATAAGCTTTCCTAAATAGAAAAGTCTTTAGCTGTTTTTTAAAACAGCCCACAATCCGCTGTGTTCTCAGGCTCTCTGGTAGGGCATTCCAGAGCCGTGGAGCAGCAGCTGCAAAGGCTCGGTCACCCATTGTATGATGTTTAGTCAAAGGGGGTGAAGGCAGTAGGTATTTGCAAAACGCAGGTTTCTTGCAGTGGATTGTAGTATAAGGAGTTCATTAAGATATTGTGGAGCATTTCCATGGCTACACTGGTGAGTAAACAAACAGAGTTTGCATTCGATACAGAGATGGATAGGGAGCCAATGAAGTGACCGAAGGATTTGTGAAATGTGTTCATATTTCCGCACCGTCATCAATAAGCCACAGATAAGCACACAATTTTCAGCCAATCCAAAACTGTTACCACAATGTTTTGCTGAAAAATGATCTCTATGGAAATACTACATATTTATGTCAATCTCTTTCTTGAATTCATGATTATACAAATTTAGACTTGCAACTTAATGTGTCACAACTCTAAATTTAAGAATATACAAATGCCTATCTTTATATCTCTCTATTATATAAGGAAATCCTGAGACAAGACTTTTTTCAAAGAGTTAATTTCAAGTCCCGTGAGACGAGACTTTGGCCGTGAGATTTTTTTAAGTCAAGCCCTCCTCTCAACCATATTCAACCATGCACACGACCCTCTCACTTCTTATTCGTGTAAATGCTTCTGACAGACACAGTTCCTGCTCTCTTAGCTCTTCCTCACTTTAAGTTCCCAATAAAAGAAGACTTAATTATGTCCAAATGTTATTGAAGAATTTCATCCCGAAGGGTTATCAACAGAAGAAATGAGTACACAGGCAATCCTAGCACTGAGAAACGATGAAGTCAAACAAATTAACATGAAAATTGTTGATCGGTTACACAAAAAATTGGTTAAATGCGTATCAATAGACTATACTGAAACAGTTGGTGGTGATGGTGCGGAAGATGAAAACATCGACTAATAAATATTATGAAGAATATCTACAACCGTACGGTCTTCCACTACCCAAATTACTGTTGAAAGAAGGATGTATCCAAGGAAGGTAATGTAGTACAACTCCCGCGGATAGCATTAGACACCAAAGGAGATCTTGATATACCATTCGTATTAAAACGTTAACAGTTTCCTGTTAGAATAGCTTTCGCAAAGACAATTAACAAATCTCAGAGTCAAACATTATTTAATAGAAGGAAAGAAACGATATTCACTCACGGGCAGTTATACGTTGCGTTGTCACGAATCAAAATTCAATGCGATATTGCCGAAAATTTTATTCCAAAAATTGTTTTTACTTAAGTTTTACAGTAAAAGTGTAAGTTTAAAAACTACTTGCGTGTTAATTTCAAATCCAAATAGAATGAAATCGTATTACGTAACAAATAACTCTTAACACAACATGAAACATAATTTACATTCAAATTATTACATTTTACTATTTTTTTAATATGGTTAATTACTCACTGTAATGTAAAATAGTTCTATTATGCATATGTAACAATTCCCATGAAAATAACAATCTGTTTAAATTGTACATCAGCTGCTGAACCGCAAAGTGGCTAGCCCGGGGATTGGCAAGCAAAGCGAGCAGAGGGCAAAGCCCCCTAGAACTCGATAGTTTTAAGAACCTTCAGATGGAGGTGTGAACTAAATCTAAGTGTAAGTGTATTATTGATTTTCTGTTTCGTTTCTGTCACTGTATTGATCATTAAACCAATAATGTTATTGCTACCCGGCCTCATGGCATATTGTATGGTGCTGCTTCTCTTCTCCTGGCGGATTAATGAAGCCATATGCACTGCAAAAAATTAAAATCTAAGCAAGTGTGATTTGCTTATATTTAGATTAAAAATCTTAACAGTTTTAAGATTGAATTGACTTATCAAATATCTGGTGATTAAGATTGTTCTGCTTGTTTAGAAAAAGTCTGCCTTGTGGAATTATAACAAGGTACAAAACTTTATTTCCTGTTTTTTTTCTTTACTGTAAGTAGATATTCATCAACTTTACATAATGCACTTTTGAAACTGTTAAAAAATGTTAAATACAAAAACTTTAATTATGTTTCAGTGTAGGCCAAAATGTACTTAAGTATATAAAAAAGAGTGGTACTGTAATGATGATAGAGCCTGAAATAACAGCATGATTGAATTACCATAAATAAGAAAGCAATCAAGTGCACCAAAATGCATGGCTTTAAATTATATTTGAATCACTTCATCAGTGGAGCTTCATGGAAAGACCAGGAGAAAGATTCCCTAATAAGTAGAAGCCATAAAGCTGTACAAGTGCTCACTAATGGTTGGAAAAACACATTTTTAGACAAGAGAGAAAGCTGGCATCAGAGGACCTTAGTTGTCTGGCAGGTTGGTAAGACAAGACTGAAGATTACAGGGGCAGACTGCTGCACAACATCACAGTTCCAATTGTTCTTCAACCTAATTTAAAGCATTTTGTTAATTATGTTTGGTACAATGCTTCCTGTGTTCAATGTGCTATAGTGGTTGAAAATGCATTAATATTATTAAATCAAACATTAAGTATTTTACGCCCCTATCCTTTGTAGGTGTATAGTGTAAGACATTATAGGAAAGTCAAATGATAAAGTGATTAAGATGCTTTTTTAAAATTTGATTTCATGGCATATTTGCTGTCCAAGCATATCTGGTGTCATTACACAGTTAATCAATAAAATAGCAAAATCTGTTTAAATATAACACTTTTTTATAATGATCTCAAGAGCTATGCAGCTTCTCTACAGTGCGGTAATTGTTTTTCCGTTTTTGTTTGAGGACCTGTGCACAGACAGCTTAGTAGTCACACAGTGGTTGGGATTGAACTGGCAGCTTAAAAATTTAAAGGCCAAAGCTAGAGCCACCACACCTTAAGCCTGTGGACACCCCAGATAATTATGAAATTGAAATGTAAGGATTCCACAAGTGAGTAAATGTGAGACTCAGGTCAAGTTATCTAACCATCCTGTGCCACAAATGTGGTAGCACAGAAAGCTTTGTACTTTTGTGATTCTGTAAATGATTTCCATGTTCTCCTCATGTCTCTGTGGGTTTTCTTCCAGGTGCTCCAGCTTCCTTCCACTGTCCAAAGACATGCAGGTTAATTTAACTGGTGACGCTAAACTGGCCCTAGTTTGTGTTTGGTGTGTGTTTACCCTGGAATGGCACCTTATTCGGAGTGTGCCCTGTGCCAACTGGGATAGGCTACAGCACCCCAACTTCGACCCTGGCCTGGATTAAGTGGGTTAGAAAATGAAAGAAATTTTGAATTAAAAGAGTTGGTTAAATAAGTTTATGAATGACACAGAACTGGATTATGCAGGTTGCAAGTATAAGGCTCTATAAATGTAATCAAATACTGAGACTGTGGTACATTACACGCTAGCTCTCACCTCTGTTGGAGATACCTGTCTTGCAGAGGACAGGAAGATATGGAAAAAGATGATATGCTGTGGCGACCCCTAACAGGAGTAGCCAAAAGAAGGAGATGCATGCGGACCGGACTTATTACATTTAGTTTCTCATGCACAGTTCTGAGACACGTTTTAACAGCAAAAGTGTGATTTCATGACCTACACTAAGACTTAATGATATTCTTCTTCATTTTGATATCTTCCCACATCTATGTGGGGGTCAGTGAAACTGATCAGCCTTTCGCTTTCTCTTCCCCCATACTTCCATTCCCATCACTCTTCTGCCCACATTACCATTGTATCTCCTCATTACCAGTCCTGCCTATACCACTTCAACCTACTTTCCTGTACATCTTTGACATCTCTTCCACTTGTAGTGTACCTCCGATGGTCTCATTTCTTATTCTGTCCTTTATTGTAACTTTACACATCCATCTCAACATTCTCATTTCTGCCACATCCAATTTGTACTCCTGCTGTTATCCCTTTAATGCTCATACATCATTGCTGATCTTAGCATTGTCTTAATAACCTTACCTTTAACCTCTGCCTTAATTCTTTGATCACACATTACTCCTGATCCCTTCTTTTAATTATTCCATCCACATTGCACTCTGTAGGTTGTCTCCGCATGTAATTCTCCACCTTGGGCTACAACTGATCCCAACAATTTAAACGTATCTAGTCTTTTCAGTAGCTATCCCTACAGGTTAACAATTGAATCCTGATCAAAATTAAGCTTCAAAAGTTTTTTGTTCCTCGTACTTATCGTTAATCCTCTATCTTCTAAAGTCCTTCTCTGTTTTTTCAACTTCTTTTCCACCTCATCCGTTCCGAGTTAATACGCATAAGTTACTTTAAAGGGGTTTTAGCAATAACACCCAGACTTAAAGGCACTATTTTTAAAAATTCGGTTCGCAAACAAATACTTGACACATTGAATACACTGATTTCGTTTCTACGGCGATAAATACACACTGACCATAAATGACTGCTGAAACGGCGAGCAAAATACAATATCAACTGGTAAACTGGACAGAGCATCTTTTTAAATATAGTATTAACATATTACAAACTGCATGTTTACTGTGCATCTTATGGATAAATTAATGAATATGTAAAACGTTTTAATTCTCAACTAAAATGATAATTAATACAACGCTTTAAAAACACAACAAAGACTATCAACACTGTACGGTAACTGCTCATTGAACGACGTATTACTGCCTTCCCATTCCACTCACCTCAGAAGTAGTCGGGACACGATGCCTACAAAGATGACAGTGAGAAACGTGACAAACAACTACAAAAAGATACAAATGACGAAGTAATCCAAAGACTATTTTGCAGGAGCTCAATCTCGTCGCCATCATCCGCAACCATCGTCGAGCCGGCGACCTGACAGACCGACGTCACGTCAAGGAAGATCCCGCCTCTGGCCCGACGTGCCCTGGAAGTGACGTAGGGATTGGTTTACAAAGTCCTATACTTCAACGCCCCGGGCATACACATAGAATTACTAGACGGCGCATGACTAACAGCGTCGTACGTCAATGTCGCCGCCATATTGCGAGTGGCACTGCAGTGGAGTGAAGTAATGAATAATGTGCTGCTTGGGATTGAACAAATCGCTGTATGCTCCAAACCAGATCCCGTGGGATTACATTTCATAGGTAAGGCTAAACAATTGTTTGGTTATATTTGACAATTAGAAAATCCCGTTTTATAATCTTAGCACTCAAGGTCACCTTTCGGCCTGTTGCTCTGACATCACATGTGATGAAGACCATGGAGAGGCTGCTGCTTCACCACCTTAGGCCACAGGTTCAACACGCCCTTGATCCTCTGCAGTTTGCATATCAGGAGAAGGTGGGAGCGGAGGATGCCATCATCTATATGCTACATCGATCCCTCTCTCACTTGGACAGAGGCAGTGGTGCTGTAAGAATTATGTTTCTAGACTTCTCTAGCGCCTTCAACACAATCCAACCTCTGCTCCTTAGGGACAAGCTGACAGAGATGGGATTAGATTCATACCTAGTGGCATGGATCGTGGACTATCTTAAAGACAGACCTCAGTATGTGCGTCTTGGGAACTGCACGTCTGACATTGTGGTCAGCAACACAGGAGCGCCACAAGGGACTGTACTTTCTCCGGTCCTGTTCAGCCTATATACATCGGACTTCCAATACAACGCGGAGTCCTGCCATGTGCAAAAGTTCGCTGATGACACTGCTATCGTGGGCTGCATCAGGAATGGGCTGGAGGATGAGTATAGGAACCTAATGAAGGACTTTGTTAAATGGTGCGACTCAAACCACCTACAACTGAACACCAGCAAAACCAAGGAGATGGTGGTGGATTTTAGGAGGCCTAGACCCCTCATAGACCCCGTGATCATCAAAGGTGACTGTGTGCAGATGGTGCAGACCTATAAATATCTGGGAGTGCAGCTGGATGATAAATTAGACTGGACTGTCCATCCATCCATTTTCCAACCCGCTGAATCCGAACACAGGGTCACGGGGGTCTGCTGGAGCCAATCCCAGCCAACACAGGGCACAAGGCAGGAACCAATCCCGGGCAGGGTGCCAACCCACCACAGGACACACACAAACACACCCACACACTAGGGCCAATTTAGAATCGCCAATCAACCTAACCAGCATGTCTTTGGGTTGTGGGAGGAAACCGGAGTGCCCGGAGGAAACCCACGCAGACACGGGGAGAACATGCAAACTCCACGCAGGGAGGGCCCGGGAAGCGAACCCGGGTCCCCAGGTCTCCCAACTGCGAGGCAGCAGCACTACCCACTGCGCCACCGTGCCGCCCTTAGACTGGACTGCCAATACTGATGCGCTGTGCAAGAAAGGACAGAGCCGACTATACTTCCTTAGAAGGCTGGCGTCCTTCAACATCTGCAATAAGATGCTGCAGATGTTCTATCAGATGGTTGTGGCGAGTGCCCTCTTCTACGCGGTGGTGTGCTGGGGAGGCAACATTAAGAGGAAAGACGCCTCACGCCTGGACAAACTGGTGAGGAAGGCAGGCTCTATTGTTGGCATGGAGCAGGACAGTCTGACATCTGTGGCAGAGTGAAGGGCGCTCAGCAGACTCCTGTCAATCATGGAGAATCCACTGCATCCACTAAATAGTATCATCTCCAGACAGAAGAGCAGCTTCAGCGACAGACTGCTGTCACTGTCCTGCTCCACTGACAGATTGAGGAGATCGTTCCTCCCCCAAACTATGCGACTCTTCAATTCCACCCGGGGGGGTAAACGTTAACATTTAACATTATACAAAGTTATTGTCTGTTTTTCACCTGCATTATTATCATTCTTTAATTTAATATTATTTATTGTATCAGTATGCTGCTGCTGAAGAATGTGAATTTCCCATTGGAATTAATAAAGTATCTATCTATCTATCTATCTATCTATCTATCTATCTATCTATCTATCTATCTATCTATCTATCTATCTATCTATCTATCTATCTATCTATCTATCTATCTATCTATCTATCTATCTTAAAATAAAATTAAACAACACTAGTAAAATTAAAACAAGAGAATGATAAATTAAAAAGCAATAATTAGCAAACAAACAAAGATAACTGGTAGTAACAGTGCAAAATTCACAATTGGTATGCCAGTTAGAAAAGATAAGTTTTGAGGGCAGTTTTAAAATGTGTTATTGAATCGGGCTGACGAATATGAGAGGGAAGAGAATTCCCGAGTTGAGGAGCACTATGAGAGACACTCGAGCTCCCAGAGCACCGAGTCTGATGTGTGGTACAGAAAGTCGAGCTGCAGATGAGGATCTGAGTGAGCGAGAGGAGTGTAAGTCTTTAGGAGATCAGTGAGGTTGTGGAGAGCTTTTAAATACTAAGAGCAGTATTTTGTATTGTATTCAGTAGTGAACAGGGAGCCCGTGAAGTTGAGAGAGAATCGGTGTAATATGTTCAGTAGATTAGAACAGGTTATTATCCTGGCAGCAGAATCTTGAAGAAGTTGTAAGCGATGGATACGTTTTTTGTGGGATGCCAGATAGAATAGCCTTACAGTAATTCGTGACTAGGGCATTAACCGATACTTCAGTACTGTGTTGCGTAAGAACAGGACGTCTAGAAATGTTTCGGAGATGGAAGAAGGCAGTCCGAGAAATGTTACTTATATGGGAGGAATTATTTAATAATAATAATAATAATAATAATAATAATAATAATAATAATAATAATAATAATAATAATAATATTTAATTGCCATTATTAGTGTATAAATGGATATAAATAATTGCAGGTAAACGATTCGCCAAAATCTGTTGTATGTAAACGATACTGTTTGAAACGTTATTGTTTTTTCATCAGAAAGCCCGGTTTCCACGTGTAAACGATACTGTTTTAAACGTTATTGTTTTTTCATCAGAAAGCCCGGTTTCCACGTCTACCTGTATTAGTTTAAATGGCACTTTTGCCACTCGCAATAGGGTGGACGCGCTGACGTATCGTGTCGACTGGGCAACACAGTGAATGCGGTGTCTATCTATATACTGTATGTCTATGGCCCCGGGCACCAGGCATTCCCTAGGTTACAGTCTCCGCCCACAAAGCTGTGCGAGTGAATTACGTAAGCGAGTGGAGCAGAGCCGAGGATCAGGCAGCAGTCGCATTTATTGTTAAAGCGCCTGTAGAGTTCGCCCGGCCTGCGCGATTCTGAAAATACTGTAGATTAAGTGGATAAGGTAGTTTGACTCCGGTTTCCTCCCACAGTCCAAAGACATGCTGGTTAGGTGGATTGGCGATTCTAAACTGGCCGTAGTGTATGCATGGTGTGTGGGTGTGTTTGTGTGTGTCCTGCGGTGGGTTGGCACCCTGCCCGGGATTGGTTCCTGCCTTGTGCCCTGTGTTAGCTGGGATTGGCTCCAGCAGACCCCCGTGACCCTGTGTTCGGATTCAGCGGGTTGGAAAATGGATGGATGGATGGGTAGTTTGATATATGCGATGTACATCGCTGACACTGTCATGACGAAATTGTTCTTTACTTATTTTGACAATGTTTTATTTCGAACTGATGTGGGCACCCCTACTTATACCCAAGCCCGCTATTAGAATCAATCAAAAAATTCTACTTGTTACTGTAATGTAAAATGTAAGTACACACCATGGAAAATGTCGACTTTTTCAACATATTTAAACAGTCAGGCACGAGGTCATCTAGAAGTACCTGTGACTGGCGTGACATTGGCTAGTGGTGGCCTGTGTCACAATTGGATGAGATCCCCATTGCTTGAGAATGCAGCCCAGAGTGAACGGTGTAAGTTCCGTCCAAGATCAGACTCGAAGCAACGCTAATTTGTACCTTTATAGGTCGATGGTCGGGTTCTAGAAACAGTAGAGACTTTTCAAATTCTTGGTTACCACCACTTCCAACACACTAACATGGAAAGAAAACATATTTGTGCTCTGGCCTGCTCTAAAAAGGTTTGGTATTTCAATCTGTCTGAAGAATCACGTATAAGAAATACATTAGGGCCATGCCTGTTTTGTTCTGTACAATTGTATAACATATTGTAATTATTTCTTAATTGGATGGTTGACATATTCTATCAATATTCTGGTATTCTTGCAAGTCCAGACATACACAGTAAATTATACTTGTACAAACAACCATAAATTAATTTGGCTTAAATGTGTGTAGGAACAATTAGAGCACTCAGTGATTATGAAATTAAAAACAAAAAACGCATCATAAATAGATAGTAGTTTATCATAAAGGCAGTTCAAAGTAGGGACAATGATTTTAACAGCAAAGAACAACAGTGCTTTTGTCAACATAGTCCATCCACTAGCTAGCTTGTAATAATAATAACAAATTCTATTTATATAGCGCCTTTCCAATGCTCAAGTGAGTGGATAAACCATCGATGGCTGAAAATCTCTCTCCTGTTGAAAATACACTTGAGGTCAAACGTTTTCAAACACAGCCATTTTTCTATTTTGTATTAAAATACAAGCAGTTCAAGTCTAGTGAATAACTTGAAATAGCACAAAGGTAAGTGGTAAACTACCAGATGTTAAAAAAGGAAATGTTTAACTTATCAAAAAATGAAAAAATAATACAATTTTGAGAGATATTCATAGATGCCTTTAATATCTCATCTCACCTCATCTCATCATCTTAACCACTTTTCCTGGTGTGGTTCAGCGCAGACCTCCCTGCCCCCAGTTACAGATTTAAGTTTTTCCTGGAGAATTCCCAGGCGTTTGTCCTGGGTCTAGTAGGATTGACGACTGCAATGCGGTGATCACTGGATGTTCAAACTGTTCTTTATACAGCCTCCAGTTAATCCAAAATGCTGCTGCAAGAATTATTACACAAACAGGAAAATACAAACACATAACTCCAGTTCTTAAATCCTTACACTGGCTCCCGGTTAAGTTTAGGGCAGATTTCTAAATCCTCCTTTTAACATTGTCACACACACGCGCTTAGGAGGCAATCAACAAGCCCGGAGGTGAGTGAAATATCGCGAGACAAGGGGTTGATACATGATAATAATGCCTCTCTCTCATCAGACAAAAAGAAGAAATATCAAATACCTCCAGTACGTCCGGGTTCCCAAGATGGCGATCGATTGTCACATTCTCCTCTGACTACCAAAGACAACGTCACTTCTAGCACCCTCATCATGACGCCACTTCCGGTGCCCTTGTCACAACGTCACTTCCGGTTCCAACCCGATGACATCACTTTCAGCTTCCAAAGATGTCGTCACTTCCCTCTGACAATCATGACGTCATCTTCTGCCAACTCACTTCCGTCCGCCATTTTTTTCCTGTATAAAAAAACGGCATTCTTTCCCATGTACTTTGTCAATTGCTATACAGTATTTTGACCCCAATTTCTGGTCTTTTTTCTTTATTGTCGTTTGAACATTAAACAAGGACAGTCCCCAACTCTATTTTGTTGTGTTGGAGTCATATACTGTATTTCATCACAACATATAAAGCCTTAAATGGCCGAGGTCTGGCTTACTTTTTTGAACTTATCATGACTTACAAACCGGAGCGTACATTAAGATCTCAAGATGCTGGTCTGCTTATGATTCCAAGGATTAATAAAATAACAGTGGGAGGTCAAGCTTTTAGTTACAGGGCCTCTAAACTGTGGAATGGTCTGCCTGCTACTATAAGAGATGCCCCTTCGGTCTCAGCTTTCAAATCCCAGCTGAAGACTCACTACTTCAGTTTAGCACACCCTGACTAGAGCTGCTGATTAACTGTACAGACTGCATCTCTGTTGTTAGTCACTAGCACTAAAACATAAGTAACATGATAGTTAGAATTTGTTACTCACCCTCACTTATTCTGTTCCTCTTCTCGGTACTCAAATGTGGCACTTGGTGCCACCTGCTAAGTTGTTTTGCCTGCCTAAGGTAAAGTCATCTCTGATGGAGGATCACAGGAATCATCGGGTAGAGGGGTCTTTTCATCGGATTGGCTGGCCCAGCACTATCTCAGCTGTGGAATGGCCAATAGGGGGGAGGCAGCTTGATGGCCGAGATCTCCAGGACTCTAAACAAATCCAAATCCTATTGTGTGATATCATCTACTGTTAAATTCTGCTCTGTACTTGTAATATTTTTATTTTATTATTATATGGATTACTTGTGTTCTGTTCTGTGTATTGTATTATATTGACCCCCTTTTTCTCTTTGACACCCACTTCACGCCCAACCTAGCTGAAAAGGGGTCTCTCTTTGAACTGCCTTTCCCAAGGTTTCTTCCATGTTTCCTTACTAGGTTTTTTTGGGAGTTTTTCCTTGTCTTCTTAGACAGTCAAGGCTGGGGGGCTGTCAAGAGGCAGGGCATGCCTGTTAAAGTGTACTGCGGCACTTGTTGTGTGATTTTGGGCTTTACAAAAATAAATTGTATTGTATTGTATTGTACCATAGGGTCTTCACCTAGTTGGATGTGCCCAGAGCAGCTTTAGTTGGAGCAGCCTTATGACGTGTCCAAACTACCTTTGACTAGTTCCTCTTGATCCATAGGAGCAGTGGCTCTACTCTGAGGCTCTTCCAAATATCTGAGATTCTCAACCGATTATAGAGTGTCAGTCCAGCCACCCTGCTGAGAGACCTAATTTTTGCTGCTTGTACTTGCAATGCCATTCTTTCTGTCATTACTAACAGCTCATGACCATACACATGGACAGGAATGTAGGTGGACTGGTAAACTGAGAGTTCTGTCTTTAGACACAACACCCACTTCAACATCATGGAATGTCACAGCGCCTATGGAGCGGCTGCCGCAGTTCCAATCTGCTTGTTGATTTCATGTTCTCTTTTTCCATCAAATTTATAAGATAGATAGATAGATAGATAGATAGATAGATAGATAGATAGATAGATAGATAGATAGATATCCATCCATCCATCCATTTTACAACCCGCTGAATCCGAACACAGGGTCACGGGGGTCTGCTGGAGCCAATCCCAGCCAACACAGGGCACAAGGCAGGAACCAATCCCGGGCAGGGTGCCAACCCACCGCAGGACACACACAAACACACCCACACGCCAAGCACACACTAGGGACAAATTAGAATCGCCAATCCACCTAACCTGCATGTCTTTGGAATGTGGGAGGAAACCGGAGCGCCCGGAGGAAACCCACGCAGACACGGGGAGAACATGCAAACTCCACGCAGGGAGGACCTGGGAATTGAACCCAGGTCCCCAGGTCTCCCAACTGCGAAGCAGCAGCGCTACCCACTGCGCCACCGTGCCGCCCTACTTTATTAATCCCAAGGGGAAATTCACGTAATTTATTATAATAAATTCACATAATAATTCACATATAAGCAACATCTCGAGATATTTGAATTCCTCCAGTAAGGGCAGTTGTTTCCCCCTCCCCTGGAGAGAGCAGTCCACTCTTTTCTGAGACGGAACCATGACCTCATTTCTGTTGCTTCACAATCGGCAGCAAATCTCTCAAGTGCATGCCAAAGATCTGTGTCAGACGAGGCAGAGGATAATATCATGTGCATAAAGCAACGGTGACGGCCTGTGACGAGGGGGGTTGGCTCCACGCTCCCACTTCTGTTTCCGGAGCCTCTTGAACCCGACTCTGTCAATAATGTAACTGGATGAGCCAGGCAGATGAGGACATTTACACACAGAACAAATCAAAGGGGTAGGTGCCAAAGTGCTCCGTTGCTTTTATTAAAAATCCGTCAAAAACACCGCCCAAAATAAAGTGCAATGCAAAAATTCAATAAATAATCCCTGCCTACAGAAAAGATGTAAAACGTGTGCTCACATTTATAATACAGACCGTATAATTATACCACACTGCCGACTAGAACATTGCATAAAGCAGGGGTTCTCAAACTGTGGGGCACGAAGTAACAAAAAGGGGGGCACGAAGATGTGAAATAAAGAAAACAAGAATCGAAAATATGAAAAATACATCTATTGAAACCAAAACAAATTAACTTAAACTACATTCTGATACTAGAAAAATAAATATAGAGTTAGATAAATGTCGATAAAAGTTAAGTAGGTATAATAAAATATCCATCCATTTTCCAACCCGCTGAATCCGAACACAGGGTCACGGGGGTCTGCTGGAGCCAATCCCAGCCAACACAGGGCACAAGGCAGGAAACAATCCTGGGCAGGGTGCCAATCCACCGCAGGACACACACAAACACACCAAGCACACACTTGGGCCAATTTAGAATCGCCAATCCACCTAACCTGCATGTCTTTGGACTGTGGGAGGAAACCAGAGCGTCCGGAGGAAACCCACGCAGACATGGGGAGAACATGCAAACTCCACACATGGAGGACCCGGGAATCGAACCCAGGTCCCCAGATCTCACAACTGCGAGGCAGCAGCGCTACCCACTGCGCCACCGTGCCGCCCATAATAAAATATGCATCTATGATATATCAATGTGGTGTTATGGGTTCACAGCTCTTCCAGCAAAGGCCGTTTTGTTTTAAATAATCACCGCGCTCGCGGCTTAGCGAGGGGGCGTGGTGGCTGTAGCGAGCTGCAGGGCGATCTGCGGTGTGGGCGTTTCTGACCTAAGTGCACAGGTGAGAGACTGCCCGCATCCGTGATCGTTCCTGTGGCTAATGGGCTGCAGCTGCCATGTCATCTCCGCATATATAGAGAAGCGCGAGCCGGTTAAGGAAGAAAAAGAAAAGAAGGAAAGAGAGAACGGGAGGTAGTAGGAGAAGACAGGAAGCAGGTGGAGAGAGCCGGTGTGAGGAAGAAGGAGAACGAGCGAGGGAGAAAGCAGGCAGCTGGGAGGAGAGCCCACGAGGGGAGTGTTTGGCTGACACTCAGTGGGGCTGAGAAAGTAGTCACTCCAGCTGAGCGATTTAGGAGCTGGAGTGACCAGTGGAGAAGTCGACTGACCGTAGAAGGCAGCGGGAGTCAATGAGGCTTTGGACTGGTGTAGCCTCAGTGTGAGCGCCTTGGCCGCTGGGGAATGGTCCAAAGTCTTGGTCCGGTTGGGAGTCTGACGAAGCCAAGGGTCGGAGGGCTACCGGACCTGATTGAAGGGCAGCTGTTCCTGCAGGTAGGCGACTCTCCTGTAGAGCAGCCCAAATGGGCGTAGCAGGGGAGCCGCCATGGAAACAGAAGACACCGGGCTTTTGGTTTTAACATATTACTTCCTGTGACATTTTTACCTCGTGGTTTTTAGAAGAGTTTTTCTATTGGTTTTAACCTCCACGTTTCACGTTTCATTTTATGGATTATTTATTTATTTATTTATTGAACATTGCATTACTACACTTTATTATGAACCCTGTTTTGTTCTATTTTAATAAAAGCACTGTTTGCGCATTTGTTACATCATCCCCTTGCTCATTGTTATTGCCTCACTGTCTAGCTCATCGGGGACATTACCGACGGTGTTGGGTTCAAGGGCTCCCTAACAGCCGATGAGAGCGTGGAGCAGAACCCGCATTGTCACAATCATTAATTAAAGAAGAACAAATTAGTATTAGTGGGCTCCTTTCAAAAAAACGTTAGGGGGGCGCGATTAAAACTGTTATGAAAACTTGGGTCACAAATACTTAAAGGTTGAGAAACGCTGGCATAAAGGGATCATTTTCCTGCAGATCATCTAATGTGGTCTACCTAATTCTCTGCAGTCCTGACACTGCACTCTATGTGGGAGAAACTGGACAAACACTCCGCCAGAAAATGAATTTACACAGGTCAGACATTAAACGTGGCAACACAGATGTTCCTGTAGCGGCCCACTTAGTCCAGGTTTATACTTCATGCGACGCAACGCATGCTCCAGCGGATGCTCCTGCTACGCAAGTGTTGTACTGTTTATACTTGAGCACGTACTTTATGTAAATCTGGAGGAATCCAGCAGGTGGCAATGCGAGATATCATCACAGTGAGAACAGGTTCGGCTTCGTTGTGTTGTGAATTGCCTGGAACACCCATTAAATTCCGATGACACCTTACCTCAATAGCTCTGAAAAGGATGTTTAATGATTACGTCCATCAATCCAGGGATGTGCCTATTCCAGCTAGCATTGGACACGAGGCAGAAACAATCCATAGACGGGGCATCAGCTCATCGCAAGGTGAATACAAGCACACACACACACACTGGCGTCATTTTAGTGCCACCAAGTCTGCATATCTTTGGAAGGACACTGGAGCACACTGTGGAAACCCAGCAGGAAAACATGTGAACTCCAGGCAGGGAACACCAGTGACATGACTCCCTGTGAGACAGCAGTGGTACCACTCCGCCACCGTGTCACCCCCATGTGTGTAATTATTAACAGTATTCATTATTTAAACAAAATTACCGATTTATCTGTAAAATGTAACATACATACTGCAATGCATTTCATCATGAAAGTGATATCAAGTATAAATCTAAGGATTCTAAATGTGCAGAGAGCTGGCATATCATACATTTAATGTGTTCTGTGTGGCGATTGCTACTGACAGGTCAGGAGGAAGCCACAGAAAAAAAAGACAGCACAAAAGACGGTATGTGAGACTTTTAAAACGTATCATGTCATTACGATCGGGAATATGCGACGCTTGAATATAAAAGCACCACAAATGCATCTGTATGTCGGCATTTTGCTTCACGACATCGAACCATTCATTAAACATCGAAGCGTGCACATCGATCCTGTAGGATCCAGCTTTAATCACGCCGTGCCCCCTGACATTTTGCTGGTACTGCAACTCATACAACTTTCATGTCAATTTCTGAGGACCTGCTCAGAGTACGCATCAAATGAATGTTGGGAACACGTGGCAGCCATGATGCGTGCGCGTACGCGTTCTGAGCGTGAGCCCTTAAACAGCCATGGACACCGTGTGAGGGACATTAAAGTCACAGTGCTTAGGGGCAACTTCAGAACACAACAAGAGAGAAAAGAATGGGAAGTCAAACTCTGGCTAAAACTGAACACATTACAACCTGGTGTAAATAGAGATAGCGGTTTTATGGCCAGATATGAGGACTGTTTGCATTTCTCAGACTGACACAGACAACCTGACTACAGACCCACATTGTATGGAAAAACTCATCAGAAACTTCAAAAGACTTTGCTGGATTATCATCTTATCCAAAGATCTCGACCATACATTGGTCTTCTCTCTTGTTAAATGAATCTTAACCTGAAGAGGTCTATTCATTTTTTACATTTAAGATGTCTCACTTAAAGGTTTACCAATGTTGTTACTTGTCCCAGTGTGTATATAAACACAGGGAACTCCAGTTTCTGTATTACATCTTGCCTGAAGAAGGGGCCCGAATTACCTCGAAAGCGTGCATATTGTAATCTTTTTAGTTAGCCAATAAAAGCGGTCATTTTGCTTGACTTCTCACTAAATAAATAATCCATAAAAAGAAGCATCTGTGGAGGTTAAAAACAATCTAATAAATATTCCTTAAAAACAAGGTTAAAAAACCCACAGGTAGTCGGAAACTGTCCTCTGCAATTCAGAGTCCTGTTGCCCTTTTAAAACTGACATCTCCTCAATGTGCCCTTTTTGGACCTTGTAGCCCGAGGAGAAGTCCACCAGCAGATGCAGTCAACCTTTTATATCGACCCGTGTCCCCGCCGCCAGTCCCACGACTGCTCCACTTGCACCAAAGCCAATCACTGGCTCCTCCCGGCGAGAGCACACCCTGAGCACAATGACTAGCTGGTTGCTCAACAAGAGCGAACCTTTAGCACCCTCTTAAGCCCTGGCCACACGCTTCTTCCTGGGGGCTCCACTACCCTCTGCCTGCTTTGTTTCTTCTTGCACCAGCTCTCTGTCACTCCTGTCTTTCTCACTCCTTCCTTTCTTTTCTTTTCCTTTCTCTAAGGCACAGGTGTCAAACTCCAGGCCTGGAGGGCCGCAGTGGATGCAGGTTTTCATTCTAACCCTTTTCTTAATCAGTGACCAGTTTTCACTGCTAATTCACTCTTTTCCCCTTTATTTTAACAGCCATGTTAGAAGGATTCAGTCCTCTGAATTGATTTGTTTCCTCATTAAATGATAGCCAAACAGAAATAAGATGTGAAACGAGCCAACAGATGACCAGCTTAAACTTGGGCTTCAAACTCCAACCAGTTTCTTAATGAGAAGCCGATGCTTGCTGTGAATTAAACCCGTTATTTAATTCCATGGCTTGTTGCTGCTCTCGTTCTGCAACAGCAGACATTTCCAAAACTGTTGATTTTTTGTTTTTTATAAGAACATAGTCAAAGTGTTTTGGTGAGTTGAGAGATCAACCTTACTGAGACCTGAGATTACTTTATTTTCAGATATTGTGTGATGTGGTGTCTTATTTTGTGTCTCATTATGGTTTGGCTGCTAATTAAGGAAAAAGAAACAACTAAAGGGCCAGATTGCGGTGGGTTGGCACCCTGCCCGGGATTGGTTCCTGCCTTGTGCCCTGTGTTGGCTGGGATTGGCTCCAGCAGACCCCCGTGATCCTGTGCTCGGATTCAGCGGGTTGGATAATGGATGGATGGACGGATGGATAAAGGGCCAAGTTAATTAAAAGAAGTAATTAGCAGCAAAAATTGGTCACTAATTAAGAAGATGGTTAGAATGAAAACCTGCAGCCACTGCGGCCCTCCAGGACTGGAGTTCGACACCCCTGCTCTAAGGGATTCCCACACACTGCTGCTGGGATGCCAGTCCTTGCTGACCAGCTACTGCAGTGCCCCTCCATGCCCATCTCCTCTACTTCTTTACCTGGCCATCCATTTCTGGCCAGGTAAGAAAACAGGGATGGTCCACCCTGGCTTGGATGGTGGTCAATCCATCACATTTGTAATGGACTGGAAAGCATTAAAAAGGGATGAATGAATGCACCTTTATGTTTGTTACCTGCTCCCTTTGTTCATCCTCAGATATAACATTTTTATTTTCTTATGGATCTTTTGTTATCTATTCTGCAAGTGGCATGGTGTTTGGGGATTACATCAGGGGACTGCAATGAAGCGGAAAGAGTATTTTTTAATATTTTTTTAAACCCCTAATCCAAAATCCAAATGAGATGCAGGGATTGTAATTGTATTTTGCAAACAAATCTCCCGTACGGTACACAATGGTGGCCCTCCTAAATCATACAGTATGTAAGGAAGCTAATAAAGGCAAATCCTTTGTACTCTTGAGGCACACACAGCAAACACTAATCTTTTTATTTCCTTGAAGTTGCATTTGCAAAGGAGGAACTGAAGTCACATTTTATATTTGCTTAAAGTGGTTTTTAATAAATATGAATTAGACTGTAATTCATATTTATTAGTAATTTACAGTACTAACAAGATACCATTCAAATGTCTCATAATAGGTAAAATATATTCACGTTAGAACACCTGAACATAAATCAAGAATGCAGAGTATATTTTATATTTGTTGAAGTTAATTTAATTACATCTACACACACTAGAGGCAAAGAGGCCGTGAATTTCATATTTCTTAAAATTTCACAGTAACGTCTGCATTCACATGCCCCCATTTTTCATATGCGAGGTAACCCTGTATCGTTCACTGTATCATTTCCCGTGGTGACATTTTTGACAGCTTGGGGCTCAGGATGTTTCAATCGCTTTAAAATGTTTCTTTTTAAAGAGAACACTACCAGTATGTCAAAATCACTTCAATTTTATAATGTGCCCTTCATAATGATTACTATCAGTCAATTGATCAATTTTCAGTTTATATAGTGCCTTTTATGGTGAATGCTATGAATAAGTCAATTAATAACATTTCTTTTTATACCTTTCATTCTAAGGGGTTTGCTATCAAATGTATACATTATATAGTGCCTTTTATACCCTTTATATCAATAAACCAATCATTTTTCTTGAATATAGCTTTGTTTTTAAAGCTTACAAATAATCAATTTTTGTTTCCAATCATCCATCCATCCATTTTCCAACCCGCTGAATCCGAACACAGGGTCACGGGGGTCTGCTGGAGCCAATCCCAGCCAACACAGGGCACAAGGCAGGAAACAATCCCGGGCAGGGTGCCAACCCACCGTAGGACACACACAAACACACCAAGCACACACTAGGACCAATTTAGAATCGCCAATCCACCTAACCTGCATGTCTTTGGACTATGGGAGGAAACCTACACAAACACGGGGAGAACATGCAAACTCCACGCAGGGAGGACCCGGGAAGCGAACCCAGGTCCCCAGATCTCCCAACTGTGAGGCAGCAGCGCTACCCACTGCGCCACCATGCCGCCCCGCATCCACATTTTCTATTCTTATTTCTCTTATTTTCAACTCCGGTGTGTCATCAGTTCTTATGCTGTTCGTCTGTCTTCTCCACTCCATTCTCACCTTCTTTTAGATTCTTATTTTATATCCGCTTAGATGAGATCTGTCTCAACTACTTAAGCATTTTTACGCAAGACCGCTTTTCGTCGTTTAGAAACGAAATCTGTTGCTACCAACTCCTCTCGACTGGGACCTGCGCCCGTATTTATCAGTGTCTCAGAGCAGGCCAGAAGGGGCTCCAAAATCTCAGAGTGACTCAGATGTGGTGTGTGGGTTGTGTTTTTTTCGTCTCGGTGCTCGTTATAGTCTCATTCTGGATGTTGTTGCGAAGTGACAACAATTACGTGCCGCCCAGCCTACCGTATTATTGTAGCGCCCTCACTTTAACAGGCTCGCGGCACGGTGGCGCAGTGGGTAGCGCTGCTGCCTCGCAGTTGGGAGACCTGGGGACCTGGGTTTGATTCCCGGGTCCTCCCTGCATGGAGTTTGCATGTTCTCCCCGTGTCTGCATGGGTTTCCTCCGGGCGCTCCGGTTTCCTCCCACAGTCCAAAGACATGCAGGTTAGGTGGATTGGCGATTCTAAATTGGCCCTAGTGTGTGCTTGGTGTGTTTGTGTGTGTCCTGCTGTGGGTTGGCACCCTGCCCGGGATTGGTTCCTGCCTTGTGCCCTGTGTTGGCTGGGATTGGCACCAGCAGACCCCTGTGACCCTGTGTTCGGATTCAGCGGGTTGGAAAATGGATGGATGGATGGATGGAAGAAAAGGAAAACACAGCAGGGCAGCGAAGGGGCTGCAGAACAGTTAATAAGTAACGGTCTAGGAAGAATACACGAACATAAGACAAAAACGAAGGAAATTGAACTACAATTATTATAATTAGCTACATCCTTTCATTGATATGGCCTTGAGAGTCGCTGTAAAAGAAAACCCTTGCTTCCAATACAGAATAAAACACCATTTTCAAAAGAGATCTGTACTCAAATAAAGCACAAAGATTATTTATAAAGAATAATTTCTTTCTCTATATTAAGGTAACTGAACAACTACTTCAAAAGTTTAAACCAAATCTAAAATTTTATTAGATCAATGAGAACTGCCACTGACACCATTTCTTTAACTCGGCAGTCACTGCGCTGTGCTTCTTATTCATCTCCAGAAGATGGCAGCAGACGCCTGAAGAGTAGAAAACAGCAAACCGACACCTCGGAATGGAGGGCTTCGAAGTGCAATGGAAATCTTTGGAGGCATAAACTTGATGCACGAGGCGAAAGTGTGGCCTCATGGAAAGACTTGAGTTTTAGTAAGATTTAATCAAACATTTGTTTATTATATTGTAATAGCAGACTTTTACCTAATATCTGCCTGCACAATGAAAATTGTGCTTTTTGTTTATGACTGTACGGTATGAATGAACATACAGTAAGTATGTACAGTGATTGTAGCTTTAGTGATCTATGCAGCAGGCTTATGGTGTCTTTATCTATCTATCTATCTATCTATCTATCTATCTATCTATCTATCTATCTATCTATCTATCTATCTATCCCGCTATATCCTAATATAGGGTCACGGGGGTCTGCTGGAGCCAATCCCAGCCAGCATAGGGTGCAAGGCAGGAAACAATCCAGGCAGTGCGCCAACCTACCGCAGGGCACACCCACACACCAAGCACACACTAGGGACAATTTTGGATCGCCAATGCACCTAACCGGCATGTCTTTGGACTGTGGGAGGAAACCCACGCAGACACGGGGAGAACATGCAAACTCCACGCAGGGAGGATCCGGAAAGTGAACCCACGTCCTCAGGTCTCCCAACTGCGAGGCAGCAGTGCTACCACTGCACCACCGTGCCTCCCATCTGTTATATAGTGCCTTTCATATCTATCTATCTATCTATCTATCTATCTATCTATCTATCTATCTATCTATCTATCTATCTATCTATCTATCTATCTATCTATCTATCTATCTATAATATAGTGCCTTTCATATCTATCTATCTATCTATCTATCTATCTATCTATCTATCTATCTATCTATCTATCTATCTATCTATCTATCTATCTATCTATAATATAGTGCCTTTCATATCTATCTATCTATCTATCTATAATATAGTGCCTTTCATATCTATCTATCTATCTATCTATCTATCTATAATATAGTGCCTTTCATATCTATCTATCTATTTATCTATCTATCTATCTATCTATCTATCTATCTATCTATCTATCTATCTATCTATCTATCTATCTATCTATCTATCTATCTATCTATAATATAGTGCCTTTCATATCTATCTATCTATCTATCTATCTATCTATCTATCTATCTATCTATCTATCTATCTATCTATCTATCTATCTATAATATAGTGCCTTTCATATCTATCTATCTATCTATCTATCTATCTATCTATCTATCTATCTATCTATCTATCTATCTATCTATCTATCTATCTATCTATAATATAGTTCCTTTTTCATCTATCTATCTATCTATCTATCTATCTATCTATCTATCTATCTATCTATCTATCTATCTATAATATAGTGCCTTTCATATCTATCTATGTATCTATCTATCTATCTATCTATCTATCTATCTATCTATCTATCTATCTATCTATCTATCTATCTATCTATCTATAATATAGTGCCTTTCATATCTATCTATCTATCTATCTATCTATCTATCTATCTATCTATCTATCTATCTATCTATCTATAATATAGTGCCTTTCATATCTATCTATCTATCTATCTATCTATCTATCTATCTATCTATCTATCTATCTATCTATCTATCTATCTATCTATCTATAATATAGTGCCTTTCATATATCTATCTATCTATCTATCTATCTATCTATCTATCTATCTATCTATCTATAATATAGTGCCTTTCATATCTATCTATCTATCTATCTATCTATCTATCTATCTATCTATCTATCTATCTATCTATCTATCTATCTATCTATCTATCTATCTATAATATAGTGCCTTTCATATATCTATCTATCTATCTATCTATCTATCTATCTATCTATCTATCTATCTATCTATCTATCTATCTATCTATCTATCTATCTATCTATAATATAGTGCCTTTCATATATCTATCTATCTATCTATCTATCTATCTATCTATCTATCTATCTATCTATCTATCTATCTATCTATCTATCTATAATATAGTGCCTTTCATATCTATCTATCTATCTATCTATCTATCTATCTATCTATCTATCTATCTATCTATCTATCTATCTATCTATCTATATTCTGAATTTATCAATTTGACGTACAAAGTTTGTTTCCTGCCTTGCGCCCTGTGTTGGCTGGGATTGGCTCCAGCAGACCCCCGTGACACTGTAGTTAGGATATAGCGGGTTGGATAATGGATGGATGGATGGATGGATATACAAAGTCAGGGAGGCACAACCAATCTCAGCAGCATCAGACACAAGGCAGGAACCAACCCTGGAAAGACTCAAGCGCACTCCCACCAAAGACTAGTGGGACAGGAGACGTCTCCCAGGACTCGAAGTTAGTCATGCTAAATACTCTTCAGTTTGTGTAGTCATTTGAAAGGCACTATATAAATAAAATGCATTATTATTATTATTATTATTATTATTATTAACCCTCTTAATCCAGACCAGGGTCGCTGCGTGTGCCAGAGCCTATCCCAGGTCATCATACGGTGCAAGGCAGAAATAAACCCCGGACAAGGCACCAGTCCATTGAAAGGCGTATTCTCATGTAGTGCCCTTGCTGATAATATATGATATGAAGAGACGGACCATTTTTAACATTAGAAAACGACCAGAAAGAGCAAACAGATTCAAAGAGACATTGTTCCAAACGTGCCGAGCCTCATGCAAAAATGACAGAAAACAAGGCGCTTGTAAAGTTCTCTCCGCTAAAATGAATTTGGCAGGCTAAACGAAAACACCTTTTCAATTTTCACGGGGTGTTGAGTTGCTTGGTGCTTATTGTTTCGGGCTGTCCTTTTGAACTGCTGACAGAAATTTGGCTCGGCCTTTGCTTTAATTGGTGGCACTGGTAGCCTGCTGCCTTTTGTGTGGCGCTCTTGTGTATCGATTTCCAAGTTTCCTTCCAGGCCTTCTGCCTCTTTTCTTTCTTTATTTCTCTTCTCTGTTGGGAGCCTTAGTTTGCATTTGAAGGCCTCTACACCAACCAGATGTTGCAAAGTTCATCTGCAGACGCGGCCAAATTGTCAAGGAATTTCCCGGTTACTGCATTTAGCATCTGAACCTGGGTTATTATTACTGAACATTGAATCACAGTGGGTTTGATTTGGCTTTTTTGACACTCATCAACAGAAAAAAGACTCTTTAATGTCAAAGTGAAAACAGATCTCTGCAAAGTGGTCTAAATATAAAATACAAAACGAATGATTGCATTGAAGTATTCGCTCCCTTCAAGTCAGCATTCAGTAGATGGCAGCCTTGAGTCTGTGTGCAGAGGTTTCTCTTTCTCTGTTAGTTCTGCCATTTCACTCCTCATTGTTCTTTGTAGAACTGCTGAAGTTCTGTCAGAGGTCATGTTGATCACGAGTGTCAAGTCCAGCCACTTATTCTCCGTTAGACTGAGATTTAGACTCTGCCTCAGTCACTCCAGGACATTCACATTATCATGTTGAAGCCATTCCTGTGTAGCTTTGTCTTTATGTTTGGGGTTGTTGTCTTGCTGGAAAACACATCCTCTCCCAAGGTGTAGGCGTTTTACACAGCCTATCAGGTTTTCCTCCAGGATTTCCCCATATTTTTCTGCATTCGTTTTCCTCACAGAGGCTTTCCAGGGCCTGGTGAAGAAAAGCATTTGATGCATTGCATTTTTTATTCCAACATATGGCACATCACAAACGTTAACTGTGCTTTTAGGAATCTCATACCAAAAGACATATAACAGAGGCATATGCATTGCCTTTGTCATTCCAACAGATGGCACATCACAATCATTAACGGTGCTTTTAGGAGTCTCACACCAAAAGACATATAACACAGGCATATGCATTGCCTTTTTCATTCCAACAGATGGCACATCACAATCATTAATAGTGCTTTTAGGAATCTCATACCAAAAGCCATATAACACAGGCATATGCGTTGTCTTTGTCATTCCAACAGATGGCACATCACAATCATTTCTAGTAATACATTTTGCAAAGAGAGCAAATGTTAATGTGTTTTTTAAATGGTGATCCTGTTGTTTTTGCTAGCTGTCCCATCCATCATCCACATTGCCCCTCAATGTTTCTGCTCTAATCAGAGCCACCCAATACATTAGGCAACATAGGTAGCTACCTGAGACGCCATCTTCTGCCGGGCACCATTTACAAAAGTTATACTCCTCCAACGATCGTTGAACTCTAATGATACTGAGTAGGTGTTGGGCAATGCTTCTGAAAGTTAAAGTGCACACGCTCCATACACAGAGGGGTGTGCACTCCTTAATGTCTGCAATAGATAGATAGATAGATAGATAGATAGATAGATAGATAGATAGATAGATAGATAGATAGATAGATAGATAGATAGATAGATAGATAGATAGATAGATAGATAGATAGATACTTTATTAATCCCAAGGGGAAATTCACATACTCTAGCAGCAGCATATTGATAAAAAACAATATTAAATTAAAATGTGATAACAATGCCGGTATAACAGACAATAACTTGGTATAATGTTAACGTTTACCCCCCACCCCCCCCTCCCCAGGTGGAATTGAAGAGTCGCATAGTTTGGGGGAGGAACGATCTCCTCAGTCTGTTGTCAGTGGAGCAGGACGGTGACAGCAGTCTGTCACTGAAGCTGCTCTTCTGTCTGGAGATGATCCTGTTCAGTGGATGCAGTGGATTCTCCATGATTGACAGGAGTCTGCTCAGCGCCCGTCGCGATGCCACAGATGTCAAACTGTCCAGCTCCGTGCTTACAATAGAGCCTGCCTTCCTCACCAGTTTGTCCAGGCGTGAGGCGTCCCTCTTCTTTATGCTGCCTCCCCAGCACACCACTGTGTAGAAGATGGTGCTCGCCACAACCGTCTGATAGAACATCTGCAGCATCTTATTGCAGATGTTGAAGGACGGCAGTCTTCTAAGGAAGTATAGTCGGCTCTGATAGATAGATAGAATTCTTTATTGTCATTATGCATAATTTTTGTTGGTAGGACTTGGCTTCAAGGCAGAATGCTTAAATACATAATACACTATAAATGATAAAATAAACATAATAAGTATAAAAGACAGTGGCAATAAAACATCATCAAGTCCAGACTTTTCCTGAGGTAGTACGCCTGCAGAGACCAGTGATCTGGAATACGAGTGTGTGGGTTTGATTACGAGGGAAAGTGCGTGTGCATGTCTACAGGGGGGCAGGTTAGGGGTAGATGTATGTGTGTGTATCAGCAGGGGCAGATGGACTTCACAGCTTTGGGGATAAAGCTTTCTTTCAGTCCGCTGGTACTTGTTTTTATAGATAGATAGATAGATAGATAGATAGATAGATAGATAGATAGATAGATAGATAGATAGATAGATAGATAGATAGATAGATAGATAGATAGATAGATAGATAGATAGATAGATAGATAGATAGATAGATAGATACTTTATTAATCCCAAGGAGAAATTCACATACTCCAGTAGCAGCATACTGATACAAAAAACATCTTAAATTTCTGTACCGCTTTCCCGAAGGCATTGGTACAAACAGTCCATTTCCTGGATGGGTGAGATCCGCAGCTATACAGTTGGCCCTCTTCTGCACCCTTCCAGCATATACAGAGTCCAGGTCTAGGAGAGGACTTCCCACAATCCCCTGTGCTGTTCTCACCACCCGTGCCAAGTCCTATGCTGTGCAGCTGCCGTACCACACTGTCATACTGTGACAGAGAATGCTTTCTATAGCGGATCTGTAGAAGTTTATGAGCAGCCGAGAGGAGAATCCAGCACGTCTCATCTTCCTGAGGAAGAAGAGTCTTTGTTGGGCCTTCTTTACCAGGTGAGATGTGTTCAAAGACCAGGTCAGATCCGATGTGATATGGATACTCAAGAACTTGATATTGTCCACACACATTACAGCCTCCTCATGTATGAATATAGGAGCATGTTCTGTTCCTCTGGACCTCCTATAGTCCACAATGACCTCTTATAGAGAAAGAGAGAGAGAGAGAGTCACTCATATGTGAATAGGAGGCATTACATGCAGGACCAGGAGGTGGCAGTGTTCACTAAACCCTTTCTCTCTTTCCACTGCAGACCAACCCTGGGAAATCCTGCCTGAGCCTGTCCGCATCACTTCTGGTTCTGCCCCCCAGTGATGTCACTTCCTCTGACCAGGCTATAAAAACACCATCTTGTTAGCATTAATTCAGTTCTGTCTTGAAATCAGTCTGTAAAGACCTTTGTTTGCTAAATTTTGCATTTTTGTTTCAAGTATATATATACAAAATTATGTTAACATTTGAATGGCGGAAACAATTTATTCACAAACCATACTTCATACATGCAAGATGATTTACAGGAATGTCTCAACCTGCCATCATGTTCAACACATGTACCATATGTGGCACATAAATTGTCCACAAAAATTGTATACATAGCAGTACCATTAGTGTTAACATAATTTTGTCTGACCATATACAGTATATATATATAACTAGCCATCCCTCGTGGCTTCGCCCTCGTATTAGTGAAACAGGACAGTGAGGAGGCCCCTGCCCAGCTCCCCACTCCTGACGTAACTCTTCCCCCTCCCCTCAGATGGCAGCCTCTCTCTCGGATCAGCGTGAATATATCACTCCTGCAAGCGAACTCTGATTCTTAGCGCGATGAGAGAAAGTCGCAAAATCAACTGGAATGTTCAAGCAAATTATAGAAAAAAACCCGACCAAATCTGTTAAGTAGTTCTCTTGTGAAAAGCGGGCAGACATACAAACGAGTCTAAAAAACTTCACGCTTGGACCACGAAATTTTTAAAACCGTTTCTTAGCGAGCGCCTATGGTCCAAGGGTAACCTACATTCCAAATTTCAAGTCCCAACTCATCATGGTTTGGGAGATTTCATGATGAGTGAGTCGGTGGTATTTGGCTTTTATATATTGTCACTGGAGGCTGGGGGTGGTACCAAGCCGGGCCGCCCAGGAGGACCGGAGTAGGGATTACGCTTCCCCCAGACCACGAGGGGGCGACTGTCCTGGTGGCTTTGGGGACCACGGGAACAGAGCTTTGAAGCTCAACCCTATAGGGGCCCGTGGTCACCGCCAGGGAGCGCCCCGATGCCTATGGAGCCCTGGCCCTCAGCACTTCCGCCACATTGGGGAGTGCAGGCAGAGGCTAATCGGGAGGCACCTGTGTATAAAAGGGGCTGCCTCCCTCCATTCGATGGCTGGAGTCAAGTGGAAGAGGACAGAACTCTGAGGAGAGGAGTGGACGCAGACCAGAAGAGAAAGGCATTGTAGTGAAGAGGCCCGGACTTTGGGGTGATTGGTGCTGCGGCACTGGGTTTGTGCGTGTTTCATAATTGTATATAATTGTAAATAAACGTGTGTTGGGTGCTTAAATCATGTCTACCTGTCTGTGTCCGGGCTGTTCCCCACAATATATAATAGATATATACAGTGCATCCGGAAAGTATTCACAGCGCATCACTTTTTCCACATTTTGTTATATTACAGCCTTATTCCAAAATGGATTAAATTCATTTTTTTCCTCAGAATTCTACACACAACACCCCATAATGACAACGTGAAAAAAGTTTACTTGAGGTTTTTGCAAATTTATTAAAAATAAAAAACCTGAGAATAAGTATTCACAGCCTTTGCTCAATACTTTGTCGATGCCCCTTTGGCAGCAATTCCAGCCTCAAGTCTTGTTGAATATGATGCCACAAGCTTGGCACACCTATCCTTGGCCAGTTTCGCCCATTCCTCTTTGCAGCACCTCTCAAGCTCCATCAGGTTGGATGGGAAGCGTCGGTGTACAGCCATTTTAAGATCTCTCCAGAGATGTTCAATCGGATTCAAGTCTGGGCTCTGGCTGGGCCACTCAAGGACATTCACAGAGTTGTCCTGAAGCCACTCCTTTGATATCTTGGCTGTGTGCTTAGGGTCGTTGTCCTGCTGAAAGATGAACCGTCACCCCAGTCTGAGGTCAAGAGCACTCTGGAGCAGGTTTTCATCCAGGATGTCTCTGTACATTGCTGCAGTCATCTTTCCCTTTATCCTGACTAGTCTCCCAGTTCCTGACGCTGAAAAACATCCCCACAGCATGATGCTGCCACCACCATGCTTCACTGTAGGGATGGTGCCTGGTTTCCTCCACACGTGACGCCTGGCATTCACACCAAAGAGTTCAATCTTTGTCTCATCAGACCAGAGAATTTTCTTTCTCATGGTCTGAGAATCCTTCAGGTGCCTTTTGGCAAACTCCAGGCGGGCTGCCATGTGCCTTTTACTAAGGAGTGGCTTCCGTCTGGCCACTCTACCATACAATTCAAAATTCAAAAATTTACGGCCACAAAAATTCAAAGAGAAAGGCGACTTCGATTAAAGCTCTAGAGGCCTGAAAGGCGATTTCGACTACAGCTCCAGGCCTAATTACGCATTAATTCAATACACCTATATCAGGTTTGAGGTGCTTATACTTATTACTTACTATTCCACTCGTGCCCGTTTCATCTTACGTTGTCGAAATGGGCTCTTTGTCTAGTTACCAATAAGATGTAAATGACAAAGCAGCCAGCAGTGTTCCATCTCACTTGTTTCCATTTACATCTCTGTGGATTCATCTTGCACTGTTTGATTTAATAAAACACTTCATAGAAAAATGTGACAGACTGAAAATCAAACGTTTTAGGCTTCAAATCATTTGGATGACATCCTTGGAAAGGAAACAATCTAATATATAGAACCTTACATTGCAGACTTCTTCATTTTCTTTCGGCTGCTCCCGTTAGGGGTCGCCACAGCAGATCATCTTCTTCCATCTCTTCCTGTCCTCGTCATCTTGTTCTGTCACACCCATCACCTGCATGTCCTCTCTCACCACATCCATTAACCTTCTCTTAGGCATTCCCCTTCTCCTCTTCCCTGGCAGCTCTATCCTTAGCATTCTTCTCCCAGTACACCCCTCATCTCTCCTCTGCACATGTCCAAACCAACGCAATCTCGCCTCTCTGACTTTGTCTCCCAACCGTCCAACTTGAGCTGACCCTCTAATGTCCTCATTTCTAATCCTATCCATCCTCGTCACACCCAAATGCAAATCTTAGCATCTTTAACTCTTCCACCTCCAGCTCTGTCTCCTGCTTTCTGGTCAGTGCCACCACCTATAGCCCATATAACATAGCTGGTCGCACTACCGTCCTGTAGACCTTGCAGACCAGCAAGCCATACAATTAAATAAGGTATGAGATTGGCAAGTATTGGTTTCTAATTAAGCAATTGGGATGAAAACCTTTAGCCACTGTGGCTCTCCAGGACTGGAACTACCCACCCATGGCCTGGTATGTAATGTTAAGTAAGCTCTGGTCATTTTTGTAGGCTTGTCTGGCTTCAGTCTGTTCGGCTGTTTCACTTGCTTTGAGCCAGCAGGTGGCAGTGGTGTGTAAGTTGTAGCATACAGGAGATTAAAAAAAACCAAAAAAGCACTGGGACCTCCAGGTTCAAAATTTGGAATTCTAAAGTCGTCTGTCTTGCCCATATCCTCGTAAAGGGCAACTATGAAAAATTTGGTCCAAATTGGGCTAAGGGTGTAGAACTGTATAGGAATCAGACAGACATTTTATTTTATATACAAAAATAATTTTCATATTTTCCAAGCAAATCAGTCAGTGTTAGGGCTTGAACCAAAATCCTTTTGGTTTAGTACTCAGCACCTTAACCATCAAGCCATCAGTGCCTACTGTACTAATACAGTCCTTCACCCCCAGTGTTGGTACACATCTATCCTATTTACATAATTCATAGTGTCACTTGATAGAGTTTAATAGCTTTAGTGCCAGTGCTGCTCTTTATCCCGCATTATGCAAAGCCTTTTCAGAGCTCAGAGGCCCCAGCATGCCTTTGTTTGCTTCCATCTTTTCAGCCGTGAACACTGAAGAAGATCTTTAGTGACCCTACTAAAGTGTGACGGGCCTCTTATTGACTTCCATTCAACTCAGATCATTGCAATTCAAAAGCCCCTTTTCTCAATTTGAGGACCTTTATCCTGTGCGAGAAATAAAAAACGCAAATACAGTAAAAGAAATGGCAGTAACTTTTTAATGCAGAATGACAAGAAAATTCAATCGCACGCTGTTGCAGTTCATTTTTTTTTGACCGCTGTTTTATATCCGTGTATATTAATATTAATACAGGGTGACGCAGGGAAATGGGACATTTTCAATTGATGTTCAATGCACAAATAAACACATTACAAAATACATTTAATGGTGAACATAATTTAATAATGGCAATCAATATTCATGCAATATTGATTTTATGTTTTGAAGAAGACATCAAGAAGGTGTTGTCCATTTCTCCGTCCTCATTCTGACAGCCCGTTGTGGAAATTCTGCATTGCTCAACGTAACATCCATCCATCCATCCATCCATTGTCTCCCGCTTATCCGAGGTCGGGTCGCGGGGGCAGCAGCTTGAGCAGAGATGCCCAGACTTCCCTCTCCCCGGCCACTTCTTCTAGCTCTTCCGGGAGAATCCCAAGGCGTTCCCAGGCCAGTCGAGAGACATAGTCCCTCCAGCGTGTCCTGGGTCTTCCCCGGGGCCTCCTCCCGGTTGGACGTGCCTGGAACACCTCACCAGGGAGGCGTCCAGGAGGCATCCTGATCAGATGCCCGAGCCACCTCATCTGACTCCTCTCGATGCGGAGGAGCAGCGGCTCTACTCTGAGCCCCTCCCGGATGACTGAGCTTCTCACCCTATCTTTAAGGGAAAGCCCAGACACCCTGCGGAGGAAACTCATTTCAGCCGCTTGTATTCGCGATCTCGTTCTTTCGGTCACTACCCATAGCTCATGACCATAGGTGAGGGTAGGAACATAGATCGACTGGTAAATTGAGAGCTTCGCCTTGTGGCTCAGCTCCTTTTTCACCACGACAGACCGATGCAACGCCCGCATTACTGCGGATCAGCACCGATCCGCCTGTCGATCTCACGCTCCATTCTTCCCTCACTCGTGAACAAGACCCCGAGATACTTGAACTCCTCCACTTGGGGCAGGATCTCGCTACCAACCCTGAGAGGGCACTCCACCCTTTTCCGGTTGAGGACCATGGTCTCGGATTTGGAGGTGCTGATTCTCATCCCAGCCGCTTCACACTCGGCTGTGAACCGATCCAGATAGAGCTGAAGATCACAGCCTGATGAAGCAAACAGGACAACATCATCTGCAAAAAGCAGTGACCCAATCCTGAGCCCACTAAACCGGACCCCCTCAACACCCTGGCTGCGCCTAGAAATTCTGTCCATAAAAGTTATGAACAGAATCGGTGACAAAGGGCAGCCCTGGCGGAGTCCAACTCTCACTGGAAACGGGTTCGACTTACTGCCGGCAATGCGGACCAAGCTCTGGCACTGATCGTACAGGGACTGAACAGCCCTTATCAGGGGGGCCGGTACCCCATACTCTCGGAGTACCCCCCACAGGATTCCCCGAGGGACACGGTCGAATGCCTTTTCTAAGTCCACAAAACACATGTAGACTGGTTGGGCAAACTCCCATGCACCCTCCAGGACCCTGCTAAGGGTATAGAGCTGGTCCACTGTTCCGCGACCAGGACGAAAACCACACTGTTCCTCCTGAATCCGAGGCTCGACTATCCGACGGACCCTCCTCTCCAGGACCCCTGAATAGACTTTTCCAGGGAGGCTGAGGAGTGTGATCCCTCTGTAGTTGGAACACACCCTCCGATCCCCCTTCTTAAAGAGGGGGACCACCACCCCGGTCTGCCAATCCAGAGGCACTGTCCCTGATGTCCATGCGATGTTGCAGAGGCGTGTCAGCCAAGACAGTCCTACAACATCCAGAGCCTTGAGGAACTCCTGGCGTATCTCATCCACCCCCGGGGCCCTGCCACCAAGGAGTTTTTTGACCACCTCGGTGACCTCAGTCCCAGAGATGGGGGAGCCCACCTCTGAGTCCCCAGGCTCTGCTTCCTCATTGGAAGGCATGTTAATGGGATTGAGGAGGTCTTCGAAGTATTCCCCCCACCGACCCACAACGTCCCGAGTCGAGGTCAGCAGCGCACCATCCCCACCATATACAGTGTTGACACTGCACTGCTTCCCCTTCCTGAGACGCCGGATGGTGGACCAGAATCTCCTTGAAGCCGTCCGAAAGTCATTCTCCATGGCCTCCCCAAACTCCTCCCACGCCCGAGTTTTTGCCTCAGCAACCACCAAAGCCGCATTCCGCTTGGCCTGCTGGTACCTATCAGCTGCCTCCGGGGTCCCACAGGACAAAAGGGTCCTGTAGGACTCCTTCTTCAGCTTGACGGCATCCTTCACCGCCGGTGTCCACCAGCGGGTTCGGAGATTGCCGCCACGACAGGCACCGACCACCTTACGGCCACAGCTCCGGTCAGCTGCCTCAACAATAGAGGCACAGAACATGGCCCATTCGGACTCAATGTCCCCCACCTCCCTCGGGATGTGGTCGAAGTTCTGTCGGAGGTGGGAGTTGAAGCTACTTCTGACAGGGGGCTCTGCCAGACGTTCCCAGCAGACCCTCACAACACGTTTGGGCCTACCACGCCTGACCGGCATCCTCCCCCACCATCGAAGCCAACTCACCACCAGGTGGTGATCAGTTGACAGCTCCGCCCCTCTCTTCACCCGAGTGTCCAAGACATGTGGCCGCAAGTCCGACGACACGACCACAAAGTCGATCATCGAACTGAGGCCTAGGGTGTCCTGGTGCCAAGTGCACATATGAACACCCCTATGCTTGAACATGGTGTTCATTATGGACAATCCGTGACGAGCACAGAAGTCCAATAACAAAACACCGCTCGGGTTCAGATCAGGGGGGCCATTCCTCCCAATCACGCCCTTCCAGGTCTCACTGTCACTGCCCACGTGAGCATTGAAGTCTCCCAGCAGAACGAGGGAGTCCCCAGAAGGTATGCCCTCTAGCACCCCCTCCAGGGACTCCAAAAAGGGTGGGTACTCCGAACTGCTGTTCGGTGCATACGCACAAACAACAGTTAGGACCCGTCCCCCCACCCGAAGGCGAAGGGAGGCTACCCTCTCGTGCACCGGGGTAAACCCCAATGTACAGGCTCCAAGTTGGGGGGCAATAAGTATACCCACACCTGCTCGGTGCCTCTCACCGGGGGCAACTCCAGAGTGGTAGAGAGTCCAGCCCCTCTCAAGGAGATTGGTTCCAGAGTCCAAGCTGTGCGTCGAGGTGAGCCTGACTATATCTAGCCGGAACCTCTCAACTTCGCGCACTAGCTCAGGCTCCTTCCCCTTCAGAGAGGTGACATTCCACGTCCCAAGAGCCAGTTTCTGTAGCCGAGGATCAGACCGCCAAGGTCCCCGCCTTCGGCCACCACCCAACTCACACTGCACCCGACCTCCTTGGCCCCTCCCATAGGTGGTGAGCCCATGGGAAGGGGGACCCACGTTGCCTCTTCGGGCTGTGCCCCGCCGAGCCCCATGGGTGCAGGCCCGGCCACCAGGCGCTCGCCATCGAGCCCCACCTCCAGGCCTGGCTCCAGAGTGGGGCCCCGGTGACCCGCGTCCGGGCAAGGGAAAACGCCGTCCAAAATGGTTTTTCTTCATAGGAGGTTTGTTTAACCGCTCTTTGTCTCATCCCTCACCTAGGACCAGTTTGCCCTGGGTGGCCCTACCAGGGGCATAAAGCCCCGGACAACAGAGCTCCTAGGATCAATGGGATATGCTAGCGATTTCCTCTTCAATCCTCTTTTTTAGTTCAGCGATGGTTGCAGGACGTGTGCGGTACACTTGGCTTTTAAAATGTCCCCAAATGAAAAAATTAACAGACAGTGAGATCTGAGCATCTCGGACGCCATGCAATGTCACTGTGGCGTGGAAATGACGCACCTTCCAAACAATCGTCGAGTAGCTGCCATCGATTATGGGGCAGGCAGTATGTGAAGTGGCTCCACCTGGGGACTTCTTTTTTTAAGGCTGAACCCGTTTCTTCGAAATGACGCACCCATGTTGTAATTGCATGAGCAGACGGGACACTGTGCCAGTGTCGCCAACACCTATTTCCAAAATTGTCTGTTTCCCTGCACCACCCTGTATACCTTGTGGGACAAGAAAGTTTTTAAATGGATTTTTAATTTCATTAATCCCACCACGTGAGGAGGGTTGTCAGGTTGGCAGCAAATACTCGACCAGGGTGATTCCAAGTAAAGGTGACAGTCTCAGCTGAGAGCTTTCAAAGAGAAAGAACCCCTGCCTAGCAGAGAGTGACCACAAGGTGGCAGCACTAGAAGGATTTTAACAGAGAGAGAGTGAGAGAGAGAGAGGAGGGTCTAGCTGCAGCTTGCATTACCTATGACATAGATCAGGTAATGCCCATAACGTCAGTCACAAAACGCCCTTTGACTCAGATAACCCTCCTACAACCCTAATCTTAAAAATAGTGTAATGGGGCCCTAATGTTAATCATAGTCTAATGTGATGGGTGTTACGTGACTGACGTTGAGGGCGTTTCGTGATGTTGGGGCATTACATGACTGACCTCGTAGGTAATGCAGTCTGCAATTACACTCTGTTGGCTTGCATTACCTATGACATAGATCATGTAATGCCCACAACGTCAGTCACAAAACGCCCTTTGACTTAGATAACCCTCCTACAACACTAATCTTAACCATAGTGTAATGGGGCCCTAATGTTAATCATAGTCTAATGTGATGGGTGTTACGTGACTGACGTTGAGGGCGTTGCGTGATATTAGGGAATTGCATGACTGACCTCATACAGTGCATCCAGAAAGTATTCACAGCGCATCACTTTTTGTTATGTTACAGCCTTATTCCAAAATGGATTAAATTCATTTTTTTCCTCAGATTTCTACACACAACACCCCATAATGACAACGTGAAAAAAGTTTACTTGAGGTTTTTGCAAATTTATTAAAAATAAAAAAAACATCCTTATACTTGAGCTTGCCTGCAGAAGAGCAAAAATAAGAGGCACAGTTGTGTACAGACTGAATCCAAAACAGAACTGATTAACTGGAGGAAGTTGGCCAGTCAGGGGAAGTGACATCATCTAGACAGGACCCGGAAGTGACATCATCTAGTTAGGAATCGGAAGTAACATTGTCTGGCTATAGCCCGGAAGTGACATCATCTAACCTTGTTGGGTCTGCAGAGATAATAGAGACAGGATTAATATACACTGCCACCCCCTGTCCTGGCATGGAATTACCTTCTTTCAAGCCCTTTAGCTGTGTCCCATGTGCACGTGTGTGACAAGTGCCACAGCAAAAGGTCTAGAAACTTCTAGGGATACATGAGAGATTTCAGTTTGTGGTTTTTAACACATTTACGAACCTTTCTGAAAAACATTTTGACATTATGGAGGGACCTGAAGATGGCCGATTACAGGGACTAGCAGTTTAAAGACACTTCCCATCCAATCTAACGTAGCTTGAGTGGATCTGTCAGGAAGAATGGGATAAAGGGCCTAAATCCAGGTGTGCACAGCTTGTAGAGTCTTACCCAAGAAGATAGGAAGCTGGAATTGTTGACAAAGGGGCTTCAATGAAGTACTGAGCCAAGGGTGTAAGTCAAGGGAATCAAAATCCGGTCCTGGAGGGCCGCAGTGGCTGCAGGTTATCATTCTAATCATCTTCTTCATTAGTGACCAGTTTTTGCTGTTAATTAACTTATTTTGCCACAGTTTTAATTAACTCGACTCAGGCCCCTTTTTCCTTAATTAGCAGCCAAACAATAATGAGACACCACATGACCAGCTCATCTGTGCCCATCACACAGTATGTGCCCATCACATATTTTGACGATGTTCTTAGAAAAAACAGAAAATCAACAGCTTTGGAAATGTCTGCTGTGGTAGAATGAGAGCAGAAACAAGCCATGGAACTAAATAACGGGTTTAATTAACAGCAAGAATCGGCTTCTCATTAAAGAACTGGTTGGAGTGAAATTGGTTGAAATTTGAAGCCCCAGTTTAGCTGGTCATCTGTCGTCTCAGTTTGGCTGTCATTTAATGAAGAAAGGAATCAATTCAGAGGGCAGAATCCTTAAAAACAGGGCTATGACAATGAAGGGAAAAGGAGTGAATTAGCAGTGAAAACTGGCCACTGATTAGGAAAAGGGTTGGAATGAAAACCTGCAGCCACTGCAGCCCTCCAGACCCAGAGTTCGACACCCCTGGTCCAAGTACTTCTATGAATGAGAGAGTTCAGTTTTTGATGTTTCATAAACCTTTCTGAAAACCTCTTTGTCATTATGGGTGATTGACTGGGGATTGATGGGTAAAATGGCAAATTTTATTCTATTTAGAAAGTAGTGCTAGTGTGCAGAAGGTGAGTCTGAAGACTTTGTGAATCTACCATAGCTATCTGTCACAACCAGACACTGTGCAGATCGATTGGTAAAAATGACAAATTGTAAGTGTGGGAGCAGATGGACTGGCATCCAGACTGGGATTGAGGATAGATAGATAGATAGATAGATAGATAGATAGATAGATAGATAGATAGATAGATAGATAGATAGATAGATAGATAGATAGATAGATAGATAGATAGATAGATAGATAGATAGATAGATAGATAACTCCTTATCCGGCCGGGAGGACAACAAGAAGCAAGGCACAACCCAGCCAGGTGGACCATCTATTTCTATTTCCGTCCATGGAGGGATGAGGGATGAAAGGATTTTATGAGCAGATTGTCCCATCCAACGCTAGAGGTGGCAGTGCTCCTCTGATAGGAATCCATTTTGGACTCCTTGTGGTGCGGAAGGAACACCCTTTTGGTGTCTCTGGGTACCACAAGAGGGTGTTGTGAAGGTTGGATATCCGTATCATGGGGAGCTAACGACATTTAGGAAATGTCATTGCACCGGACGTACTCTCGGGTCCAGTCATAAAACAGGGGCGTCTCAGCTACCACAAGGTCCGAATCGGGAGGAGGTGGATGAGGCTCACGCCATTTAACTCTAAATCTACAAGACCATAAACTGTGCAGAAGGTGAGGGGGGAGTCTGAAGACTTTGTGAAACCACCGTAGCTATCTCACAACCAGGCACTGTGCAGATTGATGGGTAAAAATGACAAATGTATCCATTGTAAGTGTGGGAGCGGATGGAATGGCATCCCGACTGGAATTAAGGATAACTTCTTATCCAGCCGGGAGGACAACAAGAAGGTAGGTGCAACCCAGCAAGATGGACCATCAATTTCTATCCCCCTCCATGGATGGACCAGTTGACAAAGGGATTTTATGAGCAGTTCCCCCCCCCCCCGAATGTGAAAGGTGGCAGTGCTCCTCTGATAGGACTCCATTTTGGACTCCTAGTAGTGCAGAAGTCCAACCCTGTTGGTGTCTCTGGGTACCACAAGAGGGTGTTGTGAAGGTTGGATATCCATATCATGGGGAGCTAGCTACATTGAGGAAATGTCATTGCGCCGGACAAGAAGGAACGCACAACCCAGCCAGGTAGACTATTAATTTCTATTCCCATCCATGGATGGATGAGGGATGAAAGGATTTTATGAGCAGTTTGTCCCCCCCAATGCGAGAGGTGGCAGTGCTCCTCTGATAGAAATCCATTTGGACTCCTTATAGTGCAGAAGGCCAACCCTTTTGGTGTCTCTGGGTACCACAAGAGGTCATTGTGAAGGTTGGATATCCATATCATGGGGAGCTAGTGGCATTTAGGAAATGTCATTGAACCGGACGTACTCTCGGGTCCAGTCATAAAAGAGGGGCATCTCAGCTACCACAAGGTCCGAATCGGGAGGAGGTGGGTGAGGCTCATGCCATTTAACTCTAAATCTACAAGACCATAAACTGTGCAGAAGGTGAGGGGGGAGTCTGAAGACTTTGTGAAACCACCGTAGCTATCTGTCACAACCAGGCACTGTGCAGATTGATGGGTAAAAATGACAAATGTATCCATTGTAAGTGTGGGAGCGGATGGAATGGCATCCTGACTGGAATTAAGGATAACTTCTTATCCAGCCGGGAGGACAACGAGAAGGCAGGTGCAACCCAGCAAGATGGACCATCAATTTCTATCCCCCTCCATGGATGGACCAGTTGACAAAGTGATTTTATGAGCAGTTTGTCCCCCCAATGCGAGAGGTGGCAGTGCTCCACTGATAGGAATCCATTTTGCACTCCTTGTAGCGCAGAAGGCCAACCCTTTTGGTGTCTCTGGGTACCACAAGAGGTCATTGTGAAGGTTGGATATCCATATCATGGGGAGCTAGTGGCATTTAGGAAATGTCATTGCACCGGACGTACTCTCGGGTCCAGTCATAAAAGAGGGGCGTCTCAGCTACCACAAGGTCTGAATCGGGAGGAGGTGGATGAGGCTCATGCCATTTAACTCTAAATCTACAAGACCATAAACTGTGCAGAAGGTGAAGGGGGAGTCTGAAGACTTTCTGAATCCACTGTAAGATCCATGACGCTTCATCCATATATCCTCTGTGAACCTCCAGGACCTTTCTTTCCCTTTTATAGTTCGTCATCCAGCCAAGTGATAAAAAGCTCATTGCGAGTTAATGGCTAGCAGGCGTCGAGCTCGACAGATCTGCCCTGCACTCTCGAAGGACTTGTTTTTATGACACTGGCTCAGCAATTAAAGCGGCAAAAGTGAAAAATGATAATCATCATTTACATCACAAAGTACGAGGCTTGGGTGGTCTGTGGACTGAAGAGGGGTGTAACCAGACAAAGATCTCATTATATCCTCGAGGGGTAAAGAAACACATTTTTTAAAAAAATCACCGCAGCAGTGTCCTAAAATGTAATGTGATGACCAAATTGCTCAGAGTTGTCTTCACAGCAGAAGTGGCAGGTGTTAATTTAACACGTAATGTAATTGAATATAGAAACACTGCTGCCATGTGTGCACGTTTAACACGGTCAGAGTTCATTTCACTCTGTGGTTTTGCTGCGCCGAATTCAAGAGAATGAAAGAAACACAATCCCACTCTGGCCAAAGAGAGGAAAATATTGTGACTTGGGGGTTCCAAAAGCACAAAAGACCCAAAAATACTTTCAAACGTTGCCACCTAGGTCAGGTCAGGTCAGGTTGGGGTGCATGCACTGGTACAGCGGGTTACCGCACCCACCACATGACAAAACAACTCAGGCAGACACATGGTCCAGTCCCACCCTCCAGAAATGACCCTCTGTCTGCCACAGCCAGGTGTTACGTGGGCAACCTCTTGGCCTGGCCCATGGGGATCAACCTCAGGGAATCGTACCACATGGCTGTAGTGCCGTAACTGACGCTCCCTCACAATGCAGGTCATGTGCCTCATTCGGGACTCCGTGAGCAACACAAAGTCAAAACAGCGGGACCCAAGGATTCTCCAAAGAGTCACAGTATTGAAGGTGTTCAGTCTTCATCTCAGGTCACTGGATAGCGTCCATGTCTCACAAACGGGAAGCACCAGGACTCTAAAGACTTGGCCCTTCGTCCTTTTGCAGAGATATCAGGAGCGCCACACTCCCCTTTATGACCTCATGATCCCCCCATGCTCTCCCAACCTGTCTACTGACTTCATAGGAAGAGTCACCAGAGTCACATGAATGTCACTGCTGAGGTCAGTAAACCTCTCGACGAGGTCGGCGCTCTCTTCGCAGACAAACACACTGCTGATGGCCATGCCTAAGAGGTCATTAAAGGCCTGGCTCTTTGGTGTTTATCAGGACGCTCACAAGCCCAGACACTCAGTCTCTTGAGAGCCCAGATCAGATTCTCCATTGATTCCATGAAGATCACAGCAAAGTCAAGATCAGTGAATCTTTCTTCACCAACAGATGCCCTCTAGTGGTGGGACAATACCATCCAAACCCCAATTAGATAGAAAATAGGGTTCAGTAAAAGGTTTGTTTAAACAAAACTCTCTGTAATCCCAAAAAGCTCCTCTGAGCACAAAAAGAATAGCCCAAGAAGGCAAGGCAAATCCACAGCAAATCAAGTCCAAATACAGAATCCAAAGGTGAAGTCGAAAAATAGAGCACAGGTTCATAAAAATCCAGGAAATCACAAAACCAAAGGCAAAAGTTAAACTCAAGCAACCCTTCACTCCACAGCACATTTGAAATGAATCCAACAGGAACCATGGAAGGCCCTCCCATATATAATGTGGTGGGCAGTTCCTGGCAGGTAGCCCCGCCCCTTGAGGGGAACCACTCACAACACACGTGACACATAACACTATGTAACACAATTTTTGTTCCTGGCTTCCAAGAGTTATATTTCAACTGCTTATGTCTAAAGCCTATGGAAAAACGACTACATTCAGCACAAACTTTGATTTTATGACCACAGCCCAGAAAATTTCGTATTTATAGTGACAAAACAAGGGAATTTTTATCTTTCCGTTCATGCGGTCTGATAAAGAACAACACTTGCATGGTAAATAGACAAAGACAGTCAAAACCACTCAAAAAGGTTCAGAAATGAGTAGGTGTTCTAGATTTGCGACTGTACTGCAAATCGCTTTCTCGAAGAAGCCCCCAAATGTAGTCCCCCATCATGTTTTCGTTATACTGTCCTTGGTAACGACGTTCAAAGTCCAGTATATCCTGATGAAAGCGCTCGCCTTGCTCCTCTGAGTAAGCTCCCATGTTCTCCTTGAATTTGTCAAGATGAGCGTCAAGGATATCTGCAATATCTTCCTCGCTGTCTGACTTGCTTCTAAAAGTTTCTTGAAAGTTCTAGATAATTCTGGAAAATTCTAGAAACTTCTGGACAATTCTAACAGTTCAAGAATATTCTAGAAGACTACTCAGTATTGAATGCGAATCGAGAATTTTCTCGAAAACAGACAAATTTCAAAATATCATTGTCCTGATCACAAAAGCAAAGTTTTTGTGGAACAACAGCTATTTTCTATTTTTTTTAGGCATAACGGGTTAGGAAAACACACTTTGTACCCAGGAACAAAATAAAAATAAAAATTTGTTACATAGTGATCAAATAGACACAAAGAATAATGTACATAATAAACCAAAGAAACAATACAAATAAATGGCACGAAACAGACAGGAAACACAAGTTTGAACCCCAGCCAGGGGAGAAACACTGGCTGACACATGACAGGTAAACTATGCTTTACATATGGCACTTAATCAATCAAATCAATCAAATCAACTAGATCAATTTTCATTTTATACAGTGATTTTATAGTGAATACTATAAATTAGGGCAGCATGGTGGCACAGTGAGTAGCGCTGCTGCCTCACAGTTAGGAGACCTGGGTGTTCACTTCTCAGATCCTCCCTGAGTGGAGTTTGCATGTTCTCCCCATGTCTGTGTGCGTTTCCTCCCACAGTCCAAAGACATGCCGGTTAGGTGCATTGATGATCCTAAATTGTCCCTGGTGTGTGGGTAGGTGTGTGTGTGTGTGCCCTGCGGTGGGTTGGTGCCCTGCCTGGGATTTGTTCCTACCTTGCTCCCTGTGCTGGCTGGGATTGGCTCCAGCAGACCACCCCTGTGGCCATGAAGTTAGGATATAGCGGGTTGGAAAATGTCTGACTGACTATAAATTAATCAATGAATTCATTTTCTTTTTTTAACCTTTCATTCTAAGGTGATTACTATCAAATGTATACATTATACAGTGCCTTTCATACTGATAACACTAATCAGCCAATCATTTTTCTTTAATAAAGCTTTATTTTTAAAGATTACAAACAATGAATTTTTGCTTCAAATCAAAATTTTCAATTTTCATTTCCGTTCCATTTTAAGCGATTGCTATAAATGAATCAATGTTCATTTTAAAGAGAACACTACCAGTATGTCAAAATCATTTCAATTTTATAATGTGCCCTTCATAATGATTACTATCAGTCAATCGATCAATTTTCAGTTTATATAGTGCCTTTTACGGTGAATGCTATGAATAAGTCAATTAATAACATTTCTTTTTATACCTTTAATTCTAAGGGGTTTGCTATCAAATGTATACATTATATAGTGCCTTTTATACCCTTTTTATCAATAAACCAATCATTTTTCTTGAATATAGCTTTGTTTTTAAAGCTTACAAACAATCAATTTTTGTTTCCAATCATCTATTCATCCATCCATCCATTATCCAAACCGCTATATCCTAACACAGGGTCACGGGTGTCTGCCGGAGCCAATCCCAGCCAACACAGGGCACAAGCCAGGAAACAAACCCCAGGCACGGCGCCAGCCCACCGCAGGGCGCACACCCACACACCAAGTACACACTAGGGACAATTTAGAATCGGCAATGCACCTAACCTGCATGTCTTTGGACCGCGGGAGGAAACCGGAGTACCCGGAGGAAACCCACGCAGACACGGGGAGAACATGTAAACTGCACGCAGGGAGGACCCGGGGCAGCAGAGCTACCCACTGCACCACCGTGCTGCCCATCTATTATATAGTGCCTTTCATATCTATCTATCTATCTATCTATCTATCTATCTATCTATCTATCTATCTATAATATAGTGCCTTTCATATCTATCTATCTATCTATCTATCTATCTATCTATCTATCTATCTATCTATCTATCTATCTATCTATCTATCTATCTATAATATAGTGCCTTTCATATCTATCTATCTATCTATCTATCTATCTATCTATCTATCTATCTATCTATCTATCTATCTATAATATAGTGCCTTTCATATATCTATCTATCTATCTATCTATCTATCTATCTATCTATCTATCTATCTATCTATCTATCTATCTATCTATCTATCTATAATATAGTGCCTTTCATATCTATCTATCTATCTATCTATCTATCTATCTATCTATCTATCTATCATATAGAACCCAGGTCTCCTTACTGCGAGGCAGCAGCACTACCCACTGCGCCACCGTGCCGCCCGTTTCCAATCATTTTTATCAATTTTCATTTCAGTTCCTTTTTAAGCGATTGCTGTAAATGAATCAAAGTTCATTTTAAAGAGAACACTACCAATCAGTTAAAGTCATTTCAGCTTTATATAGTGCCTTTCATAATGATTACTATCAATCAATCAATTTTCATTTTATATAGTGCCTTTTACAATGAATGCTATGAATAAGTCAATTAATAACATTTGTTTTTTATACCTTTTATTCTAAGGGGATTGCTCTTAAATGTATACCTTATATAGTGCCTTTCATACTGATTGCATTAATCAACCAATCATGTTTCTTTAATATAGCTTTGTTTTTAGAGATTACAAACAATCAGTTTTGGTTTCAAAGCAATTTTTTCAATTTTCATTTCGGTTCCTTTTTAAGCGACTGCTGTAAATGAACCAATGTTCATAATGATTACTATCAGTCAATCAATCGATTTTCAGTTTTATATAGCGCCTTTCATAGTGATTACTATCAATCAATCAATTTTAATTTTATATAGTGCCTTTTACAGTGACTGCTATGAATAAGTAAATTAATAACATTTCTTTTAATACCTTTCATTCTAAGGGGATTGCTATCAAATGTATACATTATATAGCGCCTTTCCCACTGATTACATCATTCAACCAATCCTTTTTCTTGAATAGAGCTCTGTTTTTAGTGATTATTCACAATCAATTTTGTTTGGTTTCCTTTTCAATTTTTTAATTTTCATTTCAGTTCCTTGTTTTGGTGATTGCTATAAATGAGTCAATGTTCATTTTAACGTGAATGCTATCAATCAGTTAAAGACGTTTCCATTGTATATAGTGCCTTTCATAGTGATCACTATCAGCCAATCAGATTTCATTGTATATAGTGCCTTTCATAGTGGTTTTCTTTACAAAGCGAAGAGCAAATCCAAGGATTTCGGGGTACACGTCCAAGCCCGTCATGCGTCACAAGGTGACTGATGGTGACATTGTCATGGTTTGGATGTTGAATTCGGCTTTCAGGTGTCCAAATGGCTGGAGTGGGAGTCAATGATCAGTAGTTGACCAGCATTCTGCTACAGAGTTACACTGGATGTGTCTTCGGAACAAGGGGGCTTAAAGATCAATAGAGGAATCCTACCGTAAGTAATATTCCAGAACATGCCGGAACAGAGTCATTTCCAGCTCATGATGATGAATGGCAACGCCGGTGACGCTCACCTTTCTCATATTCCCTGAACCGCAAGACCACCAGTAGCAGGCTGTCCTTTGAAGGCCTGGAGCATTTGTCACCCGCTCGTACCCCTGGTCTTGTATTCATCAAGGCATTAACACTGAAAGGCCACTCAACGGATTAAAAGAAGTTTGCAAACGTGGATTTATGATTTCTCGACTTCAAAGAAGTGGTGGCGAACAAACCCCAGAAAAAAGGAAGGACCCTGTCACCATAGCTGGGGTCATGTTTCTCACAGGATGCAACCTAGACCAAAAGAAACGTAATGAAAAGAGCACGCTGTAATGACATTCTGACAGGCCTCTTTATCTGGCTGGCAGATTTCATCGCTCTCTGAAGTCCGTAAGCCGATGACACCCGGGAGGAAAAAAAAAAAATCACACGTTTTATGATTCTCAGAGAAAGAAGGTCCGTCCCAGATGAATGAAGACCTCTGTGGAAGTCAAACCACTGACATTCTTTTGGATGGATTTTGTAGACAAGTTCAATTTTTCCAGACAGTGTTCAGAAGCCATGGAGAAGGCTAACAGAATGTCAGGTTATATAGCGTCTTGATATGTGGAGTACAAGTCACAGGAGGTTCTGCTCAGGCTTTAAAACACACTGGTGATGCCTCATTTGGAGTACTGGGTGCAGTTTTGGTCTACAAAAGGACATAACAGCACTATAAAAAGTCCATAGAAAAGCAACTGGGCTGATTCCTGGGCTACTGAGAATTAATTCTTAGAAAAGATTAAAGGACTTAGGAGTCATAGAGGACTCGTCACTATCAACTGCCAGAGTGTGTTCAGAAGCCATTAAGAAGGCTACTGGAATTTCAGGTTACATAACACCATGATATGTGGAGTACAAGTCCAAGGAGGTTCTGCTCAGGTATTATAATGCACAGGTGAGGCCTCGTCTGGAGTGCTGGGTGCAGTTTTGGTCTACAAAAGGACATAACAGCACAGGAAAAAGTCCAGAGAAGAGCAACTAGGCTGATTCAGGGCTACAGAGGATGAGTTATGAGTAAAGATTAAAGGACTTAGGAGTCGTAGCAGACTCATCATTATCAACTTCCCATCAGTGTTCAGAAGCCTTGAAGAAGGCTAACAGAATGTCAGATTACATAGCACCTTGATGTGTGGAGTACAAGTCACAGGAGGTTCTGCTCAGGCTTAATAACACACTGGTGAGGCCTCATTTGGAGTACTGGGTGCAGTTGTGGTCTACAAAAGGACATAACAGCACTATAAAAAGTCCATAGAAAAGCAACTCGGCTGATTCCTGGGCTACTGAGAATTAATTCTTAGAAAAGATTAAAGGACTTAGGAGTCATAGTGGACTCCTCACTATCAACTACCAGACAGTGTGCAGAAGCCATTAAGAAGGCTACTAGAATGTCAGGTTATATAGCGCCCTGATGTGTGGAGTACAAGTCACAGGAGGTTCTGCTCAGGCTTTATAATGCACAGGTGAGGCCTCATTTGGAGTGCTGGGGGCAGTTTTGGTCTACAAAAGGATATAACAGCACTAGAAGAAGTCCTGAGAAGAGCGACTAGGCGGATTCAAGTGGTACCAGGGAATAAGTTATGAGGAAAGACCAAAGGACTTAGGAGTCGTAGTGGACTTGTCACTATCAACTGCCAGAGAGTGTTCAGAAGCCATGAAGAAGGCTACTAGAATGTCAGGTTATATAGCGCCCTGATGTGTGGAGTACAAGTCCTTATGCTGAAGCTTTATAACACACTGGTGAGGTCTTGTCTGGAGTACTGTGTGCAGTTTTGGTCTACAAAAGGACATAGCAGCACTATAAAACGTCCATAGAAGAGCAACTGGGCTGATTCCAGGGTTACTGGGAATTAATTCTTAGAAAAGATTAAAGGACTTAGGAGTCATAGTGGACTCATCACTATCAACTGCCAGAGAGTGTGCAGAAGCCATTAAGAAGGCTAACAGTACGTCTGGTTATATAACGCCCTGATGTGTGGAGTACAAGTCACAGGAGGTTCTGCTCAGGCTTTATAACACACTGGTGAGGCCTCATCTGGAGTACTGGGTGCAGTTTTGGTCTACAAAAGGACATAACAGCACTAGAAGAAGTCCTGAGAAGAGTGACCAGGCTGATTCCATGGCTACAGGGGATGAATTAGGAGGGAAGATTAAAGGTTTTAGGAGTCATAGTGGACTTCTCACTATCAACTGCCAGACAGTGTGCAGAAGCCATGAAGAAGGCTACTAGAATGTCAGGTTATATAGCGCCCTGATATGTGGAATACAAAGCCTTATGCTGAAGCTTTATAACACACTGGTGAGGCCTCATCTGGAGTCCTGTGTGAAGTTTTGGTCTACAAAAAGACATAGCAGCGCGATAAAAAGTACATAGAAGAGCAACTGGGCTGATTCCAGGGCTACTGGGAATGAATTCTTAGAAAAGACTTAGGAGTCGTAGTGGACTCTCTATCAACTGCCAGCCAGATCTAAAGATGGAGCTCTGTAAGTATACATGACACCGATTGCACCCCGATAAAGTCAGGCAACGCATCTCACTTGGTTTTGGTGAATTGTGACCTATGTGGTATTTCACCTCCTGAAACTCCATCTTGCACCCTGGGGTGCAAAGCCCTGCCATAGAACATCTGTGAAGAGACCTGAAGGTGGCAGTTCACAGACGCTTCCTTTCTAGTCGAATGAAGCCTGAGAGGATCTGCCAGGAAGAACGGGATAAAGTGCTGAAATCCAGGTTAACAAAACTTGAAGAGATCTAGCCTAAGAAAAATCGACTGCTAAAGGGGCTTCTGCAAAGTACTGAATTAAGGGTCTGACTAGTTATATGAACGAGATGTTTTGATTTTTGAATTTTACTCAATTTGCAAACCTTTCTTTGACTTTATGGGCAATTGAATGTAGTGTGACAGATAGGGAGCGCTGTCGTCTCCTTGAACCCTTTGACAATACGTCAGACACCAGATAAAAGTCCAATAACTTATTTTATTGTAATAATTAATGTGCACAAGCACCTCCACCTCCACTATACTTCAATAATAAACAATCGCTGATGACACTGCTATCGTGGGCTGCATCAGGAGTGGGCAGGAGGAGGAGTATAGGAACCTAATCAAGGACTTTGTTAAATGGTGCGACTCAAACCACCTACAACTGAACACCAGCAAAACCAAGGAGCTGGTGGTGGATTTTAGGAGGCCCAGGCCCCTCATGGACCCCGTGATCATCAGAGGTGACTGTGTGCAGAGGGTGCAGACCTATAAATACCTGGGAGTGCAGCTGGATGATAAATTAGACTGGACTGTCAAGAATGATACTCTGTGTAAGAAAGGATAGAGCCGACTATACTTCCTTAGAAGGCTGGCGTCCTTCAACATCTGCAATAAGATACTGCAGATGTTCTATCAGACGGTTGTGGCGAGCGCCCTCTTCTACGCAGTGGTGTGCTGGGGAGGCAGCATTAAGAAGAAAGACACCTCACGCCTGGACAAACTGGTGAGGAAGGCAAGCTCTATTGTAGGCACGGAGCTGGAGAGTTTGACATCCGTGGCAGAGCGACGGGCGCTGAGCAGACTCCTGTCAATCATGGAGAATCCACTGCATCCACTGAACAGGATCATCTCCAGACAGAGGAGCAGCTTCAGCGACAGACTGCTGTCACCGTCCTGCTCCACTGACAGACTAAGGAGATCGTTCCTCCCCCAAAATATGTGACTCTTCAATTCCACCCGGGGAGGTAAACGTTAACATTATATAAAGTTATTGTATGTTTTTACCTGCATTGTTATCAATCTTTAATTTAATATTATTTTTTGTATCAGTAAGGTGCTGCTGGAGTATGTGAATTTCCCCTTGGGATTAATAAAGTATCTATCTATCTATCTATCTATCTATCTATCTATCTATCTATCTATCTATCTATCTATCTATCTATCTATCTATCTATCTATCTATCTATCTATCTATCTATCTATCTATCTATCTATCTATCTATCTAATCACTTCTCAATAACAATAATCAAATGCACAATCCTCCACACCATCCAGTAGCTCAGTTGCCCTTCCTCCCAACTCGGCTCGATCTGCTGGGGTTACCCATAGTCCTTTTATACTTCTTGACCCGGAAGTGTTTCTGTCCCTCAGTCCATGTGACTTTATAACACTTCCGGGTCGGGTAAAAACTTCTTTTCTTCAGCCCGGAAGTACGTCATTTCCTCTGTTGCTGTGACTAGATAGATAGATAGATAGATAGATAGATAGATAGATATGAAAGGCACTATATGATAGATAGATAGATAGATAGATAGATAGATAGATAGATAGATAGATAGATAGATAGATATGAAAGGCACTATGATGATAGATAGATAGATAGATAGATAGATAGATAGATAGATAGATAGATAGATAGATATGAAAGGCACTATATGATAGATAGATAGATAGATAGATAGATAGATAGATAGATAGATAGATAGATAGATAGATAGATAGATATGAAAGGCACTATATGATAGATAGATAGATAGATATGAAAGGCACTATATGATAGATATATAGATAGATAGATAGATAGATAGATAGATAGATAGATAGATAGATAGATAGATAGATAGATATGAAAGGCACTATATGATAGATAGATAGATAGATAGACAGATAGATAGATAGATAGATAGATAGATAGATAGATAGATAGATAGATAGATAGATATGAAAAGCACTATATGATAGATAGATAGATAGATATGAAAGGCACTATATGATAGATATGAAAGGCACTATATGATAGATAGATAGATAGATAGATAGATAGATAGATAGATAGATAGATAGATAGATATGAAAGGCACTATATGATAGATAGATAGATAGATAGATATGAAAGGCACTATATGATAGATAGATAGATAGATAGATAGATAGATAGATAGATAGATATGAAAGGCACTATGATGATAGATAGATAGATAGATAGATAGATAGATAGATAGATAGATAGATAGATAGATAGATAGATATGAAAGGCACTATATGATAGATAGATAGATAGATAGATAGATAGATAGATAGATAGATAGATAGATAGATAGATAGATAGATAGAAAGGCACTATATGATAGATAGATAGATAGATAGATAGATAGATAGATAGATAGATAGATAGATAGATAGATAGATAGATAGATAGATATGAAAGGCACTATAGATAGATAGATAGATAGATAGATAGATAGATAGATAGATAGATAGATAGATAGATAGATAGATAGGCACTATATGATAGATAGATAGATAGATAGATAGATAGATAGATAGATAGATAGATATGAAAGGCACTATGATGATAGATAGATAGATAGATAGATAGATAGATAGATAGATAGATAGATAGATAGATATGAAAGGCACTATATGATAGATAGATAGATAGATAGATAGATAGATAGATAGATAGATAGATAGATAGATAGATAGATATGAAAGGCACTATATGATAGATAGATAGATAGATAGATAGATAGATAGATAGATAGATAGATAGATAGATATGAAAGGCACTATATGATAGATAGATAGATAGATAGATAGATATGAAAGGCACTATAGATAGATAGATAGATAGATAGATAGATAGATAGATAGATAGATAGATAGATAGATAGATAGATAGATAGATAGATAGATAGATATGAATGGCACTATATGATAGATAGATAGATAGATAGATAGATAGATAGATAGATAGATAGATAGATAGATAGATAGATAGATAGATAGATAGATAGATAGATAGATAGATAGATAGATACTTTATTAATCCCAAGGGGAAATTCACAATTTCTAGGACGTACTTCTGGGTTATAGGGAAAATACAAGTCCTTGAGCCTCCCTGCAGTGTCCACTGGCGGCCCCCATGGTATCTAGCAGGGCTGTGAATAAAGATTCCAATGTCCATGATGCCCCTGCTGGCATTCAGGGCACCTCCATGTTGCAGGGAGGGCTCCATCTGGCAGCCTGGGGGTATTGGCCGGAACAAACTGCCGGCCATGTATGACAGTAGATTGATGGGGAAAATGGCAAATTGTTTCCATTTAAAACAAAATCTACAACAGTGTAAAATGTACAGAATGGGGTCTGAATATTTTCTGAATCCGTCGTATCCATCAGTCTGTCACAAGCAGGCACTAGAAGGCCCATTTAGGATTGTGAGATCATTTGTTCCCCAAACAGCAGATGGACGGATGGTAATGCTTTGCGAACTATAAAACCACACCGGTGCTCCATTGGCCTTTCGGCAGTGTGGTGGCCTTTGCCCTGAACCTCAGGCTTCCCTAAACTCAGTCCCATTAGGCCTACGTGCCATCTGTCTGCCCCACAGGACTCTTCCCAGTGTTTTCTTTCACTTCTGATTTTGTGTCCTCTCGTGCCCTAATAATAAAAAAAGAAGCCCAGATGTCCCGATGAAATGCAGGAAATGGGTGAAATCCTTCCTGTCTGTGGAATTTCGAAAATTTACAGTAACCCAGAAAACAAAAAGATAGACGCCGTTCCTTGAAGGGGCTCCGAGGACAGAGCGCTGCAGATGCTATTTAGACGTTCGCATTCTCTGTCAGATTTCCTTCAGAAGACCTTTTTTGAACTGCCACCGCTGCCATTGTTACAGAACATTGGTGTCCCGTTTCACTTTACCTCTTTGGCTGCCTTTTGCTGACTTGAATGTCAAAAGGGGGGTTTTATGAGTTCCTAGGCAGCGGTAAAAATCAATGGTCCTGAGAAATACAAGAGAGAGGGAAACAGTTAAACCTTGTGCCGTCTGTCCATCCAATTTTTATGACCCTGCTTTTTTTTCGTTACAGGGTCACAAGGGGGGACATATGGCATGCGATCACTGAGGGACGTTGCAGCACCCCTAACTCCGGACACAAGTGCACGGACACAGTCCCAATTCAAATGAAAAGTTTTAATTAATGCAAAGCACACACCACACACAATGCAGCTAATTCCGTTGTCCTTCTCCCCTCCCGCTCCTCCAGGTGGGCTTCATCTACTTCCTCATCATACTGGAGTGGGGAGGCTTGTTTTATACAGAACCCGGGAGAACTTCTGGTGTCACGAGATCGTCCCTCGGAGGCACTGCTGAAGTCCCATAAAGAAGGGACCATGAATCCCTGCAGCGCCCAACAGGGCCATTCTACAGAATTACAGTTCCCAAGATGCCCCGTGGGAATCGCAAGCCAGGGGCACCACCCAGGGTGTCTTAACAACATCATAGGCCCCCTGGAAAAGCTGTGCACTGGTTTGGAGAGTGTCACGCACGAGCGCATGGGGAGTGGCTTAAAGACCCGACGGGCGCCGTGACGAGTCGGACCAGGGGACAATGGCGGGGTACTAACCTCTCTTTCTATCTCTCTAGAAAAAAATGAAGCACCGCCGCCACGACCGCACCCGGAAGACCATTGAGCCCACCTTCTTCCGGGTTCCTTTCTTTCCTCTGGTCCCTTCCTGATGACGTCAGTTTCCCATCTACCATCACGATTACCCCATCAATTTCATCACTTCCTGTCCGTTGCTATAAATTGTCTGCCAGCCATTTTTTGTTGTTGATGTCTATACTGGAGTTTACTGACAAAAACCTTTATTATTTCACAGTATACGGGGCCTCAAAACCCCAAACCTTTACAGTGGTCTTTGTGTTTCTTTACAACAGTAAAACAGAAACGCTACTCAAAGGGCTGGAGGTTTCCCTTGGACCAGACCTGCTAATAGCTAATGAAAATGAAGGTGAAAGTGGAGGAACCTGCTTGTGGAAGCGAAATATCATTTGCTTTGTTTTGTTTTTTTCTCCATGCTGTCGGTTGACTCCTTTACATTTCCTAAATTCGTCCATATAAAAGTAGAGGAAGAAAGGTCAGGAGATTGGACTGGTAACAGCTAGGACCAAGAGGGAGCATTCTCATTTCATTCATGTTGTAAGAGCCATTTGCTAGTTATCTCTCTACAGTAATCCCTCACTTATCGCGGGAGATAGGTTCCAAGGCCGACCGCGATAACTGAATTTCCGCGAAGTAGGGACACTATAATTATTTAACGTGTATTTGGACGTTTTTAAACCCTCCCTGTATTGTTTACAACCCACCATTTACTCTATTAAAAACAGGGACAACTGCTAAGCAATATGAAATCGGTAGATAAGTTTACACTTACTGTATAGCGAAGTACACGTAGCAGCTTGTAGGCGGTCATGACGTCATCGACCTTGTTGCAAAGATTCCTAAAGCAGATTCCATCCAGACTACTGCCTTATCACGTCCACTTGCAACTCGTTTTGCACCCTGGTTAAAGGACACTGCGGCCGTAGATCTTATATGCTTTTCCTCCTTTTTAAATAAAAAGAATCGATGTCCTGCAGCGGTGTAGCTGTTCCCTTCCTTCAACATATCCAAAACTTTTATCTTTTCTGCAATCATTTGCATCTTCTGTTGGTGCTTGGACAAGGCCCCTGAAGCATTAGCACGTTAATGATTAATGAGTGAGATGAGACTTCCTGGTTAATGCAACACTCCGTCGCTGAGCCAATCAGCAGCACACAGGAACTTAACTGCGTGCTCTGATTGGGTAGCTTCTCAGCCATCCACCAATAGCATCTCTTGTATGAAATCAACTGGGCAAACCAACTGAGGAAGCAAGTAAAAAGACCCATTGTCCGCAGAAACCCGCGAAGCAGCGAAAAATCCGCGTTATGAATTTAGATATGCTTACATATAAAATCCGCGAAGTCGTGAATCCGCGAAAAGTGAACCGCGAAGTAGCGAGGGATTACTGTATTGTATAAAAAAAATCCTGCAACAAGACGAGACTTTTTGGAACATTTTATCAAGTCCTGCGAGACGAGACTTTGGCCATGAGATGTTTTCAAGTACAATACGATACAATACAATTTATTTCTGTATAGTCCAAAATCACACAGGAAGTGCCGCAATGGGCTTTAACAGGCCCTGCCTCTTGACAGCCCCCCCAGCCTTGACTCTCTAAGAAAGACAAGAAAAAATGGAAGAAACCTCGGGAAAGGCAGTTCAAAGAGAGACCCCTTTCCAGGTAGGTGGGGCGTGCAGTGGGTGTCAAAAGAAAAAGGGGGTCAATACAATACAATACACAGAACAGAACAAATCCTCAATACAGTATAAAATAAAAAAGTTTTTTTTTAGAAGTAAAAAAAAATAAATATTTTAGTAGTACGGAGCAGAATTTAACAGTAGATGATATCCCATAATAAGATTTGGATATTTTTAGAGTCCTGGAGACCTCATCCATCAAGCTGCCTCCCCCATTAGGCCATTCCAAGGGCGAAACAGTGCTGGGCCAGCCAATCCGATGAAAGCTGAGACCAAAGGGGCATCTCCTATAGTAGCAGGCAGACCACTCCACAGTTTAGGGGCCCTGTAACTAAAAGCTCGACCTCCCATGTTACTTATGTTTTAGTGCTAATGACCAACAGCAGAGATGCAGTCTGTATGGTTAATCAGCAGCTCTAGTCAGGGTGTGCTAAACTTAAGTTGTGAGTCTTCAGCCGGGATTTAAAAGCTGAGACCGAAGGGGCATCTCTTATAGTAGCAGGTAGACCAGTCCACAGTTTAGGGGCCCTGTAACTGAAAGCTCGACCTCCCACTGTTATTTTATTAATCCTTGGAACCATAAGCAGACCGGCATCTTGAGATCTTAATGTGTGCTCTGGTTTGTAAGTCACGATAAGTTCAGACAAGTAAGCCGGACCTCGGCCACTTAATGCTTTATATGTTAAAAGGAGGATTTTGAAATCTGCCCTAAACTTAACAGGGAGCTCATCCTCTGTAGTCCTGGAATCAGCTTGGTTGCCCTTCACTGGACTTTTTCCTGTGTTGTTTTGTCCTTTTGTAGACCAAAACTGCACCCAGTACTCCAGATGATGCCTCACCAGTGTGTTATAAAGCCTGAGCAGAACCTCCTGTGACTTGTACTCCACATATCAAGGCGCTATATAACCTGACATTCTGTTAGCCTTCTTAATGGCTTCTGAACACCATCTGGTAGTTGACAGTGTCAAGTCCACCATGACTCCTAAGTCCTTTAATCTTTCCTCATAACTCATCCCCAGTATCCCTGGAATGAGCCTACTTGCTCTTCACTGGACTTTTTCCTGTGTTGTTATGTCCTTTTGTAGACGAAAACTGCCCCCAGTACTCCAGATGATGCCTCACCAGTGTGTTATAAAGCCTGAGCAGAACCTCTTGTGACTTGTACTCCACATATAACCTGACATTCTGTTAGCCTTCGTCATGGATTCTGTACACTTTCTGGAAGTTGGTAGTGTCGAGTCTACTATGATTCCTAAGTCCTTTAATCTTTCCTCATAACTTATCGCCTGTAGTCCTAGAATCAGCTTGGTTGCTCTTCTTTGGACTTTCTCTAGTGCTGTTATGTCTTTTTTGAAGTCTGGAGACCAAAACTGCACCCAGTACTCCAGATGAGGCCTCACCAGTGTGTTACAAAGCCCGAGGAGAACATTTTTGGACTTGTATTCCACGTATCAGGGTGCTATATAACCTGACATTCTGTTAGCCTTCATCATGGCTTCTGTGCACTTTCTGGAAGTGGATAGTGTCAAGTCCACTACGACTCCTAAGTCCTTTAATCTTTCTTCATAGCTAATCACCTGTAGTGCTAGAATCAGCCTAGTTGCTCTTCTCTGGACCTTTTCTAGTGCTGTTATGTCCTTTTTGTGGCCTAGAGACCAAAACTCCAAACAGAACTCTGGATGAGGCCTCACCAGTGTGTTATAAACCCTGAGCAGAACCTCCTTGGACTTGTTCTGCACACATGAAGGTGCTATATAACCTGACATTCTGTTAGCCTTCTTAATGGCTTCTGCACAATATCTGGCAGTTGAGAGTCCACTATGACTCCTAAGTCCTTCTCATAAGGTTTCCTCTCGATTTTCAGACCACCCATTGTGTGTTCAAACCTCACATTTTTACTTCCTATGTCTAATACTTTACATTTACCGACATTAAATTTCATCATCCACAAATCTGCCCAAAATCTGTCTGTTGTCCAAGTTCTTCTGTGATGATTTAACAGATTCCAAAATATTTGCCAAGCCACCTATCTTGGTATCGTCTGCAAACGTAACCAGCTTGTTATTTATTTATATATTATTTATTTTGTTATTTATTCCACCTGGGGGGGGGGGGTATGGGGGGTAAATGTTAACATTATTCAAAGTTATTGCCTGTCTGTATACCTGCATTGTTATCACTCTTTAATTTAATATTTTCTTTATCAGTTTGCTGCTGCTGGAGTATGTGAATTTTCCCTTGGGATTAATAAAGCATCTATCTATCTATCTATCTATCTATCTATCTATCTATCTATCTATCTATCTATCTATCTATCTATCTATCTATCTATCTATCTATCTATCTATCTATCTATCTATCTATCTATCTATCTATCTATCTATCTATCTATCTATCTATCTATCTATCTATCTATCTATCTATTGTAGCAGTAGAGGCTTTTATCGACCTCTTGAACCCTCAGGTACCACGCCAAACACCAGGTAAAAGTCCAAGACTCTTTATTTTTATAATAATACAGTGCACAAACCACCCTCCACTCCACACTACTCATATAATCAATAAACACTCTACAAATACCAATCCTCCTCTCCCAGACACTTCGCCACCCTTCATCCCAGCTCAGCTCAGTGTCTGGGCTTTCCCAGAGTCCTTTTATACCCCCTGACCCGGAGGTGTTCCTGTCCAACAGTCCACAAGTCCTTCTTACTTCCGGGTCAGGGTAAAAGTCCTTTTCTTCAACCTGGAAGCACGTTGTTTCTCCTGTTCATGTGACCAGGACGTACTTCCAGGTTATAGGGCACATAACAGTCTGTCAATCTCCCTACAGCGACTCCCGGTGGCCCCATAGCATCCAGCAGGGCTGTGCATACAAAGAACAAGGTCCATGAGGCCCTGCTGGAATTCGGGGAACAACCATGTTGTCGTGAGAGCTCCACCTGGGGGTGAGGGCCGGAATATTTAGCTGGCCATCCATCACACTATCTATCTATCTATCTATCTATCTATCTATCTATCTATCTATCTATCTATCTATCTATCTATCTATCTATCTATCTATCTATCTATCTATCTATCTATCTATCTATCTATTATATAGTGCCTTTTCTATCTATCTATCTATCTATCTATCTATCTATCTATCTATCTATCTATCTATCTATCTATCTATCTATCTATCTATCTATCTATCTATTATATAGTGCCTTTTCTTTCTATCTATCTATCTATCTATCTATCTATCTATCTATCTATCTATCTATCTATCTATCTATCTATCTATCTATCTATCTATCTATCTATCTATCTATCTATCTATCTATCTATCTATTATATAGTGCCTTTTCTATCTATCTATCTATCTATCTATCTATCTATCTATCTATCTATCTATCTATCTATCTATCTATCTATCTATCTATCTATCTATTATATAGTGCCTTTTCTATCTATCTATCTATCTATCTATCTATCTATCTATCTATCTATCTATCTATCTATCTATCTATCTATCTATCTATCTATCTATCTATCTATTATATAGTGCCTTTTCTATCTATCTATCTATCTATCTATCTATCTATCTATCTATCTATCTATCTATCTATCTATCTATCTATCTATCTATCTATCTATCTATCTATCTATCTATCTATCTAAATCATCTTATATATAATTCGGCAGTCTACTCACTCACTCACTCACTCACGTCTGTCCGAAGCTGAATGCACAGTCGCCTTCTGCACAGCTGCCCGAAAAACCTTACGAGACTGACGACATTGCGGCAGGTGGCGGATTTACGGCCACAAAAATGCAAAAAGAAAGGTGACTTTGATTAAAGCTCTAGAGGCCTGAAAGGCGATTTCAACTACAGCTCCAGGCCTAATTACGCATTCATTCAATACACCTATATCAGGTTTGTGGTGCTTATACTTATTACTATTGCACTCGTGCCCGTTTCATCTTACGTTGTCGAAACGGGCTCTTTGTCTAGTTTCTATATATTAAAAATAGCAGCAGCCCCAGCACTGCCCCCTGCTGGTCACCACACTTAACATCACCCAATTCTAAAGAGGTTCCTCACACCTTCCTCTTTCTGAGCCAATTCTGCACCCATCCACACACCACACCCTGAACTGTATCTTCTTTTAGTTTGATGCCCAACCTCTCCTGTGGCACATTTATAGGTAGTGCCAAAGCATTATAGGTGGGTGAGGGGTGTTCTGTGCCCACCTAATTAATAAAATCAATAAAGATTAGAGCTGACTGCCTGGGATGAGATGTGACAGATTCTCTTCCGTGATGTGATCAGATCTGAAGACGCAGCTCTGTAAGCCCAGTCCCAGGTAGTCTTCGGCCCACCTGACCTTAAATTGCATGGTGGGTTTGTGAATGTTGTCTTATATTATGTCATTTAATTTGTAGTGTAAAAGACGGGGGCGCCACCGACACCCCAAAACCCCAGACACACTACCCTAAACAGTCGCAGGTGTAAAATAAAAATTTCTATTGCACCAAAATACCTTCTTTCCAGACCAGTTCCACAATTTTTCAATAAACTCCTCCTCCTCCTCTTCCTCCTCCAGGTGAGCTTTGCCTTCTGTCTCCCGACTCTGACTCAATGGAGGAGGCTGGACGGCTCACTTTTATGTCAGACCCGGGAGTATTTCCGGTACCGGGGTCGTAGTGTGACAGAAGTGCTTCCGGGTCAGACGGAAGCCTCCTGAAACTTCCTGCAACACGCCCCATGGCGGCACCCAAGGTCCCTGACAGGACTGTCTCTCAGGACAACGACTCCCATATCTCCTTGCGGGCATCCTTACTGGGTCCACTGCCAACTATTATACTGGGGGAGGAACTTCCCTCGATGCACCAACTCGCCCATCTTATCCATTATTCATGTTCCAGTTCAGTTCCATCCCGGCTGGGTTAGGCCTCCTTTCATACTGTTCCATTATGGCATCCCGGCTGATAAAGGGTCCAGCACAGTACTCACAGTAGACCTTCAGTCAGATGAAATTTGAGCAGAATGTTAAAAAAAAAAACAAATCCTTTTCAGTTTGGAGCTTTTGGAATTTTTTTTTCTTACCAACTGAAAAAAAAAAATAATCCTGATGACACCCTGACAGAAAAGCAGCGCTTATCTGATTCCCTGCTCAGCCTCAGATGGTTTCAAGTTCATTCCAATTATCCCAATTGTGCCTGGGGTTTGGATTCTTTATTCTGCGCATTGGCATGTACAACGCCGGCCTAATCGGTCCGTGCAATTAAAGGGTTGTGAATCCAAAGGAGATTTGAGACAGGAAAGCGGAAATCTGGGAGTCACTTTCCTGTTCTTCAAAATCATTAGACTGGCATGTGCTGGCAAGACTCTGCCTCACTTACAACCCCCCGCCCACCCCGGCATAACACAGATACTGCAGGATAATTACACTATCAGCAATTTGGGTGACGACAAAAAGTTGTTTACTTTGGGATTAAAAAAAAAAAAAAAAAAAGTCATTTTCATCATCCCATTCCCACTGCTGCCCACATTAGAAGCCTTTTGACTCATGTTTAACGCGCCCTGCACCTAAGGCGGCCGTGTCGCGTCTCAGAATCGCTTTAGCATCAACCTCAGAGACAGAGAGCATAATTTCACTCCTTTGGGATATTTGGAATTCATTGCGGGAAATTAATTGCAGAAAAGTCTACATCGCTAAGAAAATGCCCCTTTAGCTGTGTGTGTGAGGAGGGGTACTTTACACTCTCACAGACTTTAGGGCACTCACTGTAGAGTTGGCAAAGGTGGATGAGTTTAAATACTTGGGATCAACAGTACAGAGTAATGGGGATTGTGGAAGAGAGGTGATGAAGAGAGTGCAGGCAGGGTGGAGAAGAGTGTCAGGAGTGATTTGTGACAGACGGGTATCAGCAAGAGTGAAAGGGAAGGTCTACAGGACGGTAGTGAGACCAGCTGTGTTATATGGGCTGGAGACGGTGGCACAGGAGACAGAGCTGGAGGTGGCAGAGTTAAAGATGCTAAGATTTGCATTGAGTGTGGCGAGGATGGACAGGATTAGAAATGAGGACATTAGAGGGTCAGCTCAGGTTGGACGGTTGGGAGACAAAGTCCTAGAGGTGAGATTGCTTTAGTTTGGACATGTGCAGAGTATATTGGGAGAAGGATGCTAAGGATAGAGCTGCCAGGGAAGAGGAACAGAGGAAGGCCTAAGAGAAGGTTTATGGATGTGGTGAGAGAGGACATGCAGGTGATGGGTGTGACAGAAAAAGATGACGAGGACAGAAAGATATGGAAGAAGATGATCCGCTGTGGCGACCCCTAACGGGAGCAGCCGAAAGAAAAAGAAGAAGAAGCAGATTGTTGAAATGCACATATTGTACTATGGGGCATCTGTGTATGCTAACCATACCAACAGCCAAAAGATAATCCACTTTGTAAAAGAGTGATTTTATTCAACTAGCTCTGCAGCAAGAATAATCCCAATAGAATGAGGATCAATAGAATGTGATGCACCTGAGCCAAACTTCAAATGTCATAGCAAAGGGTCTGAATACTTGTGTACAATAGATATGATTTTTTCGTTTCTTTATCCACATTAATAAAAGGATATGTATCTCTGTGTCCACCCGGTTACTAGTTCCCCATCATTCTAACAATTGGCACAGCACAAACGTTTTTAGTAATGAAATGCATTGTCATTCCAACAGATGGCGCATCAGAAATATTAGCATTGCTCTTATAAATCTCATACCAAAAGACAAAGAACAGAGGCAAATGCATTACATGATGCATTGCAAACATTAATGCTGAGGTCTACGTTGATTACTTAGATTTCAACCCATTTTAAATGGGTAACACAGCTAGTGAAAGGATAAGTGCCAATGTGTCTGAATGTGTATTCATCCAGCTGCTGTGTCTCTATCATTCCAAAAGATGGTGCATCACAAATATTTGGTGTAATGAATTGCATTGAAGTCATCATTTCAACAGGTGGCGCATCACAAATATTAACACTGCTTTTACGAATCTCATACCAAACGAAATAGACATATGCATAGCATATTGCCCTGCAAATGTTAACACTGAGGTTTTCGTTGATTACTTAGATTTCAACCCATCTAGGAAGGGCAGCAGAGCTAGTAAATGAAAAAAAATGTCTGTGTGTCTGTCTAGTTGCACTGCCTCTGTCATTCCCAAAAGATGGTGCATCATAAAAGGCACTGGATTTGTCATTCCAACAGGTGGTGCATCACAAATATTAATACTGCTTTTACGGGTCTTATACCAAATGACATATAACAGAGACACATGCATTACATGGTGTTCTGCAAACGTTTATGCCGAGGTCTATGTTGATTATTTAGATTTCAACCCATCTTAGATGGGTAACACAGCTAGTAAAAGGTTTAAGGTCTATGTGTCTGACTGTGTGTCTGTCTGGCTGCTGTATCTCTATCATTCCAAAAGATGGTACATCACAAACATTTGTTGCAATAGATTGCATTGAATTCATCATTCCAACAGATGGCTTAACTGAAATATGTATAGTAACAATATGCTTTGCAGTTGTCATTCCAACAGATGGCACATCACAAACATTAACGCTGCTTTTGCTAATCCCATACCAACTGGCATATAACAGAGACATATGAATTACATGGTGCACTCCAAATGTTAACGCTGAGGTCTTCTTTAATTAGATCTGAATGTATCTTAGATGGCGCAAATTATAGCACAGCTATAATTTATAAAGAAAAAAAATATCTTCAGTGGCCAGCCCTCTAGGAGTTGCAAAAAATGCACCTGTAGCTAAATAAGCTTAACCAACTTAAAAACTAAATAGTTACCAATATAAGTTTAAACATCCCAACAACTAAACAGTTACTACAGATATAATTAACACTGCTTCCATGAATTCCATAACAAACAGCATATAACAGAGACATATGCACTGCAAACATTGACATGGAGGTGTACACTGATTATTTACATTTCAACCTGTCTTAGATGGAGATCACAGCTGGTAAAAGGTTATTTGTCTGTGTGTCTGTCTGGCTGCCATGTCTCATTGTTATTCCAAAAGATGTTGCATCACAAACATTTTTAGTAATAAAAGACTTTGCATTTTGCACTCCAACAGATGGTGCAACACAAATATTAACACTGCTTTTACGAATCCCATATACACTGTGAACGTTATGTTGCTTATTTAGATTTTAACCCATGTTAGATGGATAGCACAGTTAGTTAAAGGATAAGTGTCTGTGTCTCTCTCTGTGTCTGTTGTAATGTTTCTATCAATCCAACAGATGGCGCATCACAAATATTAACATTGGTTTTACAAATCTCTTACCAAATTGCATAGAACTGAGACATTCACAATGCACGATGCGCTGTAAACAATGCTGGGGTCTTCATTGATTACTTGGGCTTCAACCCATCTTAGACAGGTAGCTCAGCTTGTTTTTAATAATTAGGCAAATATTACTAAAATCCTGTCTTCGCATTCTGATTCTGGGGTACTGAGTTTTGCTTGATAAGCAAAAAGGGAAAAAATAAATGTAAATGATTTTAGCACAAGGCTGTTACAGAACAAAATGCGTACAATTCAACGAGTGTGAATACTTTCTGAAGGCATTTGTCATGCATGCATGTTGGTGGAGCTCCTTCTGTGCTCATTTAAGGCATGCCATACCACCCTGAGATGAGAGGGGGCGCTGTGGCTAATTATGTCATCTCCCTTTCTTTTCACAGCACCGAGAAGATGCCCTGTGAGGACAACTGACTCCACCCCTTCTGGTCAAGAACCGTATAAAGCCCAGGCTCCTTGGAAAATGGCGTCACTTGTTTGGAATGAGATGACCACAGGATGGAGCCCGGTCCTATTTGAGAGACCCGCAGTGTGCCAGAGTTTTTGGACACAGCTATCGATATTGTGCTTTTGTGTATAACAGGTCAGGCCAGACTGGGGAGCATGCAATGATACTGCATGTTGCCGCACCCACTACATGATGAAACAGCTTGGGATCCCAGTAGGATCAACCCCCCAAGTCAGACATGTGGTCCAGTCCCACCTTCTGGAAGTGACCATTTATCTGATGGTGTTATTTGGGCGACCCCTTGGCCTGGTCCAGTCGCTTGGGTCCTCAACAATGAGGATCCTTTCTGCGGGATCACCCTCGGGTAATCGAGCCACGTGGCCGTATTGCCGTAACTGACTCTTCCTCACAATGCAGGTCAGGTGCCTCATTCGGGACTCCGTGAGCAACACAAAGTCAAACCAAGGCTTCTCCAAAGAGTCACAGTATTGAAGGTGTTCAGTCTTCATCTCAGGTCACTGGATAGCGTCCATGTCTCACAAGCAGGGAGCATCAAGTCTCTAAAGACTTGGGCCTTCGTCCTTTTGCAGAGATATCAGGAGAGCCACACACCCCTTTACACGACCTCATGACCCCCCCATGCTCTCCCAACCTGTCTACTGACTTCATAGGATGAGTCACCAGAGTCACCTTAATGTCACTGCCGAGGTCAGTAAACCTCTCGACGAGGTCGACGCTCTCTCCGCATACAGACACACTGCTGATGGCCGTGCCTAAGAGGTCATTTGGATTTTATCTCGAGATCCCCGATCACAGCCTCCATTGATTACAGCATTGTCAGCAAAGTCAACATCTTTCTTCGCCAACAGATGCCCCAAAGCTGCTGGACCCCATGACCCAAGCATTGAACAGAGTTGGAGTGAAAACACACCCCGATGGACCCCAGAATCAACTGGGAAAAACACAAAGGTTCTGCCTCCACTCTGCACAGCACTCATAGTACCAGTGTACAGGCCGGCCATGATATCCAGCAATTTTGAGGGGATCCAGTGAACCCTCAGGATTTCCCACAGGGCAGCTCAATCAACTGAGTCAAATGTTTTACAAAAATTGACAAAGTCTGCAAAGAAACTCTGCCGATATTCGCGTTCGCGCTCCATGAGAACCCTCAGTGCCAGGATATAGTCAATGGTAGATGTCTTAGGTGTAAAACCAGACTGCCCTGGTCGCTGGTCGGTGAGCAAGTGATCACGGATCCTATTGAGGACGACTCTAGCAAGGACCTTACCTGGCACCGAGAGCAGTGGTATCCTCCTGTACAATACAATACAATACAATTAATTATTGTATAGCCCAAAATCACACAAGAAGTGCCGCAATGGGCTTTAACAGGCCCTGTCTCTAGACAGCCTCCGAGCCTTGACTCTCTAAGAGGATAAGGAAACCCTTGTAGGGAAAAAATGGAAGAAATGTTGGAAAAGACAATTCAAAAAAGAGACCAGGTAGGTTGGGCGTGCAGTGGGTGTCAAAAAGAAAAAGGGGTCAATACAATACAATACACAGAACAGAACAAATCCTCAATACAGTATAAAAATAAAAATTTTACAAGTACGGAGTAGAATTTAACAGTAGATGATATCACATAATCTGCGGTGGGTTGGCACCCTGCCCGGGATTGGTTCCTGCCTTGTGCCCTGTGTTGACTGGGATTGGCTCCAGCAGACCCCCGTGACCATGTGTTCGGATTCAGCGGGTTGGAAAATGGATGGATGAGTGATATCACATAATATGATTTGGATTTGTTTAGAGTCCTGGAGACCTCGGCCATCAAGCTGCCTCCCCTATTTGGCCATTCCACAGCTGAGACAGCACTGGGCCAGCCAATCCGATGAAAGGACCCCTCTACCCGACGATTCATGCGATCCTGCATCAGAAATGACTTTACCTTAGGCAGACAAAACAACTTGGCAGGTGGGCCGTGGCACCAAGTGCCACATTTGAGTACAGAGAAGAGAAACAGAATAGGTGAGGGTTAGTAACAAACTATAACTATCATCTGCACAGTTAATCAGCAGCTCTAGTCAGGGTGTCCTAAACTGAAGTTGTTAGTCTTTAGCCGGGATTTGAAAGCTGAGACCAAAGGGGCATCTCTTATAGTAGCAGGCAGACCATTCCACAGTTTAGGGTCCCTGTAAGTAAAAGCTCAACCTCCCACTGTTATTTTATTAATCCTTGAAATCATAAGCAGACTGGCATCTTGAGATCTTAATGTGCGCTCCGGTTTGTAAGTCATGATAAGTTCAGACAAGTAAGCAGGACCTCGGCCATTTAAGGCTTTATATGTTAAAAGGAGGATTTTGAAATCTGCCCTAAACTTAACCGGGAGCCAGTGTAAGGATTTAAGAACTGGAGTTATGTGTTCATATTTTCTTGTTCTTGTAATAATAATTCTTGCATTTTGGATTAACTGGAGGCTGTATAAAGAACAGTTTGAACATCGCATTGCAGTAGTCAGTCCTACTAGAGATAAATGCATGAATTAATTTCTCAGAATCCTGTTTATTTAGAAAGCGACCTTAATTTCCCAAAATTTTTAATATGGAAGAAACATGATTTGGACAACTCTGTAATGTGTGCTTTAAATGACCTGCTAGAGTCAAAGATCACTCCTAGAGTGTGGGCTGATTCAGTAAAATTAATGGGGATTCCAACAGAGCTAAATGATGACAGAATATTATCGTGATCAGCGTCATTCCCTCCAACAATTAACATCTGTTTTATTTGTGCTTAAAGTCAAGTAGTTCTCATCCATCCACTCCTTTAATTCACTAACACAACTAATTAAAGACAACATCGGAGAAACTTCATTTGATCTAAAAGAAAGGTAGAACTGGGTGTCATCTGCATACAAGTGAAAATGAACATGGTGTTTCCTAATGAGAGATAGTAATCCAGGTGACCACCCTTCCCTTCCCAGATAGGGACAACAAGGTCCATTTTCTAGTCAGGTGGGATGACATTTATAACGCAGGAGATGAAATGGGACAACTCAGCTGGCATGGTGTTATTCACCGAATCTACGACACACTATACAGTCATGGCTAAACGTTTTGAGAATGACACAAATATTAATTTTCACAAAGTGTGCTGCTTCCATGTTTTTAGATCTTTTTGTCAGATGTAGAACTACAAGCATTTCAGAAGTTTCAAAGGTTTTTATTGACAATCACATTTAGTTTACGCACAGAGTCCATATTTGCAGTGTTGGCCCTTCTTTCTTTTTCAAGACCCCTGCAATTCACCCTGGCAGGCTGGTAATCAACTTCTGGGCCCAATCCTGACTGATGGCACCCGCCCATTCTGGCATCATCAATGCTTGGAGTTTGTCAGAATTGGTGGGTTTTTGTTTGTCCACCCACCTCTTGAGGATTGACCACACGTTCTCAATGGGGAGTTTCCTGGCCATGGACCCCAAATTTTGATGTTTTGTTATCACTTTTGCCTTATGACCTGGTGCTCCGTCATGTTGGTCACCAAAGTGTTCTTGGATGGTTGGGAGATGTTGCTCTCACAGGATGTTTTGGTCCCATTCTTTATTCATGGCTGTGTTCTTAGGCACAATTGTGAGAGAACCCAATGCCTTGGCTGAGAGGTAACGGCAGGTGACATGAATGGTCTCAGGATGCTTTACTGTTGGCGTGACACACGACTGATGGTAGCGCCGCTCACCTTTTCTTCTCAAACAATCAGAAAGGGGATTCATCCGAATCAATGGCTTTCCCCCAGCAGTCCTCAACAGTCCAATCCCAAAATATCAGTCTGTCCCTGATGTTTTTCTTGGCTTCTTTGCTGCCCTTCTTGACGCCCACCAGGCCATCCTCCAAAAGTCTTCACCTCACTCCCACCCGCCTGCTGCCATTCCTGAGTGAGCTCTGCACTCGTGGTGCCCGCAGCTGAATCAACTTTAGGAGACGGTCGGTCCTGACATTTGCTGGACTTTCTTGGGCGCCCTGAAGCCTTCTTCACAACAGCAGTGTTAATGAGTTTTTTGGGATTAAGTTCATTGTCATAGCAAAGAGAGACTTTGTAATGAACTGCATTTCTTCTGATCACTCTTCAGAACATTCTGGAGTTTATGCAAATCATAAAAAACGGAGGGAGCAAACTTTGTGAAAATGAATTGTAAAGGACATCCGGGTCCCATGCCCGGCAGGGACGCCCCTGCTGCATCTGTTCCGGGGGAGCAGCCATGGACACTTCAATACCTCCCCCGGGACGCTTGGTGGCAGCCTCCCTGGTGGACGATGATTCCTCAACCTGGTGCATGGCTCCATGGGAGATGGAGTCCTCCACAGCTTGGTTGGGGGCTCGGATGGCCGCTAGGGGGAGCTGCATGGAGTTTGCAGCCCGGCTGGTCGAATCTTCAGCCCCACCCGGAAATGCAATTAGGACCTGGAACGCTTCCGGGTGGGGTATAAAAAGGGCCAGCCATCACCACTCGGGAGAGCCAGAGTCGGGAGGAGGAGGACTAAGCCTGAGGAGGACTGGTGGTGCTAGAAGGAGTATTGGAGTATTTGTGAGTGTTTTGGGACTGTGTTGGGCCTGTGGGACATGGGGAAGGCGTGCCCCATGGCTGAAGAAAAATTAAAGAGTTCTATTTAAGTACGTGCCTCTGCGTCAGTCTGTGCCGGGTCAGGCGCTATATAGCGTCTCTATTACAGAATATTTTTGTCATCCTCAAAACATTTGGCCACCACTGTACATGTGAGACAGTGGGGTTAGGATGACCCCTGGGATTCCCCTACAGTCTCTGGGCTCTAATTGATCAGACTTGAGCCGCCCCCATGGGAACTTCTTCGGAATACCAAAAGCCCATCTGTCCTTCCACTTCACAGTCATGGCGGGATATTGAAAGTGCCGTGTGAAATTGGGGCTGATTGACCTTAAGCTGTAGTGGTCAGCAATTGAAAAGGAAGCGATTTATTTTAAAGACCTTTCCAAAGTCAGCTTTGTATCCTGTACTTTTGCACTGAAAACCTGCAAGTAATTTTGAAGAAATAATTTGTCTCATATGTTGCCACACTGGGGTGTTATTAAACACCCTTAAATGGCCTGACAGCACGATGTAAATTATTTTCTGTGGCAGTTAACGTTCCCAATTACCTCCAATTCATTTCCTTTTCTGTGTCCCGTTAATGCTTTCCGAACGTTTCTACATGTGAGGGCCCCTTGGCGAGGTCAGGGGTGATCTCCTTTCTTCTTGGTTTTTTTATTTTTTGGTCCTCCATTTCTCTCTCTTATCCCATCTCACACTTTTATCCCCCTTGGCGTCGTAAGCAGACATCCATCCATCCATTATCCAACCCGCTATATTCCAACTACAGGGTCATGGGGGTCTTCTGGAGCCAATCCCAGCCAACACAGGGCACAAGGCAGGAAACAAACCCCGGGCAGGGCGCCAGCCCACCGCAGGTAAGCAGACATGTGGTCAGATAATTTATATCTTTCACGGAGAGCCACCAGGAAGGGTCATTTAAAGCTTCCTGGAATGTGTGTGTCCAGCAGGTCTAAAGCTTTTGGCCAAGCCAATTAAGATTTATTCATTTTCTGTACCTGCTGTGAGAGACTGCCGTTCCAGTTGGAGTTGTGCCAGGATCCTCATCCAGCCGGGACACCAGTATGATGGAAGGACAGGGGAAGGCAGTGTATTCGGGTCATTGTCTTATCCCAAATGCTGCCTGGGTTACAGTACCCTTGCAGATACCCACAGGGCTTCATGGGAGTTGCAGTTCTGTGGGTCAGCCCTGTTGTTCTCCGTAGGGGCCACCAGGGGGCGCTTAAGGGGATTAGTGAGTCCTACTTTGTTGGGTTTCAGGTGGTAATCCCAAGCAACACTCTCAGGGCACCGGAAGTGCTCCCAGGTATAATATAAAAGGAGCCGTCAGCTTCAGTCCGGAGCAAGAAGACAAAGCCTGACTGAAGGAGTGGAGGAGTGAAGAATGGAGATGGAAGGTGTGCTGAGTGATTGGTTGAAAAGGATTAAAACTTTTAAATACACCAAAACTTGTGTCCATGTTGTTGTGTTGGGATGTTTTGGGGCGCTGCACCGCCCCCTGGTGGTCACACTGCTTTTTCTGCAGCTCTGGGTTTCAGAGACGAGAGCCTGTGATGGCTGCAATGACTGCGAGGCAGGAAGATGGAGATGCCTGTCTGTTCATTCCATGTATCTTAAAATGAACCCGGTATCTGAAACAAATTTTAATATAAATGGTCGTGTGGCTCTGCATATTCACTCAGTGGCCACCCTATAAGGTCCATCTGTGCCGTAATGCAAACATTGTGCTCCTTTAACTTCCTTGGCGTTACAGTGCATCCAGAAACTCTTCACAGTGCATCACATTTTGTTATGTTACAGCCTTATTCCAAAATGGATTAAATTCACTTTTTTCCTCAGAATTCTACACACAACACCCCATAATGACAACGTGAAAAAAGTTTACTTGAGGTTTTTGCAAATTTATTAAAAATAAAAAAATTGAGAAATACGTGTACATAAGTATTCACAGCCTTTGTCGTGAAGCTCAAAATTGAGCTCAGGTGCATCCTGCTTCCCCTGATCATCCTTGAGATGTTTCTGCAGCTTCATTGGAGTCCACCTGTGGTAAATTCAGTTGACTGTACATGACTTGGAAAGGCACACACCTGTCTATAGAAGGTCCTACAGTTGACAGTTCATGTCAGAGCACAAACCAAACATGAAGTCAAAGGAATTGTCTGTAGACCTCCGAGACAGGATTGTCTTGAGGCACAAATCTGGGGAAGGTTACAGAAAAATTTCTGCTGCTTTGAAGGTCCCAATGAGCACAGTGGCCTCCATCATCCGTAAGTGGAAGAAGTTCGAAACCACCAGGACTCTTCCTAGAGCTGGCCGGCCATCTAAACTGAGCGATCGGGGGAGAAGGGCCTTAGTCAGGGAGGTGACCAAGAAGTCAAAGTCAAAGTGAACTTTATTGTCATCTCAACCATATACAAGTATACAGATAGACGAAATTGCGAAGCTCAGGGTCCACAGTGTAACAACATGATGTGCAAATAATAATTTAAAAATAGAATTAAAAATTAAATTAAGATTAAAAATTTAATTAAAATTAAAACTTAAACAAGACAAGACATTGTGCAAAGACAAGACAAAGAAGTAGCAGCAATATCGATGTGTAAGATATGTAATATAATAAATAATAAATAATAGATATAGATAATACAGAAATGATCAGTGTATGATAATAGTTGTTTAAGACATGTGTAAACAATGACAGGTCAGAAGGAGATCAAGAGAGTCAAAATACTTAAAGGTCAGTATGAGATTTTCAGTTCTTCTCTACCTGCACACTCGTCTTTACAGGACAGTGACCTGCATGTATAAAAGTTCTGTTTTTAGAGGTGGTTGAGGCCGTGTGGAAGGGCAGGGGGCAGCCTGGTGTTAAGGAGTCTAACAGCTTGGGAGTAAAAACTCTCCTGCATCCTGGCAGCTCTGGCTTTGATGCTGCAGTATCTTCTCTTGGATGGCAGAAGTGTGAAAAGTCCATGTGAGGGGTGTAAGGGGTCCTGCACAATGCTGCAGTCCTTGCGGACACTACGTTTGTAAAATATGTCCTGTAGTGAAGGGAGAGGCACCCCAATAATGTTCTCTGCTGTCTTCACTATCCTTTGCAGGCGCTTGCGGTTGGATATGTTGCAGTTGCCATACCAGACAGTGATACAGCTGGTCAGAACACTCTCAATGGTGCCTCTGTGCCCGATGGTCACTCTGTCAGAGCTCCAGAGGTCCTCTGTGGAGAGAGGAGAACCTTCCAGAAGGACAACCATCTCTGCAGCAATCCACCAATCAGGCCTGTATGGTAGAGTGGCCAGACGCAAGCCACTCCTTAGTAAAAGGCACATGGCAGCCCGCCTGGAATTTGCCAAAAGGCACCTGAAGGACTCTTAAGACCATGAGAAAGAAAATTCTCTGGTCTGATGAGACAAAGATTGAGCTCTCTGGTGTAAATGGCAGGCATCACGTTTGGAGGAAACCTGGCACCGCTCATCACCAGGCCAATACCATCCCTACAGTGAAGCATGGTGGTGGCAGCATCATGCTGTGGGGAACTGGGAGACTAGTCAGGATAAAGGGAAAGATGACTGCAGCAATGTACAGAGACATCCTGGATAAAAACCTGCTCCAGAGTGCTCTTGACCTCAGACTGGGGCGACGGTTCATCTTTCAGCAGGACAACGACCCTAAGTACACAGCCAAGATATCAAAGGAGTGGCTTCAGGACAACTCTGTGAATGTCCTTGAGTGGCCCAGACAGAGCCCAGACTTGAATCCGATTGAACATCTCTGGAGAGATCTTAAAATGGCTGTGCACCGACGCTTCCCATCCAACCTGATGGAGCCTGAGAGGTGCTGCAAAGAGGAATGGGCGAAACTGGCCAAGGATAGGTGTGCCAAGCTTGTGGCATCATATTCAACAAGACTTGAGGCTGGAATTGCTGCCAAAGGTGCATCGACAAAGTATTGAGCAAAGGCTGTGAATACTTATGTACATGGGATTTCTCAGTCTTTTTATTTTTAATAAATTTGCAAAAACCTCAAGTAAACTTTTTTCACGTTGTCATTATGGGGTGTTGTGTGTAGAATTCTGAGGAAAAAAATGAATTGAATCCATTTTGGAATAAGGCTGTAAGATAACAAAATGTGGAAAAAGTGATGCGCTGTGAATACTTTCCGGATGCACTGTATAGTCGAAGGGGCGTCCCAGCCGGGGTCTGCCACAATTGTTACTAAAGCTACTACTGTCACCTTGAAGTTGATAAACCACAGCAACAGGAGACCCCCAGCACTTCTCACTGGCGTCTCTGGAAGTAGACCAGTTGGTAAGCCCCCCTTGTAAGATCTCGCTTACTCTTTCTATGGCCTAGTTCCCTGTGGCACAGTTGTATGCTTCTTTTGCTTTGTCCTCGTTACTCCCAGAAAGTCAATCCACAGAAGGGTGGGAATTCAGATTTGGGATTGATACAAGCCAGAGTAAACCTGTCTTCCTCACCAACTCGTCTGGAGCCTCACATCTATCCTCTTCCTATCACTTCAGCACATCGGCTAATTTATTCAATTGGCTGATTGGCTTGTTTACCGCTCTTTAGCATTTGGCAGCAATTACTTTTTTTTTTTTTTTTTTTCGTTTGCCTTTGTCTCGGGTCACATTCTCTTATCTTACTCCGAGGCCTCCCGATGTCATCGCAGTAATACGTGTTTTGTAAACAGTTCTAAGGGTCCTGGAAAGAACATTCCATTGTGCAATTCCAGCTAATCTTCTCCTTTTCCTAATCTTGTTTATTAAGGTTGTAGACAGCATTTGGCAACCATTGCTCTGAGACGTATCTGACTCAAATGAAACACCCTTCAAATTTCCAGCCCTGTGGGGTATGAGGCCCCGCATTCTGACTTTGGGAAAGAAAGAAAGAAAGAAAGAAAGAAAGAAAGAAAGAAAGAAAGAAAGAAAGAAAGAAAGAAAGAAAGAAAGAAAGAAAGAAAATATAAATGATCACCTGAATAAACGTTCTGTTCTTTCCAAATTTCAGTCCGGTTTTAGAACAAATCACTGTGCAGAAACTGCACTTGTTAAAGTAGTCAATGACCTGCGGGTAAATGCAGAGGCCGCTTATCTGTTCTCATCCTCGTAGATCTGAGTGCAGCATTTGATTGACCATTGATCACAATATTCGTATAAATCGCCTGAGTCAGTGGTTGGGGCTCTCTGGCAGGGTCTGAAATTGGTTTGAGTCTTACTTAACAGGTATACAATTCTTTGTTAGTTGTGGTAATTATACTTCAAAGAACCCTGATATTCTATATGGTGTCCCACAAGGGTCTCTCCGGGGTCCGCTGCTATTTTCAATCTTTGTACTTCCATGAGGTCAGAATATCTCAAGGCATGACGTGAGCTACCACAGCTATGCTGACGACACACAGCTGTATTTATCAATAGCACCTGATGACCCCGACTCTCTTGGTTCACTTACTCCCCTCAATCTCTTACTTGTGTTTCTGAATGGATGAAAAATAATTTTCTTAAACTAAATAAGGAGAAAACAGAAATCTTAGTGACTGGCAAAAATGGATATAGTGAGGATATTAGAAATAAACTTGATGCATTAGGATTAAAAGTCAAGAAGGTAAAGAATTTAGGGGTAATTATTGACTCGGACCTAAATTTTAAATGGCATATTAATCAGATTAGTAGGACAGCATGTTCCCACTTAAGAAATATAGCAAAAGTTAGATCCCTTATAACTTTGGAAGATGCTGACAAATAAGTTCACACTTTTGTTTTTCAGTCGAGTAGATTACTGTAACACACTCCTCTCAGGACCACCCAAAAAAAAATCATCAGTCGGCTGCAACGGGTGCAGAATGCAGCTGCCAGAATCTTAACTAGGAAAAGAAAATCTGAGCACATCACACCAGTCTTAGCGTCACTACACTGGTTACCCGTGTCATTTAGAATACTGCTGATGGTTTACAAAGCCTTCAGTAATCTGCTCCATCTTATATTTCAGAATGCCTCTCACCTTACACTCCAAATCGTAATCTTAGATCTTCAAATGAGTGTCTGCTTAGAATTCCAAGAGTTAAACTTAAAAGAAGGAGTGAGGCGGCCTTCTGCTGTTAGGCACCTAAAATCTGGAATAGCTGGCTGATAGAAATTCACCAGGCTAATATGGTGGAGCATTTTAAAACACTGCTGAAAACACATTACTTCAACATGTTTTTCTTATAGCTTCATTTTAGTGTAACCCAAATATTCTGTATATGCATTTAATTATCATTTTTTTCATGGCTCCGCAATCCATACTAACCCCTACTTTCTCTGCTGTTCTTTTTCAATTTTTCTGTGGGCACCATGCAGTCCTTACATTGATGGATTGAAGGCCAGAAGTCCACATGACCATCATCATCTAATTATGCCACGTGAAGCCTGAAAACCATGAGAACTGATTGAGATCATTGATGTTAGGTAGAATACCCAGTGGGGGCCGGGTGGTCTTGTGCCCTTGGAACCACTGCAGATTTTGTTTTTTTTTTTCTCCAGCCGGCTGACCATCGGTCCTTATTTTATTCTTTGTTACTTAGTATTGCCTAATTTTATTTTTATATTTTTTATTTTTTCTTTCTTCATCTTGTAAAGCACTTTGAGCTCCATCATTTGTAGGAATGTCTTTGTAAGCTTCCCCCAGATCTGGGCCTTGACACCATCCTGTCACTAAGCTCAGCAGGCAATTCTTTCCATCACATGGCTTGGTTTTTGCTCAGCTGTGGGACATTTAATGGGTCCATGCTAATAAAGAGCGTCCCATTCTATTGATCGTCATTCAGCTTGTTTGGGGTCTACCTGTGGTCAGTTAAATTTTTGGGACTGGTTAGGAGCAGGACAAGAAGAGAACATCTCTCCTCACCAGGATACGTAGGTAGGATCTGCATGATAGGGGTAAGAACTTCAAACCACCTGACGGTAATCTCAGTGATGCCAAGGTCAGAGAGGGTGGCAAGGAAGATGTATTTTTGTCTGGTTTTGGTTTGGACCGCGTCTGCTCGGCGCTTAGATCGTCTCCTGGTCTGTTTCTAGCTCATAAAATTCCACTAAAATTCTGCAAGTCCATAACAATCTTTCGATTGGTGAATTCCGTACTCAGACATTTGGATTTAGAGGAGACACCTTGGAAGGTTTCAAATGTAGGTGAGCAAACTTTTCAGCAGCGTGAAGGCTTTGCAGTTGACACCAGTGTGTTGGATATGTCAGGACTTCATGAAAAGACATATCAGTGTGAAATTTCTCATAGCTTCATAAATTTCAATTCCCACCTGACCGAAACATAATTTATCAAAGCCTTCACCACTCTCCTGCGTTTCATACAAGTCACAGCTAACCCTCGTCACTACTTCTGCAAAGTATTTGAGTGTTGACCACACTGAATCACTTTGCACCCACCTTACCAAATTTTGTCCAGATTGAAGAACAATTCCCTTTACCAACTATTCATCCAATATGTCAGGGGCAGTGGACTTAGAAAGTTTTCAGACCCCTTCACCTTCTGCACACTTTATGGTGTTGTGTAGTCAACCTTAAATGGATACATTTGACATTTTTCCCCAACATCTACACTTAATAACCCATAATGATAAAGTGAAGATGTTAGGGTTAGGATTAGGCTTAGGGTTAGGGTTTCAGAAAGGTTTGCAATTTCTTAAAAAAATCAAAAACTCAAATCTCTCATTCCAAGAAGTATTCAGACCCTTTTGTTGTGGCCCTCCAAATTGTGCATCGTGTTTGCTTTAATTCTCCTGGAGATGTTTCTAGAACTTGATTGGTGTCCACCTGGCGCAAACTGAATTGACTGGACACCATTTAGAAAGGTATACAAAGTTGCACAATTCACTCTGCATGTCAGAACAAAAACCGAGCTATTAAAGACCAACGGAACTCTGAAGACCTCCATGATCAAATTGTGGTGGGACACAGATCCGGGCCAGGGCATGAAACCATTTCTATAGCTTTGAGTCTTACCAGGAATACAATTGCCTCAATAATTGTGACATGAAGGAAGTTTGGAACCAGCAGGACTCTTCTTAGAGTTGGCCATCTGAGAACGTGTTTGTCAATGAAGTCTTCTTATGAGATGAGAGAACCTGTTGGGAGGATGACCATCTCAGCAGCACTCCAAAAATCAGGTGTTTATACTCTAGTAGAGTAACAAGATGGGAGTCCCTCTTCAGTAAAAGTCTTATGACAGACCGCTTGGAGTTTTCCCAACAGTATTTAAAGGAGTCTGAGAGCATGAGGAATAAAAGTATCTCGCCTGAACTCTTCAGAATTCCAAACATTACATTTGGTAAAGACCTGGCACTGCTCATCACCTGCCTAATGCCATCCCAACTGTGAAGCATGGCAATGGCAACACCATTCTATTGGGTGCTTCTCAGTAACAGGGACAGGGAGACGGGTCAGAAAGGAGGGAAGGATGAATGCAGCCAAATACAGAGGGGTCCTGCTCCAGAGTGCACGCAACCTCAGACTGAGGCAAGGGTTCACTAATCAGTGTGACATTGACGTGAAGCACACAGCCAAGACAACACTGGAGCAGTGACAAAGGGAAAGGGTGGTTGGAAACATTTGGGTGGGCAAACCATAAGCCATTTTTAAAATCAGAATCCTTTTATGGACTATGGGTGAAATCCCGTTGAAGTTTCAAAAGATCCTTTAAGTTCCTGGTTTCCATTTTCCTTCTTCTGCTTCCTTTATCTTTCCCCTCACCCTCTCTACTAATGTGTTGCCGTCTCTACTTGTGCTCACCATTACTTCACTGGTTAAACCCTTTGTATTCCAATCTACTTTAGCTATGCCACATTCTGCAATATCTTCAAACTTGCAGCTGATGTTGTAATGCAGGACAGGTACAGACCTAAATTTGGAATTAATAGGAAATTTAAAAACACTCCACGGTGGATTAATAAAAATTTTAAAATGAAGCTGCAAAGGAAAAAACTGCTTTATATGGCATATAAGACTAATAGATAGATAGATAGATAGATAGATAGATAGATAGATAGATAGATAGATAGATAGATAGATAGATAGATAGATAGATAGATAGATAGATAGATAGATAGATACAGTTAGGTCCATAAATATTTGGACAGAGACAACTTTTTTCTAATTTTAGTTCTGTACATCACCACAATGAATTTTAAATGAAACAACTCCGATGCAGTTGAAGTGCAGACTTTCAGTTTTAATTCAGTGGGGTGAACAAAACGATTGCAAATGTGAGGCAACTAAAGCGTTTTTTGAACACAATCCCTTCATTTCAGGGGCTCAAAAGTAATCGGACAAATTAAATAACTGGAAATCAAATGTTCATTTCTAATACTTGGTTGAAAACCCTTTGCTGGCAATGACAGCCTGAAGTCTTGAACTCCTGGACATCACCAGATGTTGGGTTTCCTCCTTTTTAATGCTCTGCCAGGCCTTTACTGCAGCGACTTTCAGTTGCTGTTTGTTTGTGGGCCTTTCTGTCTGAAGTTTAGTCTTCAATAAGTGAAATGCCTGCTCAGTTGGGTTAAGATCAGGTGACTGACTTGGCCATTCAAGAATTTTCCACTTCTTTGCTTTAATAAACTCCTGGGTTGCTTTGGCTGTATGTTTTGGGTCATTGTCCATCTGTATCATGAAACAATTTGACTGCTGTATTTAGCTGGATTTGAGCAGACAGTATGTCTCTGAACACCTCAGAATTCATTCGGCTGCTTCTGTCCTGTGTCACATCATCAATAAGCACTAGTGTCCCAGTGCCACTGGCAGCCATGCACGCCCAAGCCATCACACTGCCTCCCTCCACCGTGTTTTATAGATGATGTGCTATGCTTTGGATAATGAGCTGTTCCACGCCTTCTCCATACTTTTTTCTTGCCATCATTCTGGTAGAGGTTGATCTTGGTCTCATCTGTCCAAAGAATGTTCTTCCAGAACAGTGCTGGCTTTTTTAGATGTTCTTTAGTAAAGTCTAATCTAGCCTTTCTATTCTTGAGGCTTATGAGTGGCTTGCACCTTGCAGTGCACCCTCTGTATTTACTTTCATGCAGTCTTCTCTTTATGGTAGACTTGGATATCGATACGCCCGCCTACCCCCTGGAGAGTGTTGTTCACTTGGTTGGCTGTTGTGAAGGGGTTTCTCTTCACCATGGAAATGATTCTGCGATCATCCACCACTGTTGTCTTCTGTGGACGTCCAGGTCTTTTTGCGTTGCTGAGTTCACCAGTGCTTGCTTTCTTTCTCAGTATGTACCAAACTGTAGATTTTGCCACTCGTAATATTGTAGCAATTTCTCAGATGGGTTTTTTCTATTTTCGCAGCTTAAGGATGGCTTCTTTCACCTGCATGGAGAGCTCCTTTGACCGCATGTTGTCTGTTCACAGCAAAATCTTCCACATGCAAGCACCACACCTCAAATCAACTCCAGGCCTTTTATCTGCTTAATTGATAATGACATAACGACGGACTTGACCACACCTGCCCATGAAATAGCCAAAGAGTCAATTGTCCAATTACTTTTGAGCCCCTGATGTGGGGCTCAATCCTGAAGGGATTGTGTTCAAAAAATGCTTTAGTTGCCTCACATTTTTATGCAATCGTTTTGTTCACCGGACTGAATTAAAGCTGAAAGTCTGCACTTCAACTGCATCTGAGTTGTTCCATTTAAAATTCATTGTGGTAATGTACAGAACCAAAATTAGAAAAAAGTTGTCTCTGTACAAATATTTTTTACCTAACTGTAGATAGATAGATAGATAGATAGATAGATAGATAGATAGATAGATAGATAGATAGATAGATAGATAGATAGATAGATAGATAGATAGATAGATACTTTATTAATCCCAAGGGGAAATTCCCATACTCCAGCAGCAGCATACTGATAAAGAACAATATTAAATTAAAGAGTGATAACAATGCAGGTATAACAGACAGACAATAACTTTTTATAATGTTAATGTTTACCCCCCCAGGTGGAATTGAAGAGTCGCATAGTGTGGTGGAGGAACGATCTCCTCAGTCTGTCAGTGGAGCAGGACGGTGACAGCAGTCTGCCGCTGAAGCTGCTCCTCTGTCTGGAGATGATCCTGTTCAGTGGATGCAGTGGATTCTCCATAATTGACAGGAGTCTGCTCAGTGCCCGTCGCTCTGCCACGGATGTCAAACTGTCCAGCTCCGTGCCTACAATAGAGCCTGCCTTCCTCACCAGTTTGTCCAGGTGTGAGGCGTCCCTCTTCATTATGCTGCCTCCCCAGCACACTACCGCGTAGAAGAGGGCGCTCGCCACAACCATCTGATAGAACATCTGCAGCATCTTATTGCAGATGTTGAAGGATGCCAATCTTCTAAGGAAGTATAGTCGGCTCTGTCCTCTCTTGCACAGAACATCAGTATTGGCAGTCCAGTCCAGTTTATCATCCAGCTGCATTCCCAGGTATTTATAGGTCTGTACCCTCTGCACACAGTCACCTCTGATGATTACGGGGTCCATGAGGGGCCATGACTACAAAGTGAATCGTAGATCGTATGAGAATATGAGGGCAGCCATTAAGAGGGATATCACGGAGGCTAAAAGACAGTTGGAGAGGAATAGAGCAGATAAGGCAAAAGATGACCCAAAGAGATTCTTTCAGTATTTTAGTAGTAGAAGAACAATCAAGGAGGAGGTGAAGTTCATCAGGAATAGTAAAGGGGGATTAAAAGATACAGACAATGAAATAGCGGATGCCCTAAACTTACATTATTCTGAGGTGTTCACAAGTGAGCAAGTGGATAACCTCAGAGTGGTAACAGGGACTACTAAGGAGGTACTGAGGGATTTGGAAATTATAGAGGGAGAAGTGCTGCTCAGATTAAATAAGCTGAAATCAAACAAATCACCAGGACCAGATAATATTTACCCTCGAGTTCTTAAGGAGACTAGCGAGTACAGATATAAACCCTTGACACATATTTTTAGGAAGTCACTGCATACTGGAGAGATTCTGAAGGACTGGAAAATGGCAAATATCATCCCATTATATAAAAAGGGTGACCGGGCAGATCCAAGTAACTATAGGACAGTAAGCTTAACGTGCATCACAGGAAAATTAATGGAAGGAATTATTAAGGATAAGATTGAGCAAAACCTGGCAAGGACAGGAGTTATTAGGAACAGGCAGCATGGGCTCAGAAGAGGGAGGTCGTGTTTTACTAACAGGCTGGAATTCTACAAGGAGGCAACAAAAGGATACGACCAAAGTGGAGCAGATGAGATTATTTGTCTTGACCTTCAGAAAGCATTTGATGAGGTGCCACATGAGAGGTTGGGCATCAAACTAAAAGAAGTGGCAGTTCAGGGTGTGGTGTGTAGATGGGTGCAGAATTGACTCAGACACAGAAAGCAGAGGGTGATGGGGTGAGGAACCTCTTCAGAACTGACCGATATTAAGAGTGGTGACCAGCAGGGGGCAGTGCTGCTATTTTTAATATTTATAAATGATTTAGATAGGAATATAAGTAACAAGATGGTTAAGTTTGCAGATGATACCAAGATAGGTGGATTAGCAGATAATTTGGAATCTGTTATATCATCACAGAAGGACTTGGATAGCATACAGGCTTGGGCAGATTTGTGGCAGTTGAAATTTAATGTCAGTAAATGTAAAGAATTACACATAGGAAGTAAAAATGTGAGGTTTGAATACACAATGGACAGTCGGAAAATCGAGAGGACACCTTATGAGAAGGATTTAGGAGTCATAGTGGACTCTAAGCTATCGACTTCCTGACAGTGTTCAGAAGCCATTAAGAAGGCTAACAGAATGTCAGGTTATATAGCGCCATGATGTGTGGAGTACAAGTCACAGGAGGTTCTGCTCAACCTTTATAACACACTGGTGAGGCCTCTTCTGGAGTACTGGGTGCGGTTTGGTCTCTAGGCTACAAAAAGGACATAGTAGCACTAGAAAAAGGTCCAGAGAAGAGCAACTAGGCGGATTCTAGGGCTACAGATGATGAGTTAGAAGGAAAGACTAAAAGAGCTGAGCCTTAAAGTGATGAAGAGGAGACCTGACTGAAGTTTTTAAAATTATGAATCAGTCTGAGTTCATCAAGACAATGGGGACACAGTTGGAAACTTGTTAAGGGTAAATTTCGCAAAAACATTAGGAACTTTTTCTTTACACAAAGAATGATAGACACTTGGATTAAGTGACCAAGTAGTGTGGTGGACAGTAAAACTTTAGGGACTTTCAAAACTCGACTTGATGTTTTTTTGAAAGAAATAAGTGGACAGGACTGGCGAGCTTTGTTGGGCTGAATGGCCTTTTCTCATCTAGAGTGTTCTAATGTTCTAATGTTCAAATGCAGGTTTTTAATCAAGCATCAGCTCTCCCACCAATGTAGATTTCATTGAGTATAAATAAACATTTTGTGCATTACTTATTAAAAAATGTAAATGTGTGTACTCATTTCATGCAAAACAGACAACTTTTATGACATTCCTATCAGTTTGATTGTCCTTCCAAATCCTTCCACTCACAACGATGGGTCTGATCAACACATACACTCCACACAGAAAACAATTGGATGTGAGAGTGGAATTCAGGGTACTGGATCCGTGAGGTAGCAACACTAACCACTGTGCCACCATGCACCCCAGAAGAAAGTTGTGCAATAGCAATTTGCTTTTCCTTTATTAAGATGATTATGTTGGCAAACCAAACTGTTAGTCTCTTTTGAACAGGAAAGTAGAGCAGTAGACAAAAGCGAAGCCCATGACATCATTTATTTAGACTTTCCAAAAGCCTTTGATGCAGTCCCAGATTTACTTTCAAACGAGAAGCTATTGAAATCAGAGGTCAGTGAGAAAAAATAGATTTTAAGATGGTTAATTGTCCAGAGACAGAGAAGAGAAAGTCATCAGTGCAGCCCTTCCTGGGGTCTCTCCTTGAACCGTTAGCTTCTCCTTAGTGACTGGGCTGCTTACTTTTACATCTACAGGATTTGTGTAATTAAAAGGATACTGAAAAGTTGTGCAGACCCTTTAGATGAAGGAGCTACCTGGGGCTGCCAGAAAACTATTATATACTGCCCTTCATATCTATCTATCTATCTATCTATCTATCTATCTATCTATCTATCTATCTATCTATCTATCTATCTATCTATCTATCTATCTATCTATCTATCTATCTATCTATTATATAGTGCCTTTCATTTATATCTATCTATCTATCTATTATATAGTGCCTTTCTCTTCTATCTATCTATCTATCTATCTATCTATCTATCTATCTATCTATCTATCTATCTATCTATCTATCTATCTATCTATCTATCTATCTATCTATTATATAGTGCCTTTCATTTATATCTATCTATCTATCTATCTATCTATCTATCTATCTATCTATCTATCTATCTATCTATCTATCTATCTATCTATCTATCTATCTATCTATTGTATAGTGCCTTTCATTTCTATCCATCCATCCATTGTCTCCCGCTTATCCGAGGTCGGGTCGCGGGGGCAGCAGCTTGAGCAGAGATGCCCAGACTTCCCTCTCCCCGGCCACTTCTTCTAGCTCTTCCGGGAGAATCCCAAGGCGTTCCCAGGCCAGTCGAGAGACATAGTCCCTCCAGCGTGTCCTGGGTCTTCCCCGGGGCCTCCTCCCGGTTGGACGTGCCTGGAACACCTCACCAGGGAGGCGTCCAGGAGGCATCCTGATCAGATGCCCGAGCCACCTCATCTGACTCCTCTCGATGCGGAGGAGCAGCGGCTCTACTCTGAGCCCCTCCCGGATGACTGAGCTTCTCACCCTATCTTTAAGGGAGAGCCCAGACACCCTGCGGAGGAAACTCATTTCAGCCGCTTGTATTCGCGATCTCGTTCTTTCGGTCACTACCCATAGCTCATGACCATAGGTGAGGGTAGGAACATAGATCGACTGGTAAATTGAGAGCTTCGCCTTGTGGCTCAGCTCCTTTTTCACCACGACAGACCGATGCAGCGCCCGCATTACTGCGGATGCCGCACCGATCCGCCTGTCGATCTCACGCTCCATTCTTCCCTCACTCGTGAACAAGACCCCGAGATACTTGAACTCCTCCACTTGGGGCAGGATCTCGCTACCAACCCTGAGAGGGCACTCCACCCTTTTCCGGTTGAGGATCATGGTCTCGGATTTGGAGGTGCTGATTCTCATCCCAGCCGCTTCACACTCGGCTGCGAACCGATCCAGAGAGAGCTGAAGATCACGGCCTAATGAAGCAAACAGGACAACATCATCTGCAAAAAGCAGTGACCCAATCCTGAGCCCACCAAACCGGACCCCCTCAACACCCTGGCTGCGCCTAGAAATTCTGTCCATAAAAGTTATGAACAGAATCGGTGACAAAGGGCAGCCCTGGTGGAGTCCAACTCTCACTGGAAACGGGTTCGACTTACTGCCGGCAGTGCAGACCAAGCTCTGGCACTGATCGTACAGGGACTGAACAGCCCTTATCAGGGGGGCCGGTACCCCAAACTCTCGGAGTACCCCCCACAGGATTCCCCGAGGGACACGGTCGAATGCCTTTTCTAAGTCCTCAAAACACATGTAGACTGGTTGGGCAAACTCCCATGCACCCTCCAGGACCCTGCTAAGGGTATAGAGCTGGTCCACTGTTCCGCGACCAGGACGAAAACCACACTGTTCCTCCTGAATCCGAGGCTCGACTATCCGACGGACCCTCCTCTCCAGGACCCCTGAATAGACTTTTCCAGGGAGGCTGAGGAGTGTGATCCCTCTGTAGTTGGAACACACCCTCCGATCCCCCTTCTTAAAGAGGGGGACCACCACCCCGGTCTGCCAATCCAGAGGCACTGTCCCTGATGTCCATGCGATGTTGCAGAGGCGTGTCAGCCAAGACAGTCCTACAACATCCAGAGCCTTGAGGAACTCCGGGCGTATCTCATCCACCCCCGGGGCCCTGCCACCAAGGAGTTTTTTGACCACCTCGGTGACCTCAGTCCCAGAGATGGGGGAGCCCACCTCTGAGTCCCCAGGCTCTGCTTCCTCATTGGAAGGCATGTTAATGGGATTGAGGAGGTCTTCGAAGTATTCCCCCCACCGACCCACAACGTCCCGAGTCGAGGTCAGCAGCGCACCATCCCCACCATATACAGTGTTGACACTGCACTGCTTCCCCTTCCTGAGACGCCGGATGGTGGACCAGAATCTCCTCGAAGCCGTCCGAAAGTCATTCTCCATGGCCTCCCCAAACTCCTCCCACGCCCGAGTTTTTGCCTCAGCAACCACCAAAGCCGCATTCCGCTTGGCCTGCCGGTACCTATCAGCTGCCTCCGGGGTCCCACAGGACAAAAGGGTCCTGTAGGACTCCTTCTTCAGCTTGACGGCATCCTTCACCGCCGGTGTCCACCAGCGGGTTCGGGGATTGCCGCCACGACAGGCACCGACCACCTTACGGCCACAGCTCCGGTCAGCTGCCTCAACAATAGAGGCACGGAACATGGCCCATTCGGACTCAATGTCCCCCACCTCCCTCGGGATGTGGTCGAAGTTCTGCCGGAGGTGGGAGTTGAAGCTACTTCTGACAGGGGGCTCTGCCAGACGTTCCCAGCAGACCCTCACAACACGTTTGGGCCTACCACGCCTGACCGGCATCCTCCCCCACCATCGAAGCCAACTCACCACCAGGTGGTGATCAGTTGACAGCTCCGCCCCTCTCTTCACCCGAGTGTCCAAGACATGTGGCCGCAAGTCCGACGACACGACCACAAAGTCGATCATCGAACTGAGGCCTAGGGTGTCCTGGTGCCAAGTGCACATATGAACACCCCTATGCTTGAACATGGTGTTCGTTATGGACAATCCGTGACGAGCACAGAAGTCCAATAACAAAACACCGCTCGGGTTCAGATCAGGGGGGCCATTCCTCCCAATCACGCCCTTCCAGGTCTCACTGTCACTGCCCACATGAGCATTGAAGTCTCCCAGCAGAACGAGGGAGTCCCCAGAAGGTATGCCCTCTAGCACCCCCTCCAGGGACTCCAAAAAGGGTGGGTACTACAGACTGCTGTTCGGTGCATACGCACAAACAACAGTTAGGACCCGTCCCCCCACCCGAAGGCGAAAGGAGGCTACCCTCTCGTCCACCGGGGTAAACCCCAATGTACAGGCTCCAAGTTGGGGGGCAATAAGTATACCCACACCTGCTCGGCGCCTCTCACCGGGGGCAACTCCAGAGTGGTAGAGAGTCCAGCCCCTCTCAAGGAGATTGGTTCCAGAGTCCAAGCTGTGCGTCGAGGTGAGCCCGACTATATCTAGCCGGAACCTCTCAACTTCGCGCACTAGCTCAGGCTCCTTCCCCTTCAGAGAGGTGACATTCCACGTCCCAAGAGCCAGTTTCTGTAGCCGAGGATCGGACCGCCAAGGTCCCCGCCTTTGGCCACCACCCAACTCACACTGCACCCGACCTCCTTGGCCCCTCCCATAGGTGGTGAGCCCATGGGAAGGGGGACCCACGTTGCCTCTTCGGGCTGTGCCCGGCCGAGCCCCATGGGTGCAGGCCCGGCCACCAGGCGCTCACCATCGAGCCCCACCTCCAGGCCTGGCTCCAGAGTGGGGCCCCGGTGACCCGCGTCCGGGCGAGGGAAAATGCTGTCCAAAATGGTTTTTCTTCATAGGAGGTTTGTTTAACCGCTCTTTGTCTCATCCCTCACCTAGGACCAGTTTGCCTTGGGTGGCCCTACCAGGGGCATAAAGCCCCGGACAACAGAGCTCCTAGGATCATTGGGACACGCAAACCCCTCCACCACGATAAGGTGACGGTTAAAGGAGGGGTGACGGTTTCTATCTATCTATTATATAGTGCGTTTCATTTATATCTATCTATCTATTATATAGTGCCTTTCATTTCTATCTATCTATCTATCTATCTATCTATCTATCTATCTATCTATCTATCTATCTATCTATCTATCTATCTATCTATCTATCTATCTATCTATCTATCTATCTATCTATCTATCTATCTATCATATAGTGCCTTTCATTTCTATCTATCTATCTATCTATCTATCTATCTATCTATCTATCTATCTATCTATCTATCTATCTATCTATCTATCTATCTATCTATCTATCTATCTATCTATTATATAGTGCCTTTCATTTCTATCTATCTATCTATCTATCTATCTATCTATCTATCTATCTATCTATCTATCTATCTATCTATCTATCTATCTATCTATCTATCTATCTATCTATCTATCTATCTATCTATCTATCTATCTATCTATTATATAGTGCCTTTCCTTTCATCTATCTATCTATCTATCTATCTATCTATCTATCTATCTATCTATCTATCTATCTATCTATCTATCTATCTATCTATCTATCTATCTATCTATCTATCTACCTACCTACTGTGGTCCCCAGGGGGCTCTGCAGTTGCCCAAACTCCCAACACAACAGGCTCAGACACAAGTTCTCCAATGAATAAAGGTTTAATTGTGGGAAACTCTTCCAGGAGTAATCGTTTTACATGCCATACAATTTCTTCACTGTGCACCTCTTTATCTTCTTCTCCTCCACTCCTCTCACAAGTTTCATCCTACTATTTCCAACTCTGGCTCCCAGATTAAAGCGGGCTATACCCTTCGACTACCCTGGGAGTACTTCTGGTGTCCTGAAGCTGTGGCACGGGAGCACTTCCAGGTGAGCTTATCAATCACATCGACCTAACATGGAAGTGGGAAAAGATGAACAGGAAGAAGAAGTGGTATCCCAAGATGGAGAATCGGATGCAGGTGTAGGAGTATCATGTGATTAAAGAATTAAGGTGACAGTTAAAGGTCAGGTTTTTAAGACAGTGGTAAGACCACCAATGACGTATACAGCTGAGACCTGGGCAGTGAAGGGAGTGTAAGAGAAGAAGTTAGATGAGGCAGAAATGAGAATGTGGAGATGGATGTGTGGAGTTACAAAGAAGGACAGGAGAAGGAATGAGAAAGTGGGAGAGAAAGTACAGGACAGTAGGTGTGGTGGTATGGAGAGGTGATGAGGAGAGACCACGAATAAGTGATGGATATGGGGACGAGAAAGTGAGGGAGGACAACGGGGAGGTGGATGGATAAAATAAAAGAAGACATGAAGTAGAAGGGTCTGACTGAGTAGGAGGTGCAAGACTGAGCTGAATGCAGAAGGATGATCGAGCACATCGACCCCACACAGAAGTGGGAAAAGATGAAGAGGAAGAAGAAATGGTATCCCAAGATGGAGAATCGAATGCAGGTGTAGGAGTATCATGTGATCAAAGAATTAAGGTGACAGTTAAAGGTCAGGTTTTTAGTAAATCGGATTCTGCAGCTGCATAAATAAAAGGTAACGTACCACTTCCGGTTAACGGAAATAGCCCTAAAGTTGATAGAAATCTACGTTTTGTACCTCATACTTGTATGCAAAATTTGGGTGACCTAAGTGAAAGTGTACTCAAGTTATCATCTTTACATACACACACACACACAGACAGACAAAATTCTAAAAATGGCATTTTTCGGTCTCAGGGAGGTCTAAAAATGTCAAGATTCATCAAAATCTTGAAATGGAATTTTTAGAGGATTCCAATACTTTTCTTATACTTTGTATACGAGAAAGTCAGGGAGATCTAAAAGGAAGAGAGATTCATCAAAATCTCGAAATTACATTTTTGGACGATTACAATCCTTTCCCTACCAGAAAGTAAATCGGACTCAGGGAGGTCTGATACCCTGAGATTCATTAAAATCTCGACATTGCATTTTTGGACGATTCCAATACTTTAACTATACTTTGTATACGAGATAGTAAAAAACAAGATCTGAAGGAAAAGGGTCATACTGGGGTGGAGGTGCAGGGCCTAGCTGTATGGAGCTGGTTGGTCCAAAAACAAACAAGTGGTAAAAGATGAAGAAATAGAAGACTATTATCATTATACTTGTGGTAAAGCATTAGCATTAGTATCAGAAAGCTACAAAACATCATCATGAATTAAAATATGCAGAAAGATACTTGCTATGTTCTACTCTGAGGTATTGCAACTTCTTATCCTATTCCAATTTTAAGTGCAATTCCTAGGAGTAATTCTGAGACGCTGGATAAATGTGAGCCCTTTACGCACTCCACTAAGGGTCCAGTCTGAGCTTGTTAAGCACATGTGGCTCAGGCTAATGCTAGAAAGCTCATATCACTATTTAATCTGGATCACAATGTCTGTCAGCAAAATACTCTCTGCTTGTTTTCAGAGGATGCTTATTGCTCTCCTTGGTAACTGCTCATGTTTTGAAGACATAATGTCTGCCATTTAATTTATTTTATTGTAATTTTTCATTCTGAAAAATAAAAGGCTTTGTGAAGAGGTATCTGTCCACAGTTACTTTGACATCACGTGTGAGTCAGCCCATCAATGCGAATTAGAAGACACGGCTTGCGTGCCAAAAGGATTACAAAAGGTGTTTTGATTTCTTCTCCTTTCCAATAAATTCTCACAAAGAAATGTTTGTCGGCACAAAGTTATTTCTTCATAAAAAACTTGCTGTCACCGAAGAGTCTGTGCAGAATTATTTTGTGATCTTTCGAAGTTGCTCAAGTAATCCAAACTCAGATGTACTACAGTGCCCTCCATAATATTTGGGACAAAGACACATTTCTCATTGGTTTGCCCCTCTGCTCCACAGTTTAAAATTACAAATCAGACAATGCAGACATTGTGATTAAAGTGCACATTGCAGACTTTCATTTCAGAGGATTTGCACTTAACCCTTTTTCTAGACGGTCCCCCCATTTCAGGGCACCATAATATTTGGGACACAGCAATGGCCGCTCTATTAAAGCCGTTGTCATATTTAGTTCTTTGTCACATATCCCAGCATGCAATGACTGCTTGATGTCTGAGATTCACAGACATCACCAGGTGCTGAGGTTCTTCTCTGGTGATGCTCTGCCAAGCCTTTAATGCAGCCATCTTCAGCTCCTACTTGTTTTGGTGGGCTTGTCCCCTTAAGTTTCCTCTTCAGCATATGGAAGGCCTGCTCAGTTGGATTTCAATCGGGTGACTGGTTTGGCCATTCAAGAAGTTCCCATTTTTTCACTTTGATAAACTCCTTTGTGGCCTCAGCAGTGCGTTTGGCTCGTTATCTTGTGGTAGGATGAAGTGCCATCCAATGAGTTTGGGGGTCTTTACTGGAACTCGAGCGGATCAGATGTTTCTACACCTCAGAATTCATTGTGCTGCTGGCATCAGCAGTTTCATCATCAATGAAAAGAAGTGTGCCAGGACCTGTGCCAGCCATACATGCCCAAGCCATAACACCTCCAGCACTGCCATGTTTAACAGATGAGGTGGTCTGCTTTGGATCTCGGGCAGTTCCTTTTGGTTTCCACACTTTGCTCTTGTCATCACCCTGCTGAGGTTCATCTTTGTCTCGTCTGTCCACAAGACCTTTTCCCAGAATTCTGCAGGCTCTTTGAAGTCCTTTGTCCAAACTGTAATCTGGCCGTCCTGTTTTTGTGGTGTTCATCTTGCAGTGTGTGCCCTGTGTTTCTGTTCATGGAGTCTTCTGCTGATAGTCGTCTCTGACACACACACATCAGCACCCTTAAGACTGTTTCTGATCAGTCAGACAGGCGTTGGGGGCTTTTTCTTGACCATAATGAGAATTTGCCTGTCATCAGCAGTGGAGGTCTTCCTTGGCATAGCAGTCCCTTTGTGATTACTGAGCCCACCAGTGTGTTCTTTCTTCTTCGTGATATTCCACACAGTTGATTGAGAACCCCCTAAGGTTTTCCCGATGTCTCCAATGGTTTAATTCTTGTTGTTCAGCCTCATGATGGCCTCTTTGACTTTCATTGGCACAACTCTTGTCCTCATGTTGAACAAGGGCAGCTACAGACTCCAAAGGGTAGAAGCAAGCTGAGGTATCTTATGGAGAAATGAAACCCACCTGAGGAATCACAAACACCTGGGACATCAATTGTCCCAAATCTTATGTTGCCTGGAAATGGGGGGACCTTGTAGACAAAGTTTTGTCATTTCTACACACTGTGACTGAAACTTGTACTTCTGAACTATGGAGCAGAGGGGTACATCAAGGAAAAATGTGTCTTTGTCCCCAACATTATGGAGGACACTGTATGTTGACTTTACCACTGCTACATCAAAATGAAGAGAATAGAAATATGGCTTTAGAAATAAGAGTATTGGGACCACTTGTCTGCACTGATGGCCCAGTTGGGCTCTAGGCTGGTTTATTTAAATGTGATGCTTACATATACTAACATGTGTTTCCCCTAAGAATGCAGATTTAATTCAAAAGACATGTAGTTAGAAGGCCAATATGGGGTGTTGATTACTTACAGTACCTTCAGAAAGTATTCAGACTTCCTTACTTTTCACACATGCATTATTAGAAATTTTGTGATGCGCCATCTGTTGGAAAGACAAATGCAATGTGTATGTCTCTGTTATATGCCATTTAGTATGGGATTCATAAAAGCAGTGTTAATGCTTGTGATGTGTCATCTGTTGGAATGACAGATGCAATGCATTTTATTACTACACACGTTTGTCGAATCACCTTCCTGATTTATCAGAAGTAAGCGATGCCACCCTGGGGCGGGAGGGCGCACAGTTGCTAATATTCGTGTGTCTTTTGTCACCTACAACAGCATGGAGACGCCCACTGAGGGCACTTGACTCCGTGCATGCTGACCAGAGGACCATAAAAGAGCAAAGGCCCCCGAGAAAGTTGTCTCATTTCAGACCTGAACGGAATTCTGGATGAAGACTTGCTCTTTCGAACTCATAACTTTGAAAGGACGCTACAAAGACTCCATTTTGTTTTTATTTAAATTGCCTTTAACATCATTGAGTGTTCTTTTTTGCTTGTTATTATTTGCATTAGGAATAAAACAAGGGTCTCGGCTGATACCAAAACACTTCCTTGATGTCCACAAGTGTCCATTCCACCCTTCCTCAGGGTGGTTGTGATGCACCATCTGTTAGAAAGAAAGAGACATACACAGACACACAATCATGTGTCCTTTTATTATGGTGGATGCATTATTAAATATTGTTGGTGCTAATTAATATTAACTCTGAGGTTTTCATTGATTATTTAGATTTCAGTCTAGAGGGGTTTAACAGCTAGTCAAATGCTAAGGGTTGTGTCTATCTGTCATGCAATTACTCATAAACCACTGGAGCTACAACCTCGATCTCACTCTTAAACGAAAGCTTATGACATGATGCATGCTGGTGAAGTACAAACCTTGGGTAGCAACAAGTTATCAGGGTTTGCGTCTTTCTTATGGCAAACTGCCTGAGTGGGTGACATGGTAGAAAAGAAAAACACCAGTGGCGACATCTGCTGAGTGCAAAGCTCATTGCTGAGATCATTCCTAAGAAAAGGACAATGAACAGGCTACGTGTCATGGGCAGGATACAGAATACAAATGCGACAAAGGTAGACAAATGGCTATGCAAACTGACCTGTGCTTATGTCCTCATACCAAAGTGACCTTTAGGATCACAATGACAAGTGCTACATTTCTCACGGCAGGATGACGCGACGGAGTATCAGACCAAACACAAGGGGCGCATCAGTGATGAAGAATGATGACAGGTAAGCCTGAACTGTAGAGCCATTGAGAAGCTAGGGCTGATCGACATGACACACATTCTCGATGACGCAGAATATGTGCAGATGAACAAGGATGTCGTCGAATACTCACAGCTTCACAACTTATGCACACATTTCTTTTACATCCTTATTTATCGATTTGTGGTTGATGAGCACTACTTTAGAAAGTCAGATTGATGATGTGCTAGCTGATGGGCGCCATTTCTTTATACTGAAAACAAAAGAGGCTGTGTAGCCAAAATGGAAATATTCAGCTTGCTCTGTAACTCTTTTTTGAGGACCAGAGGTTCACGTGTTTCTTAGTAATTATTAAAATGAAAGAAACAATCAGATCACAATAATATGATCATGCCCCATAGAAACTACTGACCGATAATTTGTTGATTTAAATTGCATTTTGGTGTACTGTACTACAAATCGTATTGTGAAGATATTATCCTCTTGTCTCTTTCAAGCAACTTTTTTATATTTCCAATGAAAATGATGACAAAATAAAAATGTCTAAGTTCCTCCCTGAGCAGATAAGGCAGCAGAGTGGAAAATAAAAAATGAGAGTCGGCTGGACGTGCATAAATATGAGGCGCCAGGTGCATCTCATTCCACCTTGTAGCCACATTTGCCACAGAACACGCTGGCGGTTCACATGCCAGGTCATTGCATTATCGCATCTGGCACAGGTGGAGCAAAGAAATAACAAGGAGTCGACGGCAGCCAATGTGTCAACTCATAAATCAAGTGAAGCCAGCGGTAATAAGAAAAGAAAACGTGCCAACCATCACAAAGTGCAGCTTCAGAAATGCCGAGGAAAACCTTACAGGAAAAAACATTCATAAGTGTGATGTCTAAAGTGAAAATGGAAATGTGCCTTCTAAATATAGCTAATATACCCTAATAATTCACTCTCACTTTTTTTTTAATTCTAAACATACAAAACATAATAATATAAATAAAAGGAATGATCAATGGGCACCGAGGAAAAAAAAGCCCAAAGACGTCATGTCACTTAAGAAAGCCGGCGCTGTCAGTCATCCTCCTGGTTCAAGATGATAAGACTTAATATTCCATTTCAGTTAGAAAAAAAAACAGAATCACCATGGGAAGTTTTGATGTGAACAGTTGATTTACATTTCAATATACAATACAAAAAATTGAAAAGAAGTGCACTCCCCATGGTGCATTATTGGTATATTAACCTCAAGAGGGGCTACGGTCTGCTGTATAATTGGCCCCAAAAAACTGGTTGCCAGATATACAAATAACACTTCAGGAAACGGTTCTTAGATCTGAGCATCAAGTGAAGCCTTCTGATTCTGACAGACAAAAGTGAATGATATTCCCAAGACGGATAACTGTCTCCACGTGAAGATAGATAGATAGATAGATAGATAGATAGATAGATAGATAGATAGATAGATAGATAGATAGATAGATAGATAGATAGATAGATAGATAGATAGATAGATATTAAGTTTAGTATAGTAGGCAGGATAGATAGATAGATAGATAGATAGATAGATAGATAGATAGATAGATAGATAGATAGATAGATAGATAGATAGATAGATAGATAGATATTAAGTTTAGTATAGTAGGCAGGGATAGATAGATAGATAGATAGATAGATAGATAGATAGATAGATAGATAGATAGATAGATAGATAGATAGATAGATATTAAGTTTAGTATAGTAGGCAGGATAGATAGATAGATAGATAGATAGATAGATAGATAGATAGATAGATAGATAGATAGATAGATAGATAGATAGATAGATAGATAGATAGATAATTATTAAGTTTAGTATAGTAGGCAGGATAGATAGATAGATAGATAGATAGATAGATAGATAGATAGATAGATAGATAGATAGATAGATAGATAGATAGATAGATAGATAGATAGATAGATAGATAGATAGATAGATATTAAGTTTAGTATAGTAGGCAGGATAGATAGATAGATAGATAGATAGATAGATAGATAGATAGATAGATAGATAGATAGATAGATAGATCTGCGGTGGGTTGGCACCCTGCCCAGGATTGTTTCCTGCCTTGTGCCCTGTGTTGGCTGGGATTGGCTCCAGCAGACCCCCGTGACCCTGTGTTCGGATTCAGCGGGTTGGTAAATGGATGGATGGATGGATAGATACAGTGGTGTGAAAAACTATTTGCCCCCTTCCTGATTTCTTATTCTTTTGCATGTTTGTCACACAAAATGTTTCTGATCATCAAACACATTTAACCATTAGTCAAATATAACACAAGTAAACACAAAATGCAGTTTTTAAATGATGGTTTTTATTATTTAGGGAGAAAAAAAATCCAAACCTACATGGCCCTGTGTGAAAAAGTAATTGCCCCCTTGTTAAAAAATAACCTAACTGTGGTGTATCACACCTGAATTCAATTTCCGTAGCCACCCCCAGGCCTGATTACTGCCACACCTGTTTCAATCAAGAAATCACTTAAATAGGAGCTGCCTGACACAGAGAAGTAGACCAAAAGCACCTCAAAAGCTAGACATCATGCCAAGATGCAAAGAAATTCAGGAACAAATGAGAACAGAAGTAATTGGGATCTATCAGTCTGGTAAAGGTTATAAAGCCATTTCTAAAGCTTTGGGACTCCAGCGAACCACAATGAGAGCCATTATCCACAAATGGCAAAAACATGGAACAGTGGTGAACCTTCCCAGGAGTGGCCGGTCGACCAAAATTACCCCAAGAGCGCAGAGACGACTCATCCGAGAGGTCACAAAAGACCCCAGGACAACGTCTAAAGAACTGCAGGCCTCACTTGCCTCAATTAAGGTCAGTGTTCACGACTCCACCATAAGAAAGAGACTGGGCAAAAACGGCCTGCATGGTAGATTTCCAAGACGCAAACCACTGTTAAGCAAAAAGAACATTAGGGCTCGTCTCAATTTTGCTAAGAAACATCTCAATGATTGCCAAGACTTTTGGGAAAATACCTTGTGGACTGATGAGTCAAAAGTTGAACTTTTTGGAAGGCAAATGTCCCGTTACATCTGGCGTAAAAGGAACACAGCATTTCAGAAAAAGAACATCATACCAACAGTAAAATATGGTGGTGGTAGTGTGATGGTCTGGGGTTGTTTTGCTGCTTCAGGACCTGGAAGGCTTGCTGTGATAGATGGAACCATGAATTCTACTGTCTACCAAAAAATCCTGAAGGAGAATGTCCGGCCATCTGTTCGTCAACTCAAGCTGAAGCGATCTTGGGTGCTGCAACAGGACAATGACCCAAAACACACCAGCAAATCCACCTCTGAATGGCTGAAGAAAAACAAAATGAAGACTTTGGAGTGGCCTAGTCAAAGTCCTGACCTGAATCCAATTGAGATGCTATGGCATGACCTTAAAAAGGCGGTTCATGCTAGAAAACCCTCAAATAAAGCTGAATTACAACAATTTTGCAAAGATGAGTGGGCCAAAATTCCTCCAGAGCGCTGTAAAAGACTCATTGCAAGTTATCGCAAACGCTTGATTGCAGTTATTGCTGCTAAGGGTGGCCCAACCAGTTATTAGGTTCAGGGGGCAATTACTTTTTCACACAGGGCCATGTAGGTTTGGATTTTTTTTTCTCCCTAAATAATAAAAACCACCATTTACAAACTGCATTTTGTGTTTACTTGTGTTATATTTGACTAATGGTTAAATGTGTTTGATGATCAGAAACATTTTGTGTGACAAACATGCAAAAGAATAAGAAATCAGGAAGGGGGCAAATAGTTTTTCACACCACTGTAGATAGATAGATAGATAGATAGATAGATAGATAGATATTAAGTTTAGTATAGTAGGCAGGATAGATAGATAGATAGATAGATAGATAGATAGATAGATAGATAGATAGATAGATAGATAGATAGATAGATAGATAGATAGATAGATATTAAGTTTAGTATAGATAGATAGATAGATAGATAGATAGATAGATAGATAGATAGATAGATAGATAGATAGATAGATAGTGTGATATGTGGCCGGCCTTTCATCCCGGCCAATACCCACAGGCCTCCAGGTGGAGCCCTCCCTGCAGCATGGAGGTGCCCCGAATGCCAACAGGGAATCCTGGACAATGTAGTTTTTATCCCCAGCTCTGTTGGATACCTTGGAGCCCGCTAGAAGGCGCTGCAGGGAGGAATAAAGACTATTTGCCTTACGCCCCGGAAGTACATCCGAGTCATATGGACAGGGGGAACAATGTGCTTCCGGGGTGAAGAAAGAAGGATTTCACATGGACAGTGAGGGCGAAACACTTCCGGGTCAAGGACTATAAAAGGATTGTGGGAAATCCCAGACGGTGAGCTGAGCTGGGTGGAAGGGTGGCAATGCGTCTGGGAGTGGAGGATTGTATTGATTGTTTATTGGAGATTATTGATTTATTGGAGTATAGTGGAGTGGGGGGTGCTTTGTGCACTTTATTATAATATAATATTCATTTTGGACTTTTATCTGGTGTCTGATGTCTGGTCTGAGGGTTCAAAGGGTCACGGGGACCCATAAACTGTCACAATAGATAGATAGATAGATAGATAGATAGATAGATAGATAGATAGATAGATAGATAGATAGATATTAAGTTTAGTATAATAGGTAGGATAGATAGATAGATAGATAATGTTAGATTTGCATACAAAATGGCCGGTATGAAACTTGACAATGTGTCTTATGAGGAGGAGCTGGGAGTCAGAGTGAACTTGTCACCATCTACAGTGGAGTGGCTTTGTGACAAGTCTCTGAGTGTCCTTGAGTGTCCCAGACTTGAACCCCATAAAACATCTGTGGGAAGACCAGAAGATGTCGTTTTCCAGACACTTTCCATCCAATCTAACAGAGCTTGGGAGGAGCGAGGCAGGAGGAATGCGATTAAATGTTTCATTTCAGGTTTCCAAAGCCTATAGAGACTTACCTAAGAAGATTTCACTCTGGAGTTGCTGCCAGAAGAGCTTCTACAAATTAATGCATTAAGGGTCTGAATACTTCTATGAATGAGAGATTTCAGTCCTTTCTAAAAACATGTTGTCATTTGGTTCTTATGTGTTTTTGAGTGTAGATTTTCGGGGCAGTAATGGCAAGCTTTTCCATTTAAAATTAAAAGTATACATACAATATAAAGTGTGCTGAATGTGATGTGGTCTGAATAGTTTCTGAATCCACAGTACTTTCATAAATTAAGTTTGATGTTTTATTAACAGTGATTTTTATGTAAGTTTCAAATTAAGACAATGCCACTTTTGTCATAAGTAGGGCGTTGTGGATTTTTGTGACAGACAGACTCCCTTGTTGTCTTTTTTTTGTCATATCTTGGCTACAGTTAGGGCTTTGCTTCTCCTCTATTGGATCCAATATACGTGTCAGCCAACACTAAAATAAGGCGAGGAACGATATAAAGTGAGTCAGATAAAAGTAACAAGTTGAAACGCATGTTAGAAAATGAGGTATAAAACATGCACAATTCAGGCCAAGTTTAGATTTGACGTCTTTGAATAATCGGGATCATCTAGACCAGTAAAGTCTTCTAATTAATTTCACTGTTTTTACAAACAGAGCCTACAAGTCCTTCTTTTTGGTAGACAATGGCGTGAACAAACATCAGATGGCTTATATTTCACTCTGTCATATTGAATCATTCAATGAAGGGAAGATCATGAATTAATTGAGAATGGATAGTCAGTGACATAGCAGCATCTCCAAGTGTTAAGGTGTGCCACATCAGTGACGGTATCAGTTCTTCTATGCTGCTTGTTGTCTATGAGACAATCAGTAAGAAATAATAAATACGGTGTAGAAGGTAAATATTACGCAGCTCCAGAAAGTACAGGATTATTTTTCAAAGAAGGTGACAGCAGCTAATTTACAAATTCCATGGATACATAAAAGTGTTGTGGGAGGTCGAGTCTCCATACTTTGGTGTGACTTTCCTCTCGATATTCATTAACCTGTTCGTACTTCAACTGTGCTGATTAGTTGGTCTTCTAAAATTAAATGTTTGGCATTCTTTACTAACCATTTGACGATCATTTTCTCCAAAGAAGCCAACGCCCCTCCTGACCGTGAAATGAAACATCAGAGAACTTAAGCATCAATGGTCAGCGACCCAGCACAAGGGCATCATATTGTATTAGTAGACATTCTCAAACTCGACTAATTCAGTTCAGGGTCAAGCAAGGAATGCTATCTCCTTGGAAGGACCACGATCAAGGCTGGGAATCGCACTGTGGAAAGTTTGCCCCACTTATAGTACCATCACAAAGTCACAAGTACAATAGAATACACAGAACCAGTGTGGAAACCAGGGGCGCTCCTGCTGCCCCAAACCCTGACACAGACGGGCACAGCGCACGTTTATTACAAGTGGGGACGTGCCTTTCTCTCGCTCCCCATAGCAGCACAGTACAAAAGACCACCAAATACACAGTTCCTGTTCTTCCTCTCCTTTCCGCCACCATTCCCCCCTCACAAGCTTCATCCCTCTTCCTCCCGACTCTGGCTCCTTGAATGGAGTGAGGCGGCTCCTTTTATGTGCTCCAGGTGGCTCATCAGGGTGAACTGGAATTACTCCCAGGTGCGATGGAAACCCAAAGTAGGGTTCTACAGCTCCCCCTGGGGGTCCCCACAAAACCCAACAGGTCTGTGGCAAACTCCAACTCCCAGCATGCCCTGCAGGAATCTGTAGTGCCACAGCCACTCATGAGGGCTGCCCTCTAGCATCCGGGTAAAGTAGTGCCTTGTGGATGCTCTCTCCCCTTCCACGCAGCTGGGCATCCCGGCCGGGTAGTGGCCATGGCCACCCGTCACACCAGTAACGACACAAATACAGGTCGGCCCATAGAATTCACGGGTTTTACGACTTACTGCAGCAGCCTCGCTACTTAACTCTGAGAGTACTGCATCATTGTGCACCTTCAGCGGTTGCTGCAAGGGCTGCTGGGTGAAAGATGAGGGCGCTAATTTTAAAAGTGACCCATATCGAGCCTGCAGGGTCACAGTCGGTGGTGGCTTTTTGTTTCAATGCTTCACTTCGCAATTGGATTACAATCACACCCATTAGGATTACGGTTTCGTCTGGATTTCTTGTTCTTGTCCTGAGCTGGAAAAACGGCTTTGCCTGGGGATCACTTCCGACTTCCACAAATCTTCACATACATCGGCATCATGGTAGGGCAAAACGTTACACAATTTTCAGTAGGCTGTTCACGGGGGATTCCATTTCATCACTACGCCACCATCATCTGCAGCTGCGAAACTAGACCATGTCGGGTGTGTGTTGCGTTTTGTTGGACATCTTTTGTATCTATTATATTAATCATTTTTGTCATTTTAATACCATAAATATATACACAAATTTATAATAATAAGCTGCATTTTGTAAAAAGCACCTTGTCTGGGGGATGCCACACATCTTTCACTCATCAGCCTGCCTCACTTACATGATTTGCTTGCGTCTCAGGTTCCTCGTAACCTTTTGCATCTTATTTAGAATATAGAGGAATCACGGGCCCAAAAAGTATTTATAGATTTTCGTATTTTGGGGGGTTCTGTGCCCCTAACCCCCCGTGAATCACAATGTATTACTGTAATCATTTTATCCTTAGCTTTTTTCAAAAGAGTCCAGCTGCAGGAAAGACAGTCTGGAGCCTCGAAGAGATTCAGCAACCTGAGACATTCTGAGGCCCGTAAGACGACGCCCCTGTCAGCGTCATCTCTTTTGACTCCGCCCACTTTCCAGGAGCCACTCCCCTGTTTCGCCGGTGAGCTGACACCTACATTATACACCCCTCATGTCAAGTTCAATTCCTTTTCAGTTTCTGCTCTCAAACCAGTGAACTCGGTAGGATGGAGGCCTGCGTATTCAGCATTCATTTATTCAGCAACTACTAAACTATCGAGGTCTTTCATGTCTGCATCCAAAGCAAAACCACAGAGTGGATCTGTCTTTTGCTGTTGCTTTAATATATATAACAAATAAAAAAATTATATATATTGTCATGCATGAGCGCATGGGGAGCGGCTTAAGGACCCGACGGGCGCCGCGACAAGCCGTGCCAGGGGACAATGGTGGGGTACTAACCTCTCTTTTCTTGTTTCTTCAGAAAGACCAAAGCATCGCCGCCATAAACAGTCCTGGAAGTCTTTTGGTACCACCCACTTCCAGGCTCCCTTCTAACCTCTGGTCCCTCAATGATGACATCACTTTCCCATCAACCATCACAACTCTCCCCATCATTTCATCACTTCCTGTCCTCCGTTATAAATTGTCCGACCTGCCTTATTTTCATTGTCTGTTGTACTGAGAAGAAAACATTGACGTATATCTTTTGCTTTACAGTATATGGGGCCTCAAAACCCCAAACCTTTAGATAGATAGATAGATAGATAGATAGATAGATAGATAGATAGATAGATAGATAGATAGATAGATAGATAGATAGATAGATAGATAGATACTTTATTAATCCCAATGGGAAATTTATACTTGTGTCTGCTTGTTTATTACTATTGTGACAGATAGGGGGCGCTGTCGACCACTTGACCCCTCAGACAACACGTTGAGACACCAGGTAAAAGTCCAAAGATTAAATTTATTATAATAATAGTGTGCACTAAGCACCTCCATTCCACAATACTCAATAAATCAATAATCAATAATACACAATTCCTACTCCTCCACTCCCAGCAGCTCCATTCTACACCCTCACAACTCGGCTCACTGCTGGGATCTCCCACAGACCTTTTATAATCCCTGATCCTTCACTTCCGGGTCAGATGAACTCTTCTTTTTCTTCAGCCCGGAAGTACTTCATTTCTTCCGTCCCCATGACGAGGTAGTACTATAATAAAAACTCTTATGCCTCCCTGCAATGTCCCCTGGCGGCCCCTATGGTACCCAGCAGGGCTGTGACGTTGAACTCCATTGACCAGGATGCCCTACGGGAATTTGAACCACCTCCATGTGGCAGGGAGGACTCCATCTGGCTGCATGGAGGTATTGGCTAGGATAAACTGCCGGCCATATATCACACTATATATATATATATATATACTCTAGGGGGATACCCCCTACTCGGTTCACTCGCCAACCCCCACTGGCCTGTGCTATGCGCCAGCCACTTCACGTCTCTGCCGCTCGTGTTGAGAAGAGGGGGGCTGAACGCACCCCAAGGAGACGCAGTCACTCCTCTGAGGCCCCCTCTTAAATGGTGATACAATGGGAAACAAATACAGTTTTTTTTTAACTCCTCTTTGCTCGATCAGCTGCTGGCTTGCTGCTGCCGCCGTGCCAACTTATGTCATACAGGGTTTGCCTACAGTTGCCCCAGGCCTTTTATATGTGTTTTTGTCTCTCCTTTCAATATATAGACACACACTCACTTACCGGCCACTTTATTAGGTACAGCTGCTCAACTGCTTGTTAACGCAAATATCAGCCAATCACACAGCAGCAACTCAATTTCTTTAGCCATGTAGACGTTGTCAAGATGAGCTGCTGAAGTTCAAACTGAGCATCCTGACTGCAGCTGGATACTTCTCACTTTTTTCAGCATCAGACAGTGCTGGGAGAACTCCATTTGAAAAAATGGCAGGATTACACTACTCATGTAGTGGTCAGGATCATCGCTCTTCCTTGCTCTTCCTTGCTCTTCCATCGCTATTTTTTTTGATATACATTGTTAATCCTGCAGGGGAAATTGTCTTTTTCACGGGATTTATCTGATGTGCTCTTGATGCATGGGTTGCTGTTTTGTATGAGTGCTGTTAGAGTGTTATATATGGAAGAAGTCCCAGGTGTTCCAGTATGTTCGGGGTCCAGTAGTGGTGGGTTTCTCAAAGATTTAGGGTGTGGTAACATTTTTTGTACCTATGGGATAGTGTTGTGTTAGTGAAACAAGCCAATCAATATGAGCGAGGTGTGTGTGTGTGTAGACCTTGCATGTCCTCCCTCGTCTGTGGGCATCATTCTCCTGTTATCCTAGTTTTCATCATACACTCCAGTGGTCCCCATGTTGCAATTGTCCCTCTATGGATGAGCGTGGGCTTCTGTGTTAGTCTGCCCTGCAAAGAGCTGGTGTCCCATCCAGGGTTGGTTGCCCCCATCTTCCAAATGCGGATAGAATAGCCCAGAACAGGATCGGCAGGTTGTAAAATGGATGAGGGATGAAATGTAATTTTGTTATGGATTTTATTCTGGATTTCAGTAGATTCATTTCACACAGCTATAATTGAAGACCATGTGCTCGTTCACACATTTTGGTTACAGGCAGTTACTGCAGCTCGTTAATCAAGTCTTTTATCATTTCCCTGCTTGTCATTTTAATGTGTACATACTTTTATTTCCATAATTTTCAGAATAAACTCAAGTTGAAACCTGAAATAATTAATGATGACAGATTGTAAAAAGCTTATTACAGTTTCTCTCTGACTTTTAAGTGCCGTGTATTTCATATGTGAACTTTCGTAAATATCTATTACACAGATTGGCATCGATGCTCCTGAGAACAATCCCTGACAGTTAAGATTTCCCAGGAGGAAGGAAAAGTCTTTTGGAATCTTGTTGCCAAAGATAAGACAGAGTAGACCACCTACTCCTAAAATACCCTCTGGGACCCCAAAAAGAGTCTCTGCAATGTGGGATTGGTGATGTAGGGGTGGAGTAGGCATCCGGGAACAGGTTGTTGTCTCTGGGGTGTGCTTAGGAGGGTCTTTCTCCAGGCAGTTTTGTTTTCCCCTACACTCCAAAGACATGTGTGTGAGGTTAACTGAACACTCTAAACTGGCCTTGTGAGTGTGTGTGTGTGTGTGTGTGAGTGGACCCTGTGACAGAATGTAGGAAAGTTAAAGGTGCTACATAAGGCAAAATGAACAATTCACTGTAAATGCAGGATGGGCAATGCTGACCTACAGAAAACAGCCTCTGAAATTAGCAATGATATCAATACATTTTAATTCTATAGCACCTTTCCCATGCTTTGAAAATATTAAAAAAAATTAAAGGGTGTGTATTGATGAATCCAAGACCACCATTACACTACATGACTTATACTTATAGGACATGTCAAGTGCAATGACTGGAGTCAGTGAACATTTTCACCCTGAGGATGTCAGATTACATGACTGGTTATCGCAGGGGATAGCAGATTACACGACAGCCTCAGGGCTTCTCAGCACACTTTCAGATTTCTAAAGTATTGTGAGTAACGGATGGGAGACTAGCAAAGAGACAATCTGACAGCCATATGTACGTGATTTGAGCTTAAACCTTATTTCACGTGCGCAACTTGCATAGCACCCTTAGAGAAAAGCAGCAGATTGCACACGTCTCAGTGTCACGGGGCTTCCTGCAAAGCTTGAAAGTCATTTCATGCCTCATTAAGAGCAGGTTGCATTCTAAATGGAAGCAGGCATGAATGTGTCCTGTACTGGACTGGCGCCCCACCAAGGTTAATTCTGACCTTGTCAGGATACAATTAAGTCATAAAAATGGGTGACTGGCACCATAAGTTCTCTATAACATATCCTGAGCATAAAATGTCTCCAACCTTTCTCAATACGTCGTTTCTTCATGTATTAGGCTGCAGGGAAGTCCATCCTATCACAAACAGATTGGGAAAGGGTGTAGGGCAGCAACCAGTAATGGACAGGAAGTCACCTTCAGCCCTGTTATCGACTGAGGCAGTACTCCAGCATCCAAGCCTGAAGTTCTTATGTGTGTTTAGGAGGTTGTTGTTTGTTTTATGGCTTATATATTTCTCATTCTCTCTCTCAAGCTTCTGTCAAGTTCTAATTTCCCCTTGGGGACAAATAAAGTACTATCTATCTATCTATCTATCTATCTATCTATCTATCTATCTATCTATCTATCTATCTATCTATCTATCTATCTATCTATCTATCTATCTATCTATCTATCTATCTATCTATCTATCTATCTATCTATCTATCTATCTATCTACAATATAAACGTAAAAGCAATGAATCATTTATTAAAGACTAATAGAATAGAATAATACCAATAGAAGAAAAGTATAATAGAAAATTAAATAGAAAGCAAATGTCTGAATATAAGAGGGACGTTCAAAAAGTTTCAGCACTTTTTTTGTTACTCTATTTATTAAGAATTTCAAAAACAAATGACATCACTTTTCTACATAGTCACCTTCATTTGCGTTGCTATTTTCCCAGCGTCATACCAACTTTTTAATGCCCAATGACTACTCCTCCCGCCTCGGGTCCTCAACAACGAGGATCCTGCAAATCAGATCACCCTTGGGGAATTGTGCCACATGGCCGTAGTGCCGTAACTGACGCTCCCTCACAATGCAGGTAATGTGCCACATTTGGGACTCCGTGAACAACACAAAGTCAAACCAGCGATACCCAAGGATTGTCCAAAGAGAAACAGTACCAAAGGAGTCCAGTCTTCTGGAGTCCAGGTCACTGGATAGCTTCCATGTCTCACAACCATATATATATAATGAGGATCCCGGTTTGTAAATCTTAATGTCAGCAACCAAAAAGAATAAATTAAATTGGAAAATGGAGCAATAAAATAACAAGGTCTCCACAGTCCAACCTCACAACCCTGTTTAATAATCAAGTGTTATGGAAAGCAGAGACGGGGCTCACCCACAGCATTCCCAGCTTTAGTTGTTTCCATCAGATCACAAATTCAAGGTTCCAAGGATAAACAAACAACTTGTAGCAGCGCTACTTAAATGCCCTACACGCCCAGCAGCCCCAGTAACATTACACCATTGGGCAGTTTCAGAGTGGCGCAGGGATTACTGGTAAGACGGATAATTCGGAATTCTCTTTAAAAAGGAGTTGGGAAGGACACCGGGGGGATCAAATCAAGAACATCTGTGTTTATTTCGTTTTTACACTTCTCACCACCCCCTTTGATTATACCCACCAGTTGAATTACAGTTTTATGTGCTCGTCCTGTGCCTGCTTGTTTGTGTGATTTCAACTGGGTTAGTAAGTGTCTTCTTCTGGGAATCGCTGCCAAACTTCTACAGATCTTCATGCAAAAACTGGAACATGGTAGGACAAAACTTTCACAACATTCAGGAAACTGTTTGGCATCTCAGTTCTTTATCTCACAATCATCTGCACCTGCTGTGCTGGACTGCGTTTTGGACCGTGTCGTAAGTGCTGGTCGAGTATCGTCTAGAGCCTAGGGTTTCATTTCTGCAGTGTTTCTAAATTATTATCGCTGTTGGGAAAACTGTTGAGGGCTTTTACATACGTGTTGATTCTTTACTGTTAATTTTTTTCCTTACTTTATTTTTTTAATATATTCCTTCACAAACTCATTTCATATGTGCCTCTGTGGGCAAGTGTGCGAACTGGGTCAAGGCTGGATACGTTCCTAGGGTCCCTGAAAATCAAATAAACACTGTTTAAAAACTGAGAATGTGACCGTCATCGTGACCACTTATGATACAATACAATACAATACAATTTATTTTTGTATAGCCCAAAATCACACAAGAAGTGCCGCAATGGGCTTTAACAGGCCCTGCCTCTTGACAGCCCCCCAGGCTTGACTCTCTAAGAAGACAAGGAAAAACTCCCAAAAAAAATGGAAGAAACCTTAGATAGATAGATAGATAGATAGATAGATAGATAGATAGATAGATAGATAGATAGATAGATAGATAGATAGATAGATATAGATAGATAGATAGATAGATAGATAGATAGATAGATAGATAGATAGATAGATAGATAGATAGATAGATAGATAGATAGATAGATACTTTATTAATCCCAAGGGGAAATTCACATACTCCAGCAGCAGCATACTGATACAAAAAAAAAAAAAAAAAACCAATAATAAATTAAAGAATGATAATAATGCAGGTAAAAACAGACAATAACTTTATATAATGTTAACGTTTACCCCCCCAGGTAGAATTGAAGAGTCACATAGTTTGGGGGAGGAACGATCTCCTCAATCTGTCAGTGGAGCAGGACGATGACAGCAGTCTGTCGCTGAAGCTGCTCTTCTGTCTGGAGATGATCCTGTTCAGTGGATGCAGTGGATTTTCCATAATTGATAGGAGTCTGCTGAGCGCCCGTCACTCTGCCACAGATGTCAAACTGTCCAGCTCTATGCCAACAATAGAGCCTGCCTTCCTCACCAGTTTGTCCAGGCGTGAAGCGTCTTTCTTCTTAATGCTGCCTCCCCAGCACACCACCGCGTAGAAGAGAGACCCCTTCCCAGGTAGGTTGGGCTTGCAGTGGGTGTCAAAAAGAAAAAGGGGGTCAATACAATACAATACACAGAACAGAACAAATCCTCAATACCATATAAAAATAAAAATAAAAATTTTACAAGTACGGACCAGAATTTAACAGTAGATGATATCACATAATAGGATTTGGGTTTGTTTAGAGTCCTGGAGACCTCAGCCATCAAGCTGCATCCCCCATTTGGCCATTCTGCAGCTGGGCCAGCCAATCCAATGAAAGGACCCCTCTACCCCACGATTCCTGCAATCCTCCATCAGGGATGACTTTACCTTAGGCAGGCAAAATAACTTGTCAGGTGGGCTGTGGCACCAAGTGCCACATTTGGGTACTGAGAAGAGAAACAGAATAGGTGAGGGTTAGTATCAAATTCTAATGATCATGTTACTTATGTTTTAGTGCTAATGACCAACAGCAGAAATGCAGTCTGCACAGTTAATCAGCAGCTCTAGTCAGGGTGTGCTAAACTGAAGTAGTGAGTCTACAGCCGGGATTTAAAAGCTGAGACTGAAGGGGCACCTCTTATAGTAGCAGGCAGACCATTCCACAGTTTAGGGGCCCTGTAACTAAAAGCTCAGCCTCACACTGTTATTTTATTAATCCTTGGAATCATAAGTAGACTGGCATCTTGAGATCTTAATGTGCGCTCTGGTTTGTAAGTCATGATAAGTTCAGACAAGTAAGCCGGACCTCGACCATTTAATGCTTTATATGTTAAAAGGAGGATATTGAAATCTGCCCTAAACTTAACCGGGAGCCCAGTGTAAGGATTTAAGAACTGGAGTTATGTATTCGTAATTTCTAGTTCTTGTAATAATTGATTAAATGATGTAGCTGGTCTGTGGCTCGAAAACATTTTTAAATAAATAATCGCCGCACTCGTGACTTAAAGAGGGAGCGTGGTAGTGTGGTTCCCAGGCGTAATGCAGGTATGAGTGTTTCTGCACTGAAGTGCACAGGTGTGGGATCGCCCGTGTCCCTAATTGATGTCGGGAGCTGCTAATCGCAGCACCTGTGCCACGTCCCCATTATAAATAGGAGGAGCACGAGTGCGAAGGGGAGATCAAAAAAGAGAGTGGAGGTTAACGGAAAGAGGGAGAGAAGAAGGCAGGAGGTGAAGGTGGCGGTGCAGGAGCGAGCGAGCGAGCGTGAGCACGCAGGCTTACTGTAGTGATGGCCGGTAACATGGATTGGGTCACTCCGGCTGAGTTTTCAGAGGAGCAGGAGTGACCAGGATCGAGGACGGCTCACTGCAAAAGACGGCGGGAGTCGTGGAGGCTTTGGAGGGAGAGTCCCAATGTGAGCGCCCTGGCCATTGTGGAACCCGAGTTTCGGATCAGCTGGGGCCAGGGGACAGAAGGCTACCGGACCAGTTTACAAGGCAGCTGCACCTGCAGGTAGGGCGACTCCCCTGTTGCATGGCCCGTGTGGGAGAAGCAGAGGAGCCACCCATTAAAAGAAGAAAGCACTGGGTTTTTAAAGAAGGGACTGCTTCCAGCCAGTATTTTAACCTCGTTTATAAATTGAATTATTTATCGGGATTTTAACCTCCATTTGCTGTTTTAACAGAGTATTTATTTATTGATGTTTTGAGCAATGCACTTTATTTGGACACTGTTTTGGTTTTGATTTTTGTAATAAAAGCCCTTTGGCTACTTTTAGCACCGTCCCCTTGTTTCATTTGGTGTCCTCATTGTCCGGCTCATCCGGTTACATTACCGACGGTGTCGGGTTTGAGAGGCTCCCAGAAGAGTGGTGGGAACACGGAGCAGGACCCACATCGTCACACCACTACAAATGATTTAAATACTCTTTCACTTCAGCTGCCATTAATATTCTAATTAAGTTCAATTTTACTAAATATCCAGAAGCTTAAATCTTGGGGTGAATGGATAGCATTTGCATCGGTCATCACTCAAGTCTAAATGCTGGTTTAATTACAGTAGAACTCCGATTATCTGCCTGTAAAGGGGGCTACATAATAATAAGTATTTGTTTTTTGTCTGTGCTGAGTGCGTTTTGTTTTCATCGTCCCGTTTACTGTCCGTTATGTGTGCGTCAGTAAATGTTGTTCCCGTATGTGAAGAGGGGAAGGATGATGGTGAGGGACGGAAATCACCTGTTAAACTCACCAGATTCTGTATTTAAAAAAGAGGAGCGAAGGCGAGAGGGGAGGAGGAGAAAAAGAGAAGAGAGAAAGAGAGAGGAGAAAGGAGACAATTTACCCGCTCATTTACAAACTCGTCACTGCCGTTTATTGCGTCATTCCACTGCTTGCTCTTTCAACATCCGATTCAACATCACGACAGCCAGAGCCGAGAAACCCCAGGGTTCGGATTCATACCAGCCATTGCCAGGACTTTTCACTGGAGCTGTGAAAGGCACTATATCAGCACCGACCCGACACAGACTGACAACGGAGGCACACGTAAAATAAAACACAAAGATTTATTTTCTTCACCCGTGGGGCACGTCTTCCCCGTGTCCCAGAAGCATTACACAGCCCCGCACTAAGCACACCAAACAAACCCAAACAAAATACTCTTCCTCCACTCCTCCCAGGCAGCTTTGTCCTCCTCCTCCTCCCGACTCTGGCGGCCTCAGCAGTGGCTGTAGGCTCCCTTTATAGCCTACCCAGAAGTGCTTCAGGTGGTTAATTAACCTAAATTAGGCTGCACTTCCAGGGTGTGGCTCCGTGGCCACCCACATGGGCTCAGGAAGCCTTGCAGCCCCCCCTGGCGGTGGCCACGGAGCCCAATAAGGATGAGCTCCGGTGTTCCAAGATAATGGCCACGATGCAACCCAGGGGGACAATGGTCATCCATTTAGTATTCAGTTATTTGAGATAGCATCTACATCCCCTCGGACTGTTGAGTTTCCACCGTATTATGTATAATGTTTTAGATCTACTGTTTTACCACATGTGTTATGTTTGCTGCTGTATTTTATTTATCTGTAATAAATTTTGATTGCTCTATCATTTGTGATACGTTTTAATGTTATGTCATAATCTATCTGTAAAACCTACTGACAACCCACATTCCTCTTTTGGGGCAAAAGAATTGAATTGTGGTCTCTAGTGCCCAGTCCACCATGTCTGCTCCCCTAGGGGGTTCATTCAATTTGAAATATTCAAAATTGAACATATCTGTAGAGTGCTGACACCGTCTGCCACCTGCTCAGGCCAACAGCACAAATGAGATGCATAGCCACAGCTTCAGCTCTCTGGCCAACAGGACCACTCGGCTAGCCAGTGTCAGCGGTCTCTGGCCCTCATGTCCGAATAACCCAGTTAACGGGTTGCTGCTAAAGGCCTTTTCTGAGGTTGTTGTAGAAACTCAAGCAAGGTGACATTATTTCACTGAACTATCAGCTTTCTTTTAGAAACTCTGGATGTGCTGGCTGCTTGCCCGACAGGACCCTTCATGCAAAATCCTAACAGAACACTGAGGCATTTGTTAGACCTGCACTCAGCGAGGCCGCGAAGTAGACCTCTGAAAGGCGACGTCTTACAATGGCAGGCATTTAAAGCACCAGGGCCACTGGAATGTTTGATTTTTTGAGAGCAATTGAGAATACCAACTGGGAAACCGTAAGAAATTCAACATTCTCAGGTGGTTTGAACATTAGCCAAAGAGGTACGGAGGAATATTTTGGGCTATTTTAAATTAATAAACACACATACAAAAATGTATACTGCTTAGATAGATAGATAGATAGATAGATAGATAGATAGATAGATAGATAGATAGATAGATAGATAGATAGATAGATAGATAGATAGATAGATAGATGTGAAAGGCACTATAGATAGATAGATAGATAGATAGATAGATAGATAGATAGATAGATAGATAGATAGATAGATAGATAGATACTTTATTAATCCCAATGGGAAATTCACATTCTTCAGCAGCAGCATACTGATACAAAAACAATATTAAATTAAAGAATGATAACAATGCAGGTGAAAAACAGAAAAACAGACAATAACTATGTATAATGTTAAATGTTAACGTTTACCCCTCTGGGTGGAATTAAAGAGTCGCATAGTTTGGGGGAGAAACGATCTCCTCAATCTGTCAGTGGAGCAGGACAGTGACAGCAGTCTGTCGCTGAAGCTGCTCCTCTGTCTGGAGATGATCCTGTTCAGTGGATGCAGTGGATTCTCCATAATTGATAGGAGCCTGCTGAGCGCCCTTCGCTCTGCCACAGATGTCAAACTGTCCAGCTCCATGCCAACAATAGAGCCTGCCTTCCTCACCAGTTTGTCCAGACGTGAGGCGTCTTTCCTCTTAATGCTGCCTCCCCAGCACACCACTGCGCAGAAGAGGGCGCTCGCCACAACTGTCTGATAGAACATCTGCAGCATCTTATTGCAGATGTTGAAGGACGCCAGCCTTCTAAGGAAGTATAACCGGCTCTGTCCTTTCTTGCACAGCGCATCAGTATTGGCAGTCCAGTCTAATTTATCATTCAGCTGCACTCCCAGGTATTTATAGGTCTGCACCATCTGCACACAGTCACCTTTGATGATCACTGGGTCTATGAGGGGTCTGGGCCTCCTAAAATCCACCACCAGCTCCTTGGTTTTGCTGGTGTTCAGGTGTAGGTGGTTTGAGTCGCACCATTTAGATAGATAGATAGATAGATAGATAGATAGATAGATAGATAGATAGATAGATAGATAGATAGATAGATAGATAGATAGATAGATAGATAGATAGATAGATAGATGTGAAAGGCACTATAGATAGATAGATAGATAGATAAATAGATAGATAGATAGATAGATAGATAGATAGATAGATAGATAGATAGATAGATAGATAGATAGATAGAAATGAAAGGCACCTTATGATAGATAGATAGATAGATAGATAGATAGATAGATAGATAGATAGATAGATAGATAGATAGATAGATAGATGTGAAAGGCACTATATAGATAGATAGATAGATAGATGTGAAAGGCACTATATAATAGATAGATAGATAGATAGATAGATAGATAGATAGATAGATAGATAGATAGATAGATAGAAATGAAAGGCACCTTATGATAGATAGATAGATAGATAGATAGATAGATAGATAGATAGATAGATAGATAGATAGATAGATAGATGTGAAAGGCACTATATAGATAGATAGATAGATAGATGTGAAAGGCACTATATAATAGATAGATAGATAGATAGATAGATAGATAGATAGATAGATAGATAGATAGATAGATAGATAGATATTGTAGATGTGAAAGGCACTATATAATAGATAGATAGATAGATAGATGTGAAAGGCACTATAGATAGATAGATAGATAGATAGATAGATAGATAGATAGATAGATAGATAGATAGATAGATGTGAAAGGCACTATATAGATAGATAGATAGATAGATAGATGTGAAAGGCACTATATAATAGATAGATAGATAGATAGATAGATAGATAGATAGATAGATAGATAGATGGATAGATAGATAGATAGATAGATAGATAGATAGATAGATAGATAGATATTGTAGATGTGAAAGGCACTATATAATAGATAGATAGATAGATAGATAGATAGATAGATAGATAGATAGATAGATAGATAGATAGATAGATAGATAGATGTGAAAGGCACGATAGATAGATAGATAGATAGATAGATAGATAGATAGATAGATAGATAGATAGATAGATAGAAATGAAAGGCACCTTATGATAGATAGATAGATAGATAGATAGATAGATAGATAGATAGATAGATAGATAGATAGAAATGAAAGGCACCTTATGATAGATAGATAGATAGATAGATAGATAGATAGATAGATAGATAGATAGATAGATAGATAGATAGATAGATAGATAGATAGATAGATAGAAATGAAAGGCACCTTATGATAGATAGATAGATAGATAGATAGATAGATAGATAGATGTGAAAGGCACTATATAGATAGATAGATAGATAGATAGATGTGAAAGGCACTATATAATAGATAGATAGATAGATAGATAGATAGATAGATAGATAGATAGATAGATAGATAGATATTGTAGATGTGAAAGGCACTATATAATAGATAGATAGATAGATAGATAGATAGATAGATAGATAGATAGATAGATAGATAGATAGATAGATAGATAGATAGATAGATGTGAAAGGCACGATAGATAGATAGATAGATAGATAGATAGATAGATAGATAGATAGATAGATAGATAGATAGATAGATGTGAAAGGCACTATATAGATAGATAGATAGATGTGAAAGGTACTATATAATAGATAGATAGATAGATAGATAGATAGATAGATAGATAGATAGATGTGAAAGGCACTATATAATAGATAGATAGATAGATAGATAGATGTGAAAGGCACTATATAATAGATAGATAGATAGATAGATAGATAGATAGATAGATAGATAGATAGATAGATAGATAGATAGATAGATAGATAGATAGATAGATGTGAAAGGCACTATATAATAGATAGATTGACAGACTTGAGGACATCAGTGGAAATTAAGGAGGAGGCCATTTAGGACTGAAGCCAGGAAGCACTTCTATGCGCTAACAGTTGTGGGACTCTGACACAAACTACCAAAACATGGATCTGAGGTAGAAACTTTGGCAACTTCTTAGACATCTCTGGATGTGACCATTAGGACAGCTTAGCTGTTAGTTAAAAAGATGAGCTTGATGGACTGAATGCTCTCCTCTAGTTTGTCAAATATTCTTTTGTTCTTATGAAGCCTACTCCAGCATTCCTGGGGTGCCAGTCCATCACAGACCTGGATGGGGCAGAAGTCCATCACAGGGTGAACACACAAACTCACACACACACACACCCTGAGATGGACTGATGCCCTGTCCTGGTGTTGTTCCTGCCTCATTCCCTAGGATTGCTGGGATAGGGCCAATTTGCCAACATCAGATTACTTAACTGGTAGAGACAAACAAAGCTCAAAGTGACGCGCCACAAAATAAAACCTCAGTTAAAGGAAATGTTGGAGACATTCCTAATATCATTTAGACAATCATACAAAACAGCAATCATTTGCACTAACCGAGATGGTAAAAACAGTTGATTATCATATGCACAGCAGTGGAAAATTAGAGTGCAGAATCACACAGCCTAAGGGTAGAATTTCAATTTCAAATGATATCTCTTTCTAGAGCAGACTGTTATGATCAATGGAGATACAAGAGGAGTAGGAGCCTTGTGGAGAGCTGCATTATGGGCCTTTGGGATAACAAGAGGGCCATCATTAAGAGGAGTCGGGTGCTTTCAAGTTAGACATTATGAGAAGATTAGGAATACAGGTGGGGTGCACTTTTAGCAGGCCTGTTAAATTATAATGTCGCCAAGGAGAGTGAAACCTACATAAGGTGAGGGAAAATGCAGTCAGTTAATGAAAAAAATGAAAGAAAAAACTGCACGTCGTTCCAACATGGGTCTTGAACCCTATCTATTAAGTTGGGGTGGCCTGCACATTCACTTCTCCTAACAATTCTTCAACATCTCCCTCTGTTTCTAACATATCCTGTCTCAAGGCCAGATTAAGACCCCCACAGGCCCCTGGGTGACTTCATGGGTACAGTTCCGTAGCAGACAGTTGATCATTCATTGAATAATGCTGCTTGCGGACACCCTGCCGTTAAATGTGTGTGGAGATGCCAATCCAGTGGAGACTTGAACATTGAAGAGGGGCAGTTGAGGTTTTTGTCTTGATGATTTCAGGGTGCAGACACCCCTTCATTTCATTGAGAGGGGAGTGGGACGTTTCTCCCTTGACAGTTTCCACATGTTTCATCACTTTTAGTGGTTTCAGCACAAGGGCACCAGATGGAACCTTCAGTGGGGCACCCTTGGTGTTTCCGATTTGCAGATTCAAGATTGTATCATTGGGGGTTGATTGTCCCCTTTAGTGATTTCGTCGTGCAAGGGGAGGATTGTGCAAGATGAAAAGACCCCTTTGCTGCCATGGTCTCTTGGGATCTCACCTAGAATGTCTTTATGGTAGCCCCACCCATGGTTCATCTTCCTTTAGGTGGCCAGCCCTTTTGTTCTACCTCATATCAACTGCATTTCTTCTAGAAATTTCTTCAAGGTTCAATTTTGGCCAAGTGTTGGAATCACTTCCAGGATTTCTGGCAGCCCTACTTTATTCCAGGGATGTCACCTAAAAACATTGTCCTTGTACCTCTGGCACCACTCCAATGGCTTGGTCAAGAGAATAGACAACATGGATGTGAGGCCTCCTAACAGGACCATAAAGCCAGAGCTACAAGCTAATCAGCCTGTCCAAGGACCAGAAAAGTATGAGAGGATTGTCCAGGATATGAAGGAGGGAGTTAGGACTTGGGTTAGAAGCTGTGTTGGGGTAACAGATGAGATCCCAGTTAGAGGAGGTCTGTACCAGGGGTCTTCTTGAAGTCCTTACCTCTTTAATCTGGTCATGGACGTGTTGACTTTTGGGATAAAAGAGCAATCCCCCTGGTGCAGGCTTTGTGCAGATGACATTGTGTTGTGTAGCACCAGAAAAGAGGAAGAGTGGAGAAGGGCTTTGGAAGATAGTAGGAAGAAGAAGAAGACAGAATGTCTGAGGTTTAATGATGATCAGAATTCAGAAGTTAACCTATAGAGAGAGATATTGAAAAGAGTAGAGAAGTTTAACTATCTATGATCAGTGACAGCCCATGATAGACAATTAGACGCAGAGATAACCCACAGAGTGCAGTATGGATGGAACAATTGGAAGAAGGTATCAGGAGGATTGTGTGACTGAAGAATGAGGGTGAAAGTTAAAGGTGAGGTTTTTAAGGCAATGGTAAGACCATCAATGATGGATGGAGATGAGATCTGAGCAGTAAAGGGAGAGCTGAAGACACATAAGACACATTCTGGACCCCATGGAAGTATTAGAGGAGGACAGAATGACAAAACTGAGTGCCGTTATGAACAACGACTGCAACTGATGCAGTCTTTGCATTGAGACAACCCATAGAGGAGCATGAAGAAAAACAGAACGGGGAGAATATGGAGTTTATTGATTTGGAGAAGGCCTATGATAGAAGTGGCACATCACGTGGTCTGGTGGTGCATAAGAGAGAAAGGAGGACCTGAGAATTGTGTGAGGATTGTCCAGGATATGAATGAGGGAGTGAGGACTGGGGTGGGCTAACAGACAAGGTCCCAGTTGGAGAAGGTCTGCACCAGGGATCTTCTGGATGTCCTTACCTCTTTGATCTGGTTATAGATGTGTTCACTTGTGGGATAAAAGACCAATCTGCTGGTGCAGGCTTTTTGCTGGTGACATCGTGTTGTGTAGCTCCAGAAATGAGAAAGAGTGGAGAAGGACTTTGGAAGATAGAGAGTTGAAGATAAGTAGGAAGAAGAAGACATAATTTCTGAGGTTTAATGATGATCAGAATTCAGAAGTTATTCTGCAGGGAGAGCAACTGAAAAGAGTGGATGAGTTTAAATATCTCGGAGCAGAGGCAACCCAAGATGGAACATTAGAGAGAGATAAGCCATAGAGTGGAGTGTGGATAGAACAGTTGGAAGAAGGTCTCAGGAGTATTGTGTGATCAAAGAATTAAGACAAAGGTTAAAGGTTGGGTCTTTAAGAGAGTGGTAAGACCAGCAATGACGTATGGAGCTGAGACCTGGACAGTCAAGGGAGAGCAGGAGAAGAAGTTGGATGTGTCAGAAATGAGAATGTTGAAATGGATGTGTAGAGTTACAAAATAGAAAAGAATAAGAGACCATCAGAGATACAACAAAAGTGGGCGAGATATATAAGAAAGAATCAGGGAGGAAGGTTGATGTGGCATGGATATGTGATGAGGAGAGACCATGAATATGTGGGCGAAAGAGTGGTGGGAAAAGGGGACGAGAAAGCGAGGGAAGACAAAGCAAAGGTGGATGGATAAAATAAAAGAAGATCTGAAAGAAAAGGGGCTTGACTGGGGAGGAGGTGCAGGACCAAGCTTTATGGAAAAGGTTGATCAAGCACATCGACTCTGCAGAGACGTGGGGAGAGCTTGTCACACACGTGCGCTTAGGTGGCAGCCAAAGGATCCAAGTGAGCATTAAATAATAAAACATAAGGGATTGGAAGGGAGCACTAATGACGTTCTCCTCCTTTTAACAGACCAACAGAGGATTAACTATTCTTTTCCGCCCCAGTCTCATCTGTTACCATCTCTTCCGGCTCCTCATAAAGACGCCACTTCCAAATCACATCTGATGATGTTACTTCTGGCCAGCCACGATGACATCACTTCCAGTACACCCCTGATGACATCACTTCTGGCCAGAAATGATGACGTCTCTTCCGGTGCACCCTTGAGGACGTCACTTCCGGTCCAGCCATGACGATGTCACTTCCTTTCCGACCTCAACTTCCTTCCTGCCGCCATTATTTAAATAACACCGGTTGGCTTGGCCAGAGTGTCGCATGTGTTTTTCCAATTTTGACCACTTTGTCTTTTTTTGGAATACTCTGCCATTATACAGGGAAGTGTCCACAACTCTTTTCTTGGGATTTTGTCTATTTATTGTGTCACATGATGAAGGGGAAGAAGAAGAACACATTTTTGATTTGCGCTTTAGCGGTGTCCCTTGGCCAGTGTAGATGATCTTCTTACTCTTAAGTTGGTCTCGTCTCTTGGCCCATATTCCATTTTAAACTCATGGTGCATCTTTGGTTGGCACAGTCGCATCCATATTACTAATCGAAGGTTATGGACGCAGGACGCAGGCTCACGGCTCACGGACGCATCGAGACGCACGCGCACTGCGACTCAGCGCCCCAGAGTCAAACCCAGCATCGAAACGCACGCACACCGCCATATTGTGAGTGGCACTGCTGCGGAGTGAAGTAATGCATAATGTACTGCTTGGGATTGTACAAACTGCTGTACGCTCCAAACCAGAACCCAGGGGATTACATTTCATAGGTAAGGCTGAACAATTGTTGTGGCTATATTTGGCCGTTAGAAAATACCGTTTGCAGGCTCACGGATGCATCACGCGCACTACGGCTCAGCACCCCAGAATCAAGCCCAGAAGCATCCCGTTTGCAGGCTCACGGCTCACAGACGCGTATTGATAAAAACACTGGATGATGGCACCTACAACGCGCTTCTCAAACAGCAGAAGCAAAGGAGTCACGGCTCGATAACGAAAGAGCTCAACGATTGGAAGAACGACAGACAACCGCTGAACAATTCCGCCAGTTAGCTGACAACGCATTCTATAACGTTACGTCACAATACAACCGCTGCCCGAGAGGAAGACGAGACAGGCTATAAGTAATAATCTTTAACAGGTCCTTTACTAAGATCGTTTTCCAGAGTACACGTTACACAGCTCCCCAATACCCATAATTCCGTATTACTACTGAATCCCCAAAGGTCCAGACTACAATAAACTACAGCATATTTGAATCATATTACAGCGCCTACAACGCGCTTCTCAAACAGCAGAAGCAAAGGAGTCACGGCTCCAAAACGAAAGAGCTCAATGATTGGAAGAACGACAGACAACCGCTGAACAATTCCGCCAGTTTGCTGACAACGCCTTCTATAACGTTACGTCACAATACAAAAGCTGCCCGAGAGGAAGACGACACAGGCTATAAGTGATAATCTTTAACAGGTCCTTTACTAAGATCGTTTTCCAGAGTACACATTACACAGCTCCCCAGTACCCATAATTCCATATTACTACTGAATCCCCAAAGGTCCAGACTACAATATATTACAGCATATTTGAATCACATTACAGTAATTCAGTATTAACAGTAAGTGCAATTATAATTCCTAGCGGTACACAATGTATAGCTAACGACACAGCCACAGAACAAACATAAACGAGACCAGATGGATAGTAACAATAAACGAACGCTCCATATTAAAAGTAAGTGCAATTATAATTCCACACAGTGAATGCGGCTTCTATCTATATATGTGTACAAGGTAGTCATGCCCGTCAAGGACGGGCTGCAGGCGACTTTTATCAGTGTTGCAGGGTAAAAGTCATTAAGTGCAAAATCATTTGTACCATGATTAAATTTAGTAATAAAATGTTTTTTGCACTTGCACCCATGGATGTGAAGGGAAAGATGGTATTGTACGCACGAATTTTCTTCATAAAAGCCGGATTTGACCACAACAAAACCAATTGATCAGGCAAAGGGGTAAATGGAGCAAGTTGAATTTTTCCACCACCACAGCACATAGAAGATGTTTCGCCATTCCACTGAAGAGCACAACAATGTACACATTCATTGACCATAGGACCAATTGAATGCACTGAAAAGTTGGTATCAAAGTTTTCAATTGTAGCCAGAGCACGACAACGTTGATTGCTGGAAGCAGCTCTTGCAGAGGCTCTTCGACGTGCGTCAGTGTTTCTTCGAAGTTGAGCTTGAATTTCAGACGCTTTTGCTCGACTTTCTCGAGTTCGAATGCGATCTTGTTGACGCCTTGAATTTGCATCTTCCTCGTTTTCATGAAGTTTATTTTCTCGTAGTCTTTGTCGCTCTTGCTCTCTTTCGACAATTTCACCTTCAGTTGCATTTAAACGATTCCCTCGTTGTCGTAAACGTTTTTGTTCTTTTCTCTCAACAATTTCAACTTGAGTTGCGTTTGACCGACTTTCTTGTTGTTGTTGCCGTTCATGTTCACGTCTTTCAGCAACTTCAATTTCAGTGGCAGTATAACGTTTTTGTTGCAATCGCAGACGCTCAATTTCCCTTTCGTGAACCAATTGTGTTTGTTCTTCCGTGCGGTTGCTTCTGTAAGCTGCAACGTTCATTTTGTCTCTGCTTCAAGATTTGAACACTCTTTGCTGCTTGTCGTACTGCACGTCGCTGTTTATTCCACAGTTTTTGATCTTCAGTAAAAATTCTTTTTGGTTTCTTTGTTTTTGGCAATTCTTGAGGTGTAGTTTGAGCACTTGAAATATCCAAAATCTTATTTCTTTTTGCATTTTCGTCTTCTTCAGTCGAGTGACTTCCTTCAGCTTTTCTTTTAATCCGATTGGTCACTCGCTTCCCAGTGCTTCGTCAGCCAATCAAAACACTGATGTAAACGTACCAATCAACCAACCAACAGACAGACATGCTGAAATATATATATAGATGTATTTACAACGAGTCATGGCTCCAAACGGAAACAGCTTTACTACAAATATATTTCGTTCATTAAATGAGAAGTTTCCCAGAACGCTCCCACCCTCCATGCTCTTACATCCCTACATAGATTGGAAGGAACAGAAAGTAATTGCCATTCTTAGATCTGCGATTCTTTAGAGAATCGGGGCTTATTGGTATAATGAGAAAAGCACCTACTGCAGATGTCACGTCTGTCTGCCTCTTCACATGAAACATCTCATCTCCCAGTTTTCGTCGAGATGCTGTCTCCTGAACACAGTGTGCTGTACATATTTTAAAAATTTCAAAATCTCCTAATAAAAAGCACAGTTCCATACGCAGGAACTTGCTTTTTGCTATTGGGATTCTCTCTCTTTGCCTTGGGGGGGGGGGGTCTAGTGAAAGACTTCCAATAGCCTTGTGCCAGCCTAGTGGTCCCCTTGCCAGCCAAAACTCATCTATCTACTGCAAGCATCCTTATTTTGGACAACTCTGCGCCACGAACTGCCATCTAGCAGGAGAAGATTGATAAAAGCCTTTAAATTAGCACATTATCAAATGAGGCATCAGGGAGCAGAGCGGACTGCCACCCTTTTGAAGATAAAAACGTCTGTAATGAAAAAAAAAACAACTTTGATGCCCCCCCACCTCATATTTTTGATTTCAGGCAAATCCTAATATAAAGCAGAATTCCACTGAGCCTTTGAAATATTAATCTGATGTTCTATTTTAAGCCATTTTATTCAGTTGTCATTTTCAGTTTGGTCACACCACATTGAGCCGCATGCGTGGAGCTTGCCGGGGTTTACTTTATTAAAGCGCATATTTATTTATTCCTCGCGGCGGCTGAAAATGACATTTGTGGGTTTCTGGCATTTGAGGTTGTCTTAGGCTCAGCGCTTAATCACTTCCCGTTAAGAGCAAATAAATGAGGCATGATGTTCCTGAGTGGAGGATAGGAGTGGACTTATCTAGCAAGGATCTCCCGCTGACAAAGAAAATAAAGCTCTGTCGTGGAGGAACTATGATTTCAATACACAATAAAGGAAAAGGATGGCTTTGGTATGGTAATGTTAGATGCCACTGGGCCCGTTGGTATGAGGCCAGCAATAACAATTGAATAGTTTAAGTCCATTTGCATAACCACAATGGCTCTCTGGCCTCCATTAGTTCGATGTGACTCCATAGAGAAAACCAAAAGTGGGCTGCATGGCTGCCCGACCTCCTCTCATGACTTTGTTGGTTTGTAATTCTAATGGAAGGCTAAAGCTGACTCTCATTATAAGACGCAGGCTCACACTAAAGGCCGGAGTCACCTTCAATCCATCCATCACGCTGATATTTCATTTTCATTACACAAGATTTTAAGACCCATCCATCCATCCATCCATCTGTGTTCTAAATTTGTGTTTTAAAGTTCTAAGACCCAGGAGACAGCATTTAGATCAGGCCAGTTAAGAGTTCAAAAGCATATTCTATCCATCCATGTTCAGCATTTAGAGCAAACAAACACTGTCCCTCACCAGGCTAGTTATGAATTCAGAAATATCATCCATCCATCCAACCATCCATCTGTGTTCTAAATTTGTTTTAAAGTTCTAAGACCCAGGGGATAGCATACTGTCCCACACCAGGCCAATTAAGAATGCAGAAGAATCTTCTATCCATCCATGTTCTAAATTTTTGTTTTAAGGTTGTGAGACCAATGGGACAGCATTCAGAGCACATAAACACTGTCCCACACCAGGCTTGTTAAGAATTCAAAAGCATCTTTTATTCATCCATCCATCCATCCATCTATCCATCCATTTGTGTACAGAATTTGAGTTTTAGGTTCTAGGACCCAGGGAACAACATGCTGTCCCACACCAGGCCAGTTAATAGTTCAGGAGTATCTTCTATCCATCCATGTTCTAAATTGTTGTTTTAAGGTTGTGAGACCCATAGGACAGCATTCAGAGTACATAAACACTGTCCCACACCAGGCTTGTTAAGAATTCAAAAGCATCTTTTATCCATCCATCCATCCATCCATCCATCCATCCATCCATCCATCCATCCATCCATCCATCCATCTGTGTTCTAAATTTGTGTTTTAAGGTTCTAAGACCCAGGACACAGCATATTGTCCCACACCAGGCCAATTAAGAATTCAGAAGAATCTTCCATCCATCCATTCATCCACCCATCCACCCATCTGTGCTCTAAATTTGTGTTTTAATGCTGTTAAGATCCAGGAAACAGCCTGCTGTCCCTCACTAGGCCAGTTAAGAGTTCAGAAGTATCTTCTATCCATCCATGTTCTATATTTTTATTTTAAGGTTATGAGACCCATGGGACAGCATTTAGAGCAAATAAACACTGTCCCTCACCAGGCCAGTTAAGAATTCAGAAATATCATCCATCCATCCATCCATCCATCCATCCATCCATCCATCCATCCATCCATTTGTGTTCTAAATTTATGCTTTAAAGTTCTAAGAGCCAGGGGACCGCATACTGTCCCACACCAGGCCAATTAAGAATGCAGAAGCAACTTCCATCCATCCATCCATCCATCTATCCATCCATCCATCCATTCGTGTTCTAAATTTGTGTTTTAAAGTTCTAAGAGCCAGGGAACCGCATACTGTCCCACACCAGGCCAATTAAGTATGCAGAAGCATCTTCCATCCATCCATCCATCCATCCATCTGTGTTCTAAGTTTGTGTTTTAATGCTCTTAAGATTCAGGAAACAGCTATCCCTCACTAGGCCAGTTAAGAGTTCAGAAGTATCTTCCATCCATCCATGTTCTATATTTTTGCTTTAAGGTTGTGATACCCAATGGGACAGCATTTAGAGCACGTAAACACTATTCTACACCAGGCCTGTTAAGAATTCAAAAGCATATTTTATCCATCCATTCATTCATGTTCTAAATTTATGTCTTAAAGTTCTAAGATCCAGGGGACAGCATGCTGTCTTACACCAGGCCACTTCTATCCATCCATGTTCTACATGGGAGAGCATTCAGAGCACATAAACACTATCCCACACCAGGCCTTTTAACAATTCAAGCACATCTTCCTTTCATCCATCCATCAATCCATCCAAGTTCTAAATTTGTGTTTTAAGGCTCCGGGATCCAGGAATAAGCATGCTGTTCTACACCAGACAGTGCAGCTTTCATCCGTGTTCTAAATTTGTGTTTCAAGATTGTGAGACCCATGGGATAGCATTTAGAGCACATAAACATCGTTCCCTCTCTCACTAATCCTTTTTCTAAACCTGTTTACCCAGGTGGGCGGCACGGTGGCGCAGTGGTAGCGCTGCTGCCTCGCAGTAAGGAGACCCAGGTTCGCTTCCCGGGTCCTCCCTGAGTGAAGTTTACATGTTCTCCCCGTGTCTGCGTGGGTTTCCTCCGGGTGCTCCGGTTTCCTCCCACAGTCCAAACTCATGCAGGTTAGGTGCGTTGGCGATTCTAACTTGTCCCTAGTGTGTGCTTGGTGTGTGGGTGGGTGTGTGGGTGTGTGTGTGCACCCTGTGGTGGGCTGGCACCCTGCCTGGGGTTTGTTTCCTGCCTTCCGCCCTGTGTTGCTGGGATTGGCTCCAGCAGACCCACGTGACCCTGTAGTTACAATATAGCGGGTTGGATAATGGATGGATGGATCTTTACCCAGAGCTGGGATTCAGGGAAGATGGAGCCTTTCCCAGCAATCATCAGGAAGAAGATGGGAACAATCCCAGAATGACCCATCGCAGGTTGAATACCCACAGTTCAGTTCAGCACTGCCAATCCATCAAATCTGACATGTCTTTGGAGTGTAAATCAGGGGTTCCTGCACCCCGCACCCTTAAAAAATGTTTGCTTTGTGTTCGCACCCCTTACAAAAGTAATATCACATTTGATGTCGAAGAAGTCAAATTTCTGATTTTTGAACCACAGTACTGCGGGTGAACAAATTGAACTAAAAAAGTAAACTTCTAGCTCAGTGTGTAAAATTTAAACATAAATAGAGCATTTGCCCTTTATAAATCTCAATAATCTTATAAATATGTCCCCTGTGAAGCTCAGACACTCGACTGATGATCTGTGGGTTGGGATATCCCATGAAGCATCAAGTGCTGCAAGGAAAATAACACACAATTAACGATTAAGGGGTTTGGGGTATTAGAGACCCCTTTGAAGCAATGGGTGCTGGTGGGCCGCTAAATAATGATACACAGTCGACAAGCTTTGTGCCCCCGATAGCACCAGCACTGTATTTCAAAAAGAGACGTGCCACACAGTTCAAAATGGCTGCACTATGGCCCGGCCCGCCAGCAGGAGAGATGGGTGGAGTGTAAGCAGCAGGTGTTGCATCCAATTCAGTCCCCCTGGTAAAAACGTCAACCAAACCTCACAACCATTGACATTTCATAATCAGGGCTTGCACAGAAATCACTACTAGACCTCGGCCTTCTCCACAGATCATTGCAAAGCACAAATTCCACTCTCTTAAAAATAAGTTATTCACCTTTACAGACAATCTGCCCACACCAAGGAACTCATGAGAAGGCAAAATTCTGTGTCTCATTTACAAGTGACAACTGCGGTGGGTTGGCACCCTGCCCGGGATTGGTTCCTGCCTTGTGCCCTGTGTTGGCTGGGATTAGCTCCAGCAGACCCCCGTGACCCTGTGTTCGGATTCAGCGGGTTGGATAATGGATGGATGGATGGAACTGCGCACACAATGCTTGATTGTTTTCATATTAAAGAACATGAACGCAAACTAATAAATGGCCTACAAGTGACGGCACACTGCAACACACCGATTGCAGCATGATAAAGCCAGAAGACGCCCCTCATGCAATTTTTTGTCAAATCAAAATGCACCGTAAAAGTTTATCACACCCCTTCATATGCCCAGGCTGGTAGCCCCCTGCCATAGCTGGAAAAGGGGGGCACAGGGAGCCAACCCACACAGCCACAGGGAGAAGATGCAAACTCCACAAAGAGATTACTCCGAATGCAAACCCCGGTCTCCTTGTTGCAAAGCAGCAACGCTACCACTGTGCCACCGTGCCACCCTCTAAGAAACACATTTAGCGATAAATCTGAACTTGAACTTTATTTAGAGTTGCTAATCATCCACCCCTGCATGTCTCCGAGATACGGGAGTGAAATCAAAGTATCCACGGACACAAGGGAAAACATGCCCATACCACGGAGACGGGGAGCTGGCTCAGGTCCCTGGAGGCTGTATGCCACCCACATTTTAATAATCAATTTTTACATTTCATTTTTTTGTACCTTTTAATTCTCAGCTTGCTGCTAGACAACATATAATCTGTTTTCATTCCTAGGAACGTGTTTATATTTAGCTCCTTTTTCAAGGACAGGATCTGCAGCCCGAGTGTTGATAGTAAATCTGTGTCAGCATAATTATTAAGCAATGACTCTGTAATTTGCTGCTTAAATGCCAAGGACAAAATGATGTTATTTTCCGTTTGAACTTGTAATAAATCGAGGCTGATCCTGCTCAGTGGGACTCGGTGCGCAGCCCCCACAGACTCTGGTGTGCTTATGAAATGGTAAATTCATTACAGCCTATACTGAACATCCAATGCATGCAAGTATGACTCAATTTTTAATTAATATTAGGACCATGAATATAGGGCTGCGGAAAAAAAGCAGGAATTTACACGCAGAGTTAGCCAGATGAGAGATGACAGTGAATTGAATGTTCTAAAGTTTTATTTTAAGGTTGTGAGACCCATGGGACAACATTTAGAACACATAAACACTATCCCACACCAGGCCTGTTAAGAACTCAAAAGCATCTTCTATCCCCATCCATCCATCCATCCATCCATCCATCCATCCATCCATCCATCCATCCATCCATCCATCCATCCATCCATCCATCCATCCATCCATCTATATTCTAAATTTGTGCTTTAAAATTCTAAGACCCAGGGGACAGCATTTAGATCAGGCCAGTTAAGAGTTCAAAAGCATATTCTATCTATCCATCTATCCATGTTCATGATTTAGAGCAAATAAACACTGTCCCTCACCAGGCCAGTTAAGAATTCAGAAATATCATCCATCCTTCCATCCATCCATCCATCCATCTGTGTTCTAAATTTGTTTTAAAGTTCTAAGACCCAGGGAACAGCATACTGTCCCACACCAGGCCAGTTAACAGTTCAGAAGCATTTTCTATCTATCCAGGTTCAAATTTTTTATTTTAAGTTCGTGAGACCCATGGGACAACATTTAGAGCACATACACACTATCCCACACCAGACCTGCTAAGAACTCAAAAGCATCTTTTATCCATCCATCCATCCATCCATCCATCCATCCATCCGTCCATCCATCTATATTCTAAATTTGTGCTTTAAAGTTCTAAGACCCAGGGGACAGCATTTAGATCAGGCCAGTTAAGAGTTCAAAAGCATATTCTATCTATCCAACCCTCCATGTTCATGATTTAGAGCAAATAAACACTGTCCCTCACCAGGCCAGTTAAGAATTCAGAAATATCATCCATCTTTCCATCCATCCATCTGTGTTCTAAATTTGTTTTAAAGTTCTAAGACCCAGGGGACAGCATACTGTCCCACACCAGGCCAATTAAGAATGCAGAAGCATTTTCCATCCATCCATCCATCCATCCATCCATCCATCCATCCATCCATCCATCCATCCATCCATTTGTGTACAGAATTTGAGTTTTAGGTTCTAAGACCCAGGGAACAACATGCTGTCCCACACCAGGCCAGTTAACAGTTCAGAGGTATCTTCTATCCATCCATGTTCTAAATTTTTGTTTTAAGGTTGTGAGACCAATGGGACAGCATTCAGAGCACATAAACACTGTTCTACACCAGGCCTTTTAATAATTCAAGCTCATCTTCCATTCATCCATTAATCCATCTATTAATCCATCCATCCATCCATCCATCCATCTGTGATCTAAAGTTGGGTTTTAAAGTTCTAAGGCCCAGGGGACAGCATACTGTCCCACACCAGCCCTATTAAGATTTTCAGAAGCATCTTCTGTCCATCCATTCATCCATCCAACCATCCCTCCATGTTCTAAATTTGTGTTTAAATGCTCTAAGATCCAGGAAACAGCATGCTGTCCTACAATAGGCCAGTTAACAGTTCAGAAGCATCTTCTATCCATCCATGTTCTAAATTTTTGTTTTAAGGTTGTGAGACCTATGGGACTGCATTTAGAGCACATAAACACTAATCCCACACCAGGCCAGTTAAGAATTCAAATGTATCTTCTGTCCATCCATTAATCTGTCCATCCTATCCATCCATCCATCCATTCATCTATCTGTGTTGTATTTGTGTTTTAATGCTCCAGGTAACAGTATGCTGTCTTACACCAGGCTGGTTAACAGTTCAGAAGCATCTTAGAGCCATCCATGTTCTAAACTTTTGTTTTAAGGTTCTGAGACCCATAGGACAACATTTAGAGCACATAAACACATATTCCATGTCAGGCCTGTTAAGAATTCAAAAGCATCTTCCGTCCATCCATCCATCCATCCATCCGTCCGTCCATCCATCCATCCATCCATCCATCCATCCATCCATCCATCCATCCATCCACCCAACTGTGTTGTGTTTTAAGTTTCTAAGACCCAGGGGACAGCATACTGTCTCACACCAGGCCTGTTAAGATCTCAGAAGCATCTTCCATCCATCCATCCATCCGTTTGTGTACAGAATTTATGTTTTAGGTTCTAAGTCCCAGGGAACAGCATGCTGTCCTACTGTAAACCAGGCCAGTTAAGAGTTCAGAAACATTTTCCATCCATCCTTGTTCTAAATTTTTGTTTTAAGGTTTTGAGACCCATGGGACAGCATTTAGAGCACATAAACACTGTCCCACGCCAGGCCTGTTAAGAATTCAAATGCATCTTTTATCCATCCATCCACCCATCTGATATCTGTGGTCTAAATTTGTGTTTTAATGCTCCAGGAAACAGTATGCTGCCTTACACCAGGCCGGTTAACAGTTCAGAAACATCTTAGATCCATCCATGTTCTAAACATTTGTTTTAAGGTTGTGATTCCCATGGGAAAACATTTGAAGCACATACACACTATCCCACACCAGGCCCGTTCAGAATTCAAAAGCATTTTTTATCAATCCATCCATCTATTGATCCATCTATCTGTGTTCTAAGTTTGTGCTGTGAGGTTCAAAGACCCAGGGGCCAGAATTTAAAGCACATAGACACTGTCCCTCTGTCACTAATCCTTTTTTTAAAACTGTTAATCCAGAGCTGGGTTTCAGGGAAGATGGAGCCTATCCCAGCAATCATCATGAAGAAGTTGGGAACAATCCCAGGTAGATGATAGATGCCAGTGAATTGAAAACGTGTGTGTTTAGGACAGAAATCGGAATTGCTCCACTTGTGATTTGATTCACTTTACTGATACATTAGAACAATCTGGAGGAGAGCTGGCCATTCAGCCCAATAAAGTTTGCCAATACTATCCACTTAACTCCTCCATAATAACATCAAGTCGAGTTTTGAAGGCCCCTAAAGTCCTTCTGTCTACCACACTACTTGGTCACTTATTCCAGGCATCTGTGGTTCTCTGACTGAAGAAAAACTTTCTAATGTTTGTGCAAAATTTACCCTTAACAAGTTTCCAACTTTGTCCCCGTGTTCTTGATGAACTCATTTTAAAGTCACCATCTCGATCCGCTGGACTAATTCCTTCAATCTGGTCCTCCTTTTATTTTCTTTTAACATTTTATTGAATTTATTAAAAGCAAGTGACATTTTATAAAAGCAAGTCAAACTTTGTTTTTCCAATTTCAACTAGTATATAACATCAGTTGCCTACTGACTTAAAAGAGATGGGTTAGAATTCTTCTTAGTTGAGCGAGACAAGTCTATATGCCAATAGTGAAGTAAAGGTGATGACAGTTTGTTTGCCCTTCTCCACTTTAAGCCCACCAAACACAGCTGTTAGTGGATGAGGAGGGATTGTGACCCCCAGTCCGTCTGAAAGACATTTAAAGATTTTGGTCCAGAATGATGTTAATTTGGTGCAGGCCCAGAACATGAGGCCCAGTGAGGCTGGAGCTGGATTGCAACGTTCGCAGGTTGGATCTTGCCCTGTAAAAATTTTGGACATTTTTAATTGAGACAGATGTGCTCGATAAAAGATTTTAAGTTAAATAATTGTATGCTTTGCACATATAGAACTCGAGTGAATTCTGTGCATGACTGCCTTCCACTCCTTTTCTGATGTTGATTGAGAGATCCTTTTCCCACTGTGCTCTGGGATCTTAGAAAGGGAGGGACTTTAAAATGTTTTTATATATTACAGGAATGCTGTCTGAATCCTCAAGGCTGATCAATATTTTTTCTGGATTATAAGTAGGTGGGAGCTGAAGAAAATTGGGCAGATTTTGCTTAGCAAAGTTTCTAATTTGGAGGTAGTGAAAGAAATGTATTGCTGGAAAGTTAAATTTGGAGTGTAATTGTTCGTACGATTACCGTTGTCCATGTTGTAGCAGTTGAGGTTGTTATCGACCTCTTGAACCCTCAGGTACCACTTCAAACACCAGGTAAAAGTGCAATACTTCTTCTTTTTATTATTATAACGTGCACTAAGCACCCTCCACTCCACACTACACATACAAAGCTCAATAATCAATAACCAATACAATAATCTCAATCCTCCTCTCCCAGACACTTAGCCACCCTTCCTCCCAGCTCAGCTCAGTGTTCTGGTCTCCCAGAGTCCTTTATATAGTCCATGACCCGGAAGCATTTCTCTCTTCTGTCCATGTGACCGTGAACACTTTCGGGTCGGATTAAAGCTCCTTTCTTCAACCCGGAAGCACGTTGTTTCTCCTGTTCACGTGACCAGGACATACTTCCAGGTTATAGGGCACATAGCACTCCCCAAGCCTCCCTACAGCAGCTCCTTGTGGTCCCCATGGTATCCAGTAGGGCGGTGTATACAAACTACAAGGTCCATAAGGCTCTGCTGGAATTCGGGGAACCTCCATGCTGTTGGAAGGGCTCCACCTGGTGGCCTGGAGGTGTGGGCCGGAATATTTAGCTGGCCATCCATCACAATGTACAGATCTCTAAATGATTTAATCCTGTATGTTTTCCAGATATTAAAAACTGCATACGTTCATGAGGATGGAAAAAGGTGGTTCCAAAGGTGCCACAGATAAAAGCTTCTCTGTCTTAAAATACTTCCTACATTGGTTCCATATTCTGAGTGAATGAAGCACAATTGGGTTATTAGTATATTGGTGATGACTCATTTTTACTGGGGTACAAAGCAAGGAATATCAAGAAGCACTGCAGAATTGTATTTCTATTGCAGACCAAACCTGTGTCTGTTCATATGAATAGATAGATAGATAGATAGATAGATAGATAGATAGATAGATAGATAGATAGATAGATAGATAGATAGATAGATAGATAGATAGATAGATAGATAGATAGATAGATGTGAAAGGCACTATATAATATAGATAGATAGATAGATAGATAGATAGATAGATAGATAGATAGATAGATAGATAGATAGATAGATAGATAGATAGATAGATAGATGTGAAAGGCACTATATAGATAGATAGATAGATAGATAGATAGATAGATAGATAGATAGATAGATAGATAGATAGATAGATGTGAAAGGCACTATATAAGATAGATAGATAGATAGATAGATAGATAGATAGATAGATAGATAGATAGATAGATAGATAGATAGATAGATAGATAGATAGATAGATAGATGTGAAAGGCACTACATGATAGATAGATAGATAGATAGATAGATAGATAGATAGATAGATAGATAGATAGATAGATAGATAGATAGATAGATAGATAGAAATGTAAGGCACTATATAAGCGATAGATAGATAGATAGAAATGTAAGGCACTATATAAGAGATAGATAGATAGATAGATGTGAAAGGCACTACATGATAGATAGATAGATAGATAGATAGATAGATAGATAGATAGATAGATAGATAGATAGATAGATAGATAGATGTGAAAGGCACTACATGATAGATAGATAGATAGATAGATAGATAGATAGATAGATAGATAGATAGATAGATAGATAGATAGATGTGAAAGGCACTATATAATATAGATAGATAGATAGATAGATAGATAGATAGATAGATAGATAGATAGATAGATAGATAGATAGATACAGTGGTGTGAAAAACTATTTGCCCCCTTCCTGATTTCTTATTCTTTTGCATGTTTGTCACACAAAATGTTTCTGATCATCAAACACATTTAACCATTAGTCAAATATAACACAAGTAAGCACAAAATGCAGTTTTTAAATGATGGTTTTTATTATTTAGGGAGAAAAAAAATCCAAACCTACATGGCCCTGTGTGAAAAAGTAATTATTTGTGTCCATGTCCAGGTTTTTATAGCTTGCATGTTTGCTGCCCAGTAATAACACTGATTGTTAGGTAGTGCCATGCCACCTTCTGCTTTAGATCTTTATAGGGTCACCCTATGGATACGTGGATGTTTTGAATTCCAAATAAATGAGGTTATGATTGAATGTAGTTTCTTAAAAAATGATTTGTTAATGTATATGAAAAGAATCTTAGGAAGGAGATTCATCTTCGAAGGATAATTTGTGTATACTACTGTTAAGTGTTAGCGGGTAATGTAGGCTGCGGGAGGAGGAATGCTGGAGGGGAACTGGAAGGAAGGAGCAACCTGGAAGAAGGAGGAAGTGCATTTGGCTGTAAGACGCTGTTTTTGTTAAATAAAAGTTATCAAGTTCTCACAGCAGAGTCAGACTCACTTGTAAAACACGACATGGTGTCAGAAGTGATCTGGCTGTGGTGAACAAGTCTCCAGTACTAAAATTTCTCTCAAACAAATAAGAATCCGCAAGAAATGATTGGTAATCAATGCTGGAAAAGGGTCAAAATGGATGCCGCTGGTGCCGGTGCACGCCAGCACATCGCACAAGCTTCAAGGCCGTCTGCAACATTCAGTATTCAGCCACCAGGCCTTTCGATTTTTCCAAACCCCAGGAGTGGCCAAAATGAATGCGGTGTTTTGAAAGGTTTTGCCAGGCAAGCAACCTGCATGCGTCCCCCAAAGAGAATCAGGTAAACATGCTTATTTATGCTATGTGCAGTTAGGATTGCAGGCACAGTATTTTGTGGCTCTGATATATACAGCATCTGTAGCAAAATTTTCTATTCAAGTTCTACTCTAATAATCCCCTTTATCTCATAAGCATTTTGAAAGTGAACTGCCAGTGGCTCAATGGAGATAGCAAATAGCAGTGGTGACAGGGGGCATCCTTGTCTGGTACCACATTCTAGTCTGAAATAATGTTGGTAATACAAACTGAAGCTTTTGGACTGGTATACAGTAGCTTGATCCATGCACATATGTTCGGAACAAATCCAAATTTCTCCAATGTAGTGAAAAGGGGCTTCATCTGCAACCAACGATAATAATATCTCTGGGTTGTTAGACTTTGTGGGTGAATATGTTACATTAAACAGGCGTCGAAGATTGGAAGCTAAGTGTCTGCCTTTAATAAATCCACGTTGGTCCTGTGATTTTGCCAAAGGAAGCACTTTCTCATCTTATCTATTTTTACTTAAACTGTAAAGGCTCAGCTATTTTAATTTTTCCTCATAACTCATCCCCTGTAGCCCTGGAATCAGCCTAGTTGCTCTTTTCTGGACCTTTCATAGTGCTGCTATGTCCTTTTTGTAACCTGGAGACCAAAACTGCACCCAGTACTCCAGATGAGGCCTCACCAGTGTGTTATAAAGCTTGAGCAGAACCTCCTGTGACTTGTACTCCACACATCAAGGCGCTATATAACCTGACATTCTGTTAGCCTTCTTAATGGCTTCTGAACACTGGCTGGCAGTTGATAATGACGAGTCCACTGTGACTCCTAAGTCCTTCTCATTTGGTGTACTCTCGATTTTCAGACCTGCTATTGCTGTATTCAAACCTAACATTTGTACTTCCTATGTGTAGTACTAAAAGAGCTGAGCCTTTACAATTCAAGCAAAAGAAGATTAAGAGGAGACCTGACTGAAGTGTTTCAGATTATGAAGGGAATTAGCCCAGTGGATCAAGACGGTGACTTTAAAATGAGTTCATCAAGAACACGGGGACACAGTTGGAAACTTGTGAAGGGGAAATTTTGCACATATGTTTTTCTTTTCGCAAAGAACGATAGACACTTGGAATAAGCTACCAAGTAGTGTGGTAGACAGTAAGACTTTAGGGACTTTCAAAACTCGACTTGATGTTTTTTGAAAGAAATAAGTGGATAGGACTGGCGAGTTTTGTTGGGCTGAATGGCCTGTTCTCGTCTAGAGTGTTCTAATGTTCTATTGTTCACCTTGGCATGATGACACCACATGCGTCAACAGCAAAGAGAACACCAGACCCTCGATACCTGAGGTCTAAATAAGACAGACAGGTCCACCTGCAGACTCCCTAAGGAGGTTCTAATACTTGGCACCTCATCGGGAACACCTGATTCTAATTTGATGGATTTGAAGTGGTGATAAATGTTGGGGGGTGGCACGGTGGCGCAGTGGGTAGCGCTGCTGCCTTGCAGTTGGGTGACCTGGGGACCTCGGTTCGCTTCCCAGGTCCTCCCTGCGTGGAGTTTGCATGTTCTCCCCGTGTCTGCGTGGGTTTCCTCCGGGCACTCCGGTTTCCTCCCACAGTTCAAAGACAAGCAGGTTAGGTGGATTGGCGATTCTAAATTGGCCCTAGTGTGTGCTTGGTGTGTGGGTGTGTTTGTGTGTGTCCTGCGGTGGGTTGGCACCCTGCCCAGGATTGTTTCCTGCCTTGTGCCGTGTGTTGGCTGGGATTGGCTCCAGCAGACCCCCGTGACCCAGTGTTCGGATTCAGTGGGATGGAAAATGGATGGATGGATAAATGTTGGGACAGATTTACTTATTTTAACCACGTGATAAATATGCATTTTTGTTAATTTAGATTATGAGAATGAACCCACCGTGTCAGTTTGATGTGTCGTTTGTTCAAGCAGGTCACCTTGATCTGTAGGCACTGTTGGCATGAAGATCTACTGTTTGCCTGTTCAAAGTTGTTGATGAAGTCAAGCATATCAAAGGGGTGCACTTACCTTTTCACACAACCATATCTTCTCCAAAACCCCCAAGATTTGAGGGGCAACAGGCAAATTTGAGTGATCTTGGAAAATGGACATTACTTTTCCGGTACAAGACTGTATTTCTATGGCTGAAGGCCCTTACTGAGGACCTTTTATGACATGCAAGAGGGATGGTGACTTTATTTCAGTGCCCCGTCACAAGAGCAGGTAATTATTTTAGGTCTAGACGGAGAAAATTGCCAGATTGATTTTTCTGGGTTACTCGATTGTGTCTTTTGTTATTTGACACCTTTAACCCAACAACTTACAGATTAACTCCTCGGAGAACCTGATTGCGTGAAGGGTCCGTGCCGACTTAAAGCAAAGCCATTGTGGCTTCTCCAGGTTTGAGACCCTTGCTGCTCACTTTACTTTTACAATTTTGGTGGGACAAAACTCCAGATATCGTGTTGATAAATTATATTGATATTCAAAGTGTCAAAACGTCAATGATGTGTATTTCAAAAACCTGACCTGCTAGCTTAATTCCGATTTCATATATGAAATCAGTGTTAAAAATTTCACAAAGAGCTGCTCGAAAGTTCCCAGAAGCAAACAAAAAAATATTTTTTTTGTATACCAGTGAACTCTGGAGTTTACCCCTTCCCAAGACTTAAAGCAAAGCCATTGGGGCTTCTCCAGGTTCGAGACCCTTGCTGCTCACTTTACCATGCAGGAGGGCTTTATTGATTATTTAATTCCAAAATTTATCAAAATAATTTAAGGCATTACTGAGACAAAGAAGAATTGCAATGTTTTTCATTGTCACCCATGGCAAAAAAAAACAAAAAAAAAGGATAAACACGTGCATTTGAAAAGTCTGCAGCCCAAACACAGGAGGGGTCCAGAAAAGAAGAACGAAACACCCAACTGCACAGCAAGCAGACAAATGTTCCTTAAGTTTAGAGTTTTCTCATCGAGTATAGAATGGATTTGCTAACCCGTTTCCCATGGCTTTTGATCTCGGCGTGGGAAATATTTGGACAATTAACAATCAGTGGGTTTATGGTGAAGGAGACCGAGTAGCGCAGATTACAAAGAAGATGTCATTATTTCCAAGGGTTGGGGGTAGCCACTGTATTTCAGTCCTGAAAATGAAATGATTGAACTTCTCATTCTTTTCCCACTCACAACGAATCTCCACAAAGCAAGAAGAGGCCTTGTATATAATACAACAAAAGCATTGAGACTCTGTTTTATTGTTTGTCAAAACTTGCATATATTCTGTTATGAAACATATTTATTCACAGAAGCCTGGGGGTCAAACGACTTGTTAAATGTTATTATAAATTAATTTGGGGTGCCATCTCATGAATGTGAGGTCACTTCAGAGTGCACAGCATAAACATTTAACTTTCCAATGTTAAGAAATAGTTCTTAATTAATTAGACTGGACTGTCAATACTGATGCTCTGTGCAAGAATGGACAGAGCCGACTATACTTCCTTAGAAGGCTGGCGTCCTTCAACATCTGCAATAAGATGCTGCAGATGTTCTATCAGACGGTTGTGGCGAGTGCCCTCTTCTACGCGGTGGTGTGCTGAGGAGGCAGCATAAAGAAGACGGACGCCTCACACCTGGACAAACTGGTGAGGAAGGCAGGCTCTATTGTTGGCACGGAGCTGGACAGTTTGACATCTGTGGCAGAGCGATGGGCGCTGAGCAGACTCCTGTCAATCATGGAGAATCCACTGCATCCACTAAACAGGATCATCTCCAGACAGAAGTCTGTCCTGCTCCACTGACAGACTGAGGAGATCGTTCCTCCATCACACTATGCGACTCTTCAATTCCACCCGGGGGGGTAAACGTTAACATTATATAAACTTATTGTCTGTTTTTTCCTGCATTATTATCAATCTTTAATTTAATATTGTTTTTTGTATCAGTAAAGTGCTGCTGGAGTATGTGAATTTCCCCTTGGGATTAATAAAGTATCTATCTATCTATCTATCTATCTATCTATCTATCTATCTATCTATCTATCTATCTATCTATCTATCTATCTATCTATCTATCTATCTATCTATCTATCTATCTATCTATCTATCTATCTATCTATCTATCTATCTATCTATCTATCTATCTATCTATCTATCTATCTATCTATCTATCTATCTATCTATCTAGCTGTCCCCCGCAGCTCCGCCTGTGTAATAGTGAAGCAGTACAAACTTTAAAAATCAACGGACAAACAGGTATCGCTAGCTAAGTGGAGGCAATGTACACTCCAAAACGCAGAGGTAGACCGACTCGGATGGAGGCTGGCGCGTGAGTGAGGAGGGTCCCGCCTGGCTCCCCACTCCTGACGTCAAGCTTCCCCCTTCCCTCGGACGGCAGCCTTTCTCTTTGATTACTGTGAATATATCACTTCTGCAAGTGAACTATGATACTTAGCACGATGTAAGAAGTCACAAAATCAACCAGAATGTTCAAGCAAATTCTAGAAAAAAACCCAATCTAAATCCGTTAAGTAGTTCTCTCATTTGCTTGCTAAGTGGAGGTAAGATACGCCCTGAGGCTGGCACGTGAGTGAGGAGGGCCCCGCCACCCTCCCCTCTGCCCACAGCCTCCGTCTCGGATTAGCGCGAATAAATCGCTCCTGCAAGCAAACTATGATTCTAAGTGCAATGAGAGAAGTTGCAAAATCAACTGGAATGTTCTAGCAAATTCTAGAAAAAAACCCGAGCTAAATCCGTGAATTAGCTCTCTTGTTTGCTAGCTAAGCAGAGGTAAGGTGTGACCTGAGGTTGGCGCATCAGTGAGGAAGGCCCTGCCCCCTTCCCCTCAGCCTGCTGTGTCTCTCTCAAATTAGCAGGAAAAAGAGGTATGGTTTACCTGAGACCATTAGCATAGGCAGCAAGACAACCAAGACAGATCATGGGAGTGTGAATGCAGCGCTTCAAGGAGAAGCCACTGCATAGCCAGTTCTTCAACATCCTGGACAGGCTGTACGTTGACAAGGACCTGACGCACACATGGCTTCGAAGTACAGGTCTGAAGGGGGAAACCCAAAGCTTCACCATAGCCACTACAGATCAGGCTTCAAACCCTGGGTACCACCAGAAGTGTATCATATGGGTACCACCTGGATGCCTCGTTGCAGATATTTATTGGGCACATCCAGCTGGAAAGAGACCCTGTGGAAGTCCAGGGGTATGCTGGGAGAAATATACAGTCATATGAAAAAGTTTGGGAACCCCTGTTAATTCTTTGGATTTTTGTTTCTCATTGGCTTAGCTTTCAAAGTAGTAACTTCCTTTTAATATACGACATGCCTTATGGACACAGTAGTATTTCAGCAGTGACATTAAGTTTATTGGATTAACAGAAAATATGCAATATGCACCATAACTAAATTAGACAGGTGCATAAATGTGGGCACCCCAACAGAGATATGACATCAATACTTAGTTGAGCCTCCTTTTCAAATCTAACAGCCTCTAGACGCTGTCCTCCTATAGCCTCTGATGTGTGTCTGATTCTGGATGGAGGTATTGCTGACCATTCTTCATACAAAATCTCTCCAGTTCAGTTCAATTTGATGGACAGCCTGCTTCAAATCATCCCATAGATTTTCGATGATATTCAAGTCAGGGGACTGTGACGGCCATTCCAGAACATTGTACTTCTCCCACTGCATGAATGCCTTTGTAGATTTTGAACTGTGTTTTGGGTCATTGTCTTGTTGGAATATCCAACCTCTGCGTAACTTCAACTTTGTGACTGATGCTTGAACATTATCCTGAAGAATTTGTTGATATTGGGTTGAATTCATCTGACCCTCAACTTTAACAAGGGCCCCAGTCCCTGAACTGGCCACACAGCCCCACAGCATGTTGGAACCTCCACCAAATTTGACATTAGGTAGCAGGTGTTTTTCTTGGAATGCGGTGTTCTTCTTCTGCCATGCAAAGTGCTTTTTGTGATGACCAAATAACTCAATTTTTATTTCATCAGTCCAAAGCACTTTGTTCCAAAATGAATCTGGCTTGTCTAAATGAGCATTTGCATACAACAAGCGACTCTGTTTGTGGCGTGAGTGCAGAAAGGGCTTCTTTCTCATCACCCTGCCATACTTATGTTCTTAATGCAAATTGCGCTGAATTGTAGAACGATGTCCAGATACACCATCTGCAGCAAGATGTTCTTGCAGGTCTTTGGAGGTGATCTTTGGGTTGTCTGTCACCATTCTCACAATCCTGCTCATATGCCGTTCCTGTATTGTTCTTGGCCTGCCAGACCTGCTGGGTTTAACAGCAACTGTGCCTGTGACCTTCCATTTCCTGATTCCATTCTTTACAGTTGAAACTGACAGTTTAAACCTCTGAGATGGCTTTTTGTAGCCTTCCCCTAAACCAGGAGACTGAACAATCTTTGTTTTCAGATCTTTGGAGAGTTGCTTTGAGGATCCCATGCTGTCACTCTTCAGAGGAGAGTCAAAGGGAAGGAAGCACAACTTGTAATTGACCACCTTAAATACCTTTATATCTCATGATGGGACACACCAGTCTATGAAGGCTTAACGAGCTCATCACACCAATTTGGTGTTACAAGTAATCAGCATTGAGCAGTGACAGGCATTCAAATCAGCACAATGACAAGGGGACACACATTTGTGCACAGCCAGTTTTTCACATTTGATTTTATTTCATACACCTAAATACTGCGCCACTAAAAATCTTTGTTCGGAAAACACCGCAGTACTCAGATGTTCCTAGGAAATGAAAGACAGACCACTGTTATCTTTTTTTTGCTGAAAGTCGAGTCAATTATTATACAGGCTGACAGGAGTTCTCAGACTTTTTCATATGACTGTATCTCCCAGATGGTATAGGAATACCTTGGGATCCCACAGAATGAGTTGGCAAGTGTGGCTGGGTAAAGAGACACTACTGAGGTGGTTGCCCTGCTATCCGCTCCCAGATAAGCTGTGGAAAAGGAATGAATGAATGAATGAATGATGTTCTTGTTTGTCATGGAGAGTGATGACATGTTGCATGGTTGGATATGCATGTAAAAATTTGACTGCACTCTGTACAATAACGACACTAATGCCACTAATTTATTGCTACTGCTACTTTAGCTTGAATCACATGCATTGATTCTGCAATTTTGGGTAACTGGCAATAAAGAAATCAATTTCCTGTGATCACAGAAACCAATTCTGGCTGAACAGAATTTTGAAAAATTAATCATTTAAAATGGTGGCTTATGTGAGGGTGAAGCAAAATCTGTCACATGCACAAGAGAGAGAGCTCTGTGTGACATAATCAGGAGTGAAAAAAAAGAAAAATAAGAAAGACGCGGACGCTCATACGCTCGCAGATGATTCAAGAATGCACATCATTCCTTTCCTTACAAGCTGGTACACATCTGACTCCCATGTCTGCTGACATCCATCTGCTGAGAGGTCAGCAGACTTTCTCAGGGGGCAGCAGCTAATTTGACAGTGACGCTGCCGAAGATGAAGGTGAGGCTGACAGGAAACCTGCCACATCTTGATCTGAACACAGCGGAATTTGAGCTGGTGAATCAAAACCTCATACAGCTGAGCTGAAGAATGTGGGCTGAATTCTACAACCGGATAATTCGGGAAGACTGGATCAACGGTTTCACTCTGCTTGACGCTTCTGAATGTATGAATGGACAACAGAAGGTGCTTCTGCAGCCATGTGATGAAACCTTTCTGAATGTCGTGCTCAGTATAAATGATCAGAGCATAAACATAAATAAATAAATATATATGTTGTGGAGATTTTGGACCAGCACACAGATAGGCAGACACGGAATGTCCCAAAACACACAAGTTAATCCGCTGCTCTTCTGCACAACACAAACCCAGTGCATCAATCACTAATAACACAGTCCTTTAGACTTCCTTCTTTTCTCTGCTGCCTCCAGCTCCTCACTCGCAAGCTCCGTCCTCTTCCACCCGACTCCGGCTCGCCGAGTGGAGAGAGGCGGCCTCTTTTAGACGTTACCCAGATGTGCTCCAGGTGCTTCCTGATCTTCTTCTGGTGTGGCGGAAGAGCTGCTCTTGCACCCGGAAGCACTCCGGGCTTACCTGGACTCTTCTTCCAGCAGCACATCCTGGTGTTTGAAGAAGTGCTGCCTTCCAGGGCTCAATAATTGTCCGGGTGCCCCCTGACGGTGACCACGGGGCCCAACAGGGATGAGCTTCCAAGCTCTACTTCCGTGGTCCCCACGCAGATCAGGGCAGCTGCCCTCTCATGGCCCAGGGAAGGTATTGCTCCTCTCCCGGTCCCTTCAGGCGTCCTGGCCGGGCTGGACCCCCAGCCGTCCACCACAATGTATATATTGTAAATGGAACAAAGATAAAGAGTTGGGGTACCACATTGGTGACCCTGTATAACTTGTAAGGTGTGAGGAAAATAAACACACAAATAATTGTGGAGATGTTTTTGAAGATAGATAGATAGATAGATAGATAGATAGATAGATAGATAGATAGATAGATAGATAGATAGATAGATAGATAGATAGATAGATAGATAGATAGATAGATAGATAGATAGATAGATAGATAGATAGATAGAGATTGCAATGAATGTAATTATTCCGGACCTATAGGCTGTCAAATAAATGAACCACACGCCGTGGCACAGCGTAAAGGGGCTTTGTCTCTGACGCTGACGTCTGAGGTTCGATTCCCCGAGATGGGAGCAGTAGTGTGTACGTGTTGCGTACTCTTTGCTTTATTTGACAGTAAACTATGCAATATATACATATATATATATATATAGAGAGAGAGTGACCTACTATACTATACTATATATAAATATATACAGTGATCCCTCCTCGATCGTGGGGGTTGCGTTCCAGAACCACCCCCCCCGCAAAAGGTGAAAATCCACGAAGTAAAAACCATATGTTTATATGATTATTTTTACAGTGCATCCAGAAAGTATTCACAGCACATCACTTTCTCCACATTTTGTTATGTTACAGCCTTATTCCAAAATGGATTAAATTCATTTTTTCCCTCAGAATTCTACACACAACATCCCATAATGACAACGTGAAAAAAGTTTACTTGAGATTTTTGCAAATTTATTAAAAATAAAAAAACTGAGAAATCCCATGTCCATAAGTATTCACAGCCTTTGCTCAATACTTTGTCGATGCCCCTTTGGCAGCAATTCCAGCCTCAAGTCTTGTTGAATATGATGCCACAAGCTTGGCACACCTATCCTTGGCCAGTTTCGCCCATTCCTCTTTGCAGCACCTCTCAAGCTCCATCAGGTTGGATGGGAAGCGTCGGTGCACAGCCATTTTAAGATCTCTCCAGAGATGTTCAATCGGATTCAAGTCTGGGCTCTGGCTGGGACCCTCAAGGACATTCACAGAGTTGTCCTGAAGCCACTCCTTTGATATCTTGGCTGTGTGCTTAGGGTCGTTGTCCTGCTGAAAGATGAACCGTCGCCCCAGTCTGAGGTCAAGAGCGCTCTGGAGCAGGTTTTCATCCAGGATGTCTCTGTACATTGCTGCAGTCATCTTTCCCTTTATCCTGACTAGTCTCCCAGTTCCCCACAGCATGATGCTGCCACCACCATGCTTCACTGTAGGGATGGTATTGGCCTGGTGATGAGCGGTGCCCGGTTTCCTCCAAATGTGACTCCTGGCATTCAAACCAAAGAGTTCAATCTTTGTCTCATCAGACCAGAGAATTTTCTTTCTCATGGTCTGAGAGTCCTTCAGGTGCCTTTTGGCAAACTCCAGGCGGGCTGCCATGTGCCTTTTACTAAGGAGTGGCTTCCGTCTGGCCACTCTACCATACAGGCCTGATTGGTGGATTGCTGCAGAGATGGTTGTCCTTCTGGAAAGTTCTCCTCTCTCCACAGAGGACCTCTGGAGCTCTGACAGAGTGACCATCGGGTTCTTGGTCACCTCCCTGACTAAGGCCCTTTTCCCCCGATCGCTCAGTTTAGATGGCCAGCCAGCTCTAGGAAGAGTCCTGGTGGTTTCGAACTTCTTCCACTTACGGATGATGGAGGCCACTGTGCTCATTGGAGCTTCATGGCAAAGGCTGTGAATACTTATGTACATGTGCTTTCTCAATTTTTTTATTTTTAATAAATTTGCAAAAACCTCGAGTAAACATTTTTCACGTTGTCATTATGGGGTGTTGTGTGTAGAATTCTGAGGAAAAAAATGAATTTAATCCATTTTGGAATAAGGCTGTAACATAACAAAATGTGGAAAAAGTGATGCGCTGTGAATACTTTCCGGATGCACTGTATACGTGAGTATATGCTTTATTACATTTTATTTATTCATAGGCACCTTTCTAAACACTCCTGGACACCGAACAAAAGATAAAAGACACATTATAACCAAAACTAAAAATACAAAAATACAAATCAGACAGAGCAAATGTAATCAAAGAGAAAAAGCAGTCTTAAACAGATGAGTTTTAAGTTTAGATTTGAAAAGTGAGAATGAATCGATATTTCTAAGCACAGATGGTAGCCTAGTGAGTTCCAGAGCTGGAGAGCACAGAAACTGAATGCTCTGCTCCCTGTGGTGGTAAGACGGATGAAGGGGACAGTCAGGTGGATGGAGGACGAGAATCTAAGGGTGTGGGAGGGAATGACAACATGGAGGAGGTTGGATCAGGTATGGAGGGGCAAGGCTGTGGATAGCCTTAAAAGATAACAGGAGAATTTTGAAGTCAATGCAGAACTTAACCGGAAGACAGGGAAGCTGCTGCAAGACGCGAGTGATATGGTGAATAGAGTGGGATCTAGTAGTGATGCTGGCAGCTGAATTCTGGACCAGCTGAAGTTTATAAAGAGATTTGCGAGAAAGACCAAAGAACAGGTAACTGCAATAATTCAGATGAGAGGTGACAAGGCTATGAACAAGGATAGCAGTGGTGTGGTAAAAGAGGGATGGGTGAATACCATTAATGTTACGCAGGTGGAAATATGCAGACCGGGAGATGTTATTGAAAAGATAGAGTACTATCAAGAATGACACCCCGACTGTTAACCTGTGGGGAAGGGGAAACAGAGGAATTATCAAAAACAAATGAAAGATTTGTTACGGAGATGACGACATAATCTGGGGCCGGAAATGAGGTCATCAGGAGTGGACAGGAAATGAAGTCATCGTGGTGGGACGGAAGGAGAAGCACTCATTGGTAGGAACATGGAAGCGGAACCATCCGTGAGAGTCAAAAAGGACATCACTCTGGGGGGACCCTCTGCTTTTCTGCTGAACAAGTGAGTACTCTGTTTTAAATCCCCATTTCTTGTTCTTTCACACATCATTGAGCACCCTAATCGCATGTGTGTAACAGTGGCTACAAACACTTTGGTCAATTTCACCGATCAACACAACCCATTAGCAATCTGTCGTCGCATCTAGGGAACAGAGCCTCAAGATAGCAATGTCCAAGTAAAACAAAATCAACATACTTTCCAATTCTTCTTATAAACAGAAGTATAACTTAAAAGCCCGGAGAAAAGAAGCAAAAGGGAAAAAATTGTAGCACAGGTAACTCATAACAGTGACGTTACGCTTTTGTCCTACCAGTTTGTCTGCACTCACCAGCATCCTGACACTCAAAGGTGTGCCAGCTACAAGTACACAAGAGCAGTCTCAGGTGTGGCACAGCTGGCAATGACATGACAGACACGTTTAATTTGGCACAGTCTGTAAAGTGGTGACAGACGGAACTAAAATAGCAAGCTGGAAACAAAGTGCTGCTGTTCTCTTCAACCAGGTATGCTTGTCAAAACATTCTTAATTAATACAAATATAGACAAACAAATGGCTGCCAATAACCATACACAAAATCAAAGTACAGTGCTCACATTTTCTAATCAAACTCTACTTTAGTTAGAATGTGCCCAATGGGTACCTGCAATGGTGAGCACAACAGGCGTGTCCTGATACCAGAAGGCCCGCGGCAGACCTGTGGCATGCTGGGAGATTGATATCTCTCGATAGTCTGGGAGTGTCTGGGAATTCTTCAGAAGGAGATGAGAAAAAAGTAACTTAGGATGGCGTGGCCTGATCTGTCCAGCTTGGCATAATGATGCAGCGATCTTCGCCGGGAAAAGCAGATACAAAGTCAAAGGAGGTGACGAGATTTTTGTGACCTTTCCTAATGTATGCCTAATGACACCTTTGTTCTTTGATTACTTACATTCACATAGATTTAGTAAATCATTTTCTTCTTAGTGCCGTCCTTTGCTAATTGAATATCTCCACTTTTCTTATAATTCCGAGTTTTGTTCGTTTAGAGTTAATTTCTGTCATTGTTTTGCTCTTTAAATGTATTTTTGAATGTTAACATTTTTCATATGTCATTATTTTCATTAAGGGCAGCACGGTGGAGCAGTGGTAGCGCTGCTGCCTCGTAGTTAGGAGGCCTGGGTTCACTTTCCGGGTCCTCCCTGCAGTGAGTTTGCATGTTCTCCCCATGTCTGTGTGGGTTTCCTCCCACAGTCCAAAGACATGCAGGTTAGGTGGCTTGGCGATCCTAAATTGTCCTTAGTGTGGGTGTGTGTGTGCCCTGCGGCGGGCTGGCACCCTTCTCGGGGTTTGTTCCTGCCTTGCGCCCTGTGTTGGCTGGGATTGGCTCCAGCAGACCCCCGTGACCCTTAGTTAGGATATGGTGAGTTGGATAATGACTGACTGACTGACAATTTTCATTGATATGCTTGTGACAGCACTGCCACCATTTTGGATGTCATTTCAAATACAGGGGACTCGCAGGAGGAATTAAAACAACCAGAAGATAAGGTGATGTCAGATAACTAACCAAGGGTCCTACCCATGAAAATCAGATGGATCAAAAAACCAGAGCGCTGAGCAAAAATCGTATTCGAAAGTACAGCTTGAGAATACAACCCTGAAAGAGAATCGTTCTCAAAGGTTTGGGTTATCTGCAGTCCGCAAGGATTCCAGAACAGTTAACCTGCTATGCAAAATAAAATTAAGAATGAATATCAATTAAATTACTCTTTATTTTCTCTTCGGGTCACTCCACTGACAGACTGAGGAGATTGTTCCTCCCCCAAACTATGCGACTCTTCAATTCCACCCGGGGGGGTAAATGTTAACATTTAACATTATACAAAGTTATTGTCTGTTTTTCACCTGCATTATTATCATTCTTTAATTTAATATTATTTTTTGTATCAGTAAGGTGCTGCTGGAGAATGTGAATTTCCCATTGGGATTAATAAAGTATCTATCTATCTATCTATCTATCTATCTATCTATCTATCTATCTATCTATCTATCTATCTATCTATCTATCTATCTATCTATCTATCTATCTATCTATCTATCTATCTATCTATCTATCTATTATATAGTGCCTTTCACATCTATCTATCTATCTATCTATCTATCTATCTATCTATCTATCTATCTATCTATCTATCTATCTATCTATCTATCTATCTATCTATCATATAGTGCCTTTTCTATCTATCTATCTATCTATCTATCTATCTATCTATCTATCTATCTATCTATCTATCTATCTATCTATCTATCTATCTATCTATCTATCTATCTATCTATCTATCTATCTATGTAAAGAGCTGTAAGAAGCCTAATTTTCCCATGTCAACCAGTACAGCTCTGTTTTAATTTAAATACTTGTAATTATTTAGTTTATTATTAAATCATTTAATACTGATGGACAATGCATCCCAGAATGCAAGGACAAAAACCAAATGTAACATTGTGGCAAATTTCAGTTATTGTAACACTGCGGTAGCCTGGGAAAAATGCTCGCCCCGGCTGTGTGCATTTCGAAGGGAAGGCGGTCACAGCATGTCTGCTGCAGATAACAAGGAGCTTTTGACCTTTGAAAGCACTGGACTATTTTCAGTTTAAATGACCCCTCAATGGAAGGTCACTGAGATAAAACTATCCCACCAGAGCCTGTGTTTATGTTGTGGTACTTTCTCTTTCCATATGGCAAAAAAAATGTTTCTTTTAAATGTAGAATTAAAAAAAAAATCTTGAAGCAACAAATTCAAAGGCGGGTACATTTTTCAAATTTTTCCTTTTACCTCTAAGTGTTTTCATTTCATATATCTGCTAATGCCTGTAATGTGATTTCATGGGAGTGTCTTTTCAAAACAACAAAGGCTTACGTCTGGGCTTCTGCTACTTGATTTTTAAAAGGCTGAAATAAGATCTGAAAAAAAACAAAAAAAGTGATTTTCACTCCTTGGCACCTCTGCCTACAAAGGCTCATCATTGGTAATGGCAGATACAGAGCCTTCCATAACATTCAAAACAAAGACACGTTTCTCATTGATTTTTCCCTCTGCTCCACAGTTTAAAATAAGAAATCAAACATTGCAGACATCGTGATTAAAGTGGATATTGTAGACTTTCATTTGAGGGGATTTTTCTCTTTTTGATTTACATGCTTCCGTTAGGTCAGATTATCTCGGGGCACAACGTGAGCTACCACAGCTATGCTGACGACACACAGCTGTATTTATCAATAGCACCTGATGACCCCGACTCTCTTGATTCACTGACCCCTAATGTCTCACTTGTGTTTCCGAATGGATGAGTAGTAATTTTCTAAAACTAAATAAAGAGAAAACAGAAATTTTAGTGATTGGCAATAATGGATATAATGAGGTTATTAGAAACAAACTTGATGCATTAGGATTAAAAGTCAAGATGGAGGTAAAGAATTTAGGGGTAACTATTGACTCGGACCTGAATTTTAAATCACATTTTAATCAGATTACTAGGACAGCATTTTTTCACTTAAGAAATATAGCAAAAGTTAGACCTCTTATAACACTGCAAGATGCTGAAAAATGAGTTCACGCTTTTGTTTTCAGTCGGCTAGATTACTGTAACGCACTCCTCTCAGGACCACCCAAAAAAACACATCAATTGATAACTGAGTGCAGAATGGAGCTGCTAGAATCTTAACTCGGAAAAGAAAATCTGAGCACATCACCCCAGTTTTGGTGTCACTACACTGGTTACCGGTGTCATTTAGAATTGACTTTAAAATACTGCTTATGGTTTACAAAGCCTTCAGTAATCTGCTCCATCTTGTATCTCAGAATGTCTTACATCTTACACTCCAAATCGTAACATTAGATCTTCAAATGAGGGTCTGCTTAGAATTCCAAGAGCTAAACTTAAAAGAAGTGGTGAGGCGGGCGGTCTTCTGCTGTTAGGCACCTAAAATCTGGAATAGCTGACCGATAGAAATTCGCCAGGCTGATACAGTGGAGCACTTTAAAAAACTGCTAAAAACACATTATGTTAACATGGCTTTCTCATAGCTTCATCTTAGTTTAATCCTGATGCTCTGCATATTCAATTAATTATCATTATCATTCATGGTGGCTCAGTAATCTGTACTAACCCCTACTTTCTTTGCTGTTCTGCACCACCACCACCTGATCAAAGCACCGTGATGTCTCTCCATTGATGGATTAAAGACCAGAAGTCCACATGACCAGCATCATCAAGTTCTTCAATGAGGACCCTGAATTCCATGAGGACTGATTGAGGTCATTGATGTCAGGTAGAATGCCTAGAGGAGGCTGGGTGGTCTCCTGGCCTCGGAACCCCTGCAGATTTTATTTTTTTCTCCAGCCATCTGGAGTTTTTTGTTTTTTTGTTTTTTCTGTCCTCCCTGGTCATCGGACCTTACTTTTATTCTGTATTAATTAGTGTTCCCTAATTTTAATTATTTATTTTGTCTTTTTTCTCTTTCTTCATCATGTAAAGCACTTTGAGCTCCATTGTTTGTATGAAAATGTGCTATAGAAATAAATGTTGTTGTTGATTTGCACACATTTCGGTCACACAACTCTTCTTCCACACGGCCCACCATTTCAGAGTACCATAATATTTGGGACACAACAATGGCAGGTCTATTAAAGCCGTTGTCATATTTAGTTCTTTGTCACATATCCCAGCATGCAATGGATACCTGAAGTCTGAGATTCACACACATCACCAGGTGCTGAGGGTCTTCTCTGGTGGTGCTCTGCCAAAGCCTCTAATGCAACCATCTTCAGCTCCTACTTGTTTTGGTGGGCTTGTCCCCTTAAGTTTTCTCTTCAGCATATGGAAGGCCTGCTCAGTTGGATTGAAGTCGGGTGACTGGTTTGGCCATTCAAGAAGTTCCCATTTTTTCGCTTTGATAAACTCCTGTGTGGCCTCAGCAGTGTGTTTGGCTCCTTATCTTGTGGTAGGATGAAGGGCCGTCCAGTGAGTTTGGGGGTCTTTACTGGAACTCGAGCAGATCAGATGTTTTTACACACCTCAGAATTCATTTTGTGTCTGGCGCCAGCATCTCCATCATCAGTGAAGAGAAGCGTGCCAGGACCTGTGCCAGCCATACATGCCCAAGCCAGAACACTGGCACCAGCACTGCCATGTTTAACAGTTGACGTGGTCTGCTATGGATTTCAGGCAGTTCCTTGTCATCTCCACACTTTGCTCTTTGCCGTCACTCTGATGAGGTTCATCTTTGTCTCGACGGCCCACAAGACCTTTTCCCAGAATTCTGCAGGCTCTTTGAAGTCCTTTGTCGAAACTGTAATCTGGCCGTCCTGTTTTTGTGGTGCTCATCTTGCAGTGTGGGCTCTGTGTTTCTGTTCATGGAGTCTTCTGCTGATAGTTGTCTCTGACACACACACACACACTGGCCCCCTGAAGACTGTTTCTGGTCTGTCAGGCAGGTGTTTGGGGGCTTTTTCTTGACCATAGTGAAAATTCTTCAGTCATCAGCAGTGGAGGTCGTCCTTGGCCTACCAGTCCCTTTGTGATTACTGAGTCCACCAGTGAGTTCTTTCTTCTACATGATATTCCAGACAGTTGATTTTGGTCATCCTAAGGTGTCACCGATGTCTGCAATGGTTTAATTCTTGTATTTCAGCCTCATGATGGCTTCTTTGACTTGTCCTCATGTTGAACAAGGGCAGCTACAGACTTCAAAGAGTAGAAGCAAACTGTGGTATCTGATGAAGAAATGACACCCACCTGAGGAATCAGAAACACCTGGGATACTAACGGTCCCAAACATTATGGTACCCTGAAATGGGGGTCCGTGTGGAAAAAGTGTTGTGTGACCGAAATGTGTGCAAAGACCCTTCAATGAAAGTCTGCAGTGTGCACTTTAATCACAAAAAATCTATCTGTGTCTTTCTCCTAAACATCATGGGGGGCCAATGTTAGCTTGAATCATTTTCACTTTTACTCTAAACAATGTCTGCTGAAAGTAACGGGGTCTGAAGACTTTCTGAACAACAAAACTCTCTCATTAGAATTTGGGTTCTACTACCTGGACTGTGCTTTTCAGAAGACTCATCTCATCTCAGTTAATGGGAATCCCTGCCAGCTCTTCTGGAAAAATAAACGGCTGAAATTTTTCGCAAGAACTTGCAGAATTAGAGCAGTGATGCGGTCATCTGTGATATGAAGAAGTCCTGCATTGGGTGATAACGTTTTGGGTGTCACCTCCAGTCAAGATCTACTGGTGTAGCAGACAAGAGAATGCCTGCCATGGCTTTTTAAAATGTGCTCAAGGGGCTGTGGTGACGGAGACCACCAAGCAGCAGCAGTATGTCCTAATAGTCACAGAAACCTGGCAGGTTAGCATACAGTATGAGGATTCATCCATTTATACAGTAGAGTGGATTCAGAAAGCCTTCAGCCCACTTCATATTCGGCACTCTTTATTGTGTTGTAGATTTCATTTAAATCAGATCAATTTGCCATTTTTGCCCATCAATCTACACTCAATAACCAATAATGACAAAGCTAAAATGTGTTTTCACAAATTCACTACAAATCAGAAACTAAAATCGCGCATTCAGGCCCTTAGTTCAATACTTTGTAGCTTGATGGACGAAATGGTCACTTCAGGGCTGCCAGTGCTCATGTAGATCACACTGACTCCTGCATATCTGAATTTTAAATACACAGCTGCTTCACACTGAAAGGAGTGCAGCGTACCAAGGAATCAAGGGGCTTTCTGACCACCTTCTGCTGCTCCATTGTAGAGTTGTTGATCAGCCAGCACCCCCAGTGCCATCTTGTAATATGATACTGTGAAGTTAATGGTCACCTTCTCCACATGAATTGTTCTTCTCCTTTTGTCCTGCTAGTGGTCATCACAGGTCAACGGGGTCAACCAGCTCATTGCAGCAGCAACTTGTGATCATTTACTGCTCTAAAGAAGAAAAGGCAAAAAACTCGGACCTCAACAACAGCGCACATGTTCCTGATGTCAATAACCTTCAGTACGTACAGCCTGTGTGGCCAAAGGTCTGATGGCACTGGGAATGTCATCAAATTGTGTTAGATAGATAGATAGATAGATAGATAGATAGATAGATAGATAGATAGATAGATAGATAGATAGATAGATAGATAGATAGAGAGGCACTATATAATAGATAGATAGATAGATAGATAGATAGATAGATAGATAGATAGATAGATAGATAGATAGATAGATAGATAGATAGATAGATAGATAGATAGAAAGGCACTATATAATAGATAGATAGAGAGATAGACAGGCACTATTTAATAAGATAGATAGATAGATAGATAGATAGATAGATAGATAGATAGATAGATAGATAGATAGATAGATAGATAGATAGATATGAAAGGCACTATATAATAGATAGATAGATAGATAGATAGATAGATAGATAGATAGATAGATAGATAGATAGATAGATAGATAGATAGATAGATAGATAGATATGAAAGGCACTATATAATAGATAGATAGATAGATAGATAGATAGATAGATAGATAGATAGATAGATAGATAGATAGATAGATAGATAGATATGAAAGGCACTATATAATAGATAGATAGATAGATAGATAGATAGATAGATAGATAGATAGATAGATAGATAGATAGATAGATAGATAGATATTTTTGTATAGTTGGCAGGATTGACAGATAGATATGAAAGGCACTATATAATGATAGATAGATAGATAGATAGATAGATAGATAGATAGATATGAAAGGCACTATATAATAGATAGATAGATAGATAGATAGATAGATAGATAGATAGATAGATAGATAGATAGATAGATAGATATTAATTTTCGTATAGTTAGCAGGATTGATAGATAGATATGAAAGGCACTATTTAACGATAGATAGATAGATAGATAGATAGATAGATAGATAGATAGATAGATAGATAGATAGAGTGAACAACTGGGGGCACCACTAAGCCCCCAAACTCCAGATATACAAGACCCAACACAAGTCCAGGTTCAAATATAGATATTTCAGATCCACTCAGTTCTATTTAGACAATAAACCCAACCAAACACAAGCATTAAATTGTTATTCTTTCTCTCTCTTTCTCTCCTCATGTGAGTGTCGCCTGCTGCCTCCCGACTCCTTTAGGTATGGCGGTGGGCTCCTTTTAAGCTGGACCTGGATGTACTTCTGCTGCATCTGGGTTATCTGTAAACCAGGGATGACCTCCCCTGTTAGCGCCACCTGTGATTTGGGGGATGAACTGCTTCCAGCTACCAGCTCTTCTCAGTCCATTAGTCCTTCCAGTATCCCAGACAGGATGGGAATTATAGGGCATCCTGGCCGGGTAATGTCTGTAACCGGGCCATCCTTCCATTATGGCTTGCCGGCCTGGTAAGAAACCTTCTTCCATCCTGGGCACTTATAATTGACAGATAGAATTGTTGTGGATTCAATTGATAAGATGTCACAGTTTCACAAATTAATAAAAGCCCCCAGTGAGATTCCATTTTTAATGGTAAGCCAGTTTACATTTAAATTGTCAAGAACAGTCTATATATATAAAATAAAATGTCTGTCTGTCTGTAATGTTCCCTGTACAATCATAAACCCTTTGACCGATGTGCACCAGATGTTGCATAGTTAATCTCTAGGACCATTTGGAGACAAACCAGCCCACTGTAAAAACTAGACAGCCCACCCTAGCCCCCTAAATTTCATCCCTTTGTGACATGAAAGATGCAGGTATTGTTTATCAGCCAATTTCGACCAAAATTGATACCTGGGATGTTTTTTCAGTTGCACATTATGAATTTAATTTTTTTTTTTTTTTTATTCAAGATGGTGGATCCAATATGGCAGATCAACATATTCCCAGATGAAAAATGTAGGTGCTGCATTGGGGGGGGGTCATTAATTATTTTTTGTTAGAAGCAACAATTTTAACTGGCCATACTAAAGGAGAGGATGTGTCCATTCCACGCATTCCTATGATACCCACTGACATGCCTTTCGATTTTAAGTGACTGTAATAGCCAGTGCTAGGACTATAAATAAGGCTCAAGGTCGGTCACTCAGGGTGGCAGGCGTTCACTTAGAAAGTCCTTGCTTTTCCATTGGTCGGCTATATATTGCTTGTTCCAGGGTGGGCACGACAAAACATTTATACATCTACACACCAGAGGGCAAAACCAAAACTATTGTATATAGCAAAGCATTAGATGAATGAATTAGCCATACTGCAATAATCCAAGTATGTACTTAGTATAGAAGAACAAAATGACACACTAGTTGAATTTGTAAATGAAATATCACTGAATTCATTTGAATTGGTTATTGTTTCATTTCCACAAATGCTGATATTCTACATATAAGAAGCCTGGAGCATGCTGGGTAGTTTAAGCTATTGATATATAAAACAGTAATGACAGGGGTCTGCTGGAGCCAATCCCAGACAACACAGGGCACAAGGCAGGGTGCCAACCCACCGCAGGACACACACAAACACACCCACACACCAAGCACACACTAGGGCCAATTTAGAATTGCCAATCCACCTAACTGGCATGTCTTTGGACTGTGGGAGGAAACAGGAGGGCCTGGAGGAAACCCACGCAGACACGGACCAAATAAGTTGATCTTGGTCTCCTCAGACCACAGGACGTGGTTCCAGTAATCCATGTCCTTAGTCTGTTCATCTTCAAACTGTTTGTCGGCTTTCTTCTGCATCATCTTTAGCAGAGGCTTCCTTCTGGGACGACAGCCATGCAGACCAATTTGACGCAGTGTGCGGCGGGCGTATGGTCTGAGCACTGACAGGCTGACCTCTGCAGAAATGCTGGCAGCACTCATACGTCTATCTTCCAAAGACAACCTCTGGATATGACGCTGAGGATGGGCACTCAGCTTCTTTGGTCGACCATGGTGAGGCCTGTTTTGAGTGGAACCTGTCCTGTTAAATTGCTGTATGGTCTTGGCCACCGTGCTGCAGTTCAGTTTCAGGGTGTTGCCAATCTTCTTATAGCCGAGGCCATCTTTATGTAGAGCAACAATTCTTGTTTTCAGATCCTCAGAGAGTTCTTCGCCATGAGGTGCCATGTTGAACTTCCAGTGGCCAGTATGAGAGAGTGTGAGAGCGAGAACACCAAATTTAACACACCTGAGACCTTGTAACATGAACGAGTCACATGACACCTGGGAAGGAAAATGGCTAATTGGGCAGAATTTGGGCATTTTTCACTTAGGGGTGTACTCACTTTTGTTGCCAGCGGTTTAGACATTAATGGCTGTGTGTTGAGTTATTTTGAGGGGACTGTTATACAAGCTGTACCCTGACAACTTTACATTGGATCAAAGTGTCATATCTTCAGTGTTGTCCCATGAAAAGATATCATAAAATATTTACACAAATGTGAGGGGTGTACTCACTTTGGTGAGATACTGTACATTGCTTAAATTGAGCTGACCCTGCGATGGTCTGGCCTTCTATCCAGGGAGTCTTATGTTGCTAGGATGAGCTTCAGTCCCACCCGTGAACCTGACCTGGATGGAGTAGGTCGGTTGAAGGTGGTGTGTTATGTTACTTCACATCACCGCATGAAAGTCCTTCCTGTGAAATGAATATTTCAAAATAAACAGAAATCGACTCACCAAGATTTTCAGTGTCTTGAATGCGGGACGGTTTCATTGAGTGCCTGATCTCCATTTATGTCACGGTCAATGACATTGACGCCGTTAAGACACGTTACTTACAGTGAGCGGTGCAAAGCAGCGTCGTTCAAGACATCAAGGGAAACGGCAGCATTTCCACAAGATAAACCCCCCTGAGAAATCGCTGCATTTAAATTTTACTTGTCTGCTTTTGCTCGGGGTCAGAAAGCGGGTCTCTGAGCCATTTGGGATTTGGAGAATGCAGAGGCATGCTCTCTTTGTACCCGTGCTGCTGTAATTCATTCAGTGGAGCTGCCTTCTGGGGAACAGCACAGTAATTAATCCTAATTGAGTGTTACATAAATATTCCAAAAGTAATGGCTTTCCTAAACTAATTCCTCACTGCATTCGGAGGTAATTGTTGGACAATGCATTTCCAAGCAATGTGACACGTTTAGGAAATGCTCATTGAATCATTGATAATGGCCGAGGACGCATGCCATACAACAATACAAAATATGGGGCTCATTTTCTCTCACAAGTATGTCTGGGACAGGAATTTTATGGTTTCTTTCTGAGGGTCAGGTAGAAGTTTCAAATGAAAAATGCAGCTGACCACAGCAGGAAGTCATAGCCTGAAGAATTAATGGAGTTCCTTGACTTATAATTTTAAGTAGAATACAATATTAAACATATATATTGTAAGAAAATCACCAAAAGTCATAAAGAGTTGGGGCACCCAAAGGCAAACCCCGTATAACTGAAAACAAAATGAGAGTTAAAAACATGTTAAAAGGAGAAAAGAAACGTCTTCACAGACACGACTCTGAAGAGAGACTGCTACAAGATGGAGACACTTCCGGTTAAGTACAGGCCAGGCAGGAAGAGGCAGGTCCAGGTGAACACACACCGGAAGTGACATCAGAGGTGGCGAGGTTAATAGATAGATAGATAGATAGATAGATAGATAGATAGATAGATAGATAGATAGATAGATAGATAGATAGATAGATAGATAGATAGATAGATAGATAGATAGATAGATAGATAGATAGATAGATAGATAGATAGATACTTTATTAATCCCAAGGGGAAATTCACATACTCCAGCAGCAGCATATTGATAAAGACAATATTAACTTAAAGATTGATAACAATGCAGGTATAATAGACAATAACTTTATATAATGTTAACGTTTGAAGAGTCACGTAGTGTGATGGAGGAACGATCTCCTCAGTCTGTCAGTGGAGCAGGACGGTGACAGCAGTCTGTCGCTGAAGCTGCTCCTCTGTCTGGAGATGATCCTGTTCAGTGGATGCAGTGGATTCTCCACGATTGACAGGAGTCTGCTCAGCGCCCGTCGCTCTGCCACGGATGTCAAACTGTCCAGCTCAATGCCTACAATAGAGCGTGCCTTCCTCACCAGTTTGTCCAGGCGTGAGGCGTCTCTTTTCTTTATGCTGCCTCCTCAGCACACCTCCGCGTAGAAGAGGGAGCTCGCCACAACTGTTTGATAGAACATCTGCAGCATCTTATTGCAGATGTTGAAAGACGCCAGTCTTCTAAGGAAGTATAGTCGGCTATATATATATATATATATATATATATATATATATATATTGTCGCAGATAGAGTATTTGTCCACCTCTTGAACCCTCAGGTACCACTCCAAACACGAAGTAAAAGCACAAGACTGTTTATTTTTCTTCTTGTACCTTGCACAAAGCACCCTTTCCACCACACTACTCATATAACAATTCTCTCACAATAAACAATACAATCCTCCACTCCCAGACACTTTGCCCTCCTACCTCCCAGCTCAGCTCAGTGTCTGGGCTTTCCCATAGTCCTTTTATATCTCCCAACCCGGAAGTGGTTCCTGGCACAACCCACAAGTCCATTTCCTTCCGGGTCAGGGTAAACAGTCCTCTTCTTCACCCCGGGAGCACGTCGTTTCCTCTGGTCACGTGATGATGACGCACTCCCGGGTTATAGGGCACACAAGAGCCCACTAGCCCCCCTACAACGTCTCCCGGTGGTCCCCAAGGTATCCAGCAGGGCTATATATATATATATATATATATATATATATATATATATATATATATCCATTCCATCCATTTTCCAACCCGCTGAATCCAAACACAGGGTCACGGGGGTCTGCTGGAGCCAATCCCAGGCAACACAGGGCACAAGGCAGGAAACAATCCCGGGCAGGGTGCCAACCCACCGCAGAACACACACAAACACACCCACACACTAAGCACACACTAGGAACAATTTAGAATCGCCAATCCACCTAACCTGCATGTCTTTGGACTGTGGGAGGAAACAGGAGCACCCGGAGGAAAACCCACGCAGACACGGGGAGAACATGCAAACTCCACGCAGGGAGGACCTGGGAATCGAACCCAGGTCTCCTAACTGCGAGGCTGCAGCAATGAATGCGTAATTAGGCCTCGAGCTGTAGTCGAAATCGCCTTTCAGGCCTCTAGAGCTTTAATCGAAGTCGCCTTTCTCTTTGAATTTTTGCGGCCGTAAATCCGCCGCCTGCCGCGATGTCGGTCTCGTAAGGTTTTTCGGGCAGCGGCACAGAAGGCGACTGCGCATTCGGCTTCGGACAGACGTGAGTGAGTGAGTGAGGAGGCAGGCGAATTATGTATTAAGATATATATATATATATATATATATATATATATATATATATATATATATATATATATATATATATATAATATCAATTAGACATACAGAAATCAAAGACAATATATAAAAAGGCTTTATGACCAACACCCTCCAAACCCCCCCCCCCCCTTGCACCCCCCCCCCCTTCATTTGCTATATATTGCCTTTAATCCCTGGTTTGCAAATGTATTACACATCAACAACTGAAGTCTCTCATTTCTGTAAATTTTCAGTCCTCCTCACATTCTGTAAAAATTTACTGTGTTATAGATTTCATTTTAAATGAATAAATTTGCCATTTTTGCTCATATATCTACACTCAATAACCCATAGTGAAAACCTGTTTTTAGAAAGGTTTATAATTCTTTTTAAATTGCAAGCGGAAATCTTTCATTCCTTTCAGTTTTCATATTCAAATGGCATATAACCAAGATATATGCATTTGTGTGTGCCGTTTTGCATTCTCAGGAACACTGCATGTTCAGTTGTTCAGTTTGTGATTGAAACACTTAGCATGCCAACAGATGCACATCACACCCATTTGCAGTAATAAAATGCATTGTAATAGTTGTTCCAACAGATGGTGCACTACAAACATTAACACTGCATTTATGAATCCCATACCAAATGGCATATAACAGAGACATATGCATTTTTTTTTACTTAGCATTCCAACAGATGGCACATCACATCCATTTGCAGTAATAAAATGCATTGTATTTGTCGTTCCAACAGATGGTGCATTACAGACATTAACACTGCATTTATGAATCCCATACCAAATGGCATATAACAGAGACATATGCATTTTTTTTTACTTAGCATTCCAACAGATGGCACATCACATCCATTTGCAGTAATAAAATGCATTGTATTTGTCGTTCCAACAGATGGTGCATTACAGACATTAACACTATGTTTACGAATCCCATACCAAATGGCATACACCTGAGACACATGCATTGTATTTGTCATTCAAATAGACGGCACATCACAGGCATTAACACTGCATTTATGAATCCCATTTCAAAATGCATATAACAGAGACATATGCATAGTATTTGTCATTCCAACAGGTGGTGCATTGCAAACATTTGCATTAATGCATCTTATTACTACAAATGCTTGTGACGTGCCATCTGTTGAAATTACAAATTCAATGCATTGTATTACTGCATGCATTACAAATTACATTCCAATTGATGGCACACTGCAAATGTTAATGCCGAGGTCTACGTTGATTATTTAGATTTCAACCGGGCTTAGACAAGCAGCACAGCTAGTTTAATAAATAAAATAAATGTCCTGCAAATTGTGTAGGAGCATTCCATGTATGGTCAGGATGTGTCAGTGCCTTATAACCAGTGAGAAGCAGACATTAAGATTTAGCCTAGGACTATAAATTTAATTTAATCAAATCCAGGAAAGACAGAGTTCAATCTCAGGATGGAGTCATTCCGGCACTCCTCTCAATGTCATGTTGTTTTGCCCCCCACTGGTTCAGAGGTCACCCTTACCATGACTCTGACAGATATGGATTACTCTCACAGCAAAGGAAGATTAGAATAAGACAGAGATAAGATAAAAAAGAGAGAAGGCCAAGTGTCACGGTCTGGACAGAGCAGATCAGCTCCGGAATGCAAACGGAAAGACTTTTCCTTGGATTTGAAAAGGGCATCAGAGGCAGGAAAAGACTTTTCCAATTATCTTTCTCTTCTTCTTCTTTCCAATTATCTTTACTTTGTTGCCATCCGTCATGCCGTCCCCCACACCAGAGTTGCGATTGGCTGTGAAGACTCAAGAACAATTGGAGAACAGAAGAGGCTGACAACATCAGACAGACTGCATTTCGTGCCACATGAAGGCGAGTTTGGAAAGTCTGGAGGCAAACATAAATATTCGGAGTGAAATTTGAATACTAATGAAGCAATGTGCATTTGAGGTTGACGATGGGGAAGGGGGGGTGGGGGGTGGCCTTGTTTCCCATGCATATCTGATATGTTGAGTTAAAAGAAAGAAATCTGAAAACAATCATATAATTAAAAAATAGCCGTAAAAAACTATAAAAACGCACATTGAATAGAAATGCAATATTAATGTTTGTGGTAAAAAGAATAAAAATGTTCAAAGTGTGGCAAATTATTAAACAGAGGGAAAAGAGAACATCATAGTGCTCCATGAAAGGAGACACATTTCCATAAAATCAAAGTCCCTTGAAATACTGGGCCTTGAAAAAGTATTCAAAAAAGTCATATTTTATTATTATATATCATTGAATCACAGTGGATTTAATTTGTCTTTTTTTGACACTGACTTTTTAATGTCTCAGCAAAGGGATTCAAATGAATTACAAATAGAGAACACAAAATAACTGATCACGTAAATATTCACTCTTTGGAAGTTTTCACATTTTCTTGATACACGACTACGGAAGCCAAGAGAGGATGTGCAATATCGTTATTCTTTTAAATTGTCTCCTTGAGATAACGGACTCATTTTATCGAGATCTTGAGAAAACGAACTTTGTTTTTTTGAGATAACGGAATAATTTTATCGAGATCTCGATAAAACAAAAGATCTTGTTTTCTCGAAATTATGAAATAATTGTATCTAACGTTTAATGTTTAGCTTATTGAAGCCACGTCCTGTGTGAAATGTATGGAAGCCAAGCGAGGACATGCAATATCGTTATTCTTTTAAATTGTCTCCTTGCGATAACATACTAATTTTATCGAGATCTCAATAAAACAAAAGACCTTGTTTTCTCGAAAATTATGAAATAATTGTATCTAACGTTTAATGTTTAACTTATTGAAACCGCGTCCTGTTCGAAATCTACGGAAGCCGAAAGAGGACGTGCAATATCGTTATTCTTTTAAATTGTCTCCTCGAGATAACTGACTCATTTTATCGAGATCTCGAGAAAACGAACTTTGTTTTCTTGAGATAACAGAATAATTTTATCGAGATCTCGATAAAACAAAAGATCTTGTATTCTTGAAATTATGAAATAATTGTATCTAACGTTTAATGTTTAGCTTATTGAAACCACGTCCTGTGTGAAATGTATGGAAGCCAAGAGAGGACATGCAATATCGTTATTCTTTTAAATTGTCTCCTTGAGATAACTATTAATTTTATCGAGATCTCACGAAAACAATATTTGTTTTCTCAAGATACCTGAATACTTTTATCGAGATCTCGATAAAACAAAAGATCTTGCTTTCTCGAAATTATGAAATAATTGTATCTAACGTTTAATGTTTAACTTATTGAAGCCACATCCTGTTTGAAATGTACGGAAGCCAAGATAGGACGTGCAATATCATTATTTTTTTAAATTGTCTCCTCGAGATAATGGACTAATTTTATCGAGATCTCGAGAAAACGAACTTTGTTTTCTTGAGATAACGGAATAATTTTATCGAGATCTTGATAAAACAAAAGATCTTGTATTCTCGAAATTATGAAATAATTGTATCTAATGTTTAATGTTTAGCTTATTGAAACCACGCCCTGTTTGAAATCTACAGAATCCGAGAGAGGACGTGCAATATCGTTATTCTTTTAAATTGTCTCCTCACGATAACATACTAATTTTATTGAGATCTCGATAAAACAAAAGACCTTGTTTTCTTGAAATCATGAAATAATTGTATCTAACATTTAATGTTTAGGTTATTGAAACCATGTCCTGTTTGAAATCTACGGAAGCCGAGAGAGGACGTGCAATATCATTATTCTTTTAAATTGTCTCCTCGCGATAACATACTAATTTTATCGAGATCTCGATAAAACAAAAGACCTTGTTTTCTTGAAATTATGAAATAATTGTATCTAACGTTTAATATTTAGCTTACTGAAACCATGTCCTGTTTGAAATCTACAGAAGCCGAGAGAGGACGTGCAATATCGTTATTCTTTTAAATTGTCTTCTCGAGATAACTGACTCATTTTATCGAGATCTCGAGAAAATGAACTTTGTTTTCTTGAGATAACAGAATCATTTTATCGAGATCTCGAGAAAACTAACTTTGTTTCCTTGAGATAACCGAATAATTTTATCGAGATATCGTTATTCTTTTAAATTGTCTTTTAAATTGTCTCCTTGCGATAACATACTAATTTTATCGAGATCTCGATAAAACAAAAGACCTTATTTTCTCGAAATTATGAAATAATTGTATCTAACGTTTAATGTCTAGCTTATTGAAGCCACGTCCTGTTTGAAATGGCAGAAGAGCAGAACTGTGTTGATCAGCGCGTCACATTTTTGTTCAATCAAGGACTGACGCAGACTGAAATATGTTTATACCTTAGTTTAGAAAATAATAATGTTAGTGTCCGTCATTTAAGAAAACAGTTAGCAAGGCTTCGGCTGTATAAGCGTCGCAATCTAAGCGAGCCTGATGCCAGGAGCAAAGGTTAAGTTTTGTTTTCTCGAGATCGCAATAAAATTATTCTTTTATCTCGAGTTTGTTTTCTTGAGATCTCAATAAAATTAGTATGTTATCTCGAGGAGACAAGTTAAAAAAATAACGATATTGCACGTCCTCTCTCGGCTTCCATACACGACATTGAATTGCAGAGAATTGAAATTGGCCTTTTTAACACTGATCAGCAGAAAAAGACTCTTTAATGTCTCAGCAAAGTGATTCAAACAAATTAAACATATAAAACACAACTGATCACGTAAACTGTGTAAAATGATTTAGCCAACACAGGAAAGAGATTTGGGGGCAGCCATCCCGTACATTTGAAATTGGCTGCCAAATAGTTGCAAAAAGGTGGTTCAAATTGATAGAGCTCAGTCCATAACAAAAGAACAATCAACATGTGGAAACATGGTGCTTATAAATATGGTAGACAGGAAATGATGTCATCAGGCAGGAACCGGAAGTGATGTCCTTGGGCCCAGAGCCAGAAGTGACGTGACCAGAAACCAGAAGTGACATCCTCTGTGCCTGGGACCGGAAGTGACGTCCTCGGGGCCTAGGCCGGAAGTGACGTGGCCTGAACCGGAAGTGACATGGCTGGAACCTGAAGTGACATCCTTGGAGCCAGGAACCGGAAGTGACGTCATCGGACCCAAGCGGAATTTCCCATGATTGGTCTGCTAATGGAAAAGAACAAGGATTAGTGTACTCTAACATCCCCTGGTTTAGCGAGCAATTACTATCTTTTGAGCCTTTTAGCTGTCTCCCATGTACAGTTGAGACAACTGATAATAAAGAAAGACGCAAAATAATTGATCACATACATTTTCACCCCTTGGATGTTTTCACATTTGATTGTCATATAACATTGACTCACGATGTCTTTTGCTGCTAAGATGGCTGCCAAGGCTTGTGTGTTCATTTCAGGTCAATGTCAGCTGCTGTGAGTATTTAAGATGGCCCAGTCAAGAGCGCTGATTTCTGTTTTGATAACCTGGAATGAAGCGGGTGCTCAGAGGACATCATGGCTGGCAGCCATACCACATGCACTTCAGAAAAGGTCATTCACTTGAAGGTAAGCATGGTCGGGCCCGGTCAATTCTGGGATGGGAGACCATTCTGGATAAAGTTTGGGTTGCTGCTGGCAGAGGTGTTGACGCTTACCCTGTGGACTGAATGTGGATCCCAATGCCCCAGTGCAAGTGACGGGGACACTGAGTTGTACAAATGAAGTCATCCTTCGGATGAGATGAGATCCTGACTCTCTTCGGTCAAAAAAAAAATAGGGAGTACCCCGAAGTCCAGGAAAAATAATGCCCACTACGGCCTAGTCATTCTGGCCCTCAAATCATTTGGCTAAATATCTCTCACCCCTTTGCCACCTAACAGCTCATATGTGGTGCAATTACTGGCACAAAATGGCTGCCGTGGCATCATCCAAATGGATGCTGCACATTGGCGGTGGTTGAAGTGGCTCCCCACTGTCTATGTAAAGATCTATATCAATGTAATTAATGATTTAATTAACTTGTGGTCTGCCTCCTTAAATGTGCTTCCAATCTATGTGCTTTGTGGGTGGAGCCCCCTCCCCAAGAGGCGGATCCACTCTGACATCACAGATGTTGGGACCTCCCCCCAGCTATATATTCTGTCTGGGAAGAGGCCTTCACAGCTTGACATAGAAGTTACCCAGGAGTGTCGTACAGTAAGTATTGCTTTTTATTTGCTAGTGATGAGCAAAACTTTCTAAATTTGTTTTCCTTCAATTTCGGCAAAAATAGTTGACTACATGACTGCAGTGCCTGTAAAAAGTATTCACACCCACTGAAGTTTTACTTTGATATTAAAAAAGTCTTTTTCCATTAATCACTGTCAAAAAAAAAGCTACATTCACAGTAGTCAACCGCTGGCCTCGACGACACTTTAGCCTGGACATCGGGATACTCACTGCTCTTTAGGAAGGAGGCTCAGGGATCTTTTATGGCCACAGAGATTCAGAACCTCAATTTAACTTCACATCTGAAAGATGGCATCAATTTTACAGCACAGTGTCCTCGTCACTGCAGTTGGGGCATTGGGATCCACATTCAGACCACAGGGTAAGCGTCCCCTGCTGGCTTCACCAACACCTTCTTCAAGCAGCAACCCCAGCTTTATGCAAGATGGTCTCCCCATCCAATGTCACAAACTGGGTGTTCTAAAAACATTTTCACAATTGCTCACTGGTGGGATGGACATCATCAAGACCCCGACTAGACACCAAGATGGCCTTGGAAAAGCTTTATAGAATAAAAGATTTATTTTGACAAAAGGCTCTGCAATAGATGAAGTTCTGGAGAGATGCAATGGCAATGCAATCACGGCATACAAAGTTTCTAACCAGAAGGCGTAATCAAAAAACAGAACACAGGTTTGAAAATCCATAAACACAGCCCCAAATACAGAGAAACAGAGCACGGGTTCAAAAAAATCCAAAAGCACCAGCTTATGGCACAGGAAACACAAGAAACTCTGCACTCCCGAGTGCAGACACAATGAACCACAAGGGACTATGGAAGGCCCTTCCATAAATAGAGTGGAGGGCCGTTCCTGGCTGTGATTGGCAGATGGCTCCACCTCTTGGGGAACCACACACTAAACACATGAGACATAACCTAGGCCAGGGGTGGGCAAAGTCATTCCTGGAGGGCCACAGTGGCCGTGGGTTTTTGTTCCTACCCAGTTGCTTAATTAGAAAACAATCCTTGCCAATAATTACATTTCATGGCTTGTTAGTGCTTTAACTCTGCATAAGTCAAGTCATTCTCATATCCTAGATCCTAGGATATCATCCAAATACTTTGAAGTGTAAAACGGAAGGATAATTCTCAATCCTTCACTTTTTTCTCTTCTCTTTCCTTCCAAGTATTTAATTAAACCAAATAGTGCATGATAAATACACACAGGTGTAAAGGGTAACAAGCAAAATGAATAACTGCTGGTTTCTTTTGTCATTATTGCTAATAAGGAGCCATTAAAAACTGAGAATGCAGCTGTTTAAGACTTAAATAAGCAATAAGGGTTCAAAATCTTAATGAGGGAGATAACTAAAATGAAGCAGAAGATGTTTCTAGAGCAGGGGTCCTCAATCACAGTCCTGGAGGGCTGCAGGTTTTTGTTCTAACCCGGTTGCTTAATTAGAAAGCAATTCTTGCCAATAATTTAATTTCATGGCTTGTTAGTGCTTTAACTCTGCTATGTCAGGTCCTTCTGATATCCGAGATTTTCTTCCCCTTTCTAAGGATATCATCCAAATGATTTGAAGTCTAAAATGGAGGAGTAATTCTCAGTCCTTCACTTTTTTTCTCTTCACTGTCCTTTAAAGTATTTAATTAAACCCAATAGTGCCTGATAAATACACACAGAGGTGTAAATGGTAACAAGCTAAATGGAGAAATGCTGGTCTCTTTTGTCATTTGCATGTTATTGCTAATTAGGAGCCATTAAAAGCCAAGAATACAGCTGTTTAAGACAAAAATAAGTGAAAAGGGTTCCAAATCTTAATGAGCGAGACCACTAAAGTGAAGCAGAAGTGTCACTTGAGCAATAAGGGCTTCTTATTAAGTAATTGGGTTGGAGCAAAAACCTGCAGCCACTGCGGCCCTCCAGGAATGACTTTGCCCACCCCTGACCTAGGCCATTCTCCTTTACAAATAAACACAAAGAAAAATGTGCAAAAATAAATAAAAGTTAATACAAATAAATGGCACAAAAATTAAACAATACAAACAAGAAACACAACCGTGAACCCCAGCTAGAGGACATGTAGATTGGGTTACGTGGCCATATGTGTGAGAGGTACACAGGGTCGCAGAGCCATTCCAAGCATCACCGGGCACAAGGCAGGAAACAGCCCAGGATGGGGAGCCACCCCATTGCAAGGCCCACTGACCAACATAGCAGCACTCACGCTCTCACACATATAGCCACGTAACCCAACCTACATGTCCCTGGGATGTGGCAGTAAAACCCATGAAGAAGACACAGGGAGACATGGGTAGAACGTACAAATTTTCCACACATATCTCCAGACAGAATTCCATCTCAGGATAATGGATCTGTAAGTCAAAAGCGTTAACCATTTTGCAAAGGTGTTTTCACCATTTAAAAAAGATCTTGAAATATCATCGAAAACCTATGCAGATTAAAACTGCAATTGTCCATTACAATGGGGCAGACCATGGAACATCTGTTACATAGCTGTAGTTACATGCCCTGATGTTTTTATTACATTTTGAAAGTACAGATACAATGTAACAGTTGTGACGGGCGGCCGGGACGCCCCTTCAACACTGGATCCAGGGAGGATCATCCATGGGATGCACTCTACGTTCCCCAGGAACGTGTGGTGGCAGCCCTCCTGGGTTACATCGGGGCCACAGGTGTGGGACTTCAGGACTCAGACCTGCTGGGCTCCGTGGCCACCACCCGGAGGAGCTGCACGGCTTAACGAGCCTCCGTGGGCTGGAAGGCAGCCACACCCGGAAGTGCAGCCTCATTAGGCCAATTACCACCTGGAGCACTTCCGGGACGGCTACAAAAAAAGCCTGCGGCCACTACTCAAGGCGCCAGAGTCGGGAGGAAGAGGATGAGGTTGCCAGGGAGGAGTGGTGGCTTGAGAAGAGAGTGCTTTTGTGTGTTTGGTGCTTATCTTTAAGTGCTTGTGGAACTGTGTATTGCCTGTGGGGTTCACGGGGAAGATGTGCCTCACAGGTGAAGAAAATAAAAGTCTTGTGCCATTTAACACGTGCCTCTGGAGTGAGTCTGTGCTGGGTCGGGCACACTGTGTAAGTACAGTAATCCCTCCTCCATCGCGGGGGTTGCGTTCCAGAGCCACCCGCGAAATAAGAAAATCCACCCAGTAGAAACCATATGTTTATATGGTTATTTCTATATATTTTAAGTCCTTATAAACTCTCCCACATGGTTTATAAATATTCCCCGTACAGTTATACAGCATAAACCCTTTATATTCTCTTAGTTATTAGATAAGATTCGTTGAAATTATGTATGTAAACACAGTTTATATATTACTCACAAACATATGTATCGTATATCATTCCTTCAACATGTCCAACAATTTTACCTTTTCAGCAATTGTTAGCATCTTCCATTGGCGCTTCAGCACGGCCCCAGAAACAGTAGCAGGAGAAGATCGCTTTGTAGACATTACGAAGAGCTTGACTACAGTACGCACAAAGAAAAACGTTTATGCTGAATGAGTGAGATGAGATGAGATGCCGGCTTTAAGCGAAATCGAATTCTGCGCTCCCTGTCGCTGAGCCAGTCAGCACCCAGGAGCTTAACCGCGTGCTCTGATTGGGTAGCTTTCTCAGCCATCTGCCAATAGCGTCCCTTGTTTGAATTCAAATGCGTCCCTTGTTTGAATTCAAATCGGCAAATCAACTGAGGAAGCACACGTACTGTAGACCGCAGACATCCGCGAAGCAGTTAAAAAATTCCGCGATATATATTCACATATGCTTACATTTAAAATCCGCGATGGAGTGAAGCCGCGAAAGACGAAGCGCGATATAGCGAGGGATCACTGTACATCTTTTTTTTTGGATCAGTGATAAATTGTTACATTGTAATTATATAAACTGTGCAGGGCCATTTTTAGCAGTTTGGGGGCCCTACACGGTTCAGAAATATGCAGGCCCCGGATGGTGGGGGGGGGGGGAATCGGGGGTCCGGAGGGGGTGGAGCCCCCCGTAGCTGAGGAAGGTGTTCTAATAAAACGTCCAGAAAAGGCCTTAGATGACCAGTAGGCCTACATGTATGTTTGTGTGTATGCAGAGTGTCAAAATATTGATTTTGTTCTGGATCTGGTAAAGGCCGGTAATATAGGGATATTTCAAGATTTTATGGGGATCTCTCTGAATGAATCTGAAATGAATCTCTAAAATTAACGTTCGCTATAGTGCATTTGGCAAAGTTACGACGGCGTGACAATATTTTTAGGGATTTAGGTGAAGATTGCTATTTGGATAATAAATTACCATTGTTAATAAGTCTAAGAGATGCACTGAACTGAATTTCCTGGGACTGGCACAGATGGCTGCAGTACCAGGGGCATGACAGGGGCCCCAGGCCCACAGCCCGACAAAAAAAAAAAAAAAAAATTGTAAGTCGGGGGCCAGGCCTTCGCATATGCCTAAGAACGTCCCTGAACTGTGGAATAACAATGACAACTGAGTAATTAACTATAGCGTTACTTTGTATTACACAGTAAGTACGGAGTAATAACTCGTAGTTACACTGTACTTATACAGGTAATTACATTGTAGTTACAGTGTAATTATGGACACTTAATGTAAAGTGTTACCGGAAATTCGCTTTGATATACGAGTGCTTTGGATTATAAGCACGTTTCCGGAATGAATTATGCTTGCAAACCGAGGCACCACACGCATACCAGGAGATGGTGGGAGCGGAGGATGCCATCATCTACATGCTACAGCGATCCCTCTCCCACTTGGACAGAGGCAGTGGTGCAGTAATAATTATGTTTCTGGACTTCTCTAGTGCCTTCAACACCATCAAACCTCTGCTCCTTAGGGACAAGCCGACAGAGATGGGAGTAGACTCATACCTGGTGGCATGGATCGTGGACTATCTTACAGACAGACCTCAGTATGTGCGTCTCGGGAACTGCAGGTCTGACATTGTGGTCAGCAACATAGGAGAGCCGCAGGAGACTGTACTTTCTCTGGTCCTGTTCAGCCTATATACATCAGACTTCCAATACAACTCGGAGTCCTGCCACGTGCAAAAGTTCACTGACGACACTGCTATCGTGGGCTGCATCAGGAGTGGGCAGGAGGAGGAGTATAGGAACCTAATCACGGACTTTGTTAAATGGTGCGACTCAAACCACCTACACCTGAACACCAGCAAAACCAAAGAGCTGGTGGTGGATTTTAGGAGGCCCAGGCCCCTCATGGACCCCGTGATCATCAGAGGTGACTGTGTGCAGATGATGCAGACCTATAAATACCTGGGAGTGCAGCTGGATGATAAACTGGACTGGACTGTCAATACTGATGCTCTGTGCAAGAGAGGACAGAGCCGACTATACTTCCTTAGAAGGCTGGCGTCCTTCAACATCTGCAATAAGATGCTGCAGATGTTCTATCAGACAGTTGTGGCGAGCGCCCTCTTCTACACGGTGGTGTGCTGGGGAGGCAGCACAAAGAAGGAGGACACCTCACGCCTGGACAAACTGGTGAGGAAGGCAGGCTCTATTGTAGGCACGGAGCTGGACAGTTTGACATCCGTGGCAGAGCGACGGGCGCTGAGCAGACTCCTGTCAATCATGGAGAATCCACTGCATCCACTGAACAGGATCATCTCCAGACAGAGGAGCAGCTTCAGTGACAGACTGCTGTCACCGTCCTGCTCCACTGACAGACTGAGGAGATCGCTCCTCCCCCACACTATGCGACTCTTCAATTCCACCCTGGGGGGTAAACGTTAACATTATATAAAGTTATTGTCTGTCTGTAGACCTGCATTGTTATCACTCTTTTTAATTTAATATTTTCTTTATCGGTATGCTGCTGCTGGAGTATGTGAATTTCCCCTTGGGATTAATAAAGTATCTATCTATCTATCTATCTATCTATCTATCTATCTATCTATCTATCTATCTATCTATCTATCTATCTATCTATCTATCTATCTATCTATCTATCTATCTATCTATCTATCTATCTATATTATACAGTATTCTGGTTCTTCTTATACCTTTTGAGATGAGCCACCACCCTTGAAATTTCTGTGCATATAACAATTGTCCTTTCTCGTTTATAGGACATCTGCTGATTTCTTAGACATCTCTTATTAATCCTTCAGGACATTTTGTATATTACATTAAATGTTCTTCTAGTACATTCTTTATTTACTTGACCCTAAACCAATTCTTATATTTCAGTGTACATTTTGTTGTTCACTTGATCTTTATCTCATTTCCGACGTTTATCAACCATTGATGCTATTTCTTAAAGATGAATGCTATGTTACCCTAAAATTATTCTTCCACAAGGGTCACACAATGTCAGGATTTGAACCCACAGCCTCAGCGTTTCAAGTCCAAACCCTTAACCACAGCACCCGACGGGCACTGAGCAGACTCCTGTCCATCATGGAGAATCCACTGCATCCACTGAACAGGATCATCTCCAGACTGAGGAGCAGCTTCAGCGACAGACTGCTGTCACCGTCCTGCTCCACTGACAGACTGAGGAGATCGTTCCTCACCCACACTATGCGACTCTTCAATTCCACTGGGGGGGGGGGGGGGGGGGGGGGGGGGGGGGGGGGTAAACGTTAACATTATACAAAGTTATTGTCTGTTTTTACCTACATTTTTATTACTCTTTAATTTAATATTGTTTTTGTATCAGTATGCTACTGCTGAAGTATGTGAATTTCACCTTGGGATTAATAATCTATCTATCTATCTATCTATCTATCTATCTATCTATCTATCTATCTATCTATCTATCTATCTATCTATCTATCTATCTATCTATCTATCTATCTATCTATCTATCTATCTATCTATTATATAGTGCCTTTCATATCTATCTATCTATCTATCTATCTATCTATCTATCTATCTATCTATCTATCTATCTATCTATCTATCTATCTATCTATCTATCTATCTATCTATCTATCTATCTACCTTCTAGTCCATGGGCAATGACCACTAGAAAAGAAGTCCATCTGTTGGAAAAGAAGTCCACAAAAGGCCTAATCGGTAACCAAAAATCCAAGTCCAAGGTACAGAGCTATAGTAGGAATCAAAATAAAATCGCAAAACCGCTGTTCAAATCAATCTCAGATAAGACAGGAATGCGCTCCGGTGCATTATGGGTAAAATTGCCAAGGTAACAACCAGACAGCTACCCCCCCCCCCAAAATGGCGGCAAAAATGGCAATAAATAATAATAAGCCTCTGATTGTATAATAAGTGGTAAACCTATAGTAAGAAATCGAAGTGAATTTCCTCTCTTTCACATTCATCACACACTATCTGTTAACACATCGACGTGGGACAATCGAGAGCGACCCATCTATCACGAGGAGAAAGGTTTGTTCCTAGGCTTTCATAAAAGCTGTGCTTCTGAAGTTTGGCTTGTGCTTGCAAAACATCTTGGCCGTGGAATGCACTACTGCGCCGCAATATATCATCAAGGAGCCTCGAGTCATTTTCAAAACGGCCGTCATGTGATACCAGATGTGTTTTTACATGTGCATGTGTCTAAATGGCTTCCATCTGACTGGAAGGCTCCCAGGATACTGCCAGCGAATTTGTACAAATAGAATACAATGAAGAGCGTATTTATGTTCTTTTGTTCTCATGTGCTCCATGGATTTGGATGGATGGGTCAGCATTTGCTAAGAAACAGTGGTAATTGAGGAAAAAAAAAAGACAAAAGAACATCGAAGTCAAATACTAAAGAAGTAGGAGAAGCATTCCATATCTGGAGCTTGCCCCTCTCTGTGTAATTTGGCTTAAAAGCTGTAGCCATTTTAAACCGGGAAGCACAATTCCCACAAGGCTCATCTTCTCGAAACTCCAGTTGAACAGGTCAGCCCTCCTAAGGGTCGCACGTTCTTTTTTTTACATATTTCACTCCATGATATAGTGCAGGGTTGACTAGGGGATGGAAAGAGGGGGCATAGTTAGGGGGTTAGGATAGGGGGCTTCCAGAGTGCACAGTACAGCACAACTGCAAGCAGAAGCTGCCTCTAGTAAACCATGTGGAAGGGGGGGGGGGGGTCCTGCCAAGTCTTAATGGGTGTGACCCTGAGTCAGTCAGTCAGTCAGTCAGTCAGTCAGTCAGTCAGTCATTGTCCAACACGCTATATCCTAACTACAGGGTCACGGGGGGTCTGCTGGAGCCGATCCCAGCCAGCACAGGGCGCAAGGCAGGAAACAAACCTCGGGCAGGGCGCCAACCCACCGCAGGGCACAAACACACCAAGCAGACACTTGGGACAATTAAGGACCGCCAATGCACCCAACCTGCATGTCTTTGGACTGTGGGAGGAAACCCAAGCAGACAAGGGGAGAACATGCAAACGCCACACAGTGAGGACCCGGGAAGCAAACCCCAGGTCTCTGAGACAGTGCCCTCCGTAAATAGTTTAGCATTTAAAAATCATAAAGAAAAAAATCTGAAACGGCAGCATTTGTGGAAATTGTTTCATAGCTGTACAAACATAAAAAAGTAAAAACTGTAGAAATCAAAGTCAGAAGTTTGCCAGTTTAATAAAACTCACTGTGTGAGCCTTAGCATTCACTTATAGAGAATATAAAAAAGTCTACACCCCCCTGCTCACCGATAATAAAAAATGAAACCAAGAGACATCCTGTCAGAACATATTCTACCTTAATTTCAAAATTGCAATCTATATAAAGAAGGGGAAAACAAATCGGAAATTTTTTAGTTAAAAAAGGAACAAAAACAAATCATAGACAAATGTGGTTGCGTTAGTGTGCACTCACTACCGCACTCTGTCTTTTTGGGTCAGAGTCTATCAGTCTGGATTTAGGAGTCGTAGTGGACTATCAACTTCCTGACAGTGTTCAGAAGACATGAAGAAGGCTAACAGAATGTCAGTTTATATAGCGTCTTGACGTGTGGAGTTCAAGTCCAAGGAGGTTCTGCTCAGGCTTTATAACACACTGGTGAGGCCTCATCTGGAGTACTGGGTGCAGTTTTGGTCTCCAGGCTACATGAAGGACATAACAGCAGTAGAAAAAGTCCAGAAAAGAGCAACTAGGCTGATTCCAGGACTACAGGAGATGATTTAGGAGTCATAGTGGACTCGACACTATCAACTGCCAGACAGTGTTCAGAAGCCATTAAGAAGGTTAACAGAATGTCAGGTTGTATAGCGCCTTGACGTGTGTGGAGTACAAGTCCAAGAGGTTCCGCTGAAACTTTATAACACACTGGTGAGGCCTCATCTGGAGTACAGTGTGTAGTTTTGGTCTCCAGGTTACAAAAAAGACATAACAGCACTAGAGAAAGTCTGGGGAAGAGCAACCAGGCTGATTCAGGGCTACAGGGGATGAGTTATGAGGAAAGATTAAAGGATTTAGGAGTCATAGTGGACTTGACACTGTCGACTGTCAGTGTTCAGACGCCATGAAGAAGTCTAACAGAATGTCAGGTTATATAGCGTCTTGATGTGTGGAGTACAAGTCACAGGAGGTTATTCTGAAGCTTTATAACACACTGGTGAGGCCTCATCTGGAGTACTGGGTGCAGTTTTGGTCTCCAGGCTACTTAAAGGACATGGCAGCGCTAGAAGAAGTCCAGAGAAGAGCAACTAGGCTGATTCAGTACTACAGGGGATGAGTTAGGAGGAAAGAATAAAAGACTTAGGGGTCGTAGTGGACTTGACAGGCGGTGTGCAGAAGCCTTTAAGAAGGCTAACAGAATGTCAGGTTATATAGCGCCCTGATGTGTGGAGTACAAGTCCAAGGAGGTCCTGCTCAAGCTTTATAACACATCTCATCTGGAGTACTGGGTGCAGTTTTGGTCTCCAAAAGGAGTCCAGAGAAGAGAGACAAGGCTGATTCCAGGGCTACAGGGGATGAGTTATGAGGAAAGATTAAAAAATTTAGGAGTCGTAGTGGACTCATCACTATCAACTGACAGAGTATGTGCAGAAGCCATGAAGAAAACTACCAGAATGTCAGGTTATATAGCATCATGGTGTGTGGAGTACAAGTCACAGGAGGTTCAGCTCAAGCTTTATAACACACACTAGTGACAGGGCCGTTCTTAGGCATAGGCAAAGTAGGCGACTGCCTAGGGCCCCCACTGCCCAGCCTTTTTTTAGACGCAACCAACTTACAGGTCCATATTTCAGAAGTACAAATTTTCAGTGGGAGAATTATCAGTATGGTTACATGTGAGCAGAGAGGAAACAGTGATGACAGGCAGCATCGATGGTGATGTTGGGTCCTGGGGTAGTGGGATGCTCCTCACCTGCCAGGGCGTCTGCACATCAGATCGATTATAATGGCTTAGCATTAATATCAGTTGAGCACGAAGTCATCGACTCCCTCAATTATTCACACTTACTGTAATGTAACTTATTATTTATTATTAATCAAAGACTTTGCAAAAATGAAAGTACGCGAGATATTTTTACATTAAAGGTTTGATTTACATGCTACGTTAGCTTTAGTCAGAAGGTTCCTTTGACATGTTCCTCTCAAATCTGGTATAAATAATATAAGTATAATCATAAAATGATAAGTTTTACCTCACTAATTGTTACACATTTATATGGATAAAATAATTATTATGCACTCATACTGTATGGATAAAATGGGCGGCACGGTGGCGCAGTGGTAGTGCTGCTGCCTCGCAGTTAGGAGATCTAGGTTCGCTTCCCGGGTCCTCCCTGCATGGAGTTTGCATGTTCTCCCCGTGTCTGCACGGGTTTCCTCCCACAGTCCAAAGACATGCAGGTTAGGTGGATTGGCGATTCTAAATTGCCCCTGTGTGTGTCCTGCGGTGGGTTGGCACCCTACCCGGGATTGGTTCCAGCAGACCCCCGTGACCCTGTGTTCGGATTCAGCGGGTTGGAAAATGGATGGATGGATAAAATAATTATCATACATTCATACGGATAGAAACAGCAAGGCCCCAAAAGAAATCTTTGCCTAGGGCCCCCAAAAACCTAAGAACGGCCCTGCTAGTGAGGCCTCATCTGGAGTGCTGGGTGCAGTTTGGTCTCCAAAAGGACATAACAACACAGGAAAAGGTCCAGAGAAGAGCAACTAGGCTGACTCCAGGGCTACAGGGGATGAGTTAGGAGGAAAAATAAAAAGAGCTGAGCCTTTACAGTTTAAGAAAATGAAGATTAAGAGGAGACCTGAGTGAAGTGTTTAACATCATGAAGGGAATGAGTGCAGTGGATCGAGACGGTGACTTTAAATTGAGTCCATCAAGAACACAGTTGGAAACTTGTGAAGGTTAATTTCACACAAACATTTCTTTACACAGAGAACTACAGACACTTGGAATAAGTGACCAAGTAGTGTGGTAGACAGAAGGACTTTAGGGGCTTTCAAAACTGGACTTGATGTTATCATAGAGGAGTTAAGTGGATCGGACTGGTGGGCTTTGTTGGGCTGAATGGCCTGTTCTCATCAGGATTGTTTTAATGTTCTAACATCTGGACTTTTTTGCCCACTCCTCCAGATCTGTGAAATGACGAGGCCGTCTTGTGTGCACAGCTCTCTTCAGGTCACCCAACAGGTCTAGGTGGGCTCTGGCCGGGCCATTCCTGAACATCAATCCTCCTTTGATGAAGCCATTGCTTTGTTGACGTTGATGTATGCTTTTGCTCGTTGTCATGCTGAAATGTGACGTTCCTCTTCATCTTCAGCTTCCTAACAGATGGATACTTGGAGCTCTTCATGATTCCATCCCACCTTGACTAAAGCCCCAGTACCAGCTGACGACAACCCGTCTCAGAGTGTGATGCTGCCTCCATCGTGCTTCACTGTGGGTCTCACGGTGATCTTCAGATGATGTGCTGTGTAATTTTGGCACCAAACAAACCTTTTGGAATGATGGCCAAAATAATTCCACCTTGGTCTCATCAGACCATAATAATTTTTTTCAACAAGGCTTTGGGGACTTTTTGCAAAGTTTAAGTGGGCTTGGATGTTTTTCTTTGCAAGAAAAGGCTTTGTCTTGCTACCCGACCACACAACCCAGATATCTGAAGAATACAACTGACGTTTGTCACACATAGGGAACAACCAGGACTTCCCAGGGAACCCTGCAGCTCCTTTAATTTTGCTGTGGGCCTCGTGGTGGTCTTCTTGGCCAGTTTTCTACTCGTCTTCTCATCATTCTTGGAGGGATGTCCTGATCTTGGTAGAGACACTGTGGAGCCATACTTTCTCCGCTTGTCTTCTCTGTGCTCCATGGGGTGTTTAATGCTTTGGATACTTTCTTGTACCCCTGTTCAGACTCATTCCTTTCAATGATGACACCCTGTCCAAGTTTTAAACATGGCTTTTGGAAAGAATATCAGAAAAATCTTACAGGAAGAGGCAAACAGCCAATCACATGTCAGGTGTGTACGGACGACTATTTGAGATGAGACTTATTGTGATTGGTGGATTCTACCGGATTATTTAAGGGGGTCTGCACACTAATGACACCCGCTTTTTACAGCTCTTTTTACCCTTTTTTAACTAAACGGTTTCTGATTTGTTTTCACCTTCTTGGTATAACTTGGATGGCACGGTGGCACAGTGGGTAGCGCTGCTGCCTCGCAGTAAGGAGACCCGGGTTCGCTTCCTAGGTCCTCCCTGCATGGAGTTTGTATGTTCTCCCCGGTCCAAAGATATGCAGGTTAGGTGCATTGGCAATTCTAAATTGTGCTGTGTGTGTGTGTGCCCTGTGGTGGGCTGCTGCCCTGCCCTGGGTTTGTTTCCTGCCTTGCGCCCTGTGTTGGCTGCGATTGGCTCCAGCCGACCCCCGTGACCCTATAGCTAGGATATAGTGGGTTGGATAATGGATGGTATAACTTGCAATAAACGTAGAATAAAGTCTGACAGGATTTCTCTTGGTTTCATTCAAAAGCCATTTTGGCTTTTCATATCCAATGTATATGTGCCCTCCATGACGTGTGGGACAAAGACACCTTGTTCTTTTATTCCCCACCTCTGTTTCACAGTTTAAAATTACAATTCAAATAATTCAGACATCGTGATTTAAGTGCACAGTACGGATGTTCATTTAAGGGAGAGAGCTGCGCTGATGTCGTCGGCCTCGTTCGTGTCACTACTGCTGGCAGATGTTCTTGTGCCTGCACAAGAACCGCCTGAATCCTGAACCTCGACCCATTTGATTGGTAAATAAGCCAGTGTAATGATTCTCGTTCATCTGATTTTCAGAGAACACATTACAAGTTAGTGACAAGCGTTTTGATTTACTTTATATATATATATTACACTAGGGGGCTCTATCCCCTGCTTGCTTTGCTTGCCAACCCCCCTGGCCTGCGCTACATGCCAGCCACTTCTCGTCTCTGCCGCTCGCGTATGTGGATTTCACTTTCACCAAACAACAAATCTTTATTTCTCATGGATACGCCTCTTCACTGGGAAGAAACACTACTTTTCCCTGATGGCAACAAGAATTAGATGATCTACAAGTCTCTGACTTAAAGTTTAAATCCAAACAATGTCTACATACTTCTGTCATATCACCTATGTCCATAACACCTATGTTATTTCACCAAGTAATATTTTCCGTTTGTTTGCGCTAATGCGATCTTTACTATCATTTTTTTGAGACTTTCGAATTTTCGTACTTCCATTATCTCTAACCCGCTCTCCATGTGTATCGCACCAACGTTTTTGAATTCTTTACGATGTTCTACTTTGTCATGTACTCTTTGTCTTTTATTTCTGGCCCCGGGCGTGCTTAAATCTCTTGGCACAAAGTCTCATCTCCCGGGACATGAAATTATCTCTCTGAAACTTGCTGAAGAGGAGTGGAGGAGAAAAGAGAGAAAGACAGAAAGAGAAGGAAAAGAGGAATATTATGCTTGTGCATTGAGACTGTGTTGTGGGCTCATGGGAACGGGGAAGACGTTCTTCATGAGTGAAGATAAATAGATAGATGTGAAAGGCACTATATGATAGATAGATAAATAATGAAAGGCACTATATGATAGATAAATAATGAAAGGTGCTATATGATAGATAGATAGATAGATAGATAGATAGATAGATAGATAGATAGATAGATAGATAGATAGATAGATAGATAGATAGATAATGAAAAGTGCTATATGATAAATAGATAGATAGATAGATAGATAGATAGATAGATAGATAGATAGATAGATAGATAGATAGATAGATAGATAGATAGATAGACAATGAAAGGTGCTATATGATAGATAGATAGATAGATAGATAGATAGATAGATAGATAGATAGATAGATAGATAGATAGATGTGAAAGGCACTAAATGATAGATAGGTAAATAATTAAAGGTGCTATATGATAGATAGATAGATAGATAGATAGATAGATAGATAGATAGATAGATAGATAGATAGATAGATAGATAGATAGATAGATAATGAAAGGTGCTATATGATAGTGTAGCAGATATGCCCTTGATCCACCTCTCGGACCCTCAGGTACCACTCTAAACACGATGTAATAGCAGAAGACTTCTTTATTTTGCTCTTGTACAGTGCACAAAGCACCCTCCACTCCACACTATTCATACAATTAACAATAAACTACTCAATAATACTCTCTCCTCCTCGCCCAGACACTTGCCACCCTACCTCCCAGCTCAGCTCAGTGTCTGGGCTTTCCCACAATCCTTTTATACACCCTGACCCGGAGGTGTTCCTGTCCAACAGTCCATAGTTCCTTATTCCTTCCGGGTCAGGGTAAACAGTCCTTTCTTCAACCCGGGAGCACGTCATTTCTTCCTGTCACGTGACCGTGACGTACTCCCGGGTTATAGGGCACATAAGAGCCCACGAGCCCACAACGCCTGGTGGCCCCCAAGGTATCCAGCAGGGCTGCGTATAAAAACTACATAGTCCATGAGGCCCTGCTGGAACTCGGGGCACGTCCACGCTGTCCGGAGAGCTCCTCCTGGCGGCCTGTGGGTGAGGGCCAGAGTTAGAAGCCGGCAATCCACCACAATAGATAGATAGATAGATAGATAGATAGATAGATAGATAGATAGATAGATAGATAGATAGATAGATAGATAGATAGATAGATAGATAGATGTGAAAGGCACTATATGATAGATAGATAGATAGATAGATAGATAGATAGATAGATAGATAGATAGATAGATAGATAGATAGATAGATAGATGTGAAAAGCACTATATGATAGATAGATAGATAGATAGATAAATAATGAAAGGTGCTATATGATAGATAGATAGATAGATAGATAGATAGATAGATAGATAGATAGATAGATAGATAGATAGATAGATAGATGTGAAAAGCACTATATGATAGATAGATAGATAGATAGATAGATAGATAGATAATGAAAGGTGCTATATGATAGATAGATAGACATGCACTATATAATAACATAGATAGATGTGAAAGGCACTATATAATAGATAGATAACATACACACACATACATATACTGTATACTGTATCAGTGGTTCTTAAACTTCTTTGCTTTAGAGACCCAGTTTTGCCTTTTTTGTATCTCAGTGACCCATGATTCCCACTGTTCGTCGTCCTGGGGAGTGGAAGGTAATATCCTGTTGCCCGAGGTGTCCCATTACAAAGACTTCTGCAAACCGTTTGCAACTCTCAGAACTTTTATGATTCACGACTCAGCACGAAATAAGAACAGACATCACACAACCCAGCATTGGTCGCAACCCATAGTTTAAGAAACCCTGTTGTATATTAAAAATCACGTATGAATTATTAAATATCTGTAATATGATCAGAGGATTCAGAGGGAAGGCCTTAAGAACCCCCCCCCCCCCCCCCCCCCCCCCATCTCTAAATGAATCAAACGAACCAAAATGAATCAAAAGAATCCATTCAATTAAGCGAGGCGGTCAAAAGAATCAAATGAGTAAAATGAATCGAAATGCCCATCACTAATGCCAACAAGCTGCTCGTCTAATTCAGCTTTTGCTCTCCGAGTCTTGTAAACGGCCCCTTGAACAATTCAGTTTTTGCAAAGCATTACACCGTTTAAAGTGGGAACACCTGCAAGCTTTCCTTCATGGCTTAAAATTTTGGATCCTTTCTACACAAATAGTAGCACAAATATTTGAATGTAAAAATAACACTGGAACGCATTCCAGGCAGCAGCGAACTCAGGCGAGGTCACCTCATTGCGTCGGCCACAACAAAATTGTCTGCTCTTCTCCTTTTTCCTGCCTGTGAATGCTCCCCACAGGGTCATTGCCCTCCTGATAATGAATTTTAAAAATATACTGGAGGATGATGGGTGTTTTTACGAGTTAATTATATTTCCTCCTGTTCGTCTCAACAGTGCTTTTCTTGTTCTTAATTGTAATCATAATAAAGTCAGTGTCTATTTGACCCCAGGTCATAAAAACGGAGCAGACTTGGATATCGAGCACCCCAGGAGAAATGCCATTTTGATTGAAAAACACAGAATATTGGCCTTGAGGGAACCTCTGCGGTCAGATAGTGGACATATGGTTGGTGTAAAGATTAATTATGGCTTTAAACATTTTCAGGATTTATAGCTGAATTCCTGTTGCCTGCTTGTCCGAACAGCCTGTGCGGGGTTCTTTAGCTCATGTTAATTACTAACTCTTCAGTACAGGGGGCGCCAGAAGCATCATTTGATTTAAATATGTCTTGTGTACAGTAAATAATTGCATATACTGTAATACATTCTCAACCATGCTTAATTTAATTCAGAGCCTCCTGGGAATAAAGTGGATGATGGCAGCCTCAGGCACAAAGCAGGGTGCCAGTCTATCACAGGGTGTACATCTACAATCGAACCATCCAATTCAGAATTGTCAAATAACCTAACAAACTCACCTTCAGAGATGTGTGAGGAAAATCAGAGTACCATATGTCATATATACATTAGTCATGTGTTTTTGGACAGGTACAAGGGTCAAGTGGGCAGAGCTGCTGACTCACATCCCTGGGAGACTTGGTGAGCTTTATAGGCTCTTCTTATATCCTTGTGGGTACTCAAGTTTCCCTTCCATATACCAATTAGGCTTATTGGTGTCAGTAAACAGGCCCCATATTATGGGGTGGGGGGTATTTCAGACAAAATTGAACATATAACAACACAAATCCTACTCAGTAAAAGGATAGGTGTCTATGTATGTCTGTCTGGTTGCTATGTCTCTGTCATTCCAGCAAATGGTGTATAACAAACATTTGTAGTAATAAGATGTATTGCATTTATCATTCCGACAGATGGCACATCACAAACATTTGCAGTAATGAAATGCATTGCATTTTTTATTCCAACTGATGGTGGAGCACAAACATTAACACTCCTTTTACAAATTCTATACCAATTGCCTATGGGACACAGACATACTGATTTCATTTGTCATTCCAACAGATGGTGCGTCAAAAATATTTGTGGTAATAAAATGTATTGAATTTCTCATTCTAACATTAGCACTGTTTTCATGAATTCTATAGCAAATAGCACATAGCAGATACATATGCATTATATAATAAGATATAGTGTATTTGTCATTCCAACAGATGGCATATCACAAACATTTGTAGTGATTATATGTATCATTCTAACAGTTAGCGCATCACAAACATCAGTACTGCTTTTACGAATTCCATACCAAATGGCATATAATAGAGACATATGCATTTTATTTGTCATTTCAACAGATGGCACATCACAAACATCTGTAGTAATAAAATGTATTGCATTTGTCATTCCAACAGATGGAGCATCACAGACATTTGTAGTAATAAAATGTATTACATGTATCATTCTAACAGTTGCTGCACCACAAACATCAATACTACTTTTACGAATTCCATACCAAATGGCATATAAAACAGATATGCATTTTATTTGTCATTCCAAAAGATGGCACATCACAAACATCTATAAAAATAAAATGTATTGCATTTGTCATTCCAACAGATGGCACATCACAGACATTTGTAGTAATAAAATGTACAGTATTGCATTTATCATTCCAACAGATGGCACATCACAAACATTTGTAGTGATAAAATGTATTACATGTATCATTCTAATAGTTGCCGCACCACAAACATCAATACTGCTTTTACGAATTCCATACCAAATGGCATATAAAAGAGACATATACATTTTATTTGTCATTACAACAGATGCCGCATCACAGATATTTGTAATAATAAAATGTATTGCAGTTGTCATTCCAACAGATGCCGCATCACAGACATTTGTAGTAATAAAATGTATTACATGTATTATTCAAACAGACAGTGCAGCACAAACAACATTGCTTTTTATGAATTTCATACCAAGTGGCATATAACAGACATGCGTTCAATTTGCCATTCCAAAAGATGGCACATCATAAACATTTGTGGTAATAAACTGTATTGCAGTTGTCAATCCAACAGTTGCCGCAGCACAAACATTAATACTGCTTTTAAAACTCCATAACAAATGGCATATAACAGAGCTGTGCATTTAATTTGTAATTTCAACAGATGGCACATCACAAACATCTGTAGTAATAAAATATATTGCATTTGTCATTCCAACAGATGGAGTATCGCAAACATTTGTAGTAATGCATTTATTTTTGACAAATGTTTGTGAAGCAATAAGCTAATTAAAAAGGGCAGGCTTAGTTATAGGACACACCTAGGACGCCCTGCAGGTAGTAGGGGAGCAGAGAATGAAGACAAAAACTGAGTGCTATTCTCAACAATGCTGCACATCCTCTCTCTGATACAACAATGCCGAGGACTTTCAGACAATGAATCAGCCGAAGTGTATCAAGATACAGTATGGGGGGCTCCTTTATACCAACACCAATACGCCTGTATAGTGCCTCACTGGGACTGGGACTGCAAAGTCAGAAGTTTTCTTTCTTTATAATTATTCTGGTGTGTGTTCACAGCATAGTGTGTGTGTCTCCATATATGTATTTATCTATGTGTTTATGTATTTAAAGAGCATGTGTAAAAAGCCAAATTAACCCCTGGGGACAAATAAAGTTCTATCTATATAGTCTAATAGATAGCCCGGCCACAGACAGACACGACACCAATGTCCTTGTGATCTTGTGGTTGATTGTTTCGAAGAGAAAGGAGAGATCTAGCAATATGAGGACAGACGACACGTTGGTATCTCTAGCCTGCCGTAACATAGTAATATTTGGTTCTAGCCTGCCATAATGTAATCACCTTTCCTAGCTTTCCAGTCTTTAGGAATTTTCCCAGTGTGCAGATTTTCGAAGTGCTAATGGTTGGGGTATCCGGAAAATTTTTTTTTTGCCCATTCATATCTTGTGCCAACCCAAGAGGTTGGACTTAAACCATCTCAGTGATGCCAAGGTCAGACAGGGTGGCAAGCTGGACTTGGTGATTTGTCAGCGACGAAGGCATTATGAGGACAGATGACACATTGGTAGCTCTAGCCTGCTGTAAATTTAATAATATTTGCCCTTAGCCTGCCATAGCATAATAATATTTCCCAACTTTCTGTCTTTGGGAATTTCCCAGTCTGCAGAGCTTTTCGAACGGCTAGAGACTTTTTGCCCATTTAAACCGAGCGTACGCGCTGCCACCAGGGATCATACGAGTCACATGCGTCTTTCGCAAAGCCACACACGGCGAACGAGTGGGCTGTGACTTTGAGGCTTCGTTAACTCCCTAGAATTTCTCATCCCTTTAGAACTCCACTGCATTTACTCCAAAAATTCAGGAAGAAAGGACGAAAAAACAATACAGAACGCACAATCGAGCGCTCTGCCGTACCGCCGCTTTCCTGAAGGTAAATTCCCATCTTGCTCTGTTTCGTTGCGCCCCGCGGCTTCACTGCTGCCACTGTCGAGCGGAGCTTCTTGCGCAGCCGGCCGGCCGGCCAGTGATGTAACACACGCGCCGAGCCTGTGCTCACAAGCACGGAGGAATTCACGAGTTTTGAAAGCACCGAGGGTGTGCGTGCATGCATGCATGCGTGCGCGCGGCGGAGTTTCTAGGTTTTGGAGTGAAAAGAGACGCAATCGCCGCTCTGTGCCTCGAGCCAGAGGCTCAGCTGACAGCCGGCGGCGCTGCTCTACGAGGCGAGGAGACGGGACGGCCAAAGCGAAGCTGGGAACGCGCGCGCGTGCACGCCAGCCTGCTTGAGAACCTGTTGCGCTTTGCGAACTCTGCAAGAAGAGAGAGAGAGAGGGGGACAGAAGAGAAGAACGGAGTAAGTAAGACCGAGTGCAACGATTGACTAGGGGATGGGATTGGGGACTGCTGGATACGCAAGCTGTACCCCAATCCTTTGTGACAAACGGTTTATTTGTCGAGCGAGCTGCTTCGTCTTTGTAGCCGCCGCGATCACAGCGGCTGTGCTTGTCAACCTGTCTGCAATTCAAATGTTGCGTATTGCATTGTAAGGGGAAGGTGATGGGGTAGTTGCGTCTTTAGCGACGAGAAAGTTCATTCATTGCTTGATTTGGTTTTCTGAAATTCTCAGACAAGTAACAACCCCCCCTCCCCTTTTGATGGGTCGTAACGCGAAGCACGCCATGACGTAATTGTTTCAGACACCCAGCAAACTAACGCGTCCTGCAAGAGAAGTCTGGCTGTTCGCATTGTTTTGTGGTGCAGCTGCGCGGAGTGTTTATTAGTGGAGCAAACCTGGCGGTGCCGGGCTGGTTAAAATACTCGTTGACATTTAAAGAGGGTTTACCGAAGTCCTCGGAGTTGCTTTCCCGGTGTTCCTGCTGGGATTAAGGGGCGGGTTAATCCCCGAAATCCCAAAGGAAAGAGGAAATCCCCAATGGTAAGAAACAGGGCGTTACGTTTATGCAAATATCGGAGACATTGATGTTGGCTAGTAGCCTGTATTAAAAACTCGCAATGGTGCACTTTTCAACCTTTCAGAAAAATGTATAAGTAAAGTTGATGATGTTTACGGGTTTCCTCAGAGCTCCGCTAAGTAGAGGGGCAGCCTCAGGAATTCAAAGTAATAAAAGGCGTTCGACCTGTTGCAGTCTGTGGAGTTCGCATCTTGTCACCGTGGTCTTCCTACCGTATCTCAAAAGACAGGAGGCTCAGTGAGAGAAGTGCAAAAAGAGTGAAGGTTAACACAAATTTTAACGAAAAGTGTTATTAAGGAGGACGAGCAGCAGCAGCAACATTCGTGCACCACCTTACTGCATGGGAAAGGCGCTATATAAATAAATAAATATAAATAAAATGTGTTATTATTAGTGACTTCAAAATTGACCCCCCGAATGCATTTTTGGGCCTTGCAATGGATCTGTGACACAGAAGCGGCCTTAGGGGTGTGCGGTTACGTGAAACACAGTTATCGTTATGGTGTGGACTGTATAAACTTGCGCGTGAATTTAATAAAAATAATGTTAACATACACCGGATTTTCTCAATACAGTATTCAGCTAAATGTTTGCAAGATAACACGCGGACTTTATCAAAATATAACTGGAGAACATAACTTGACAAATCCGCTCGAACGGGACACGCGGACCTTAAAAGCGGCGGCCCCACTTGCCACCCCAAACGCCGCTGTTGCTGTGACTTATATACGGGATCACGGCCACCATTTTTGGGTAAAGGAGTTCTGCTGATTCCGAAGGCTATCACAAATCATTCTTGAGGCAGATTGAAGACTTTAGTGCCAGTTTAAGTGAAAAATTGAGGAAAACGTACTAAGTAATTGCAACACAAACCCTGACTTAATCAGAAGAGAAGAAGAGGGCGGTTCTATTCAATAAGGGCGCGCACAAAAAGGCGACCTTCAAAAGGGCGACCTCAATTGGGCGCGGAGAATAAAAGCGCACATAAATAAAAGCGATCTTCAAAGGGGCGACCTCAATTGAGCGCCGAATAAAGGCGCGCGTAAATAAAGGCGCGCTTCAAAAGGACGACCTCAATTGAGCGCCGAATAAATGCGCGCGCAAATAAAGGCGCGCTTCAAAAGGATACCGAAGAGGGCTGCTAGGGTGGAGAAAAGAAGATCTGCTCACGAAGCAGCAACGACATCAGGTATCCGTCAATAAGGGCGCGCACATAAAGGCGATCTCAATTGGGCGCGGAGAATAAAACCGCACATAAATAAAAGCGACCTTCAAAAGGACGACCTCAATTGAGCGCCAAATAAATGCGCGCGCAAATAAAGGAGCGCTTCAAAAGGGTGACGTCAATTGGGCGCAGCGAATAAAGGCAAACGCAACAAAATTATTACAGAAAATTTATTAGATAAAGGCAATGATTGAACGTATAAAAAGGTGAAAGCAAGAATATTAAAACATCCAATTAATTAATGCATGGACTTCTAACGAACTACTTCTAACGAACTATTTCTAAAGCTCTCTATATTTCGTTGTTTTCAAAATTACAGAAAATTAGATTAAGGCAATGACTGAATGTATAAAAAGGTGAAAGCAAGTTACACTTGAAGCTGTAGATTATGTTCAATGCCACGTAGATATTCGAGATGCGGTCTATTAGCATAATCAAGGACAATTAATTTAATTCGCTCCGAAGGTCATCCTTTTGAAGCGCTCCTTTATTTGCGCGCGCATTTATTCGGCGCTCAATTGTGGTCGCCCTTTTGAAGATCGCTTTTATTTATGTGCGCTTTTATTCTCCGCGCCCAATTGAGGTCGCCTTTTTGTGCACGCCCTTATTGAATAGAACCACGACATCAACCTCTGAGCAAACGAATGGTAAACGTACAGAGAAAGAGGATGAAGACTAGGAATGATCAAGTCAAGTGTATTCATGCAGTGCCCTCTGTAAATGTTTGGGACAAGGACACATTTTTCCTGGATTTGCCCCTCTGCTCCATAGTTTAAAATTAAAAATCAACAACAGTTACGACAATTGAGACATCAGGACTAAAATGCACACTACAGACGTTCATTTAACGGGGTTTGCAGACATTTTTTCGACATGCAACCTTTCACGGCACCATACCGTTTGCCATAATTGGCGTCCCAGGTCTTTGCGATTCCTCAGGTGGGTTTCATTTCTTCATCAGACACCACAGTTTGCTTCTACCCTTTGGAGTCTGTAGCTGCTGTTGTTCAACATGAGGACAAGAGTTGGGCCAATGAAAGTCCTCACAGGTGGCGCAGTGGTAGTGCTGCTACTTTGCAGTAAGGAGGTTGTGGGTTCGCTTCCTGGGTCCTCCCTGTGTGGAGAGTGCTTTGAGTAGTGAGAAAGCGCTATATAAATGTAAAGAATTATTCTATAACTAGCCATGTGCGCCCAACTACGTTGCGCGTGTTAAAGTTGTCTGTGAAGGGCTCCCTGTTTAAACTCGGCTGCCAGTCGTGAACTGGGCCCTTCGTCGCACAGCATTATGATTTTTTATAAGTGAAACAAATTTACAAAAGAAAACCCTTGGACATTGATTCGATAGGAACGGCCTACTCGGAATCACTGTCCGAATAGTAATTATGTGGTGGTGTAGGAGCATTTGTGCTTCTCTCCATTCACAGTCCGTCTCGTTTTCACGACGCTGTCGTTTCCTCTCACGATCTCTTCTCAACCTTTCTCCAATCTCGAGATTGCTTTGTGGCAATCCAAAAAGTAAGGCTATATACACGGAGCAATGGTTATAAAAGGGGGACACATAGGTATCCAGGCTCTTTAAAGCATAAATAGGGATCATTTCACTGACATGTGAGCAAGCCACGGTACAACTGTGAGACGCGTAGCACTCGCCGGCTACAATGTAACAATAATAATTTCCGGAAAGTGCTGTTACGTTGTCATTCATTTTACCCACTGTCTTTCTTTCATTCATATGTTACGTAGGCACATACCTTTTATCTTCGGCAATCTCATTCTCTAACCAGCGTAACACTGTCCACCACCCCTTTCGTTATTCCGGCACATTGTTGACATCCGTGAGTAACAACAACGTACTAAACTGGAAGGTGGTCTACGCATGCGTGGAATTCGCGGACAAACAAAGATCAAGATCCAAATGAAGATTATATATAAGGGTTAGTTAATTTAAAACACAACAATTTGTTTAGTTTGAATGTCTGTGTTTTGAGGTGTGACTGGAGTACTACAGTCTTCAGTACTATAAGCCTGGAGGAGATTCTTAATGCAATGCCTATGTTTTAGCTGTCTCTCTACAGCCATCTATTGCTTCTTCTTCTAATTCATTCGTGGACAAACAAAGATCAAGATCCAAATGAAGATTATATATAGAGATTAATTATTATAATTATTAAGGAAGCCATCATGAGGCTGAAACACACGAATAAAACCATTGGACACATTAGTAACACCTGAGGACGACTTCAATCAGCACTCTGGAATATCACGAAGAAGAAAGAACACACGGGTAAGCTCAGTAATTACAAAGGGACTGGTAGGCCAAGGAAGACCTCCACTGCATATGACTGAAGAATCTTCATTGTGGTCAAGAAAAAGCCCCCAACGCCTGTCTGACAGACTAGTAACAGACTTCTGGGGGCCACTGTGGACGTGTCAGAGACGACTATCAGCAGAAATAGAGAGGACACACTGCAAGATGAGCACCACAAACACAGGACGGTCAGATTACAGTTTGTGAAAAAGGACTTCAAAGAGCCTGCAGAATTCTGGGAAAAACGTCTTGTGGACAAATGAGACAAAGATGAACCTCAACAGAGTGACAACAAGAGCAAAGTGTGGAGATGAGAAGGAACTGCCCGAGATCCAAAGCAGACCACCTCATCTGTTAAACATGGTGATGCTGGGGGGTGTTCTGGCTTGGTCATGTATGGCTGGCACAGGTCCTGGCACACTTCTCTTCACTGATGATGGAACTGCTGATGGCAGACACGCAATAAATTCTGAGGTGTGTAGAAACATCTGATCTGCTCGAGTTCCTGTAAAGACCCCCAAACTCAATGGACGGTGCCTCATCCTACCACAAGATAATGAGACAAACACACTGCTGAGGCCACACAGGAGTTTATCAAAGTGAAAAAATGGGAACTTCTTGAATGGCCAAGCCAGTCACCCGATTGAAATCCAACTGAGCAGGCCTTCCATATGCTGAAGAAGAAACTTAAAGAGGACAAGCCCACCAAAACAAGCAGGAGCTGAAGATTACAGGCTTTGGCAGAGCACCACCAGAGAAGACCCTCAGCACCTGGTGAAGTCAGTGAATCTCAGACTTCAAGTATCTATTGCATGCTGGGATATGTGACAAAGAACTAACTATGACAACGGCTTTAATAGACCTGCCATTGCTGTGTCCCAAATATTATGGTGCTCTGAAATGGGGGGCCGTGTAGAAAAAGGGTCAAGTGCAAACCCTCATAAATGAAAGTCTGCAATGTGCACTTTAATCACAATGGTTTGATTTGATATTTAAAACTGTGGCGCAGAGGGGTGAGTCAAGGAGAAACATGTCTTTGTCCCACACGTGGAGTGCAGTGTAACTGCTCTTGTGGTTTGGTGCTCAGTTGCAGCTTGGTTATGTTCTGCCAGTAATATAATCGCGCTTGTAAGTTTCCAGCTCGTGATCGTTATCTTTTTTAGACAATCGTTTCAATTTAAAGAAAACTGCAATACTTACCAGAGTTAAATATCTGACAGTGAGTACTATTTGGTACTCAAAACAGATGGTGTGTGGTAAAATTTACCCAAAGGAAGGGGCACCATGTTCACATCCTTACTGTGTGTTACAACATACTGGTGGATTGCCTCCATGCCACCATATTGTAAAATATCTTTACTGTATTGTAAACCCTTAACAAAATATCTTTAGTATTCATAAGAAATTGTACAGCCTTGCACATATGCTATGCAATAACTTTAATAAAATCAACGATGTATTAACAGTGGATTCAGAAAGTATTGAGGCCCCTTCAGTTTTTACACATTTTGCTATGTTGCGGCCATTTGCAAAAATCACTGAAAGTCATTTTTTTTCCCCAAAGTGAAAATAGGATTTCAGAAATTTGCATACATTTATTAAAAAATAAGAAAAATGAAATATCCTACTGACACAAGTATACGGACCCAGGGGTGTCGAAACTCCGGTCCTGGAAGGCCGCAGTGGCTGTGGGTTTTCATTCTAACCATCTTCTTAATTAGTGACCAATTTTGGCTGCTAATTAACTTCTTTTGCCTTAGTTTTACTTAACTTGACTCAGGCCCTTTTAGTCGTTCCTTTTTCTTTAATCAGCATCAAATAATAATGAGACAGAACACGAGCCGCCACGAGACCAGCTCACCAGTGCCCGTCACACAATATCTGTCTAATCCAGTGTTTCCCAACCTCGGTCCTGGGGGACCCCCCTCCCCTGTGGCTGCAGGTTTTTGTTCCAACCAGATTCCTAATCAGTGACAACACCTGATCACACTGATCTCATTTAATTAGCTGCTATTATTTTCCTTTAATTCTACATTCAGAAAAGCACAGCAGCATGCTTTTTACATTTATAAGTAATTTAGAAATATTTCTGCTTTTGCTATCGATTTAAATGCTTAACTCTCTTTTGTTGATTTCATTCTATTTTGCCCTTTCTCTGTGCAGTTTGCCCTTCGTTGTATCTTATTAATGACAATTAAAAATGAGCAGAGCAGACATGCTGGCAAACAACACTGACATTTGACATGGTGTAAGCTGTGTTACTAAATTTTTATTTTTCGTTAAATTTTATTTCTAAGCATGTCGTCAAATTTTAAGTTTTGTCTAAACAACAGTGTACAGATTAAGTTTGGCAATAGTACTCCCAGTACAGTGGAACCTCGGTTCACGACCGTAATTCGTTCCAAAACTTTGGTCGCAACTCGATTTGGTCGTGACCCGAAATAATTTTCCCCCATAGAATTGTATGTAAATACAATTAATCTGTTCCGGACCATACAAGCTGTATGTAAATATATTTTTAAAAGATTTTTAAGCACAAAAATAGATAATTATACCATAGAATGCAAAGTGTAATAGTAAACTAAATGTAAAAACATTGAATACCACTGAGCAAACCTTGAACAGAGAAAACTAACATTGCAGGAGTTCATGCTACAGCCTTATGAACCGCTCGCTGTAAACACTGTTTTTTAATGAGTTTTAAACACAGGGAAAAAAATGAACATTTGAAAAATCCATAATTTATACATAAACAACCAAGAAAACTAACCTTGCATGAGTCGAATTCTGGCATGAAGGAAGTAAGCAGGAAGCTGGGTGGAGAGGAGATTACAGTTCTGAGGTAAAGTCCCTCTGCGCGATGCACGTCTGACCGAGAACAATGTACTGTACAGGGAGAGACTGAACACGTGCGGAAATCATCGGCACGTATGAACCGGAAAGGAAATGAAATAGAGCACAAAGAGTTCACAGCGAACCCACAGGGAGAGACTGAACACGTGCGGAAATCACCGGCGCGTATGAACTGGAAGGGAAACTGGCTTGTTCGTCACCCGAGTGTGTGGTCGTGAACAGATGCAAAAGTTTGGCAAACTTTTTGGTCGTAACCCGATTTGTAAGTGTTCAGAGACGTTCGTGACCCGAGGTTCCGCTGTACCTGCCTCTGAAAAACTGCGTGATACTCCCACCGCCACACTTTATCACTAGAATGATTAAGACCTCCACACATGATGCTAATATTGGTTTTTTTTCAAACCAGAGAATTGTGTTTCTCATTTTCTGAGAGTCCTTAGCTTCCATGTGTCTGTAACTAAAGAGGAGATCCTGTCTGGCCACTCTGTCAGGGAAGTTGTGGCAGTGATGGTTGTCCTTCTGGACGTTTCTCCCATCTCCGCACAAGTTCTCTGGAGCTCAATCAGAGTGACTGTCGGGTTCTTGGTCACCTCTCTTAACCGGGTCTTTCTCCCACAATTCCTCAGTTTGGCCAGTTGGTCAACTCTAGGAAGAGTTTCGGTTTTTCCAGACCTCTTCCATTTCAGAATTTTATGAAGGCCACTGTGGTTTTGGGAAAAAAATATTTGTTGCCTCCTCCAGATCTGTACCTCGACACGATCCTTATCTCTATGCTCTGTAGGCCATTCCTTTGACCTCCTGGCTGGCTTTTTTCTCATATGTGGGACTTTCTATAGAGAAGTGTGTGCCTTTTTATAATCGTTTCCAATCAACTGAATTAGCCACAGGTGTAGAAGGTGTAGAAACATCTCAACGATGATCAACAGAATGGGTTGCACCTGAGCGATTTTTTTATGTGTCATAGCAATGGGCCTGAATATAATAATAATAATAATAATAATTCATTACGTGTGTCAATCTCCTATTGCTGCGGTGGGCTGGCACCCTGCCCAGGATTGGTTCCTGCCTTGTGCCCTGTGTTGGCTGGGATTGGCTCCAGCAGACCCCCGTGACCCTGTGTTCGGATTCAGCGGGTTGGATAATGGATGGATGGATGAATCTCCTATTGTCAGTGTTTTGTTTGTAATAGATTTGCTAAAACGTCTAAAATTGTGTTTTTGTTTTGTCATTCTGGGGTATTAAGTATTGTTTGAAGAGGAAATAATGAATTTAAATGATTTTTGCACAACGTAACAAAATGTGAAAAATTAGGACGTGAGCGTCAGTAGACTTTGCACCCTCGGAACCAAGTTACGTGAAGTATTCTCTTAACATTTCAGTAATTATTTACCGCTCCTGTGCTCACCGTTGTGATTATAAAATAGGTCATTGCGATAGCAATTGATGAGAAGAATTCATAATTAATTGCAGAATTACGGGATTTGAGTGCCTCTTTCTCTCGCACGATTTCGCTCAAAAACTAATCAGCACGTCGTCATCTCATAACAGGCTGAAATTTCGAGTGTGATATTTTTCCGTCCAGTCGTTGACCGTCCTCAAGAAACTGTGACACACAGACACACACAGAGACGGACATACACCCCATCATCGAGATATCGATGTTTTCGGTATCAGTAAAATTTCGAGATCAATCGAAAACCGGAGATCGAAATTTTTGACAAGTCTAAAGCTTTTGCTCATTCCCCCCCATAGATGATAGGTTGTGGTGGGGGACGGCACAAGGGAAAAAAGTGAAGGGGATGGAAAACTTTCTGAATGCATTGTACTTGTTTATTAATAGTTTAGCAGACACAGATTTGGCCTTTTAAATTAAAATAACAATTAAACGCGAAGCACAAGGTATATCTCAGGAATGAAAACAAATTCTGCTAAGAGATGATTACTGATAGTAAATGCACAATTTTTTGATAGAATTGCTTATTTAAATGTGTGCACCGGCATACAGCACTCGGCGGGGCGAGCACATGGCCGCGTCTGCGCCTCTAGCAGGGGTCATGTATTGCACTTTGACAATACATGTCTTTACAGGTAGAATTTTCCAGAAAAATAGCATAGCAGTACATTGAAATTTTTCCAATCAAAAATTTCTTAATTGATTCCCAGTGAAGGTAACGCTAAATTTATGGATTCTCAGTAAGCCGTACAACGCAGGATGCTGTGAACTCAGTTGACTTTTGTACATTGCATACATTCTCTAACATTAATATCTGTCGTTGTATGTTAATTTACCAAGTACACTTTTCAAAACAAACAAACAAATATTATAAAGGGTGATAACGCAGTACAGATGCAGGAAAATGACAATTTCCTTATGCCCTACTATGCAGGAAACTGATTTGATTTCTTCAGGATATAACGCAGTGCAATGTATGGGGTGTGCTCCTCATAGGAAGTCTGCCTTTCCTTTATTAATAGTCGGTGCAAATAAAACAAAAAGTGGCCTCGGTTAGGCTGCAGATTTCTCTTCTCTCTTTTTTTAGTTTCGAAAGCAAGAAATTCTCTGTTTTAGCTCAGTTTGTATGACGACGGCGCATTAGCTTTAGGATTTACTCGTATTGACCTCATTTACTAGCAGTGTGGACGTTATTAGGTTAGAGGAGTGTTCTGCCATCTTATGACTGGACGTACAATTCGTATTGTGCTCTCTTTAAATTGATACTAAGTATCTGGCAATGTGTAAAAATATATTTTACTTCCTTATAATGTATTTAATTTTTTTTATAGGAAACCCCTTAAGGGGATATGTTTGGTGTTTTTTGGTGTTGACATTTTTTATATGTCATTATTTTCATTGAAGGCGGCGCAGTGGTAGCGCTGCTGCCTTGCAGTAAGGAGACCTGGGTTCACTTCCCGGGTCCTCCCTGCGTGGACAAACCAGAAGACAATACCAGAGACACGTTAAAGCGTATTTATGTCAATTTACCTCAATATAAAAAGTGAGTGCCAAAAAATGTTGGAGGCCCACGCTTTTGCGCTTGTACTGCACATCCGAATCTCTTTGCAAGAACCAACAGTAGTCACCCATCATGCTCGGAGTGAATTTTTCCCCGATATCAGTTTTCCATCACCTTTATATCTCGATGGGGCGGCACGGTGGTGCAGTGGGTAGCGCTGCTGCCTTGCAGTAAGGAGACCTGGGTTTGCTTCCTGCCCGCACTGGCAATTTAAATTATAGTCTATGGAGGGAAAGCTTTAAACCTTGTCGATTTTGCTTTTAAGCCAAGACAGTTGTCTAGTATTATTGGTGTTTTGCGATTGCACAGACATTGTAGTTTATAGTTTATCATTTTCTAACACCTGGCACAGTTGTGCAGTGGGTTTGCTTCCCGGGTCCTCCCTGCGTGGAGTTTGCATGTTCTCCCTGTGTCTGCGTGGGTTTCCTCTGGGTGCTCCGGTTTCCTCCCATGGTCCAAAGACATGCAGGTTAGGTGGATTGGCAATACTAAATTGTCGTTAGTGTGTGCTTGGTGTGTGTGTGTGTGTGTGTGTGCCCTGCGGTGGCCTGGCACCCTCCCCGGGGTTTGTTTCCTGCCTTGCGCCCTGTGTTGGCTGGGATTGGCTCCGGCAGACCCCCGTGACCCTGTAGTTAGGATATAGCGGGTTGGATAATGGATGGATGGATTTTCTAACACAAAAACAACCATGTCATGCAATTTGGCCATTTTAAAAGAAGTCCAGCTGTGTGCGAGAGCTCAGGACTTAGTCTTCCTAAACCTTTCACCCCCACCCTGTGAGCATGGTTTCCTCCCGACAGACCAAATCATACGTGACCTCCTTTGGGCTTTGTATTTACATGAGAAGTCGCACAAGCAAATAGTCCAAAGACATGCAGGTTAGGTGGATTGGTGATCCTAAATTGTCCCTAGTGTGTGTGCTTGGTGTGTGTGTGTGTGCCCTGCCTGGGGTTTGTTTCCTGCCTTGCACCCTGTGTTGGCTGGGATTGGCTCCGGCAGACCCCCGTGACCCTGTAGTTAGGATATAGCGGGTTGGATAATGGATGGATGGATTTTCTAACACAAAAACAACCATGTCATGCAATTTGGCCATTTTAAAAGAAGTCCAGCTGTGTGCGAGAGCTCAGGACTTAGTCTTCCTAAACCTTTCACCCCCACCCTGTGAGCATGGTTTCCTCCCGACAGACCAAATCATACGTGACCTCCTTTGGGCTTTGTATTTACATGAGAAGTCGCACAAGCAAATAGTCCAAAGACATGCAGGTTAGGTGGATTGGTGATCCTAAATTGTCCCTAGTGTGTGTGCTTGGTGTGTGTGTGTGTGTGCCCTGCCTGGGGTTTGTTTCCTGCCTTGCACCCTGTGTTGGCTGGGATTGGCTCCAGCAGACCCCCGTGACCCTGTAGTTAGGATATAGTGGGTTGGATAATGGATGGATGGATGGGTTTAAAGTATAAGTCCAGTATTTTCAAATGGATGCTATTTCTTCACAAACATGCTATACTTTACATGTATTTGCCACACAAATTGTGTTCTCAAGTTAAAGTCCAGCATTTACAAATCAAAGTTATTTCATCACAGACATGCTATATATGTACTTGCCAAGTGAAATTGTGTTAAAACGTTTAAAGTATAACTCCAGTATTTTCAAATCAAAATTATTGCTTCACAAACCTGCTATATACGTATGCATTTGCCACATACAACCGTGTTCTCAAGTTAAAGGATAAGTCTGGTATTTTTCAAGTCGACATTATTTCCTCACAAACCTGCAATCTATGCATTAACCAAGAGAAATTGTGTTCTAAACCTAAAAGACAAGTTTCGTATTTTTCAAGTCGAAGTTATTTCTTCACAAGCCTGCTATCTATGCATTGGCTGCACAAAATTGTGTACTCAAAGGGTAAGTTTCGTATTTTTCAAGTCGAATTTAATTCTCCACAGATATGCTGTATATGTATTTACCAATCAAAATTGTGTTCTAAACTTAATTGCCTTCTATGAATTAAAAAAAAAAAAAAAAAAAAGTCTTGCCCGCACTGGCAATTTACATTATAGTCTATGGAGGAAAAGCTTTAAACCTTGTCGATTTTGCTTTTAAGCCAAGACAGTTGTCTAGTATTATTGGTGTTTTGCGATTGCACAGACATTGTAGTTTATAGTTTATCATTTTCTAACACCCGGCACAGTTGTGCAGTGGGTTTGCTTCCCGGGTCCTCCCTGTGTGGAGTTTGCATGTTCTCCCTGTGTCTGCGTGGGTTTCCTCCGGGTGCTCCGGTTTCCTCCCATGGTCCAAAGACATGCAGGTTAGGTAGATTGGTGATTCTAAATTGTCGCTAGTGTGTGCTTGGTGTGTGTGTGTGTGTGTGTGTGCGCCCTGCGGTGGGCTGGCACCCTCCCCGGGGTTTGTTTCCTGCCTTGCGCCCTGTGTTGGCTGGGATTGCCTCCGGCAGACCCCCGTGACCCTGTAGTTAGGATATAGCAGGTTGGATAATGGATGGATGGATTTTCTAACACAAAAACAACCATGCCATGCAATTTGGCCATTTTAAAAGAAGTCCAGCTGTGTGCGAGAGCTCAGGACTTAGTCTTCCTAAACCTTTCACCCCCACCCGGTGGGTATGGTTTCCTCCCGACAGACCAAATCATACGTGACTTCCTGGGGCTTTGTATTTACATGAGAAGTCGCACAAGCAAATAGAAAATGTATCCTTATCATGAGAAAAATAGTCCATCCACCCTTTATCCAACCCGCTATATCCTAAGTACGGGGTCACGGGGGTCTGCTGGAGCCAAACCCAGCCAACACAGGGCACAAGGCAAGGAACAAACCCCGGGCAGGGTGCCAGCCCACCGCAGGGCACACACACCCACACACCAAGCTCAATTTAGGATCGCCAATGCACCTAACCTGCATGTCTTTGGACTGTGGGAGGAAACCCACGCAGACACGGGGAGAACATGCAAACTCCACGCAGGGAGGACCCGGGAAGAGAACCTCAGGTCTCCTAACTGTGAGGTGGCAGCACTACCCACTGATTTAACAACACCCTCTTGCCAAAATGAAAAAAAAAACATTCATATGAGATTTCTACACGAATAAGTCAAAATGTCCATCCACCCATTATCCAACTCGCTATATCCTAACTACAGGGTCACAGGGGTCTGCTGGAGCCAATCCCAGCCAACACAGGGCACAAGGCAAGAAACAAACCCCAGGCAGGGTGCCAGCCCCACCGCAGGGCACACACACACCAAGCTCAATTTAGGATCGCCAATGCACCTAACCCACATGTCTTTGGACTGTGGGAGGAAACCCACACAGACACGGGGAGAACATGCAAACTCCACGCAGGGAGGACCCAGGAAGCGAACCCTGGTCTCCTAACTGCAAAGCAGCAGCGCTACCACTGCGCCACTGTGCCGCCCCATCGAGATATAAAGGTGATGGAAAACTGATATCGGGGTGAAAAATTCACTCCGAGCATGATGGGTGACTACTGTTGGTTCTTGCAAAGAGAGAGCGCAAAAGTGAGGGCCTCCAAAATTTTTGGGCATGCTGACCTCACTTTTATATTGAAGTAAATTGACATAAATATACTTTAACGTGTCTCTGGTATCGTCTTCTGGTTTGTTTTCAGAATAAACGCATCAAAACAATTTTGTTGGACAAAACTCCAGATATCGTGTTGATATATTATATTGATATTCAAAAGCATCAAAACGTCAATGATGTGTATTTCACAAATCTGACGTGCTAGCTTATTTCCGAGTTCATATATGAAATCAGTGTAAAACTCTTAATAAAGAGATGCTCTGAAGTTCCCAGAAGCAAACAAAAAATATTTTTTTGTAGACCAGTGTAATCAATCGCCTTTGCAAGTGTGTTCAGGGAGAAGAACTGCTCGACGGCCAGCGCAGATTTCACGTTGCTCCTCCTGTATCTTTGGCTCAGCCATCCACCGCACTTAATAGTTTTTTTTTGTAAATCATTTTTGCCTCGATCAAGGCCAGTCTGCTGCCCGGCTCTGTCTGCCTGTTTGTTTGTTACTGTTATTAGCCGCACTATAAAGGATGAATGACAGGAAATGTTAGCCTGGGCTTTAAATAGTAACCACACTTGTCATTAAGATCTGGCAGTTGGGCTACTGTGTAAATACCTCAGCTGTAAAGCGTTATTGCTTCATATAATCAGAATTCATAACCTTTGTCCTCATCATTGGCAGTCTGGAATTATTCCTGCTTTTTAGTCTCTTCCCGGCAATCAGCTTTTTATTACGTGACTGTTGTTATTGTGACTCTTTCTATGAAGTCAGTAGATGAATTGGGAGAGCATGGGGGGGGGGGTCATGAGGTCACTGGAAAGGGGTGTGTGGCGCCCGCAATATCTCTGCAAAAGGACGAAGGTCCAAGTCTTTAGAGTCCTGGTGCTTCCTGTCTTACTATATGGTTGCGAGACATGGATGCTATCTAGTGACCTGAGATGAATACTGGACTCCTTCAGTACTGTGTCTCTACAGCGAATCCTTGGGTGCCGCTGGTTTGACTTTGCGTTGCTCACGGAGTCCCGAATGAGGCACATGACCTGCATGTTGAGGGAGCATCAGTTGCGGCACTGCGGCCATGTGGCGCCATTCCCTGGGGGTGATCCAGCTTGTAGGATCCTCATTTTTGGGGCCAAGGGGGACAACCATGTAACACCTGCCTGTGGCAGACAGAGGGTCATTTCCGCAGGGTGGGACTGGACCGTGTGTCTGCCTGGGGGGTTGCCAACTGGGATCCTGAGCTGTTTTGTCGTGTGGTGGGTGCAGCAGCGCACTGTACCAGTGCAGGCTCCCCAACTTGACTTGTTCTTGTTGTGTTATTTGATAGGACAATAGAAGATGGAGATGCCCTTGAGTGGTCCTTATATTCCTTTATAGGGTGTGTTGAGTCAGGTGTGTAGTTATTGTTCTTATTCTTAGTTTAGGGCAGATTTCAAAATCCTTCTTTTAACATATAAAGCCTTAAATGGCCGAGGTCCTGCTTACTTGTCTGAACTTATCATGACTTACAAACCTGAGTGCACATTAAGATCTTAAGATGCCGGTCTGCTTATGATTCTATGGATTAATAAAATAACAGTGGGAGGTCGAGCTTTTAGTTACAGGGCCCCTAAACTGTGGACTGGTCTGCCTGCTACTGTAAGAGATGCCCCTTCAGTCTCAGCTTTTAAATCCCGGCTGAACACTCACTAGTTTAGCACACCCTGACTAGAGCTGCTGATTAACTGTACAGACTGCATCTCTGTTGTTAGTCATTAGCACTAAAATATAAGTAACATGATAGTTATGATTGTATAATAACCCTCACCTATTCTGTTTCTCTTCTTGGTACAGTAATCCCTCGCTACTTCGCGGTTCACTTTTCGCGGATTCACGACTTCGCTGGTTTTTAAATACAAGTGATTGCCCGCCTATCGCGGAAGTTATGTTCCAGACCCATCAGCAACAGGAGAAAATCCGCGATATAGAAAGGCATTTTAAATAAACATTTTTATAGTTTAAGCCTTAAAATACCCATCCCACATGCTTTAAACACATGTAAACTTATAAAACACACTTTGTTAACACATATGATATGTGGATGTCGGGCTAAGGATATGAGTAACATCTCACTATTATAAAACATTTTAACTTCACGCAAGACAAGACAGTGAGACAGGAAAATAGGTGATGTACAGCTTTTAAATTATTGACACGCAGAGCGACAAGCAGCACAAAGTCCACTTCTCCTTAGCGTTCATTCAGCTCCCCACCCCCTTGACAATGCGAACTGCGCCTCCGGGGAGGGGGGTTTGAGCGAACGTGCGTTCAGCCCTCACACACGCACACACACACTCCTCCTTCTTCCAAACACTCAGAGCGACAAGCAGGCATTTTGGCAGAAGCAGCATAAAGTCCATTTCTGCTCAGCGTGAGTTCAGCTGCCCCCCTTCACAAAGCGACTGCAGACACATTGACGTCTGATCGCTGCGTGTAGTGTGCAGTGTTGGTCTGTGGTGTTTAAGAATGTAGAAAGTGTTTAAGAGCATAGGAAGTGTTTATAAGAGTGTGGGAAAGGTTAACAAGAGAGTGAGAAAGGTTTATAAGAGTGTGGGAAGGGTTTATAAAGCCTTAAAATATGTATAAATAATAAAATAAATATAGGTCGCTACTTCGTGGATTTTCACCTGTCATGGGGGGCTCTGGAATGTAACCGCCGCGATAGGTGAGGGATGACTGTACTCAAATGTGGCACTTGGTGCCACGGCCCACCTGCCAAGTTGTTTTGCCTGCCTAAGGTAAAGTCATCCCTGATGGAGGATCACAGGAATCGTGGGGTAGAGGGGTTCTTTCATCGGATTGGCTGGCCCAGCGCTGTTTCAGACGTGGAATGGCCAAATGGGGGAGGCAGCTTGATGGATGAGGTCTCCAGGAGTCTCAAATTATCCAAATCTTATTATGTGATATCATCAACTGTTAAATTCTGCTCCGTACTTCTAAAAAATTTAAATTTTTTATTTTTTATTGAGGATTTGTTCTGTTCTGTGTATTGTATTGTATTGACCCCCTTCTTTTGACACCCACTGTACGCCCAACCTACCTGGAAAGGGGTCTCTCTTTGAACGGCCTTTCCCAAGGTTTCTTCCATTTTTCCCTACTAGGTTTTTTTGGGAGTTTTTGCTTGTCTTCTTAGAGAGTCAAAGCTGGGGGGGCTGTCAAGAGGCAGGGCCTGTTAAAGCCGATTGCGGCACTTCCTGTGTGATTTTGGGCTATACAAAAATAAACTGTATTGTATTGTATCTCTCTGTTATAAAAAAAATTTTGAAAGGCTTGGAAGGAGACGATACGTGATCTTCTCAGGAGACACTTTAACGTCCCGCGAGACAAGGCAGTGAGGCAAAAGGACAGCTGCTGTACAGGCTTTTAAATGATCGACGCGCAGTGCGAGAAGCAGAACACACAGCTTGACAGCAGCAAGACAGCAGCTGATCCGACCGCATCTCCTTAGCGGGTGTTCACCACATGAAGTGGCTGGCACACAGCGTGCCCCTTTTGGGGGTGGGCGAGCAAAGCGAGCAGTGGGCATAGCCCCCTAGTACCTCAAGAAAGAAATGCAAATAATGTCAAAAGTTCTAGAGAGTTCCAAGCTCAAGCTGTCTGCAGTCTGCCAAGGAATGATGGATGTAAGCTTCCTTGCCTCCAAGTGTCATGAGCTTCGTCTTCCCTTATTCCGATTTGCAGACGCTGTTGCGTTTTATTGCAGAAATGCTTCTTGTATGGTAAACGTGGAACATTCTGAACATAGCTGTCATTTATGGTGGCACCGTCTGTCCCACAGCCCCGCAGATGGCGACTTTTGAGAAAGACGACACTGCGATGTTAGCATTTGTGAACAGCGCTGACTTTGGCAGACGCAGCTTTAGAATTGTTTGGCTTTTGAAGTTTTTGAAGATCGCTTGACTTTGGATGATTTCAAAATGGCCTTTTCCACTTTGACGCCCTTTTAAGACATGATAGGACTGTCAAGGGGGGGGCAAAATGCTGTTTGCTCTAAATGGTCTTCTCTTGCTTGTACATTTTATATTTTCATTCTATTATATTCTTCTCTACAGTTTCTTCACTAACTTGTTATTATGTCCTCCAGGCTTGACGGCCTTTACATTTCCATTTACAGTACAATCCCTCTTAACTGGCCTCGCATTAACCAGCCGACGGATTAACCGGCCTGTTAAAATAAAATAAAATAAAATAAAAAAAATTCTTTATATTTTATGTATGCACTTCCTTCTTTCTTGGAAGGTGAGAGGGCTCCTACGCTCAAAGTGATTTCCGTTTACATATTCCTTTATGAATTGTCCACGGTGCCTTCTTCTTTCTACCTGGCGGCTCTCCTGCTTCTCCCAATCGGGCTTCACAACAGGAGAGTCGCCTTACCTGCAGGTGCATATATAAATTTATATGTATATTGTGATGGATGGCCGGCTACATATTCCGGCCCTCACACCCAGGCCACCAGGTGGAGCTCTCCCGACAGCATGGTCGTTCCCCGAATTCCAGCAGGGCCTCATGGACTTTGTAGTTTATATGCTCAGTTCTGCTGGATACCTTGGGGACCACCGGGAGTCGCCGTAGGGAGGCTCGTGGACTCGTATGTGCCCTATAAGTCACGTGAACAGGAGAAATGACGTACTTCCAGGTTGAAGAAAAGGACTTTTACCCTGATCCGGAAGTAATAAGGACTTGTGGACTGTTGGGCAGAAACACCTCCGGGTCAGAGGGTATAAAAGGACTCTGGGAAAGCCCAGACACTGAGCTGAGGTGGGAGGTAGGGTGGCTAAGTGTCTGGGAGCGGAGGAGAGAGTATTGTGATTGGTTTGTGGATTATATGAATAGTGTGGAGTAGAGGGTGCTTTGTACACGTAATTATTGTACAATAAATAATAATTGTACTTTTACCTGGTGTTTGGAGTGGTACCTGAGGGTTCAAGAGTTCGATACAAGCCTCTACTGCTACAATATATATATACAGTTTAGTCTTGCTTATCCAACCTTCGTTTATCCAACATTCTGTATTATCCGACGTCCCACTGCAAAAAAAAAAAACTCATCAATTGGCAACAAGAACTGCAAGTTGCGCGGTGAGCGTAGTCTATTTTTTGTTGCTAAGTTCATTTTTTCAGTTAAATTTTTCTGTTGTTTTGTTGTAAAACACGATTACAGTGGATTATGTGGCTGGCCCTCTCTGGCGTGCGTGTCTCTCACGCACGCACGCACGTGCGCGCGCATCTGTATGTGTGCGTGTGTGTGCGTGCGTCTCTCTCGCGTGTGTGTCTCTCTCATGTGTGTGCGTGTGTGTGTGTGTGCGCGTGTGTCTCTCTTTTGCGCGTGTGCATGTTTCTCTCTCGCGTGTGTGTGCGTGTGTCTCTCTCTCTTGTGCGTGCATGTGTCTGTCTGTGTCTCTCTCTCGCGCGCTCTCTCTAATGCTGCACAGGGAATGCACAGGGAGAGACTGAACACGTGCGGAAATCATTGGCGCGCACAAACCGAAAGGGAAACTGGCTTGTTCCTATACCAAGTGTGTGGTTGTGCACAGAGGCAAAAGTTTGGCGAACTTTTTGGTCATAACCCGATTTGTATGTGGTCAGAGATGTTCGTGAACTGAGGTTCCACTGTATTAGGCTTGTAATGTGTAAAATTATAACATAGTTTGACGTTTAATAGGGTTTTTCTTAACACCTCCCATTATCCGACATTTTCACTTATCCGACGTTCTGCCGGCCCGTTTATGTCGGATAAGCGAGACTCTACTGTATATGTATATATATATATATATGTATGTATATATATATATATATATATATATATATATATATATATATGTGTGTGTATATAATATATATATGTGTATATATATATATATAATATAGATACTTTATTAATCCCAAGTGGAAATTCACTAATATATATATATATATATATATATATATATATATATATATATATATATAATATTATATATATATATATATATATAATATATAATATAATATTTTATATATATATATATATAAAATATTATATTATATATTTTATATATATATATATATATATATATATATAATATAATATAATATAATATATATAATATATTATAATATAATATATATAATATTTTATATATATATATATATATATATATATATATATATATATATATATAATATATAATATTTTATATATATATATATATATATATATATATATATATATATAGGAAGCGTTTCCCACAAATAGAATCCTGTGTGCTGTGCAAAACTTGTGTCTGTGTCTGTCTGTGTTGGGTTTGGGGACCTGGAGCGCCCCCTGCAGGCCAGACAGCACAGATCGCTAATGAGGACCTGGTCTCAGTTATGTTGGTGTCAGGAGTGTGGATGGCATTTGCCAGATCAGCAAATTTAAGAGTTTTCCTGTGTCTCAGCCAGATGGAATGCAACAATGGCACATCCTTTTCAAATAACTACAAATAACTTATAAGGGTAAATCAAAAAGTAAAGGCAATTTAAAAGTTATGTGGTAACTGCTACAGGTTGAAGCTGACACAATACAACATTCTCGCAGTGGCTTATGGGTAGTTTGAATACGCACAGGGCAGTGCTCTGCCATTAGTCCAGTTGAAGCCAAGGTCAAATGAACATGGACGCTCCACTACGGGATTGCACTGTTGTTGAAGAACGTGCCGTAGTGAGTAGTCCATACTGTCTCCTACACAGTCCCCCAAAAAGGGAAAATGGACCTTCACATTCATTCTCTAATTGCATTGAGTACATCAGCAGATTTCTGTTTAAAATCCATCCATTTTCTGATTGTTTCACATAATTCATGATTGGTGATGAAATAAGCTTCGCCGTGTGTTAATACCACAATAGAATTTATTTAGTGCTGTGAAGCACAAAGCACTGCGATTCTGCCAGTTAGCACGACGGGCAAAACAGAAAAGTTCATTGCTAAATATGAAGGTGTCAGCAATGCTAAATACTTTTGGTTTTTGAAGCCAAACTAATGTTCATGAGTATGAGGGTGAAATGATGGCTTTGTGGCAAAGTATCTGCACTGCTATCTGGAAGGTTGTTGGTTCAAATCCCTTTACTGTCAGAAAGGATCCTACTACATTGGGTCCTTGGTCATGCGAAAAAACAGTTTCCCTCAAATACAAAAAAAAAAAAAAAAAATGTATATATATATATATAACTAGGGGTCTTTGCCCCCTGCTTGCTTTGCTCGCCAACCCCCGGGCTTGTACTATACGCTAGCCTCTTTCTAGTTCTGCTGCTCGTGTATGGGGATGCGGATGTACAATTTAAACAGATTTTAATTTTCATGGGAATTGTTACATTTGCATCAACGTGACATATAACTGCCCGTGATTGAATTTTGTTTCTTTCTCTCTATTAAATAAAACGACTTTTTTGAATATTTGGCTCTGAGATTTGTAAATTGTCTTTGCAAAAGCTATTCTAACGAGAAGCTGTTAACGTTTTAATACGAATGGCATATCAAGATCTCCTTTGGAGTCTAATGTTACCCCTGAAGATGTACTACATTACCTTTCTTGGATACATCCTTCTTTCTACGGTAATTCATGTGGTGGAGGACCGATCGTTGTTAACGGTTGTAGATATTCTTTGTGATATTGTAAGTTGATGATTTCATCTTCCACACCATCATCACCAACCATTTCAGCAGAGTCTATTGATACGCATTTCACCAATTTGCCGTGTAACCGATTGACAGTTTTTGCATGAAGTCGTTTGACTTCATTGTTTCTCAGTGCTAGGATTGCCCGTGTACTCATTTCTTCTGTTGATAATCCTTTGGGATGAAATTCTTCAATAAGATTTGGACATATTACACCTTCTTTAATTGGGAACTTTAAAGTGAGGAAAATGTTAAAATTCATAAGAGCTGAGAGCGCAGGAACTGTGTCTGACAAAAGCATTCACACAAATGAGAGGTGAGAAGACTGCGGGCGTGGGCCGTTAAACAGAAATGGTTGAGAGGGGGGCGAGATTTGATAAAATCTCAAGGCCAAAGTCTCATCTCGCGGGACTTGAAAAAATCTTTTCCAAAAAGTCTGGTCTCGTCAAAGGATTTTTTTATATAATGGAGAGATGTAAAACCCCTTAAATGTGACAAAAATAGTGAAAGCACATACTGTATGTCATATACGTGAAAGGTACATCGGTGAATGTAATGCAGCCTACCAGTTGCACTACTGGTCCAGTATAAAGTTCAAATTCTAGATTAGTGCACAGGCCATAACAAAGTCTTATCAGTCATATAAAGCTGATGTCACATTTTGGTGACTTTTTGTGACAGGGAATGTCAGATTTGCCGATCGCAGTCGCTGTTCTTGATGCTTCACCATGTCAAATTACACAACTTAAAATCGGAGCCCATGTCACTTTTGCAGACTATTGAGACAGTAGGAGAATTTCAAGCTGTGGCCTTTTTTATTTTTAGTGACTCCAATTGGTCATATCAGATGCAAAGGCTGCTATTTTTATTTTTCTCAGTGGTTTTCTCAGAAGGTTCACAGTGAAGCAGTTATGTATAACTTTATTTTTGGCCACAGCAGGCATTCACTAATATTATTTGTTCAATTTCAGAACAACTGGTGTCATAGAATTGCTTCATTTTTGTCCTTAATGATGACGCCTTTTCCACCCATAGGCATTACCACACAGGACTGACTGCTGCTCTATCTGCCGGGGGGGCATACTGTATGTTTATATGTCTTCTGCACCATATAAATCAAAATTAGGAGACATAGTGGAACCACACTCTTAATATAACTGCTCCTTAAAATGTTCAACAGGTGATGCCCGCGTGTATTCGGCAAGCAGGATCGCTGCGAGTTCAGATTTGTCGCGCCTGCCGCAAGAACAACAGTTGCTGTCTCTGGCGCCAGGAGACATACAGGGTGGCTTCTTTGGAGAAAGGAATCCAGAGCCTTCCATTACTCTTAACGCAAGCTCATCGTGTGCTCACACACCCACACACGATCCCACAGTGCTGCACTCACACACTTACACACACAATGGACCTTTCCTCGAATACTGAGTGGTAAAACCAGAAGAGCTGGTATACTTTAAATGAAACTTAATAAATCACACCTAAGCTATATGATGTATAGACATGAAAGTATCTATGTGCACAGGCCCCTGCTTCTATCCTTCTGAGAAAAGAAAAACTGAGGCCTCCCCAGTCCCATCTGTAACACTGAGCCCACTGAGCTTCTAATTGCAAAGGTACTTCACCCCGACGAACGATGTGTGCATTGGATCCGAGTCTAACAAACATCCGTAAAACACTTGTGTATTACTACTACTAGTAGTTGAGCTCACTAAATTATATATACAGTCATATGAAAAAGTTTGGGAACCCCTCTTAATTCTTTGGATTTTTGTTTCTCACTGGCTGAGCTTTCAAAGTAGCAACTTCCTTTGAATATATGACATGCCTTATGGAAACAGTAGGATTTCAGCAGTGACATGAAGTTTATTGGATTAACAGAAAATATGCAATATGCACCATAACAAAATTAGACAGGTGCATAAATGTGGGCCCCCCAACAGAGATATGACATCAATACTTAGCTGAGCCTCCTTTTCAAATCTAACAGCCTCTAGACGCTGTCCTCCTATAGCCTTTGATGAGTGTCTGATTTTGGATGGAGGTATTGCTGACCATTCTTCATACAAAATCTCTCCAGTTCAGTTCAATTTGATGGACAGCCTGCTTCAAATCATCCCATAGATTTTCGATGATATTCAAGTCAGGGGACTGTGACGGCCATTCCAGAACATTGTACTTCTCCCTCTGCATGAATGCCTTTGTAGATTTCGAACTGTGTTTTGGGTCATTGTCTTGTTGGAATATCCAACCCCTGCGTAACTTCAACTTTGTGACTGACGCCTGAACATTATCCTGAAGAATTTTTTGATATGTGGTTGAATTCATTTGACCCTCAAATTTAACAAGGGCCCCAGTCCCTGAACTAGCCACACAGCCCCACAGCATGATGGAACTTCCACCAAATTTGACAATAGGTAGCAGGTGTTTATCATGGAATGCGGTGTTCTTCTTCCGCCATGCAAAGTGCTTTTTGTGATGACCAAATAACTCAATTTTTATCTCATCAGTCCAAAGCACTTTGTTCCAAATTGAATCTGGCTTGTCTAAATGAGCATTGGCATACAACAAGCGACACTGTTTGTGGCGTGAGTGCAGAAAGGGCTTCTTTCTCATCACCCTGCCATACAGATGTTCTTTGTGCAAATTGTGCTGAATTGTAAAACGATGTACAGATACACCATCTGCAGTGAGATGTTCTTGCAGGTCTTTGGAGGTGATCTGTGGGTTGTCTGTAACCATTCTCACAATCCTGCACATATGCCGCTCCTGTATTGTTCTTGGCCTGCCAGACCTGCTGGGTTTAACAGCAACTGTGCCTGTGGCCTTCCATTTCCTGATTCCATTCCTTACAGTTACAGAAACTGACAGTTTAAATCTCTGAGATAACTTTTTGTAGCCTTCCCCTAAACCAGGAGACTGAACAATCTTTGTTTTCAGATCTTTGGAGAGTTGCTTTGAGGATCCCATGCTGTCACTCTTCAGAGGAGAGTCAAAGTGAAGGAAGCACAACTTGTAATTGACCACCTTAAATATCTTTATATCTCATGATGGACACACCTGTCTATGAAGGCTTAGCAAGCTCATCACACCAATTTGGTGTTGTAAGTAATCAGCATTGAGCAGTGACAGGCATTCAAATCAGCACAATGACAAGGGGACCCACATTTGTGCACAGCCAGTTTTTCATATTTGATTTAATTTCATACAACTAAATACTGCGTCACTAAAAATCTTTGTTTGGAAAACACAGCAGTACTCCGATGTTCCTAGGAAATGAAAGACAGATCACCGTTATTCGTTTTGTTGAAAGGAGAGTCAATTATTATACAGACTGAGAGGGCTTCCCAAACTTTTTCATATAACTGTACATGTAATCTGAGTCCAATAAGTATATATTATGTACACTTATACTTATGCACTATTACGTCTAGTACATGAGCTCAATAAACAATATATAACTAAGATACATGTCCAGCTAATACTGTATACATTAACACTTATGTATTGCTACTAGAACCTGACCTCCGTAAACAATATAATCTGAGTCCAAAAAATACACATTAAACACCTACTACTACAAGCACTTGAGTTCAATAAACATTATATACAGAAGATACGAGTCCAACAAGTATACGTTAACACTTACGTTGTAGCTGTGTTTACCCAAGATTACCAAAGTTCAGCAGCCCTAGCTTGTAAATGTGGGGATAGAGGCCTTCCTCTTTTCCTCTTCTTCCTCTTTTTCTTCTTCTTCTTGTTCTTCTACCTCTTCTTCTTCTTTCGGCTGCTCCCATTAGGGGTCACCACAGCAGATCATCTTTTCCCATCTCTTTCTGTCTTCGACATTTTGCTCTGTCACACACATCACCTGCATGTCCTCTCCCACCACATCCATAACCGTCCTATTAGGCCTTCCTCTTTTTTCTTCTTCTTCCTCTTCTTCTTCTACTTCTTCTTTCGGTTGCTTCCATTAGGGGTCACCACAGCAGGTAATCTTTTTCCATATCTTCCTGTCTTCGTCATCTTGCTCTGTTACACCCATCACCTGCATGTCGTCTCTCACCACATCCATAAACCTTCCTCTTCTCCTCTTCCCTGGCAGCTCTATCCTTAGTACCCTTCTCCCAATATACTCCTCATCTCTCCTCTGCACATGTCCAAACCAACGCAATCTCGCCTGTCTGACTTTTTCTCCCAACCGTCCCAACTGAGCTGACCCTCTAATGTCCTCATTTTTAATCCTGTTCATCCTTGTCACACCCAGTGCAAAATTTAACATCTTTAACTCTGCCAGAGCGTAGTTAACATTATACTCATAGAATGCGAGTACAACAAATATACAATAAACACTCGTGTACTTCTGTCACTCCTACCTCTACTCCTCCTATTAAAACTGTGCCCTGTCCAAACACTGAAATTAACACATTTTTGATTTTAGCAGTAGACGCTCCATTCCTGTGTACGTTTCTGTCTGTCCAAGGAAGCAGGGGTTTGCCGTTTCTTCTGCTGGCCATCAATCCTGCGGAGAGACCGCTCTCTTTTATAATGGCAGATTTCTCCATGAACTTCATAGGCTCTCTAGCCTCTGACATTTAAGAAAGGTTCTTCCTCCCTTGAACAAATCTAATCTGCTGGCATCTTATTCATGTCTGACAGTGCCATGATTCACTTAGTAAAACAATAAATTGAATACGGGGTGTCTAGGTAATAATGTGAGAGGGGTCTGTTTCACTGTAACCTGCCATTCGTGTTTTATGTTTCGATCTTCCTCAGATGCTTGTGCAGTAGCTCGAGCAGCAAAGGTACTCGCGTCTTTCTCAATCAAGGGTTTTATAGATGAAAGCGGCCCAGCGGATTTTTCCTATTTTTTAATTCTTCCCCACTAGCTGTGGCAGCCGCAAGGTGCTATTATGAAATTGTACCTCAACGTCTTGTTGTTATTCACTTTTGCTTCACCAGCGCTGTTATTAGATAGATAGGTAGGTAGATACTTTATTAATTCCCAATGGGAAATTCACATACTCCAGCAGCAGCATACTGATAAAAAACAATATTAAATTAAAGAGTGATAACAATGCAGGTATAACAGACAGTATCTTTGTATAATGTTAACATTTATTCCCCCGGGTGGAATTGAAGAGTCTTTTTCCTGATGTATTGACGCAGTGACATCATACATTACTGTATGGAAAGCTTGAAACTGTATTGTAATGTCTGGCGCCATGTGTGAGAAATTTAAAAATATATAACGAAGAGATTATTTGTGAAGTGTTGTGCAGGCAGTGCCTTTGCTGAAAATATCTTGAAACTATTTTGGTGCAGCATTTCTTATGAAACTTGGAGCTGTCGACAAGGCATGAAAATAGTAACTGCATTGTACTCCATAAAGAGCACAGGATACTGGTGTGTGCTGCATGTTCATTGATGAAGGCTGTGACCTTTTATTTGCCATTTTGCTGAATTTGGCACCGATACCCTTTATGCTGGTATAGTGCATATGTTGCTTACAATTTCTGTGACGATTACTAAAACAAAGCATTTCCTCTGCACACTGCAATCTTAACACCGCGTGTGTAGCGACAGTCCATTCTTGCTTAAGAATGACAGCTATGGGTTTTAATTTCAGTAGCCCTTATTTAAAAAAAGGAATATGATTCATTTTAAAATGACCGTTTCATGTGTTACTATTAAAAAGCTCTGCTTGTTGTTAAGTTCATAGTGAACGGAGAGCGTTCTTGCCGCATGTAAAATGCTGATTTTCGTGCTGCCTCAGTACAAGCACTGCCAGAGATGCGTCCTGCGTCCTTTTCATTGAATTTTTCATTTAGGCCTGTGATGGAGAGCCTCATTGACAGCCACAGCGACTGCTAGTTTTATTTTCTCCCGTTTTGCTATTTTAATGAAACATCTTGCTCTTTACCTAATTATGCTTGAACTAATAATTAAAACTGGTGTGTTTTATACGGTACCTATCTGAAAAAACAGTAAAATGTTGGTCAAATGGAGTAACTAAAGGGTTAACATTTTCTGTTTTCTGTAGGTTTCTTCCATTTTTTCCCCTGCAAGGGTTTTTTTTGGGAGTTTTTCCTTATCTTCTTAGAGAGTCAAGGCTGGGGGGCTGTCAAGAGGCAGGGCCTGTTAAAGCCCACTGGGCACTTCTTGTGTGATTTTGGGCTATGCCTTACACTATTTGAATATTTACTCTGATTGGTTCGTTGCCTTACACCCTCTGAATATTTACTCTGATTGGTTCGTTGCCTTACTCCATTTGAATATTTACTCTGATTGGTTCGTTGCCTTACTCCATTTGAATATTTACTCTGATTGGTTCATTGCCTTACACCCTCTGAATATTTACTCTGATTGGTTCATTGCCTTACTCCATTTGAATATTTACTCTGATTGGTTCGTTGCCTTACTCCATTTGAATATTTACTCTGATTGGTTCATTGCCTTACACCATTTGAATATTTACTCTGATTGTTTCGTTGCCTTACACCCTCTGAATATTTACTCTGATTGGTTCATTGCCTTACACCATTTGAATATTTACTCTGATTGGTTCGTTGCCTTACACACTCTGAATATTTACTCTGATTGGTTCGTTGCCTTACACACTCTGAATATTTACTCTGATTGGTTCGTTGCCTTACACCATTTGAATATTTACTCTGCTTGGTTCATTGCCTTACACCCTCTGAATATTTACTCTGATTGGTTCATTGCCTTACACCATTTGAATATTTACTCTGATTGGTTCGTTGCCTTACACACTCTGAATATTTACTCTGATTGGTTCGTTGCCTTACACCATTTGAATATTTACTCTGATTGGTTCGTTGCCTTACACCCTCTGAATATTTACTCTGATTGGTTTGTTGCCTTACATCATCTGAATATTTACTCTGATTGGTTTGTTGCCTTACACACTCTGAATATTTACTCTGATTGGTTCGTTGCCTTACACCTTCTGAATATTTCACTCTGATTGGTTCGTTGCCTTACACCCTCTGAATATTTACTTTGATTGGTTTGCTGGCTTACATGTGCAGTGTGCTGTTCATATTATTTTTATTATTATTATCATTATTTGTATCATCTTTATACTTTCTACACTTCTGACTTTGTACTTTTAGTGTTTTGCACGTTTTACAGTAGAAAGATGAGATTTAATAAAAATGTTACTTTTCAAGTCAAAAATTGCAATGCTTTATAAATGTTTCTTGAGAAAAAATGTAACGCAAAAGAGGTTAAAGTACTTCCATGACTGAAATACAGCAGCACGGCTAATCATTTCATCACCATATGCTTGCCGTAGCATTTCAAGAATTTCATTACCGCTCTTCCCAAGCTTGATGCAAAATTTAGTCGCACAACTCTGCAGCATTCATGGGAACGTCTTCATCTTTATCCGCCGTGACAACACGTATGAAGTGCTTTTACTTGCTGTGACAGAACACTGAAGAATACTGCGGTCCAACCGCAGGTTCACACATGTCGATGTACTCTATGTCATTCACAAACACCCGCACAGCTTTCCCATGTCTACCTCGATGAAAGAGAAACAGGGAAACAGAGTCTCATTACTTTTCAATCAGCCCTTGCAGTTCTGTAAATGTAAATATATGCTTGGTTAAGCTACTTTGGCAAGACCAGTTGGGCAATCGTTAAGACGCATAAAGTGTAGTACGTTGGGCTAAACGATGGGGATCAGTAACTGAATATAACATGGGCTTTCACTGGATTAAATATGCTATAGCTAGATAAATACATATACACCGTATATAGGAAGAAAACTAGTTTTACTGGATAATTGCTAGCCTTTATCCTGCCAAAATGAGTGCCATATAGATCCTGGGAGTTTATTCTTTCAAACTTTCTCATGATTTCTCTTTTGTTTTAATGCAGAAGTTAGGCCATCTCAGAATCTAACATGTTTCTTCTTGAAAGCAAACTCATTAACACACGGTGGTAACAAAAAAAATGTATGTACAGTATACAGTATATTACTGATGAAGTGTGAACAGTTACTGTGCATGGCATGGAGGCAAAATGTCAACATTTATCAGCGTTTTCACCTGTAAAAACGAGAACAGGGTGTATAACCTACTTCTAGTTATCATAAGCGCAAGTTCTTTTGCAGAATAATAATAACTCAGGTGCATACGCCACTTTGATAACAGGTTCACTTCCAGATGATTGTGGAGTAAATGCAGAAAGGGGATAAGGTTTAATTAGGCAGGGGCATTGTGTACCTCTGTGGTGGGAGGCCTAGTGGATTATAATGGGCAGGGGTGTATATGTATATACATACATACACATATATAATAGAGAGAGAGAGAGTATATATTTGTATGAATAAAAATGGGAAAAGTAACACATTTTTAACATGCTTGATCAAATTCAGGATCTCAGCATTTGGAACAAAGCATGAACCACACCTGGGCAGGTGGCTGTTAGGAGTTTTTGCCTTTAATAAATACATTCTACCTTTAGCGAGTGCTGAATTGATTTTGCGTTATGCCTTTTGGAACATTTCTAGCATCGTTTATTAATTATCTTCTGTTTAGTATTTTTATAGTTTGTGATGTCACACGGTGCCGTCCTTGTGTATTCTATGGATGCCACCATTTCATGAACTGTGTTCCAGGACGCGTAGGACACAACTTTTAATGTCAGTTGTGTTATATCAGTTGTGTGCTGTTACTGTTGTAAATGTTTAACTATTCGTTATGGACAGTAAAGTGTAATCTATCTATCTATCTATCTATCTATCTATCTATCTATCTATCTATCTATCTATCTATCTATCTATCTATCTATCTATCTATCTATCTATCTATCTATCTATTATATACTGCCTCACATCTATCTATCTATCTATCTATCTATCTATCTATCTATCTATCTATCTATCTATCTATCTATCTATCTATCTATCTATCTATCTATCTATCTATCTATTATATAGTGCCTCACATCTATCTATCTATCTATCTATCTATCTATCTATCTATCTATCTATCTATCTATCTATCTATCTATCTATCTATATATCTATCTATCTATCTATCTATCTATCCTATAGTGCCTTTCATATCTATCTATCTATCTATCTATCTATCTATCTATCTATCTATCTATCTATCTATCTATCTATCTATCTATCTATCTATCTATCTATCTATCTATCTATCTATCTATCTATCTATCTATCTATCCCTCCCTCTTGACTATGGTTTTCAGTTCGTGTTTAGTCCTCTGGTGTAACAGTCATTTTGACTTTTTTTTTTTTTTTGACCCCTTTTGTGAATTCTGACCATGTATTGTTATATTTCTGAGTCCAGGGTGCTCCTGTTTTCCTCTCTGCTCATTACACTGACAGCCGATCACAGGGCCCATCATAGACTGACCCTCACGGTATCAATTTGGACTCCCCAATTAGCTCCACACACAATAAATATGATTTTCATAGGACTTTACCGGGACTGTTTGAACCACTGAGCCTTTCACCTTTCTGGTGTCATGACCCTCGCTTTCCCATTTAAGTGTCATTATGACCCAGCAATCCCCCTTGATGAATTGAGCGCGATTGTCAAAGGTTCCACCTTGGTGAGCTTAATGTGATGAAAAGATTGGGTCCCCCTGGTTGAACTGAGCCTGATCCTCAAATGGGGGTGGGGTGGGGTGGATTGAGTGCAGAATAGTGATCCACTCGTGACCCACTGCATAATGCACTTTTTTACCCATCAACCCACTATAAACAACATCAATAGATAAGCAATATACAGTATATACACATTTTGAATGATGATTATGAATATTGATTAGCTACCTTAGGGTGGCAAAAATATTCAGGATGTTTGTGTAGCATGTTGTTATTTCATCCACTAGATGGCAGCAGAGGTCTGGCCCGAGAGTCATTCGGGCTTAACACTGTAAAGCAGATTAATACACGTCACTTTGACTCGGGCTTAACCATATTAACATGGAATTCCAAGTTTGAGTCACGCTCCGGGGTTTAATTTACTATATTGCTACAGTTAGGAAATTTAGTACTTCACGTTGCTCCAGATTTCACGAACCTGGTCACTGTCTGTGGAATTTGGGTGGTCTCTTCACAGGGACTTTGGTTTCCTTTCACATCCAAATGGGGTACAACGTAAAGACTATGGGCTCAGGCTTGGTGTGACAAAATGTGTCCTGTAGAAGGAGTGGAATCCATTCAGTTTTAATTCCTCCCTTGCTTTCTATGTTTTCTGTGGCCGGCATCAGCTCTTCACAACACTCCAATCATCTTAGACGGGTTAAGAAAGTGGATGTATCAATAGGTTGAGGACATTGCATTATTATTACCTGTGCTTGAAATACATTTGACATTTTGACCAACGTGTCAACTTATCTTCCTGAATGAAGCTACTGATAAATATTTGAACATCGTTCATTCAAATACTCTTCTTTATTTGCTGTTTGAGACCTGGGCAGCCTTTGGAGGTGCGTGTTAACTGCAAATAAATGAAGCATCAAAGGCAAGTCCTCGGGCTTTTTATGTCGGCTTAGGTCATTTCTTTTTATTTGGCAGTGTGCTGAACTAAGATAGCCAGTTAATTACCCTGTGGAAGTGCAGTGGCAATAATACACAGACACCCACAAAGCTAACAGGAAATTATCTGTCAAGAGCAATATTTATTTTGTGGCTCTACTGCAGAGAATGACCTAAGGGTCACATCGTGACCCACAGGTTGATTTTCCAAGACAATTATGTGAACATATCATGATAACAATGTTGTTCCTTGGACTGCATTAGCACACAGCAGTGGACGGCAGTTATGAGGAGCTAATCTGAGGCCTGCTTGGTTATTTGCTTTTGCACTTTTAACAGTTGTGTTGGAGTGAAGAGTAGCAAGTCCAAAGGAGTAATGTAATCAAATGGAAAAACAGTCAGTCATTGTCAAACCCGCTATATCCTAACACAGGGTCACGCTGGAGCCAATCCCAGCCAGCACAGAGCGCAAGGCAGGAACAAACCCTGGGCAGGCCCACCACAAAGCATACACACAAACACACACCCATCAAGCACACAGTACAGACAATTTAGGATCGCCAATGCACCTAACCTGCTTGTTTTTGGACTGTGGGAGGAAACCCATGCAGACACGGGGAGAACATGCAAACTCCACGCAGGGAGGACCCGGGAAGCGAACCCAGGTCTCCGTACTGTGAGACAGCAGCGCCACCGTGCCGCCCAAATGGAAAAACTAAACAAATAAAATTAGGCGCAAAACAGAAAAAATGGCTCAGGCTTTGTGAAGGGCTTTTCGTCAGTCACCTGTGCTGTGATCTTTTCATAGAATGACGACTTTGGGATTTATAGGTAGGGGAGTGGAAGGGGCGGAGTCACTGGGGTGTCTTCTCGCTACTGTAGAGGGAACAGAAGAGGACTTAGTGCCAGCGCCCCCTGTCGACCTGGGGTGGTAGTACAGATGAGCCATTGATGTGTGGGCATGACACATTATACAGTGCCATCCACAATATTTGGGACTAAGACGCGTTTTTCTTTGATTTTGCCCCTCTGCTCTACAGTTTAAAATGACAAATTATCTTCTAGGATAAGTGCAGTGTGCACTTCACTCACAAGTCTCCGTTGATTGATCTGTAATTTGAAACCGTGGAGCACAAGGGGAAGTCAAGGAAAAAGTGTGTCTCTATCCCAAAACATGATGGAAGATGCTGGAAGTTTTGATATAGGAAATTATATTACTTGTAAAAACATTCATTTTATGAAATTCTTTAATACGGAGACCTACTTTTTTTCTTTTTTTTTACTTCCATTTTTTGTAAAGTTGAACTATTAATTCAGAAAGATTAGCAGTTTAAATGCTCTTCATTTTTTCAATTGGGAACATTTCAGGGGCTTCCTAATCCATGACCATGTAGCGAATGAGAAGGTGACAGCTTCAGACATTCAGACAGCTGGGGTTTTATCACATTTTATTTGGGATGTTCACGCTGAGGATAGGGACTTTATATGAAGAGGGGATTATCTTACTGGTGGTGTGGAGGAAGAAAAGAAGAAAAAAATCCCTGCAGGGCGTAGACCCCCTGCAATTTTCTATTGACCTTGTATGCCATTCTGTGCTTGATTGAATTGACAGGAGTTTATTAACCTTGCGAGGCAAAAGGGGGGGGGGGGGGGGGGGTAATCTCACAAAGCGCCACCACCCTGCAGCCCCCTGTCATCTGACTGCACCTGGCATGACTCCTGCCAACCTCACCAGTTGGAGTCATGGAGCCGAAGCTGTGTTTACTCTTGAAGTGATTTGCATGACAATTCAATGCAAAATTATAATTATGATAATATAGGGGGTGGACATTATGCAAAACACGCATTTTGTTCTTTATTTATTAATTTGTATTATTTATTTATTTGTTACACATGACTTGTGGTCCTCCCTGTGTGGAGTTTGCATGTTCTCCCTGTGTCTGCGTGGGTTTCCTCCCACAGTCCAAAGACATGCAGGTTAGGTGCATTGGCGATCCTAAATTGTCCCGAGTGTGTGCTTGGTGTGTGTGTGTGTGTGCCCTGCGGTGGGCTGGCGCTCTGCCCGGGGTTTGTTTCCTGCCTTGCGCCCTGTGTTGGCTGGGATTGGCTCCAGCAGACCCCCGTGACCCTGTAGTTAGGATATAGCGGGTTGGATAATGGATGGATGGATGGACATTTTGACTTATTCGTGTAGAAATCTCATATGAATGTTTTTTTTTTTCATTTTGGCAAGAGGGTGTTGTTAAATCAGTGGTAGCGCTGCCACCTCGCAGTAAGGAGACTTGGGTTCTCTTCCCGGGTCCTCCCTGCGTGGAGTTTGCATGTTCTCCCTGTGTCTGCGTGGGTTTCCTCCCACAGTCCAAAGACATGCAGGTTAGATGCATTGGCGATCCTAAATGGTCCCTAGTGTGTGCTTGGGGTGTGTGTGTGTGTGTGCCCGGGGTTTGTTTCCTGCCTTGTGCCCTGTGTTGGCTGGGATTGGCTCCAGCAGACCCCCGTGACCCTGTAGTTATGATATAGCGGGTTGGATGGACATGACTTGGATCTTAAGTGCCCTGTGCCATTGTGACATTCTTTGGAGTTAATAAAGCTATTGTAATTATCATAACCTGCAGGTCTTTTTCCGTACAGACAACTGTAAACTTACTTTTGCCCACCCCTGTATATACATTAAAAATCATTCTAAATTTTCTTTTCATATTCCACATTTCTTTTATGAACAGAAAAGCACAGTCCATTCTGACTTTCATGGAATGTTTCTTTTAGTAATTTTATAGCATTTACAATTGTGCAGTGATGTCGGAGAAAATAAAGCTAAAGATGAACTGTAACTGGTTTGGAAAGATCAAAGATCAAATGAATTGTTTTCGGGCTTGTCTGATCCCATTTAAAATTAATACATTTCTTTCTGTCAAGGTTGGGTGGGGAGGCGATTTAGTTAAGCACATCAGAGAATTTAGCAAACCATATGGTATTTGACGTGCTTAATGTCTCTGGGGAAGCGCAGGAGAGTGGCGCTTATAGCAAGAGAATGGATGCTGTGGTGTCTTAAACTGTAAACCAGGGGCTCCCAACCATTTTGTTGTCCCGTTTACTCCATGGCAGCTTTTTGAAACAAAATTTCCCCCCACCCTGTTCAGTAAATTGAGTTTATAATTCTACCGTAGGGGTGGCACGGTGGCACTGCTGCCTCGCAGTAAGATGACAAGGGGTTCACATCCCGTGTCCTCTGGTGGTCCGGGTAGGCTCCACGGTCCTTGGCAGCTTGAACCCGGCACTGTTGACAATAAAACCGAAGATGACACACACCCACACACACACACACACACACACACACAGGAGTAAGTGCAAGTGCTCAAGTGCTTTCATGTAAAACAACCATTGTTCTGAAAGTGCAGTGCTCTTCATACAATAAATAAGGGTGCACTCACACTGGCAATTCATTCCATGCCCAAGCACGTGTGACCACATGTAACCCATAAAGTTTAATTCGTTTCACTAGTGTGATTGCTCTGTGCTGGGCCAACCATATCGTGCCCTGGCCTACTTGGAAGAGGTGAGCTCGAGCACAGTTAAGTAGCATTCGACCAACAGTGTGATCGCTAAGCGTGCCCGAGCACGGAACACAGACATGATGTCAATGACGTCTCATTTCATTCAATACCATTTTTAAAAACAGGTTTTGAACGTGAATAGTCGTTTGCAAGAAAACCTTCAAATTCCTCTCTTAACATCATTCGTCTCCGTAAAGATCTTCTCGTACGTGCAGCACGATTAACAGCAAAACGCTGCATTGCCCACTCAGTTAATCTGTAAGAGGGCAGAGCGTTATCCTGCCCTACACGACCTCGAAACAATCAGAAAATAAGTAAAATCATGTTGACATGCATGCTGTCACTCCGTGTTCGGATTTTGTTTTGGCTTTACGCAAAGTTGCACGGTCATGGCGAAAGGGCACCTGGGCCGAGAACGTTAAGTGCAGTGGGAGCAGAGTGGTTCCCCAGGCAGGAGTGGTTCCCCCACTCCCTATGAAAAGCATTACATTAATGTAAATAATTATTATCATTAAACCATTTACTTACTAATTAAAAAAAACATTTCTCTCTCTCTCTCTCTCTCTCTCTCTCTCTCTCTCTCTCTCTCTCTCTCTCTATATATATATATATATATATATATATATATATATATATGTGACAGATAAGGGTGCTGTCGACCCCTTGAACCATCAGACCACACATCAGACACCAGATAAAAGTCCAAAATGTTATTTATTATAATAATAAATATGCACAAAGCACCTCCACCTCCACTATACTTCAATAAACAATCAATAATACAATGACAATCACAATAATCAATAAATCAATCCTCCACTCTCCCAGACGCGTTGCCACCCTTCCTCCCAGCTCAGCTCGTTTGTCTGGGATTTCCCAGAGTCCTTTATAGTCCGTGACCCGGAAGTGCTTCTGAACCCTCAGTCCATGTGACTTCTTAGCACTTCCGGGTCAGATCAAAAACTCTTCTTTTTCATCCCAGAAGCACGTCATTCCTTCTGTCCATGTGACTAGGACGTACTTCCGGGGTGTAGAGAAAATAGTCCTTACTCCTCCCTGCAGCGTTCTCTGGCGGCCCCCATGGTATCCAGCAGGGCTGTGAATTAAAAGTCCACTGTCCATAATTCCCTGCAGGCATTCGGGGAACTTCCACGCTACAGGGAGGGCTCCACCTGGCAGCCTGGGGGTATTGGCTGGGAGGAATGGCCGGCCATATCCCACAATATATATATATATATATATATATATATATAATATGTGTGTGTGAATGAAGGACTTGACCAACCTTCCTGATTTTTGAACGTGAATGCGCGTACAGCCAAGCAACCTCAGAGTGGCACACCTTACACCCACCTGGCAGCTGCATGCTCTGGGCCTCACGATTATTTATTTGAAGTCGCGCTTCACCATAGACTTCTCTTATCACAGGGACACGTCTTTAATAATAATACATTTTATTTATATAGCGCCTTTCCTATGCTCAAGGCTCTTACCTGAAGGAAATCAGCCCCCTACACTCCCCTAAAACATTCGACAGGATAAAGATTAAGCCCAGGGAGCAAGTAGCTCGGTCATCTTGCTGTTAGAAATATAAGTCAATAACATTAAAAACTTTCAGATTTGTTGGGTCCTAACAATTCAGTCCTGCCAGTGCAGATGACACGCTTAAAGGATAAGTTCAGAATTTTTCAAGTCAAAGTTATATCTTTTCAGAAGTGGTATATATGCATTTGCCAAGCAAAATTGTGTTCTACAGGTAAGCATTTTCTATAAATGTAAATAAAATTTTTGCCCACACTGGCACATTGCAATGGAGGCTATGGGGCACGGGGAACTAATGGAAAATAAAAGTTTAAAAACTTACAGAATAGGTCGCCAGTGTGTTCGTTCTATCTATCTATCTATCTATCTATCTATCTATCTATCTATCTATCTATCTATCTATCTATCTATCTATCTATCTATCTATCTATCTATCTATCTATCTATCTATCTATCTATCTATCTATCTATCTATCTATCTATCTATCTATCTATCTATCTATCTATCTATGCATTGTCATCTTGGCACTTACTGTTCTGTGTATTTTTAGGTGATGCTACTCATTCCTCCTAATGTCATTTTATTTATACTTGATATTTTATACTATACTTTAATCCAACGTCCAACATCAGTTTGTCTGTCTGTCCGCTTTTTATAAGAGAACTACTTAACAGATGTAGATCAGGTTTTATCTATAATTTGCTTGAACATTCTGGTTGATTTTGCGACTTCTCTCATCATGCTAAAAATCAGAGTTTGCTTGTGGTACCGATTTATTTGCGGGAATCCGATAGAGATGCAGTGGGGCATGGGAAAGGGGGCCTTCTCACTCACACGCCAGCCTTGGAGCGCACCTTATATCCGCTTAGCTAGTGATCAAGAGAACTGCTTCACGGATTTAGATCGGGATTTTTTCAAGAATTTGCTTGAACATTCCGGTTGAATTTGCAACTTCTGTAATTGAGCTAAGAATCATAGTTCGCTTGCGAGAGTGATATATTCACGCTAATCCAAGACAGAGGCTGTGGGCCGAGGGGAAGGGGAAAGCGTGACGTCAGGAGTGGGGAGCCGAGCAGGGGCTTCATCACTGTACTGCTTCACTATGGACGGCTAATGCTCTAATATATAGGCAAAAATCTCTCTATGTATAAAATCCAATGTCTGTCTGTCTGTCCGCTTTTCACGAGAGAACTACTTAACGGATTTAGATTGTTTTTTTTTTTTTTTCTATAATTTGCTTGAACATTCCAGTTGATTTTGTGACTTCTCTCATCGCGATAAGTATCATAGTTCATTTGTGGTACCGATTTATTTGCTCAAACCTGAGAGAGACGCAGTGGGCCAAGGGGCGTAACTTACCTCTGCTTAGCTAGCGAATGAGGGAACTCCTTAACGGATTTAGATCGTTTGTTTTTTCTATAATTTTCTTGAACCTTCCGGTTGATTTTGCGACTTCTCTCATTGCTCTAAGAATCATAGTTCGCTTGCAGGAGCGATATATTCACGCTAATCCGAGAGACAGAGGCTGAGGGCCGAGGGGAGAGGGAAGCCTCACGTCAGGAGTGGGGAGCCGGGTGGGACTGTCCTTACTGTCGTGTTTCACTTCTACATGGGTTGAGCCACGGGGGACGGCGAGTAGTTTATATCACACACTGACATCAGGGTATCAGAACCACTAGGCTAGCTGCACAAGTTTCTACAGGAAAATACGTCACCCTAATGCGTTTCCCATTTGGATTTTAGAACCTCTGTATGTTGAGTTGAGTCCATTTGTAGAAATTGTTCATCAAAAAAAATGCAAGTGTCACAAGTATGAAAGGCAGAAGTAAGCAAGAACTGGAAGACCTTATCAGTTATGCGGACAAAGGCATAAAAGTTTACAGTCCCTCTATGTGTGCTACTGATCAGCTGTTGTTCGCCAGGGCAAGCTGGTAAGCATCCATAAAAGTTGACGAGAAGCGAAGCCACTTTATCGCTGCCTTTTATGATCCATGGAGGGAATTTCAGGCTGTAGCCTTTTTTTTTTGTGACTTTGTCACCTTTCGCTGTGTCACTGTCTGTTGTCACAGCAGATGTTAAACGATCACTCTTTAAAGAGAACTCCTCCGCAGCATCTAATTAGGACCTTCACAAAAGATTAACAGATGTTATAATTGTCTTCACTCTTTAACTTCATTATTTCTGCCTGAGTCGTTCACTGTGGCTGCCTTTTGGTCTGAATAGGCCGTCGACGTGTGCCTTTTAATTGCTGGGTGAGGGATTTTTTTTTTTCAAGTATTGATGATTGAGTTTGTTGTAAATCAGGTTGTTGAAATTGTGTGTTGTTGTTAACAAAAACAAATGAGGAAAATGGTTTGGGGGGGCAGAAGGCAAAACAAAGTCTCTACGGCATTGTAAAGTCTGCTGACAGACATGACCCTGGTAGAGTGCCATTGTTTTGTAGCACACTTGATTCATCGCCGAAGGACTGCATCTTGTTTAAGCAAGACTTTGAATATTTTGATGCCACAAAAAAAAGATACATTTGTAAAGCAAATAAAAGGGTGGCACAGTTGTAAGGGCTGCTACCTCACAGATCCGGTCTTCTGGGTTCAAACTCTGCCTGGTCATTGCCCATATTTTCTATTTTTTTCCCTCCCACATCACCAACGACATGGAAGTTTGGTTGATTGGTGATTCTAGGCTGTCCATGAGTGGGACCACCCTTACCCACCCTGAATTGGATTAACGATTAAAGAATGTTAAATACGACCAGCAGCCATACTGCATGCACTTCCTGAAAGTTCAGCATGTTCAGGCCCAGCCTGTAACAGCATAGGAGACCATCTAGGAAAAGCTTGGGTTGTTGCTGGCAGAGCAAAAATCATCAGATCATGTGACATTTAGCACCTGATAACTGGCCTTCCAGGACAGTCACACTCGGCCCTTTTTGTGATAGCCAATAGCGCTTGTCTGATGGAGCTGATGTTAATAATAATAATTCATTACATTTATATAGCACTTTTCTCAGTACTCAAAGCGCTATCCACACAGGGAGGAACCGGGAAGCGAACCCACAATCCTCCACAGTCTCCTTACTGCAAAGCAGCAGCACTACCTCTGCGCCACCTGTGAGATTGTATGAAGGGTTAACAGGTTGAATGAGTTCAGCTGCAGTCACGGCCATGTTTTACTTTTTCCAATCTGTTGTGGTATGTAAAACGTGAGACATCAGACAGACGAGCGTCTCTTCTATTTGTGACGTCCAAAACGCCCACGTATTCCTTATTCCTTTTCCTCTTGTGCTCGGCCCTTTTTGTGATAGCCAATAGCGCTTGTCTGATGGAGCCAATGCTGTATGAAGGGTTAACAGGTTGAAGAAGTTCAGCTGAAATCATGGCCATGTTTTACTTTTTCCAATCTGTTATGATATGTAAAACATGAGACATCAGACAGACGAGCGTCTCTTCTATTTGTAACATCCAAAACGCCCACGTGTTCCTTATTCCTCTTCCTCTTGTGCTCGGCCCTTTTTGTGATAGCCAGTAGCGCTTGTCTGATGGAGCTGATGTTGTATGAAGGGTTAACAAGTAGAATGAGTTTAGCTGAAATCACGACCATGTTTTACTTTTTCCAATCTGTTATGATATGTAAAACATGAGACATCAGACAGACGAGCGTCTCTTCTATTTGTAACATCCAAAACGACCACGTGTTCCTTAATCCTATTCCTCTTGTGCTCGGCCCATTTTGTGATAGCCAATAGCGCTTGTCTGATGGAGCCGATGCTGTATGAAGGGTTAACAAGTAGAATGAGTTTAGGTGAAATCACGGCCATGTTTTACTTTTTCCAATCTGTTGTGGTATGTAAGACACGAGACATCAGACAGACGAGCGTCTTTTCTATTTGTGACGTCCAAAACACCCACGTGTTCCTTATTCCTCTTCCTCTTGTGCCGATGCTGTATGAAGGGTTAACAGCAGTGGTGTAGCTAGGGGCGGGCGGAAGGGGCAGTCTGCCCCGGGTGGCACATTTTTGGGGCGGTATTATTGGCCAAAAGGCTCAGTACAATTCAAGTGTAAACGGCAGGGTTCGGAAAAATATCACTCATGAATGAAAAAAGTCAAATTCTCGTATTTTTATCCACAAATGCTTCAAAAATAATTTTCAGGCTGTCCTTCTGTGACGGCATCAGACACAGCAGTTGCAATTTATGAGGTAATAACAAAAAACAAACATAAACATTACACCGGTAATAATTTCTAGGAAGATACACAACTAATTTACAATTTATAATTTAGTTTTGTTATCATCCTGAATGCGTTCTTGCTCTGCGCACCTTTCTCTTGTACACTACACTGGTTCTGGTTTTCGCAGCGTAATTATATTAAACTAATATTTAGAACATAGCTTATCAGTGCGTCTGTACTATATTCTTGCATATTTGATGCTTATAAATAATTATACGTGAAAAATTATTGCTGTTTCTCTATATATGAATAAATCTATGAAAAGTTAATTTTCCTCTATACGTCATTTTTATTTTCTATTTAAATAAATTAACTTATTCAGATATGTTGGAGGGCGGCAAATTGAAGCCCCGCTCTGCCCTGCCCCGAGTGACACGAACTCGAGCTACGCCACTGGTTAACAGGTTGAAGGAGTTCAGCTGAAATCACAGCCATGTTTTTCTTTTTCCAATCTGTTGTGGTATGTAAAACACGAGACATCAGACAGACGAGTGTCTCTTCTATTTGTGACGTCCAAAACACCCGCGTTCCTTTTTCCTCATCGCTGGCATTCTATGTACTGTGCTTCTGGATGAGCACTCATTGGTTGCCGGCTCCAATGCAGTAAACATTTTTTTTATTTCATGCTTTCACGGAGAACGGAGATAACAAAACCTCTAAATAGAATAGTCATCTCAGGTGACCATCGTTATACAACAGCTAGCAACAGTAAAATGTCCATTAAAAATACAGTAATTTGAATAATCCCCACGTCAGTCTTCCAGTTGTATACTCACAATGTCCCAAACACGTGTGATGTACTGTAGGTCTTCAAGTCAGATGCTCATTCACATCTGAGCTCATTGCACTTTCATCAGAGCCGCTCAATCCTTTAGGCTACATAGACAGTCGCCTAGGGCACTGCCATCTTAGGGGTGCCCAAGGAGGGATCCCCCCATTAAGGTTGTTCAACTCTGATACTGAGTTGGTGCTGTTACACGCAGGGCATCGCTCATGCAAGTAAAAAGCAAATGCTTTGTACGGTAAGGGGTGCACACTCCTTAAAGTTTGGCGGTATACACACTGTAACCACCAAGGGACGCCAGAGAGCCCTGAACCACAGACACAGCAAAATACCCCACTTTTGTAGAATAAAATAAAGGATTTTTGTTCCTCTTATCAGCACCTTTCCAAATCTCCTCTTTGATCAGTGGCTGTAACACAATGAAAATACAAAATAAAGCACAGAATTCTTGCTCCTTCTCCACCTCCTCTTGCTTTTGCTTTTATACTGGACCCGGAAATGCTTCCTGTGTCATTCTGTCTCCTCTAGGAAGCACTTCTGGACCATAGACGAAGTAGAGTGCCCGACAGCACACTAATGTCCAAGTCGTACTTCACAGGGTGTAGTAACAGTGGCTATTAAGGCCTATTTGTGATATTCTGAAATGTCCTTTTTTCAGTCAGTCAGTCATTATCCAACCTGCTGTAACCTACCACAGGGTCACGGGGGTCTGCTGGAGCCAATCCCAGCCAGCACAGGGCGCAAGGCAGGAACAACTCCCTGGGCAGGGTGCCAACCCACCGCAGGGCACACACACACCAAGCACACACTAGGAACAATTTAGAATCGCCAATCCACCTAACACGGGGAGAACATGCAAACTCCATGCAGGGAGGACCCGGGAAGTGAACCCAGGTCTCCTTAACTGCGAGGCAGCAGCACTACCCACTGCACCACCGTACTGCCCAAATGAAAAAAAAAACAGATAAAATTAGGCGCAAAATAGAAAAAATGGCTCAGGCTTTGTGACGGGTTTTTCGTCAGTCACCTGTGCTGTGATCTTCTCATAGAATGACGACTTTGGGATTTATAAGTAGGGGAGTGAAGGGGCGTAGTCACTGAGGTGTCTTCTCGCTACTGTAGAGGGAACAGAAGAGGACTTAGTGCCAGCACCCCCCTGTTGACCTGGGGTGGTAGTACAGATGAGCCATTGATGTGTGGGCATGACACATTATACAGTGTCATCCACAATGTTTGGGACTAAGGTGCATTTTTCTTTGATTTTTGCCCCTCTGCTCCACAGTTTAAAATGACAAATCAAACAATTCAGCCTTGTGATTAAAGTGCACATTGCAGACTTTCAGTTAAGGGGATTTGTACTTTTTCTACACTTTCAGGGCACCATAATGTTTGGAACACATAAACACGGGGAGAACATGCAAACTCCACGCATGGAGGACCCAGGAAGCGAACCCGGGTCTCAGATTTTGCTTTAAATTACAACCTCTGGCAGTTTACTGCTTGCCTTTCCACCACTTTCGGTCATTCATTATATCTCAACTGATTCAATTTGAAGACAGCCTGGAAAAACGGAGGCTTTCTAAAAACTTTGGACCGGTAGTGTATAATTTTAACAAAGGTTCTGATGGTCAAGGGATTTTATAATATGCTAGACAAAAAGCCCGTTTCGACAACGTAAGATGAAACGGGCACGAGTTTGTGTCAGTAGGGCATGAAGAACAAATGATAAGAAAGAAATAAATAAGAAAGGGATGTAAGTAATGATCCATATTACTAACCGAGAATGGTAAACCAGATGGCATGGACGCAGGGACACGGCGATGGGACCATGAGATGTACTGCGCAGGCGCGTACAGTGCACGTCTCATAAACCGCACGCGAAGTCTTATCCACCGCGCACGAAGGAGTCATGGCCCAAAAACGAAAGAGCTCAACTGACGTGAATGAGTAATGAAGCAACAACGCGCCCATGGCTAACGACTACCGACACAGCCACACAAATAAGAGGACTCTGCGCTGCAGCCCAGATTCAAACGGAAGAGGCTACGGAGGCCTCACGGGTCCATAAAGTACGGAAGGCGCAGACTTCACCGCCATATTGCGAGTGGCACTACTGCGGAGTGAAGGCACAGGCGTCACCGCCTTATTGTGAGTGGCACCACTGCGGAGTGAAGTAAACATGCGTCTGAAACTGCGGAAGCAAAGCAGGCACGGGTTCAAAACGAACGAGCTCGACTGACGGATATACAAACAATGTATTTCAGGATACCCAACACCGGGGGTAGGCGAGCGAAGCGAGCAGGGGGCGGAGCCCCCTTGTAATTAACTAAGAGGTTTGAGATATGTATGACTTTATCACGGCAAAAAATACCGTACACTTAAAAAAGACATGCTATCTATGACGTTTTTTGTTTGTATACTGGAGGCCTGTCAGTATGCAACTAAAGTTGTAAAATCTCTCTGTAGACTACATTTTTTGTGAAGACACTCTCACTGTTTGGTAGTAATTTCCCTTGATGTGGCCCATCTTTAACTTGCACCTTCACATCACTCGCCTGCTGAAAGTACTTAATAATAATATGTTCTTACATATTATTTTGAGTGTGAGGGTTGGCTATGATCGGGGCTAAATATCCTACGTCTGGGTGGAAGGATTTGGGATTTCAGAATAATAATCCCGAAATGTGTAGGATAAATCCGCCACCTGCCGCGATGAAGCAAATTTTCTCTTTAGAGGGATTTGTATAAGTTGGAAGTGAGACGAACTTTGAAATGTTTCAGTCATGAATGTACCTGTTGAAGACAGTTGTATAATGCGTAGGCTAAATCCGCCACCTGCCGCGATGTTGGGGTTGGATGCGCAGAAGGCGACTGCGCATTCGGCTTCGGACGGACGTTCGTCGGATGAAGCAAATTTTGTCTTTGGAGGCATTTGTATAAGTTGGAAGTGAGACGAACTTTGAAATGTTTCAATCATGAATGTACCTGTTGAAGACAGTTGTATAATGTGTAGGCTAAATCCGCTGCCTGCCGCGATGTTGGGGTTGGATTTCGGTCTCGTAAGGTTTTTCGGGCAGCGGCGCAGAAGACGACTGCGCATTTGGCTTCGGACTGACGTCAGTGAGTGCGCAGAAGGCTTCGGATGGACGTAAGTGAGTGAGTGAGTGAGGAGGCAGGCGAATTATGTATTAAGATTAACTCCTTCAGGGCGGAGATCGACTTTTGTCAAAAGGAGGGGTTGCCGGTGATCATCAACTGAAAACGGCGACAAAACCCACCGTTACGTTTCAGTTGGAAGTTTAGTCGCTAGAAGGAAAGTGAGCTTCATTGTTTTGACAGAGATTCCCTGCGCCCGCATGAGTAGCAAGGAGTAAACAACAGCACAAAGAGAGAACGAGGCGAATGCGTAAAGCGAGATGACGTCTTATCACTGAATTGGACTCTGACTTGCTGGACCCCGATTTTGATACAAGTGATTGTAAATGAATGTGAGGTACCCGGCATCAGCGGATCAGTGGTGCTGAACGGGTTCGTGGAGCTGAGCGTCTACAGCATCATTCACCTGAGAGGACTGTCACTTACGATGACAAAAGGTACAAACCAGATTGCGATGCACTGCAAACGCTGCCAAAGCCACACGAAGACAGCCTGGAACCCAGCCTGACGTGCATACCTGGCGAACTGGCGGCCACAGCACGCAACAACAGACGTTTTACGTTGATTTCTGTGTGAAACCGTCGCTTTGCCTGCTTTTCTGAAAACTCAAAGAGTTAACTGGAACGAACGTTCTAACGGTCATGGGCTTTTACCACATTTTCTGTCAACTTTGACGTCTGTATGCTTTGTTTAAGGTCTTGGACAACCAGAGCAGGAAAACGTCCCCAGGCGGATGTTACTTATTAGTGCACTTTAAAAATGAGATCAGAAAAGTGGAATTTAAATCTGTTCAATAAAACGCAACACATGCCCTGTTTGTACTGTCACATAAATGTACTGATCCGGTAACTTGTGGCTCTTCTCTGGTGTGAAATTACATTCTCCGCATTCAAAAAGAGAAATATGAGAATTTAATGAAGAGTCCCCCTGCCTGGTTGAGTGTTTGTGCTAATGGTAAACGTTATTGTCGTCATTTAAAAGATGGTTGCTGATCAGATTTTCAATTCATTATTTGATGGATTGACTGCTTGATTTGTGGGTGACAGGCTCAACTACTCTTAATCACCTAAATTGACTGTTATTGATTGATTCCGCGTTGCTCTTTAGCTGCTAGGCTGGCTTTCCCTCTTTCTGTGGCTGGAAATTTTACACTTTTATTTTGCTTCAATTTTACAACCTAGAAGTTCATACTTGTCCTTGTTAACCGACTGATGTCAAGTTCGGAGACGTAGTCTTTCTTACATTACTTCTGGTGTTCCCGTGATGAGTATTGACACCATGTAGAAGAAAAAAGGATGAGAAAAGGGGATGGATACACAAATACGAGCGCGCTAACTAAAGCCGATGTCACGTTATGTAACGTCTCAATTGTAGGGTGTGTCAGACTTGCTGAGTCAAGCTGCTGATCTCGTCGCCAGATTCTGTCGATTTACCAGACCAAAAATCGCCGAGCATGAGACATTTAGCACCTGAAGCTGGCCTACCAGGACAGTCGTGATTTGGATATCAACAAAACCAAACGTACTGCGAATTCCTCTCTCTGTTTTTTGATCTCATTGATTTCCCTTTGACTTGGAATTTTGGTTAAGGGTTAGGCTTTGGTGCAACAGTAATGACTTCGGAGTGTCGATTTGTTTCTGGTTTTGACTACGCTTCATCTGCTGCTCCTCTTCCAGCCTTTGGGCAGAAGAACATGTGAGGGGATGCTGCAATGAACTGGCAGCCTGTCCCATCCATGCTTAGTGGGCTTGAGAATTGTATGTGTTGTATTATGTTATATTTCACTTGTATAATCTTTGATGAAGAGGTAGATGTGGATGCATCAGATTTGAGGAGTCATTGTGTCTACCATTTCTGTGGATGAGGTGATGTTTCTTACCTTTCACACCCGCCGCCAAATAGAGCATCCAGGGTTGAGTTACAGATGGAGCTACGCAGGCCCAGACTTCATTAAGGTGTAGGGATCTGGCATTGAGGCAAGAGTCGTGTTCAAGGCAGAGCTGTAAGCAACAAAGAGTATCAAACGTTAGTCTCGTTGTCTTGTTTTGTCATGCTTTCAGAAGCAGTGCTTAGCACAAGAAGGACGAACGATTCATCCGACAAAGAAACTGGAGGGAATCTGGGAAAACCGGAATTGAGCTGTCAGCAGGAGCCCTTACGAGACTTTCCAAGCATTTCATTGCCAGATAAGCGAGTGCCATTAGCAGTCATTCATGCATTTTATTTTGCTTTTCTTCAGCAGTGGCACTGTGATGTTTTTTTAAACTATAAAAGTGTGATGGAAAATGACAGAGAGATACGGAGTATGTCTTCAAATTTGAGGATTAGCTGATGTACTTACTGTACGAGGATTTGAAGATGCAGTACCAGCCACTCAGGCTGCTTTTGGGTTGGGGTGGCGTCCTGGTATCTTGAATTCACACGCAAAGCATTCTGGGAATGACTGCTTAACTTCTTTTTACAATTAATGCAGAATTTTCAGGAGATAACTCATAATATTTTAGCCAAAAATGCACATGTTCTACACGTTATGAAAATACAGATGGATTATGTGACGTGTGTTATGTGAGAATTATTTTTCTTTATTCATGGGCATTTTTCACATTGTTGTGTGTTGGTAACCTATGAACCACGTTGAGCTGGAATATTGAATACTGAATTTCTCCACAAAAAAATCTATCTATCTATCTATCTATCTATCTATCTATCTATCTATCTATCTATCTATCTATCTATCTATCTATCTATCTATCTATCTATCTATCTATCTATCTATCTATCTATCTATCTATCTATCTATCTATCTATCTATCTATCACAGTGCATCCGGAAAGTATTCCCAGCGCATCACTTTTTCCACATTTTCTTATGTTACAGCCTTATTCCAAAATGGATTAAATTAATTTTTTTCCTCAGAATTCTACACACAACATCCCATAATAACAACGTGAAAAAAGTTTACTTGAGATTTTTGCAAAATTATTAAAAATAAAAAAACTGAGAAATCCCATGTACATAAGTATTCACAGCCTTTGCTCAATACTTTGTTGATGCCCCTTTGGCAGCAATTCCAGCCTCAAGTCTTGTTGAATATGATGCCATAAGCTTGGCACACCTATCCTTGGCCAGTTTCGCCCATTCCTCTTTGCAGCACCTCTCAAGCTCCATCAGGTTGAATGGGAAGCGTCGGTGCACAGCCATTTTAAGATCTCTCCAGAGATGTTCAATCAGATTCAAGTCTGGGCTCTGGCTGGGCCACTCAAGGACATTCACAGAGTTGTCCTGAAACCACTCCTTTGATATCTTGGCTGTGTGCTTAGGGTCGTTGTCCTGCTGAAAGATGAACCGTCGCCCCAGTCTGAGGTCAAGAGCGCTCTGGAGCAGGTTTTCATCCAGGATGTCTCTGTACATTGCTGCAGTCATCTTTCCCTTTATCTTAGTCTCCCATTCCCTGCCGCTGATCCCCAATCCCCACAGCATGATGCTGCCACCACCATGCTTCACTGCAGGGATGGTATTGGCCTGGTGATGAGCGGTGCCTGGTTTCCTCCAAACGTGACGCCTGGCATTCACACCAAAGAGTTCAATCTTTGTCTCATCAGACCAGAGAATTTTCTTTCTCATGGTCTGAGAGTCCTTCAGGTGCCTTTTAGCAAACTCCGGGCGGGCTGCCATGCGCCTTTTACTAAGGAGTGGCTTCCGTCTGGCCACTCTACCATACAGGACTGATTGGTGGATTGCTGCAGAGATGATTGTCCTTCTGGAAGGTTCTCCTCTCTCTACAGAGGACCTCTGGAGCTCTGACAGAGTGACCATCGGGTTCTTGGTCACCTTCCTGACTAAGGCCCTTCTCCCCCGATCGCTCAGTTTAGATGGCCGGCCAGCTCTAGGAAGAGTCCTGGTGGTTTCGAAGTTCTTCCACTTACGGATGATGGAGGCCACTGTGCTCATTGGGACCTTCAAAGCAGCAGAAATTTTTCTGTAACCTTCCCCAGATTTGTGCCTCGAGACAATCCTGTCTCGGAGGTCTACAGACAATTCCTTTTACTTCATGCTTGGTTTGTGCTCTGACATGAACTGTCAACTGTGGGACCTTCTATAGACAGGTGTGTGCCTTTCCAAATCATGTCCAGTCAACTGAATTTACCACAGGTGGACTCCAATGAAGCTGCAGAAACATCTCAAGGATGATCAGGGGAAACAGGATGCACCTGAGCTCAATTTTGAGCTTCATGGCAAAGGCTGTGAATACTTATGTACATGGGATTTCTCAATTTTTTTATTTTTAATAAATTTGCAAAACCTCAAGTAAACTTTTTTCATGTTGTCATTATGGGATGTTGTGTGTAGAATTCTGAGGAAACAAATTAATTTAATCCACTTTGGAATAAGGCTGTAACATAACAAAATGAGAAAAAAGTGATGCGCTGTGAATACTTTACGGATGCACTGTATATAGTGCCTTTCATTTCTATCTATCTATCTATCTATCTATCTATCTATCTATCTATCTATCTATCTATCTATCTATCTATCTATCTATCGCTTTACGTAGCGACAATTCTTTGTCCACCTGACTCCATCCCCTTTATTGAGAGACCCCACAAGTGCAGAATCATCGGAGAATTTCTGCAAGTGACCTGACCTGCTGTTGTATTTTTGGTCGTCGGTGTTCAGAGTGAAGAGACGAGAAACGAGATGTCCTGTAATGTGAATGGAGGAGACGCGTCTGTTCTTCAGAGAGGTTATCACCAGCTCCTCTCAGAATGGCGCTCGTGTCCGCTTTGAAGGCCGAGAGCTGAGCAGTGGGCAGCGGTGCTGTGCACAGTGTTGTTGTTCAATAACTAAGATTTAGTTTATAACTGAAGAAAGTAAAATGAACATTAAGTTGCACATGGGAGAAAAGTGCAGGATTTTACATATTGTGTATTTACAAGTCATATATATATATGTTCAGAACATTTTATTAGTCCATATGAAGAGGTTCAGTTATTTGGTTCGCCGTTTGTAATCTTGCCGTCTTCACTGGCACCGTCCAGCCACCTGTGCTTTTTCTCCGGTTTCGCATGACAAGCCAAGTGCTTTTTAAACGAATCTGTTGTAGGTATATTAAGCGATATAAGGGATAGTTGGGATTTGTTTGAAGACACAGTTAAAGTATTTTTGATCTCCCTGTTATTTTCCTAGCCTATGATTATCTGATCTTTTTCACTCTGCAGCAGCTGCAATACAAAGCTATAGGGCTAGAAGCTGGCATTAAAGAGCGGCTTGCAGGAAGTCCTGGGATTCATAGAGCAGTACAATGCACACCTGAAGCAGCTTTTATACCACATAATCCTTTGCCATAAACTTGAACAATTTTTAAATGCTTGTGTTTTTTTTTCTTTCTTTTCAAGTTGCGCCAAATTTACCGTTGCATTTAATGTATTCAGCACTCTGAGAAACAGCACTCCGCTCTTCAAGGCGCTGCCAACTGCTGTGCCCTGTGTGTGTCGGGTGCGTGTCGTAGTTTTAGTTTTGTAGAATTCCTCGTATGACGGGAGAGCCACACACAAAGCACATTTGTCTAAATTAATTTTAAGTTGCTTCACTGCACTAATAGCCCATGTGTTCTTTAATTATTTGCTAAATTTCTCATTAGCTGAACAATCCAGATTATTGTCTTCATGGCAAAGCTTGCCCATCTCACTTAAATTATTTATAAACAGTACTTGCTGTGCTACCTGTCTAAGATGGGGTGAATCTAAATAATCAACATAGTGCATCATCTAGTGGATTGTATTTTGTAAAGCATGTACAAAATAAAATTCATTACATTTGTCATTCCAACTGATGGTGCGTCACAAACATCTGTAGTAGTAAAACCCATTACTACTAATGTTTGTGATGCGCCATCTGTTGGAATGATAAATGAAATGCATGTCTCCATTATATGCCATGTGGTATGGAAATTGTAAAGGCAATGTTAATATTTGTGACGCACCATCTGTTGGAATGAAAAATGCACTACATATGTCTCAATTATTTGCTGTGTGGTATGAGATTCGTAAAGTCAATTTTAATGTTTGTAATGCATCATCTGTTGGATTGAAAAATCCAGTACACATGTCTCTGTTATACAGCATGTGGTGTGGGATTCATTAAGGCAAATGTTAATGTTTTCGATGTGCCATCTGTTGGAATGACATATGACAATACAGATGTCTCTATTGTATGCCATGTTAATGTTTGTGTTACACCCATCTGTTGGAGTGACAAATGCAATACACGTCTCTGTTATATGGCTAGTGGTACAGGATTCGTAAAGGCAATGTTAATGTTTGTGATTTGCCATCTGTCAGAATGAAAAATGCAATAACAAATGTCTCCATTTTATGCCATGTGATATGGGATTCATAAAGGCAATGTTAATGTTTCTAATATGCCATATGTTGGAATGACAAATGCAATACATATGTCTGTTTTATGCCATGCTAATATTTGTGATGCTCCATCTGTTGGAAAGACAAATTCAGTACAGATGTTTTCATTATATGCTATGTGGTATGGGATTTGTAAAGGCAATGATAATGTTTCTGATATGCCATCTGTTGAAATGACAAATACAATACATACATTGTGCAAAAGTTTTAGGCAGGTGAGAAAAAATGCTTTAAATAAAGAATGCTTTCAGAAATATAAATAATGATTGTTTATTGTTATCAATTTACAAAATGCAAAGTGAGCGAACAAAAGAAAAATCTAAATCAAATCAATATTTGGTGTTACTACCTTTTGCCTTCACACCAGCATCAATTCTTATAGGTCCACTTGCACAAAGTCAGGGATTTTGTAGGATTCTAGTCAGGTGTCTGATCAACCAATTCTACCAAACAGGTGCTAATGATCATCAATGTCACACGTAGGTTGAAACACAGTCATTAACTGAAACAGAAACAGCTTCAAACTGGGTGAGGAACAGCCAAACTCTGCTACCAAGGTGAGGTTGTGGAAGACAGTTTCATGTCATGGCAAGATGGAGCACAGCAACAAGACACAAGGTAGTTCTACTGCATCAGCAAGGTCTCTCCCAGACAAAGACCTCAAAGCAGACTGGGGTTTCAAGACGTGCTGTTCAAGCTCTTTTGAAGAAGAACAAAGAAACGGGCAACGTTGAGGATCGTAGACGCAGTGGTCGGTCAAGGAAACTTAGTGCAGCAGATGAAAGACACATCAAGCTTATTACCCTTCGAAATCAGAAGATGTCCAGCAGTGCCATCAGCTCAGAACTGGCAGAAACCAGTGGGACCCAGGTACACCCATCTACTGTCCGGAGAAGTCTGGCCAGAAGTGGTCTTCATGGAAGAGTTGCAGCCAAAAAGCCATACCTCCGACGTGCAAACAAGGCCAAGTGACTCAAGTATGCACGAAAACATAGGAACTGGGGTGGAGAAAAATGGCAGCAGGTGCTCTGGACTGATGAGTCAAAATTTGAAATATTTGGCTGTAGCAGAAGGCAGTTTGTTCGTCGAAGGGCTGGAGAGCGGTACAATAATGAGTGTCTGCAGGCAACAGTGAAGCATGGTGGAGGTTCCTTGAACGTTTGGGGCTGCATTTCTGCAAATGGAGTTGGAGATTTGGTCAGGATTAATGGTGTTCTCAATGCTGAGATATACAGGCAGATACTTATCCATCATGCAGTACCATCAGGGAGGCGTATGATTGGCCCCAAATTTATTCTGCAGCAGGACAACGACCCCAAACATACAGCCACAGTCATTAAGAACTATCTTCAGCGTAAAGAAGAACAAGAAGTCCTGGAAGTGATGGTATGGCCCCCACAGAGCCCTGATCTCAACATCATCGAGTGTGTCTGGGATTACAAGAAGAGACAGAAGGATGTGAGGAAGCCTACATCCACAGAAGATCTGTGGTTAGTTCTCCAAGATGTTTGGAACAACCTACCAGCCGAGTGTGCAAGTGTACTTAGAAGAATTGATGCTGTTTTGAAGGCAAAGGGTGGTCACACTAAATATTGATTTGATCTAGATTTCTCTTTTGTTCATTCACTGCATTTTGTTGATTGATGAAAATAAATGATTAACACTTCCATTTCTGAAAGCATTCTTTGTTTACAGCATTTTTTCACACCTGCCTAAAACTTTTGCACAGTACTGTATGTCTCTGTTTTATGCCATGTTAATGTTTGTGATGCTCCATCTGTTGGAAAGACAAATTCAATACGGATGTTTTCATTATATGCCATGTGGTATGGGATTTATAAAGGCAATGTTAAAATTTTTTATACGGCATCTGTTGGAATGACAAATGCAATACGTATATCTCCGTTATATGCTATGTGAATGTTTGTGATGCACCATCTGTTGGAATGACAAATGCAAGGCATTTTTTTCTACAAATATTTATGATGCACCATCAGTTGAGTATTGCTAATGTGGGCAAGCTATTCTTTTAAATTTATTGAAAGTGCTTTACTTTCTAACACAATTTTGTGTGGTAAATACATACATACCCTTTTTGACTTGAAAAATGCCACACATATCCAACAGATCCAACATTAAAGACCAATTAGAGACCCCTGACCTATGTATTCACTATGGGGACACCTGGAGAAATAACAGCAAAAAATATAAATGTGAAAACTATCATTGCGTCATCTTATAATTAAAATTTTATTTATTTAGTGTGATTTGAATAATCATTATGGGCTACATAGTGGTAACTTCACAGGTGAAGGACTACAGCTTGAGTCCTGGCTTTTGTGCCTTTTATTTTGGAGTTTCTACGGCCTTCCCTTGTTTATATGGGTTATCTTTTGAGGTTTGTGGCTTCCTCCCACAGTTAGTTGCTTGTAGATTGATTAGCAAAACAAAATCGAATGTGGGTACACGTGTGACTGTGCCATATGCTGGCGTAAGACTGGTTTTGGACTGATGTCTTGTCAATGTGCCGTGGAAAAGTAGTAAAGAATAAGAAGGAAATCTGCTTTGTGGCATGAGGCTCATGGGAAGTGTAAGCAAATTTTGACTGATAGGTGAACATCTTGAAAAACACGACAAATACGAATCGCTTTTTTATGTCAAAATTTAGATAGACACGTGTTATGTCATGGTGTGACTCACTTAATCCAGACCAGAGGCTTGGGGCGGTGACTGGAGACTATCCCAGTTAGCATAGGGCGCAAGGTAGGAAAAAACTCTGGATAGAGTGCCAGTCCATCGGAGGACACACACACACACACACACACAACATTCAGATGCCATGCAGAGAGAACCCGGGAGGTAAACCCTGGTCTTCTTAATGTGTGCCACACTCAGATGCACATTAAAAAACCAGAATTTTTATGAAACATCTAAACACAATTACAGAGCCCTGCCTGTTGTGCTCACTGTGTGGACGTGTGACAGTCACAGCTCTATGAATGTGATGGACATCCCATTGCAGAATCTTTGGCATTAATATGGAGTTGGTGCCCCTTTTGTGAAAGGCCTTCTGCAAGTGTGTGTCTGTGGGAATTTGTGCCCATTTGGCCAAAAGCGCATTTGTGCTGAGGTTGGATGAGAAGACTGAGCTCATAATCGGTGTTCCGGTTTATCTCAAAGGTGTTCATTAGGGTTGAGGTCAGGGCTCTCTGCAAGTTCCTCTATCTCTTTATAGACCTGGCTTTGTGCACAGGGGCACGGGTCATGCTGGAACACAAAAGGGCCTTCTCCAAACTGTAGCCACAACACTGGAAGAACAATTTCTTTGTATGCTGTACCATTAGCAAAGCCCTTCACTGGGACCATGAGACCAAGCCCAAACCCTACCATTATGCCTACTACACCAAACTTAACAGTATGCGCTCTCCTTCTGGAAGATAATGTTCTCCTGGCATCCGTCAAACCCAACTTCACCCATCAGGCAGCAAGATAGTGATGCATTGATTCATCTCTCCAAAGAACACGTGTCCACTGCTCCAGAGTCCAGAGGCGTTGTGCTCACCAGTCAACGCTTGGCTTGCGTACAGCTGCTTGGCCTCGGAAACTCCTCTTGTGAAGCTTCTGACAAACATTTCTTGTGCTGATGTTGCTTCCAGAGGCAGTTTGGAACTCTCTTATGAGTGATGCGACAGAAAATAGGTCATTTTTACACACTCTACACTTTAGCATCCAGCGGCTTTGCTCTGTAAGTTTCTGTTGTTTGCTACGTCATGGCCAAGCTATTGCTGATCCTTGACGCTTCCACTTCTCAATAACAGCAGTTATGGCTGATTGGGGCAGGTGTAGGAGAGCAGCCCATACTTGGCATTAACATTTTAGGACTTGTGTGTCGCTGCTTGGCCATGAAAGCCCATTTCATGAAGCTCCTGATATACTGTCCTTGTGCTCATGTGCTTCGACAAGACATCACTTTGGAACACAACTCTGTTGTGAGTGATGCCAGAGAGGATGGGCGACTTTTACCCACTTTAGCACTTGGTGCCCCACTCTGTGTCTATGTGTGGCTTACCACTTTGAGGATGAGCTGCTGTTGGTACTTGACACCTCTGCTTCACAACAATACATCGTAAATTCCCCTTGGGAACAATCAAGTATTATCTATCTATCTATCTATCTATCTATCTATCTATCTATCTATCTATCTATCTATCTATCTATCTATCTATCTATCTATCTATCTATCTATCTATCTATCTATCTATCTATCTATCTATCTATCTATCTATCTATCTATCTATCTATCTATCTATCTATCTATCTATCTATCTATCTATCTATCTATCTACAGTGCATCCAGAAAGTATTCACAGTGCATCACTTTTTCCACATTTTGTTATGTGACAGCCTTATTCCGAAATGGATTAAATAAATTTTTTTCCTCAGAATTCTACACACAACACCCCATAATGACAACATGAAAAAAAGTTTACTTGAGGTTTTTGCAAATTCTTTAAAAATAAAAAAAATTGAGAAAGCACATGTACATAAGTATTCACAGCCTTTGCCATGAAGGTCAAAATTGAGCTCAGGTGCATCCTGTTTCCCCTGATCATCCTTGAGATGTTTCTCCAGCTTCAAAATTCAGTTGATTGGACATGATTTGGAAAGGCACACACCTGTCTATATAAGGTCCCACAGTTGACAGTTCATGTCAGAGCACAAACCAAGCATGAAGTCAAAGGAATTGTCTGTAGACCTCTGAGAGAGGATTGTCTCGTGGCACAAATCTGTGGAAGGTTACAGAAAAATTTCTGCTGCTTTGAAGGTCCCAATGAGCACAGTGGCCTCCATCATCCGTAAGTGGAAGAAGTTTGAAACCACCAGGACTCTTCCTAGAGCTGGCCGGCCATCTAAACTGAGCGGTCGGGAGAGAAGGGCCTTAGTCAGGGAGGTGACCAAGAACCCGATGGTCACTCTGTCAGAGCTCCAGAGGTCCTCTGTGGAGAGAGGAGAACCTTCCAGAAGGACAACCATCTCTGCAGCAATCCACCAATCAGTCCTGTATGGTTGAGTGGCCAGACGGAAGCCACTCCTTAGTAAAAGGCACATGGCAGCCCGCCTGGAGTTTGCCAAAAGGCACCTGAAGGACTCTCAGACCATGAGAAAGAAAATTCTCTGGTCTGATGAGACAAAGATTGAACTCTTTGGTGTGAATGTCAGGCATCACATTTGGGGGAAACCAGGCACTGCTCATCACCAGGCCAATACCATCCCTACAGTGAAGCATGGTGGTGGCAGCATCATGCTGTGGGGATGTTTTTCAGCGGCAGGAACTGGGAGACTAGTCAGGATAAAGGGAAAGATGACTGCAGCAAAGTACAGAGACATCCTGGATGAAAACCTGCTCCAGAGCGCTCTTGACCTCAGACTGGGGCGACGGTTCATCTTTCAGCAGGACAACGACCCTAAGCACACAGCCAAGATATCAAAGGAGTGGCTTCAGGACAACTCTGTGAATGTCCTTGAGTGGCCCAGCCAGAGCCCAGACTTGAATCCGATTGAACATCTCTGGAGAGATCTTAAAATGGCTGTGCACCGACGCTTCCCATCCAACCTGATGGAGCTTGAGAGGTGCTGCAAAGAGGAATGGGCGAAACTGGCCAAGGATAGGTGTGCCAAGCTTGTGGCATCATATTCAACAAGACTTGAGGCTGTAATTGCTGCCAAAGGTGCATCGACAAAGTATTGAGCAAAGGCTGTGAATACTTATGGACATGGGATTTCTCAGTTTATTTATTTTTAATAAATTTGCAAAAACCTCAAGTAAACTTTTTTCACGTTGTCATTATGGGGCGTTGTGTGTAGAATTCTGAGGAAAAAAATTTATTTAATCCATTTTGGAATAAGGATGTAACATAACAAAATGTGGAATATCTATCTATCTATCTATCTATCTATCTATCTATCTATCTATCTATCTATCTATCTATCTATCTATCTATCTATCTATCTATCTATCTATCTATCTATCTATCTATCTATCTAGTAGCACTTTTCTTTTGACTGGGGCAGATCTATCACACATGTAGACTTATGGCTAAGGTGGCATCCTATGGCAGTGCCATTTTTAAAGTCCCCAAGCTCTTCAGTATGACCCGTCGTTTTGATTTGATGCACCTGTTAATAATGAACTCATTAATTTGGAGGAATGTCCACATCCTCTTGGCCATGCAGTGTAGATTCGAATGATCATTTATTGTGGAATGCACTTTATCTTCACTGTTTTTGAAGTGAGCAGGAAGAGGTGGCCCTTCTTTTTGATCTTGACACACTACTCTCATCTTTGTACCTGACAATGTATGTTATCGTCAGCTGTAATCTGTGTTTACCTGATACCAAAGGTGCCTGAAGAAATCACATCTGCTGTCGGATGCCTGCATTGATGTGTGCTTATAAAGCGCATTCTATGGCTGCACTAAAGCAGTTCAAAGTATTATCTGGATACTGTGTGGTTTATAACGGTGCAGTGTGCGTGAAGTGAACTGTTTTTTCTTGCTGCCCTTCTGCGATTGGCCAGGCAGGCTCATTTCCTCGCTATGTTTTGAAAGAGCTATGAAAACAAGCAGTGAGTCTGCACAAAGATAACACACCATGTTCAAGTTAGGAAGATCTCTTCATAGATACTTGAAACATTTCCCCTCTTCATTTCCGGACATTGACCAGCACTCTCGTGGAAAAGAAAAGACAAAAAAGAACTTCACAAAACTTTAGCACATTTAGAATGGTGGAATCAAATGTGAATAATGAGACATATCATTCACTCTCCTATCATTCCCTTTGGGTTTTTATTTTTGTTGTTGCTTGTTTTGTCTTCAGTAACTTCTGGGTGCCTGAAGAGCAAGTGAAAGAACACGTATGTTGTGATCATGGCCGGGAGCAGACAGCAGGAAAGACGAGAACTCTGGAAGAGGCTTTCACTGGACAGCAGCCTTGTGGTAAGAAATTGTTATGATATCTGAGTCACAGTTTACATTACCGAAAAGGAAAGAGACAAAAATGTACAGTAAGCCAATTTAGTGGTCTTGGTTGTGTTTTTTCTATGATGCATTTCTACCAGCCTTAGAATAATTCCTCATTCTATCCTACTAAGATTATTAACAAAAATGAATTTTTATGAGCTGTTTTGTAAGGAAAAGCAGTCAGGTGCATATATATATATATATATATATATATATATATATATATATATATATATAGGTATATATATATATATATATATATATATAGGTATAGGTATATAGGTATAAATATATATAGGTATAAATATATATAAATACTATATAATATATATTTGTATATATATTTATCTACTGTATATATATATATATATATATATATATATATATATATATATATATATATATATATATATATATATATATATATATATAGGTATATATATATATATATATATATATATAGGTATAGGTATATAGGTATAAATATATATAGGTATAAATATATATAAATACTATATAATATATATATGTATATATATTTATCTACTGTATATATATATATATATATAATTATATATATACATATATATATATAGAACACACCTGTGACATATTCTGTAAGTTTTTAAGGTTTTATTTTCCAGTAGTGCCCCATTGCCTCCATTGTAAAGTGCCAGTGTGGGCAGATTTCATTAAATTTATAGAAAACGCTTACCTATAGAGCAAAAATCATATGCATAAATACCACTTTTAAAAGGTATAATTTGGGTTGAAAAATTCCGAACGTATCTTTTAAGTGTGTCATCTGCACAAGCAGGAGTGAATTGTTAGGACCCAACAAATCTGAAAGTTTTGAATGTTATTGATTTATATTTCCAAAAGCATGCTGACCGAGCTACTTTATCCCTGGACTCAATCTTTATCCTGTTGAATGTTTTGGGGGAGTGTAGGGGGCTGATTTCCTTCAGGTAAGCACCTTGAGCATAGGATTGGTGCTATATAAATAAAATATATAAATTAAAATGTATTATGTGTCTCAGTGATAAGAGAAGTCTGTGGTGAAGCGTGACTTTAAATAAATAATCGGGAGGTCCGGAGTGTGCAGCCACCAGGCGGGTATAATGTGTGCCACTCTGAGGTTGCTTGGCTGAACGCGCATTCACGTTCAAATGCGGGCGGGTGGGTCAAGTCCTTCATTCACACCTTGGAGCAGGTGGGGGGCGAGCATGAATGCTTGTGCTTGAGTAGAGCCTGAAGGAGGCGACTCCTGCTTATTTACTTGGTCTCCCTCAGGAGCAGGGGAAGTGTGAGCGGCTCGGTGTGGCTCCCTGCAGAACGCCATGGGACTGACACCTCTAGGAGACCCGAGCCAGGATCTAAAGGTTGCCTGCGCCTGTCAGTGGGCATCTCTTCTAGCTGCGGATACCGGTAATGGTTACTTAAGGGGGAGCACCAGAGTTTGGAAGGAGCACAGAGGCTCACGACTGTGCCTGCCTTGATTTTAACCTCGTTTTATTGGGTCCATTTATTTGACCCTTTTTAACCTCCTCATGCACCTTATTTATTGAAGAACTGAAGCACTGCACTTTTGGACACAGTTTTGTTTCTAAATTAAAGCACTAGACACTTGCAGCCCCCCTTCGCTGACTGTGTGCGTCCTCTGTTGCCCGGCTCATCCTTATGTCTGTTAGTAGTGTTTCTGGGGTCAAGCGCTTCCAGAAGCTACCATGGAGTGTGGAGCCGACCCGGACTGTCCCAGTCATTTGAAATGTTAAAGAGAAACTCCTTTATCTTGTTTATTAATATACTAGACAAAGAGCCCGTTTCGAAAAAGTAAGATGAAACGGGCACAAGTGGAATAGTAATAAGTATAAGCACCACAAACCTGATATAGGTGTATTGAATGAATGCGTAATTATGCCTTGAGCTGTAGTCGAAATCGCCTTTCAGGCCTCTAGAGCTTTAATCGAAGTCGCCTTTCTCTTTGAATTTTTGCGGCCGTAAATGCACCGCCTACCGCATTGTTGGGGTTGGATGTCGGTCTCGCAACGTTATTCGGGCAGCTGCGCAGAAGGCGACTGCGCATTCGGCTCCAGACGGACATGAGTGAGTGAGTGAGTGAGTGAGTGAGGAGGCTGGTGAATTATATATAAGATAAATGCTGGGAAAGCGTCAGCGTTCACTCACTCTTCACAGGATAACTGTAATGACAACGTATTATAAAAACCTGCCGCCTGTTTCTTGTGTGGATTTGCATTCTGTTTTACGATCCCTGCCCCTCTGCCAGTCTGCCTGACACTTAATAATGCACCGTGCCACTTTAGTGGGGGCCTGATGTAGAAATGTTGCCAGTTGTGTCTTGCTGTGTTACCGACAGACAATGGAACTGCATTTAGACTGCTGGCCCGGCCCCACTTCCCACCCTACATTCACCGCCAATGTTCTGTTTATCTAAGAGGGGCTCGGGGCTCAAGCAGCTGAGAGGAGGGTGGGGACGTCAGGCACATCTGGACATCTTTCTGCACCTTAATGTCTCTGGTGTATGTGAAAAATCGGCATGCAAACATCATCTTGCAGGATGTTCAAGACGAGATGTCCTGTATTTTCTAGAACAAATATTTGCCAGGTTTGGGTGATCCACATTTGCCCTACCTGGCGCACCCGTTGTTTGTTATATTCATGTGGTCTTTTTACAATGATGTAGGAGTCAGAGACCCTGCTGGATGTTTTATGAGAAGTTCTTTTTGCCAAAAAGATCTTTGAAAAAATAAGAAAGACGTGTGTCAGGTGTCCTTGTTACAAAAAATGAACGTTTAAAAATAGCTGGTGTGACTGAAAGGTGCTATATGAGCGCCGTCCCGACACAGACAGACATGGGAGGCACACTGATAAAACAAATAAATGTTTAATTTCTATTTCTTCACCTGTGGGCAACGCCTTCCTCGTTCCCACAGGCACAACTCCACACAATACTTTTCTATTTCTCTTATTCTTCCTCCACTCCTCCTCCGTAAGCTTCGCCCTCCTCCTCCCGACTCTGGCCTCCGGAGTAGTGGCTGCTGGCTCCAGAAGTGCACCAGGTGCTTGATGACTTCATTTCCGGCAGCACTTCCGGATGTGGTGGAAGGACTGCCCATAAGTAGGGAATCCATTCCCGTTAATTTGGGAATCCCGCATGTCATGCCCTGGGATGACACAGTGCACAGGCATCTCACATGTGAACGGTTTTAGAATGCGCGACACTTATTTTTAATAAAACTACTGCAATATGTTGACACCAATAAAAGACTAACTTAACTACAAGCTGTTCATGCTGTCATATACAGTAAGTACATGTATCTAGTTAGTTGCGGTAATAAGAGCGTAGAAGGCACAACGTGTCCAGCGTGCGGTTGTCCAGGCGAGAGTGCACATTCGTGCAGAAGTACGCCAGCCGCTGAGAAAGCACGCTCTGCCTCCACTGAAGTAGGTGGCACAGTCATCAGATACTGATACACTTGTTCTAAACAACACCCACGCTTGCCGTTGCTCTGAAACACCGCCATTTCAGCTTTTACTGATGCATCCAGTTTCTTGTCATCATTCTGTGATGGCAAGTTTCTTGGCACAGATAATGCGGATGCAACAGACTGACGCATTGCAATTTCAAGTTGCTGTTCAAAGCTGTTGTCTGATGAAGTGCAAGCTGCAGCAAAGGCGCCACCTTAATTATTTTCAACTATAACTCTGTTATTTCTTGATCAATTTTTACACTTTTACACGCTGTTTATGCGAGCTTGGCCATTCCCGTTCAGCCGGGAATTCCAGCAGTTTCATTGCCTGGGAATGCGGGAATGAAAAATGTCCGTGAATCCCAGGCTCCCTACCCATAAGGGCTCAGCAACACCAGCTACAGCACCCCCTGGCGGCGCCTGCGGATCCCAACAGGGCTGCACCAAACTCCAACTCCCATGAAGCCCTGCAGGAGTCCGATGCACCGCTGCAACCCAGGGGAGGTTGCCATCTAGCGTCCCGGGGAAGGTAACGCTTTGGCGACACTTGCACCCCTGGTCCTCTCAGCGTGGAGGTGCCCCAGCCGGGCAAGGGCCCCGGTCTCATGCTACACTGGCCATTTCTATATGTTACTAGCTGATTTGCCGGCTTCGCAGTAATTTCACTAAAGTTTACAAAATAAAATATCACAAAATGGAAAAGGATACTTTTTCCTGATGTTTTATTTCAAATAAATCAAAGATGACAATTTATTTTTATGAATTTCATACTAAGAACTCACCCCTTCTCGAATTACTTCACAACAAACTGCAGTCTCAATTATCGCTAAGTTGAAATAGATAATAGAAATCTGCTCATCGATGTGAGCTAAATAAACATTTTTTATTAAAACACATCTTTATTTATTAGGATCTGCTTTTATATTTCATATAAAGCATTCGTGAGACACGAGATCTCTCATAATAGCTCAGCAATGGTAACATTAATTAATATGCTATTTGTTATATCTTTATCTTTTTAAGATGAATTTCTTTAAAATACTTATTTTTTAAAACAAGTGTTAAATACATATTCACACAGTACATTTTTAATATTTGAAAATATATCAGGTCTTTATATTTCGAGTTATATGCACTGAATCACATATTTGACTGCAACTTTTCCATAAGGGCTCTTTTATACAATTTATCCATCCATCCATTTTCCAACCCACTGAATCCGAACACAGGGTCACGGGGGTCTGCTGGAGCCAATACCAGCCAACATGGGGCACAAGGCAGGAACCAATCCCGGGCAGGGTGCCAACCCACCGCAGGACACACAAAAAGACACCCACACACCAAGCACACACTAGGGCCAATTTAGAATCGCCAATCCACCTGACCTGCATGTCTTTGGACTGTGGGAGGAAACCCACGCAGACATGGGGAGAACATGCAAACTCCATGCAGGGAGGACCCGGGAAGCGAACCCAGGTCCCCAGGTCTCCCAACTGCGAGGCAGCAGCGCAACCCACTGCGCCACAGTGCCGCCTATACAATTTATTATGAAGATTAATCTTTTTTTTATTGAATTTTTACATATCTCAGATTTCATCAATAATTGTTTATTAAAGTTGCTTCTTATATTTTCTTCTCCAAAAAATGTTATTATGTATGATAATCAAATTTGTAAAAAACATACTTCTCCCATTTCACCCCCTCAGGGGCAGAATTTGGAAAAATCCTTTTTTAGTGGGTGCCTACAGGTCTCCTCCAAATGGCATGTTTCTTGGACCAATGGTTGAGGCTGGGTGTTGGTATGTCACCCAGTCAGTCACTTTTCATTTATATACAGTATATACTAGGGGGCTTTGCCCCCTGCTCACTTTGCGAGCCAACCCACTCCCCCGTGCCACGTGCCAGCCACGTTGCGTCTCTGCCGCTCGCATTGTGAAAAGGGGTTGGCTGAATGTATGCTTTGGAGATGCGGATGGATCACCTGCCATCTTTCTGCTCCTCCTGCCATGCTGCTTGTTCTGCTCCTCGTGTTGTGCGTCGATCATTTCTACGCCTGTACAGCAGCTGTCCTCGCTTACCTACCCCAGTCCCCCAATCCGGGGCGTGGTAAGTGCCTGCCACTTCGCCTCTCTGCCGCTCACGTTGTGAATTGGCTGAATGCACGCTAAGGAGATGCGGTCGGATCAGCTGCTGTCTTTCTGCTCCTGCTGCCGAACTGCGTGTTCTGTTTGTTGCACTATGCGTCGATCATTTAAAAGCCTGTACAGCAGCTGTCTGTTGATCTCACTGCTTTGTCTTGCGGGATGTTAAAGTGTCTCTCGCGGGACGTCTGGACTGATTATTCAGTCAGTCATTTTCCAACCCACTATATCCTAACACAGGGTCACGAGGAGGTTCCTTATTTTCTGAATTTGCACATAGATTATTGTTGTTCTCTTTTGCATCCTTTTTTTGCCACCTTCTCTCTCCAACGCTTTTGTGTCTCTTTTCGTGTCTCTTTCTTCTTTGCTTAGTTGTTCACGTGCCATCTAGAACGTATAACATTTTTAAGAGCTGGGAGCACATGAAGGGTGTCTGCCAAAAGCATTCCAACATCTGCAAGGTTAGATGTCCGTGAACTTGTTTTAAAATTGTTTGTAAGTAGGGTGTGACGTGCAAAAGTCACCATCTCATGCGTCTTGCTTCCTAAGGTAGTGATGTCTAGTTTCGCGTGACGTCAAAGTGTCTTCTCCTAGATGATCACATCCCGACCCAAGATTTTTTTATATAATAGATAGACATATAGATTTTTCATCCACTTTAAGCGTTTTGGTTATTTTAAATTCCAATTGTAGAGCTTTTTAAGATGTAGGTACAGGTAAGGTGTACGGTTGTGCGGTATGGAAAAAGTTCAGAGGAACCCCATTTTTAAAACGGTATGGGTCCAGCATTTCTTTCATTTTGGCACTGGATGTAAAATGTAGTTTTCAAGCACCTCGTGCTCTGTCTTTTATTATTAGTACGATGGGACTTCAAGGGGGAAACCTGCTCTTCGATTATTAAATTGAATATATGCACTCGAGTCACCAAAGACGGGTCAGCACTCATTGGTCTTCAAATGTATTGTCGGTGCCAAAGCTGATAGACTGGCATCTCGACTAAGAGGGAGGGTGGTTCCTGTCCTACTCAGGATGCCATAAGGTGAAGGATCCAGGATGGGCAGGCATCCCAGCCCGGGTTGGCTTCCAGGTATTTTCCTGAATGGGAATATATAATGTTAGGATGAGGAGGGCCTGTCTCTTGGGGGCATGTAGTCCCCCAGTACGCCAGAAAGCATGCATCCCTAGGATAGAGCTCCCATTTGTACACTCGCACGGTGCCTTGGGAGTTGGTGTCCTAATAGACAGGCCTTTTGGGGTACATGGGTGCCTCCAGACGGAACTGTCAGGAGGCGCCATTGTTTGTGGTGTAAAAGAAACACAAACAGAAAAAGGTTTGGGGTTCCACCCCGTATATTTTAAATCTTCTGTTGCAAAGTTGTGGACGTTATATTTTACGAATGAGAATCTTGACCAGTTCACAGTCTCACTCTGACCGAAAGGGATGAACCCTTCCGTCTCATTATTAGTATTTTGTTATTCTCTCAATCTCAAGATGAAGCGAACAAAAGAGAGCCACCATCTCCAACCCATTTAACATAGCTGGTCTCACTACCGTCCTATACCGTCATTCTTGCTGATACCCGTCTGTCACAAATCACTCCTGACACTCTTCTCCACCCACTCCAACCCTGCCTGCACTCTCTTTTTCACTTCTCTTCCACAATCCCCGTTACTCTGTACTGTTGATCCCAAGTATTTAAACCCATCCACCTTTGCCAACTCTACTCCCCGCATCCTCACCATTCCACTGACCTCCCTCTTATTCACACACATGTATTCTTACCTTCATTCCTCTCCTCTCCAGAGTATATCTCCACCTCTCCAGGGTCTCAATAAATAAATTCCCCCGTAGCGATAACTATTTAACAAACAATGAACAAATGAAACTCCCGACACTACACAGTAAACAATTAACATTTACGATAAAGTTGAAAATCCATCCAGTACAGCAGGTTTGGATGACGATGGTGTGTGGAATGGACACATCCCTATGAACAGCCATCTGAATGAAATGTAAAGTTTTGTCCTACCAGGTTCCAGTGGTTGTATGAAGATTTGTTGTGACTGGGAGCGCTCGGCAGATGACCCAGACGAAATCACACAGACAAGCAGGCACAAGACAGCACATGCATCCAGATAGAAACTGAAATCCACGGTGGTTGTATTTGTAATTGTAGAAAAGAAACAAATAGACACAGGTGATGGCGATCCCTTTTGGCATCTTCTGACTCTTAATCATCCATTTTCCCAGTAACACCCGTGCCACTGTCAATCTACTCAATGGTGTAACACCACTGAGGCTGCTGGGATTTGTAGTCCATTTAAATAGCGCTGCTACATCTGAGTCTGTCACCATAGGACATGTCCTCAAGCGCTGAGATGCACTTGGTTGTTCTCCCCTGCTCAGAGTCTAGTGCTGCTCTGTCGTTCCTCTAGTGTGGTGACCAGAACTGCCCACAGGTCTCCAGATGTGGTCATTCTTGTTTGAACACGTCCCTTGACTTACATTCAACAGATTTTATGATTCACCCTAAGATTTCATTTTTGCCTTTTTAATCGCTTCTGCACATTACTTAGTCGATGAAAAGGTTGTGTCAACATAAACCCACAAAACTTTCCCAGATGTTTCTTCTTGTAGGACAGTGTCTACCGTCTTGTATTTATAACTGATGCTACATCTGAGTCTGTCACAGTAGGACATGTCCTGAAGTCCTGGGATGCACCTGGTTTCTCTCCTCTACACGGCTTCAAGTGCTGCTCTGTTTTTCATGTAGCATGGTGACCGGAATTGCACAAAACACTCCCGATGTGTCTGAGCATAACGACTCTCGATTTATATTTGACAGTTTTTATTATATTACCTAACATTTCATTTGCCTTAATTGCTTCCGCAAATTGCCTGAATGATGAAAATGAGTCAACCTAAACCCCAAAATCGTCTTCGGTGGTTGCTTCCTGGAGGACAGAGTCTGCCATCTTGAATTTGTAATTGACATTCTTTTTACACACATGTGCCACTTCACACTTTTCTGCACTAAATTGCATTTTCCAAGTTCTCAGGCTTCTCCATGTCTTTCTGAATTGTTGTCCTCTGTGTCTGCCATTCCTCTGTTAGGTTAAAATGTAAATTTCATAAGTTTACTAACTGCACCTAAATCAATGTAGTTAATAGATAGAAAAATCAGAAAAAGTTACGGCCCAGGACAGATCCCTTAGGGGCCAATGGGATTCCATAAATGCAAATGCCTAGTAAATAATTTAGTAAATAAATGGTCACGGGTTGCCTGCTTTTGAATTGGGCTGTTGTGACTCATCATTGTATTCAGTGGGGAAGGGTCTCATACAGTTTGTGAAGTGCCTCGCAATGGGTTGCTTGAGGGGCAGTTTAAGCAATTGATAATGTCCCACTATTACAGTTGGTGGAGATTCTCAAAAAAGGGACACCCCCCCCCACCATCACCCTGAGATGATGGTTGGCAACGATTCTCCAAAAGGGGAACCCCCCCTCATCCTGAGATGACTGTCAGTGGTGATTCTCCAAAAGGGGACTCTCCATATCACACTGAGATGACTGTCAGCGGCGATTCTCCAAAAGGGGAACCCCCCTCATCCTAGGATGACTGTCAATGGTGATTCTTGAAAAGGGGAACAACCTCCTCATTCTGGGATGAATATCAATGGTGATTCTCCAAAGGGGGAAACCCCCCACATCACCCTGAGATGACTGTCGGCAGCGAATCTTCAAAAGGGGAACCCCTCGCATCACTCTGAGATGACAGTCTGTGGCGATTCTCCAAAGGGGAACACCCCTCATCCTGAGATGACTGCCAGCAGCGATTCTCCAAAAGGGGAACCCCCTCTCATCCTTGGATGACTGTCAGTGGCGATTCCTCAAAAGGGGAACCCCCCTTATCCTAGGATGACTGTCAGTGGTGATTCTCCAAAAGGGGAACTCCCCCCTCATTCTGGGATGAATGTCAATGGTGATTCTCCAAAGGGGGAAACCCCCCACATCACCCAGAGATGACTGCTGGCAGCGAATCTTCAAAAGGTGAACCCTCCACATCACTCTGAGATGACAGTCTGTGGCGATTCTTCAAAAGGGGAACCCCCTCATCCTGAATTGACTGGAGATGACAGTCTGTGGCGATTCTCCAAAAGGGGAACCCCGCCTCATCCTGAGATGACTGTCAGTGGTGATTCTCCAAAAGGGGAACTCCCCCCTCATTCTGGGATGACTGTCAGTGGTGATTCTCCAAAAGGGGAACCCTTCACATTCCAGGATGACTGTCTGCAGCAATTCTGCAAGGGGGATGGGGATTCTTGTTGGTGGGGAATCTCCAAGCGGCATCCATGCCATCCCAGGATTACTACTGGTGGCAATTCCGGTATTCAAAGACATGAAGAAGGGCAAGATTGGGTCATGAGGAAAAACAAAAAAACATTTGTGCATCATTGGCATGGTGCACTCGATCACATTCTTTGAAAAGGTGAATGTAAGTGTTCTACTGAAAAATGGCAGATTTCACTAATGTGGCATCAAGCTAATGCATTCCTTCAGTACTTTCCTGCTGAATCATTCTCTAAGGATTCCAATGTGGAATACTGCACAAACTGTAAAGTTGTGGACACGGTCTGAAATAATGTGAATTTCTTTTCTCTTGGGTGTCCCGTCACCTTCTACCATAGTGATAATCAGCTTTGTTGTGGTGGTTGACCTCGGGTCAGAGTTCTTCAATTTGAGTGGCAGTTTGAATTTGTTGCTTTTCTCGTTTATTGTTTGACGAGTTTTCTTATCTTGCTCTGCATCTCCGGGTCCCTGCAACCATGTGCTAGATAAGTAGGTTAAAAAATGGATGAATTGTTCTTAATGCTTGAAAGGGTACTGTACATGATAAACACCACACTCTGTTTAAAATTCGAATGCTGAATACTTTGATGGAAAGATGTTTGGGAACAATGAGAGGCCTGCACAGATACCCACTTGATACTGAGATTGAATGCTATCTGTTGTACTTGTGTTTCTTCTGCTTAGACTCCATCTTTGTAGATAACTGCAAATGAAAGGATAAACAAAAGCCCGTATGCCACCCAGGCCTATGAAATTAAAGGCTTCTCCCTTTTTACCTCCTTTGACATTTTTCTGTTGCTCTGGGGTATTTCCCTCCTGCCAATTTAGATGTTGTATCAACTCCTTATCAACACCAGTCCTGACTTGCTGCTGCCTCGGGCCACTTTTTTAGGTATGCTGACTGGTCACCGAACTAGAATTTGAAGGATCACTCCTGGTGTTTCTGGAGTTCTGTTGGGCCTCTTTCAAAGCTGCAGTAGTTAATTAATCATTAATTACGGGGCCACTGTAGTCGGCCAAGCACTTACGTCTGATGCATATCCACAAAATCAGTTTAATAATGTTAGTTTTTAAATAAGAACATTTATAAGCACATAAGTAAGTCATCTTCTAAGTAAAACACATTCTTATGTTCTGCCATGCAGGTCCTTCAGAATTTATTATAGTACAGGTAAAACTGTTTTTATCATTCAATCAATAAATCAATATTTACTTATTTTTAACACTATTTTAATGCCATGACAGTTTTACAGAGCACGCAAGATTATCTACAGTGTGAAAGTATAAAGGACCTGACAAATGTTATCAGTATGTGTCAAATAGTTCAACTGTTACAAAATAAAACTAAGCTTACGAAGGAGGTTACAGAGCAAAAGCACCTTGAGCTTGGGCAAAGCGCTATATAAATAAAGCGTATTATTATTATTATTTATTAATATTAAATGAAGTGGGATTATGGGAAAGAGGGATATATTTTTGGTTTAGTTGTCAGTGCTAGGAGTCCCATTTAATTTAGCAGGCAATGTGCTGATGACCATGCAATGTCATTGAAGAGGTGGGATTTAACATTTGTAAATGATTAGAGAATTTTTAATCTATCTATCTATCTATCTATCTATCTATCTATCTATCTATCTATCTATCTATCTATCTATCTATCTATCTATCTATCTATCTATCTATCTATCTATCTATCTATCTATCATATAGTGCCTTTCACATCTATCATATAGTGCCTTTCATATCTATCTATCTATCTATCTATCTATCTATCTATCTATCTATCTATCTATCTATCTATCTATCTATCTATCTATCTATCTATCTATCTATCATATAGTGCCTTTCACATCTATCATATAGTGCCTTTCATATCTATCTATCTATCTATCTATCTATCTATCTATCTATCTATCTATCTATCTATCTATCTATCTATCTATCTATCTATCTATCTATCTATCTATCTATCTATCTATCATATAGTGCCTTTCACATCTATCATATAGTGCCTTTCATATCTATCTATCTATCTATCTATCTATCTATCTATCTATCTATCTATCTATCTATCTATCTATCTATCTATCTATCTATCTATCTATCTATCTAGTATAGTTGACAGTTTTCTATTCAGTCTCTGGACTGTGATTGTGTTCATAGTAATTTGTTGTGTGGATGTTAACTATTGACAGTATACAGTATTTGTCATTTATTGCTGAATGTTTTTCTGTCAGTGCTTTTATCTGTTTGAATGTTGTCATATTTTCTTTTACACTTATATGAACTTGCAAGTTTTCCGACCCTTATATCCCTTATGATAGTATGCCTTTAAAATATGTAAACAATTTATTTCATGAGAGGAAACCTCTTTTTAATTTTTGTTTACATCCTTTGGGAATAGAGTATAAAAACCATAATATGTCTTCTACATTAAATTTTAAAAACATTTTTTTTCATGTTTAAGTACCACTACAAAATCAACCATCAACCCTGTCTGTCTGTCTGTCCGCTTTCCACGAGAGAACTACTTAACGGATTTAGATTTGGTTTTTTTCTGTAATTTGCTTGAACATTCCGGTTCATTTTGTGAGTTCTCTCATTGCTCTACGTATCATAGTTTGCTTGTGGCACCAATTTATTCTTGAAAATCTGAGAGAGACACAGAGGTCCGAGGGGAGAGGGAAGCGTGACCTCAGGAGTGGGGAGCCAGGCGGTGCCCTCCTCACTCCCATGCCAGCCTCTGTTTGAGTCACTGTACAGTACATCTCACCACGTGTTGGAGCGCACCTTGTATCTGCTTAGCTAGTAATACCTGTTTGTTCAGCAGACTTTATCATCTAGAGATTGTTAAGGAGTAACGTTTGACGTTTTTGAGAGAGACGTCAGAGCTTTGTGTGTTTTAGAGGGTAGCTGCTTATTGGCAGAGATATCACAGCCACGTGCTCCTCTCCCATCAGAGCTGAACACGATCAGTTATACAGTGCCAACCTGTGACATTAGAGCATACCTACCTTCCGCTTGGCCAGAGATACCTTGCCAACTTTTTACATTTTTGGCAAAGAGATCACAGCGACATTCTCGCCCCTGATAGCAAAACCACAAATATTGTATATCAAGAGGCCCTCGGATACAAAAGCTATCAATATAAATTCTTCTCAATACAAATTATTACATCTTTTTTATTGATTTTTAAAATTTGCCCTGTTTCACTACTACGTGGGGGACAGCTAGTAACTTTATGTGCTTTGTTTTGTTTTTTATAATTATAACTTGATTTCATTGGATTGCGGCCCACTTGTTGTCAATTGCTGAAAGGAACGTAGATATGAAAGCAGATATGGGGTGTCTCCTGAAGAAAAACAGATCCAGTGATAACGTAGACCGCAGTGTAAGCTAACTCCCATTTCTTCTTCTCAGACCTCTGGCTCACCGTTCAGACACGCGTATATATCAAAGTTATCGAGAGTGTTCAGACATCGTCCCGGTTTTTATAGGCATTAGTAATGAATCAGACATGAGATTTTTTTTTTTTCCATCCCTGTGAACTTAGCGAATCTTTTCTTCTGGAAGCATAAAAGGTGACGTCTTTAAGAGAGGATTTTTAAACCATACTGTGAGATTTCGAGAATTCATGGAAAGTTTTCAAATTGGAACAGCTTTGCTAAGATTGCAGACGTGGGCAAATTTGTCGGTGCCCCTCCGTGAAAAAAGAAGTACCCAAGATTGTGTCTGAAATAACTCGAAACTGACAGGAGTCATTGGCAGCCATCGTTGTTTATTCCATAGTCAACGACAATCCTTCTTTGGCTTTAGAGTTTGGGTTCAAAAGAATATTTCAGAAAGTAACACAAATGGGCAAAAATGATGGGACCCCTCACCTCAGCGTTGGTTGCACAACCTTTAGAGTTTGCAGTTAATTCCTGGAGCTCTCCATGAGATGTCTGCACCCATCCACAGGTCCTTTGGCCTACTCATCCTCAGCAAACTGCTCCAGCTTTGTCTGGTCTGAAGGGGTCTTCTCCAGACTGTCTGTTTCAGTTCTTTCCATAGATGTTCCAGAAGATTCAAATCAGTGCTCACAGAAGGCCACTTCAGAAGAGTCCAATGTGTTCTTCTTAGCCATTCTTGGGTACTTTTAGTTGAGTGTTTTGGCTCCTTATCCTCTTTGGAGGATCCATGACCTGCGTTTTCTGACACTGGGCAGTACGTTTCACTCTGGAAGGTCCAGATGATCTTGAGATTTCATTGTTCCCTGCACAGACTCAAAGCAGCCCATGACAGACGCAGCAAATCAGCCTTACAACCTAACCGAGCCTCCTCCATGTTTCACAGTAGATATGGTGGTCTTTTCTTATTAAGCTTCATCTTTTCTTCTGTGGACATCGAGCTCATGTGACTTGCCACAAAACTCTAGTTTGGTCTCGTCTGTCCAAAGGACATTTTGTGGCTTGTCAATATGCATTTTAGCAAATGAATGTGGGTTCTTCTTCCATTGAGCCCACTGCCACTTACATGGTGCAATCAGACACTGATAGACCCCAACTTTGGAGTTCAGCTTGTATCTCTTTGGAAGTTGTCCCTTGGCTTTTTTGTCTGCCATTCTCACTGTCCTTCTGCCCATTCTGGGGTCGACTTTCCCCTTGTGGCCACATTCAGTGAGGTTGTCTACAGTCTCATGGACCTTCAACTTCTTCATAATATTTGTAACTGTGGTCACAGGACCATCAATCTGCTTGGAGATGATGGTCTTCTAGCCTTTGCCTTTCACATGTTGGTCTGTCATTTTCTTTCTGATCTCCTCAGTCAACTCTCTCCTTTGCTTTCTGTGGTCCATGTTCATTGTGATGCCACCAAACAGTAGAGTGATGACTTTTCTGCATTTAAATCGGCCGAATGACTGATTAGAGATGTGTGGGATAGAAATTCAAGAAGATGGCTAGTTTGAAAATAAAAATCACTCAAATCCATTTATTGAGGATCTTTTTAGGGACACCGACAAACGTGTCCAGGCCAGCCATCTACATTATTAAACGAAGGTTGTATATTTGCACGGATGCCAGACGCCAGATGCAAGCCGTGCCGAAAGCGCACGCTCACAGTGCCTCAGCGCCCCAGAGGCAAACCCAGCGGCTTCCCAGAGTCAGTAGGTGGTGCCCAAACAACACAACACAACCTGTAAACTAAACTTGAGGTAAAGCGTGCACGCCAGGTTGTATATATGCATGGATGCCAGAGGCCAGAAGCAAGCCGTGCACAATGCAACCGTCGCCCAAACGTGAACGCGTACACCACCGCATATACAACCTTCGTTTAGTAATGTAGATCTCCAAGCCCGGATCCGACGCCATGGTCACTTCAGCACACGAATCCGCCGCCGTCACCATCAGGGAACTAGCTGGTGCCAAAACCGCAAGTGCACAGTGCCTCAGCGGCCCAGAGTCAAACCCAGTGGCTTCCCAGAGTCAGTAGGTGGCACCCAAACAACACAACACAACCTGTAAACTAATCTTGAGGTAAAGCATGAGCGCCAACAAGTTGCCATGGTGACATATTTAAACTTGAGGTAGTGGTGACTACTGACAGTGCCAGCAGTCAGTGTGCTCCACTCCACAGTGCCAACAGTCAGTGTGCCTCAACAGTGCCAGCAGTACTGCACTCCACAGTGCCAGCAGTAATCCACTCCACAGTGCCAGCAGTCAGTGTTCTCCACTCAACAGTGCCAACAGTCAGTGTGCCTCAACAGTGCCAGCAGTACTGCACTCCACAGTGCCAGCAGTAATCCACTCCACAGTGCCAGCAGTCAGTGTTCTCCACTCCACAGTGCCAACAGTCAGTGTGCCTCAACAGTGCCAGCAGTACTGCACTCCACAGTGTCAGCAGTAATCCACTCCACAGTGCCAGCAGTCAGTGTTCTCCACTCCACAGTGCCAACAGTCAGTGTGCCTCAACAGTGCCAGCAGTACTGCACTCCACAGTGTCAGCAGTAATCCACTCCACAGTGCCAGCAGTCAGTGTTCTCCACTCCACAGTGCCAACAGTCAGTGTGCCTCAACAGTGCCAGCAGTACTGCAATCCACAGTGCCAGCAGTAATCCACTCCACAGTGCCAGCAGTCAGTGTTCTCCACTCCACAGTGCCAACAGTCAGTGTGTCTCAACAGTGCCAGCAGTACTGTACTCCACAGTGCCAGCAGTAATCCACTCCACAGTGCCAGCAGTCAGTGTTCTCCACTCCACAGTGCCAACAGTCAGTGTGCCTCAACAGTGCCAGCAGTACTGCAATCCACAGTGCCAGCAGTAATCCACTCCACAGTGCCAGCAGTCAGTGTTCTCCACTCCACAGTGCCAACAGTCAGTGTGCCTCAACAGTGCCAGCAGTACTGTACTCCACAGTGCCAGCAGTAATCCACTCCACAGTGCCAGCAGTCAGTGTTCTCCACTCCACAGTGCCAACAGTCAGTGTGCCTCAACAGTGCCAGCAGTACTGCACTCCACAGTGCCAGCAGTAATCCACTCCACAGTGCCAGCAGTCAGTGTTCTCCACTCCACAGTGCCAGCAGTCAGTGTTCTCCACTCCACAGTGCCAGCAGTCAGTGTACTCTAATCCACTGTGCCAGCAGTCAGTGTGGCAGCTGTCAGTGTGGCTTATTTCAATCACATTAAGGTAATTCAGTGTTAAAAGTAAGTTCAATTATGATTCCTAGCAGCAAACGACTTCTAGCTAACGACACAGCCATAGAAAAACAAAAATGAGACCGCATGGATAAAAACAATGAATGAAGGCGCCTACAACACGCTTCTGAAACAACAGAACCAAAGGTGTCACGGCTCCAAAAAGAAACGGCTTTAGTACAAATATATTTATTTAATTAAATGAAAACTTTCCCAGGATGCTCCCACTCTCCTTGATTTTTCATCCCTCCAAAGATCGGAGGGAACAGAAAGTGATTGCCATTCTTGAATTTGCGATTCTTTAGTGAATCGGGGGTTTACTGGTTTTAGAAGATCTGGCAGCATGATGAGGTGCACAAGTGTCACCACCGCCATTAACACCAGCAGACACCAACATCCTCCAAAGAAGATCATTTCTTTTTTCAAGGATGGAGAAGAGCCACACTGACAGCTGTCACACACGTGCGCATGGGAAACAGCTGAAGGGCTTACTCACTAGTAATTCTACGCCAGGCCAGGGGGCGGCGGAGTGTACTGACTATCTCTCTCAGTCCCTTGCAGACCTTTCCCGGGAAATCCCGCTTCTTGCCAGCCCCAAGGATGACATCACTTCCGAGCCTGAGGAAGACACTCCCAGTTCCTGCCCTTTGACGTCATTTCCTTTCTAGGTCTTTAAAATGACCATCTTGCCTCAGTACAGGCAGTTTTGTTCTGGACTCCAACCTACAAACAATTTGTATCTAACGAAGCAATCTTGCAGCCGAGCATATTATACGAGTGGCTGCCCCAACTCTTTATGATGTCTCCGACTCATTCTTGTGACACAGCCTATAACGTTAACTGGTCCTCCACCTACAGCAACTGGCAGCAACAGACGAATATTTCCAGAGCACACAATAGCAACAGCTTGATGTTAGACATAACTGTCATGGTGAGCCAACATTTCAAACGTTTATCCTACAAAAACACTACAAGATAAAATACATTTCATTACGACACAAGAAAGGGGTGTACAAAATAGATTCTTTTTCACTGTGTTTGAAAAATGATGTCTTCAAGGTGACGGCCATCATTAGCGCGACACTCTTCGAGACGATTTCTGAACGCTCACATCACTCATTCTTGAGAATTCTTGAGGGCTTCAAGGTTTTGAGGTCGGTGTGTGTATCCCTTCGACAGAGCGAGATCAGGCAAACGCGAAGAGAGATCCGTTTCCCCGGAAACATCTCCCGCAAAACTTTCATGGATCTCCGCGCAGGCCGTATGAGCTGTCGCTCCATCCCGTTGAAACCAGGCGTCCACCACATCCATTTCTTCCAGTTGTGGCCGCAAAAAGTTCTCTAGCATTTCAACGTGACATTCTGAAGTGACGGTTACCTTTGCTCCCCACTTCCTCAAAAAAGTAAGTGCTTGCACTGCCAAATTTTGCACCGAACTGTAACCCGCTCGCTCACTGTACAGGGGTCTCTGATGAAGTTCACGAGGGTTGGTTTCAGCCCAATAGTGAAAGTTTTGCTTATTGACACAAGCATTCAAATGGAAATGTGCCTCGTGGCTGACGTCCCATGACGATGGCGTCTCGATGAACGGTTTGCAGAATGTTGGCACACAGCTCTCTACGGCTCTCCCAGTCTCTCTCAGTGAGTTCCTGCACTGCTGTCATTTTGTGTGGATGGAAATTAAGGTCCTCGTGTTGGAGGTGCCTAAGGCAGAAGCGCGCTGAACATCTAGGAGACTGCAAAATGGATGCCCTTAACAGCTTTGATGTTTTCAGGCGTTCGCACGGTCCGAGGACGGCCTGGAGATGTTCTGTTCAGTGTTGTACCCGTCTGTCTAAATTCAGCCACCCACTGAAGAATTGTTTTCCGATTTGAGATCGTCCCCGTTAGGAGGAATGCTAAAGTGCGTTCGGAAGGCGCGTTGCGTAGTGATGATGGATTCGTTGCTTTTGGAGAACTCTTCGACGGCGAGAGCACGATGGTGTGCCCCGGACCAAGGCATGTAGCCGACTGAAAAGCCTATCAAAGGACCCCCACCACCCCAACCCACTCGGCTGCCTCTTCTTCAAGAAATGTGGCACTTCATTGTGGCTCACCCTGTACTGCTGGAGCTCACAGTGCATTAAGGAAGCAAGCGATTAAATGCATGCCAAGTACCAGGAGATGGTAGAGTCATGTCAGACTCGAGGCTGGTGGGCTGTTGGGGCTTTTCAGGATGCCAACCCTGCAGAGATTTCAACATTTTGGGCTGTCATAAAATTAGCATCGGCAGCCTCATTATTAGTACGACAGATCCATGGGCTGCTGCTGCTGCTGCTGCAGGAATGTAAGATGGCGTCTGATTAACCCCGTCTGGGTCACCTGTATGAAGCTGAAAGATCCGGAACATCCAGTGGCCCCCGGGTAACCTCACTGATGATGCAGGGCAGCACGTCCAGAGGATGTACAGTATCTCGAACCAAACTGCGAGTTTAATTAATGCTGGTGATTTTGCTGTACACACACTCTCTTTAATCCTAAACTTATTAAATCACGATCCTGACGTTAATGAGAGCACTATCAAAAAAGCGTTTTAGCTCTTCTATGTAGAACATTTAAATTAGTGTACTGCACTGATTGATACCAAGAGTGTAGAAAGAATGTGAAATGTAATTTTTTAGTCGATAGAAAAACAACAAATGCCTGATTGAAAAATTTGCCCCCCAGCCAGAAGTGACCTTTACGCTTGAGAGACTCCTCCAGTACACCCAGTGGAATACACCTGTGTGTGTAATAATTGCTTTCCAGGCTACTTCAAGTTCAAAAACTGCAGGCTGTAGTCTTGCCGTCAGACATTTTAAACGATCAGCTTTAGCATAAAACAAGAAACCAAAATATATGCACAGTATACTCAAGTGGAATGGAGACAAAACAGAAGAGACGTGTATGGGTGAACGGCCTGCAAACAAATAATCGTATGATAATATATGCTGAACACCGAAAAGAGACGTCCAAGTAATGTTTAACCAAAAGCCTTCGGCACTAGTAAGGCTGTAATGTAATAGTGTTTATATTCTGTCAGAAGTTTCAAAAGTTTCAAAGAGTCACATTGCCACTCCATTGTATTCGGCTGAAAAATTTAGAAATAAGCATGCAGCTATTGGAGGAGTTTTGCATAAAACTCACTGTAACCTCCTTAGCCTTACGTTTTTTTTTTTTTTTTGCAAAAATACATGTAAAAAGCATTGCATTATTTGGCTTGAAAAATTACATTTTTATTAAATCTCATCTTTCTACTGTAAAACATGCAAGACATTAAAAGTACAAAGTCAAAACCGTAGAAAGTATAATAATGATACAAAAAATGTATCATTTATGTGTATCATTTATTTGTATTTCTGTTTCTTTTATTTATCATGTATACTTTTGTTATGCTGCGGTTGGCTGGCGCCCTGCCCAGGGTTTGTTCCCTGCCTTGTGCCCTGTATTGGCTGGGACTGGCTCCAGCAGACCCCCGTGACCCTGTAGTTAGGATATAGCGGGTTGGATAATGACTGACTGACTGACTTTTGTTATGTGAGAAAGGCCTAGGTTATGTCCCATGTGCTTTGTGGGTGGATCCTAAGGGGCGGGGCCACCTGCCAATCACCACCAGGAACGGCCCTCTACCCTATTTAAGGGAGGGCCTTCCACAGTTCCTGGCGGTTCATTACGAATGCGCTAGGGAGTCGAGTGTTTCTTGTGTTTTTCTGTGCCTTCATATTGCTTTTCGCTATTTCTGGATTTTTGAACCTGTGGTCTGTTTTTTGATAACAACTTTTGGATTTTGTATCGAGACTGTGTATTATCTTGCCTTTTTCAGGCAATTCCTTTATTTTTTTTGGAGCTTTGTGCTTGCACAGCCATTGTGGAAAAGAAACTTTTATTTTTATAGAGATTTTTCTTGGCTGCGGTGGGCTGGTGCCCTGCGCGGTATTTGTTTCCCGCCTTTGCCCCCTGTGTTGGCTGGGATTGGCTCCAGCAGACCCTCTTGACCCTGTAATTAGGATATAGCAGGTTGGATAATGGATGGATGGATGGATGGATGTTTCTTGGTCTTTTGGGTTTGTAGTTGGGGTTTTGATGGTATTTTCCCCCTCTAGTGGGCAATTATTGAAATAGTTTTTGAACTTGTGCTTTAGGGACTTCCAAGTCACCACAGAAGGTAACTGAAGCACAAACTAATACACAGAAGTTTCTTTCTTTCTTTCTTTCTTTCTTTCTTTCTTTCTTTCTTTCTTTCTTTCTTTCTTTCTCAAAAAAATGTAAAAAGCGAATTATTTGCACAGCTGTTGTGGAAAAAAAACTTTTTCTTTCCCTTTTCAGTTTGTAGTTGGGGGAGTACCAGGCCATGAGGCCAAAGTGATAATTAAGTGGCTCGGGGAACAAAACAGTGAAATTTGGGGTACATGGCCAGGAAACTCTCCAGACCTTTAATCCCATTGAGAACATGTGGCGAATCCTCAAGAGGTGGGTGGACAAACAAAAAACCCACCAATTCTGACAAACTCCAAGCATTGATGATGCAAGAATGGACTGCCATCAGTCTGGATTGGGCCAAGAAGTTGATTGCCAGCCTGCCAGGGCGAATTGCTGAGGTCTTGAAACAGAAAGAAGGGCCAACACTGCAAATATGGACTCTGTGCGGTGCGTAAACTGAATGTCATTGTCAATAAAAGCCTTTGAAACTTCTGAAATGCTTGTAGTTCTACTTCAGTCTACCATAGAAACATCTGACAAAAAGATCTAAAAACACTGAAGCAGCAAACTTTGTGAAAACCAACACTTGATTTGGTGTTGAGGGTGCAGACCTATAAATACCTGGGAGTGCAGCTGGATGATAAATTGGACTGGACTGCCAGTACTGATGCTCTCTGTAAGAGAGGACGGAGCCGACTATACTTAACTTGAAGGCTGGCGTCCTTCAACATCTGCAATAAGATGCTGTAGATGTTCTATCAGACGGTTGTGGCGAGCGCCCTCTTCTACGTGGTGGTGTGCTGGGGAGGAAACATAAAGAAGAAGGACGCCTCACGCCTGGACAAACTGGTGAGGAAGGCAGGCTCTATTGTAGGGACGGAGCTGGACAGTTTGACATCTGTGGCAGAGTGACGGGCGCTGAGCAGACTCCTGTCAATCATGGAGAATCCACTGCATCCACTGAACAGGATCATCTCCAGACAGAGGAACAGCTTCAGCGACAGACTGCTGTCACCGTCCTGCTCCACTGACAGACTGAGGAGATCGTTCCTCACCCACACTATGCGACTCTTCAGTTCTACCTGGGGGGGTAAACGTTAACATCATACAAAGTTACTGTCTGTTATACCTGCATTGTTATCACTCTTTAATTTAATATTGTTCTTTATCAGTATGCTGCTGCTGGAGTATGGGAATTTCCCCTTGAGATTAATAAAGTATCTATCTATCTATCTATCTATCTATCTATCTATCTATCTATCTATCTATCTATCTATCTATCTATCTATCTATCTATCTATCTATCTATCTATCTATCTATCTATCTATCTATCTATCTATCTATCTATCTATTATATAGTGCCTTTCATATCTATCTATCTATCTATCTATCTATCTATCTATCTATCTATCTATCTATCTATCTATCTATCTATCTATCTATCTATCTATCTATCTATCTATCTATCTATCTATCTATCTATCTATCTATCTATCTATCTATCTATCTATCTATCTATCTATCTATCTATCTATCTATCTACCTACCTACCTACCTACCTACCTACCTACCTACCTACCTACCTACCTACCTACCTACCTACCTACCTACCTGGGTCATTCTCAGAACTTTTGGCCACAGCTGTATGTTCATTTTGCCTTATTTGTAATGGTAGTTGAGGGCGGAGATGCTTGTTTCAGTACTTCATTCCAGTTTTTGTTCTTTTTTATGGGACACACTTCTAAGGTGTGCTCATCTGATTTTCCATACCTGTGTGTATATGATATCTCTAATTTAAAAGAACTTTGAACAGTTTTCTAGTGCGCCTGCAGACCTCACACAGTGGGTCGAGAATCTGACAGAGGGTGTTACAGAGTGCAGACAGTAACAGCTGGTATACGGAGCTGAAGCTATATTTACGGAGGGCTTTACTGACAGATTTACTGTCTTTTTATTAGTTTGGCTTTCCAGACGGCTACGCTTCGAGATTCAGGGAACCGGGCTGTTAACGATTAGAATTTCTGCAATGCACAAAATATTGTAAAACATGAAGGAGCCTTACAGGGACACCAAAGAAAAGTTGGAGCAGCGGAGGTTGAATTGAGGACTGGACCAGCCAGTTCCCAGTTTAGGTGTCCCACCATACAGTTAAACAACACCGGTGGGTTCAGAAAGTATTTAGACCCTTTCACTTGTTCACATTTTGTTAGGTTGCAGCCTTAGGCTGAAATTGTTTAAATTAATTTTTCAACACATCAAGCAACACTCAACACCCCAGAATGACAAACTAAAAATAGGAGCTTAGGAATTTTTGCAAATTTGTTAAAAATGAAAACTGAAATATCCCCTTGACACAAGTATTCAGACCCTTTGCTGTGACAGTTAATATTTGTCTGAAGTGCGTCCTGTTTTATTGATCACCTTTAACTGATGTAAAATTAGGAATATGTGCCTTCTTGTGACTTATCAATGCTACTTTATAAACTCAGATTATCTCATTTAGATTTTGATAATCTGGCATCCGTTAAATCATCACAGAGAGACGTGGACAGCATACAGGCTTGGGCAGATTTGTGGCAGATGAATATTAATGTCGGTAAATGTAAAGAATTACACGTAGGAAGTAAAAATGTGAAGTTTGAATAGACAATGGGGGTCTTAAAATTGAAAGTACACTTTATGAGAAGGATTTAGGAGTCTTAGTGGACTACCAACTGCCTGACAGTGTTCAGAAGCCATGAAGAAGGTAAACAGAATGCCAGGTTATATAGCGCCTTGATGTGTGGAATACAAGTCGTTATGCAGAAGATTTATAACACACTGGTGAGGCCTCACCTTACACAAAGAATGACAGACACTTGGAATAAGCGACCAAGTAGTGTGGTAGAGAGGAGGACTTTAAGGAACTTTAAAACTCGACTTGATGTTGTCTTGGAACAATTAAGTGGACAGGACTGGCCAGCTTTGTTGAGCTGAATGGCCTGCTGTTGTCCAGATTGCTCTAAATGTTCTAACTTGTTCACTTAATGCTTCACATTTTGCTATGCTGCAGTTAAATTATTTATTTATTTACCAAATCAAGTCACTCTCAATACCTCGGAATGTCAAAGTGAAAACAGGATTTGGAATTTTTGCAAATTTGTTAAAAATATAAATCCAAAATATTCATATTGAGACAAGTACTCAGACCTTCTTTTCTGAAACTTGATATTTGACTCGGGTGCCTTCCATTCCATTGATCATCATTGAGATGTTTCTTCATCTTGTTTGGATGATACTGTCATGACTGCACTTGATGAAGAAAGGCACGCACCTCGTCTATAGATGGTCCCACAACTGTGCAAAGACCAAACCATGAGGTCGAAGGAACTGCCTGAAGAGACAGGATTGTGTCAAGGTACAGATCTGGGGATGGTTACAATAAAGTCCAGTGAAGGTTCCCAAGAGCACAGTGGCTTCCATAGTTAAATGGAAGAAGTTTGGAACATCCATGACTCTTCCGAGATCTGGCTGCCTGGCCAGACTAATTAAACAGGGGAGAAGAGCCTTGGTAAGAAAGGTGACCAAGATCTTGATGGTCACTGTAGCTGAGTTCCAGGGGACCTATGTGGAGATGGGAGAAACTTCCAGAAGGACAACTGTTACTACAACACTTCAGTGACTTGGACTTTATGGTGAAGATGCAAGACAGAAGCTTCTCTTTAGTTAAAGACACAAGGAGGTCCCTTTGGAGTTCTCTAAAAGGCACCTAAAGGACTTTCAGAAGATGAAGAACAATATTCTTTGGTAGGTTGAAACCAAGATTGGCATCATGTCTCGAGGAGACAGCATAAACAATGATTAAATGTGGTGATGGGAGCATCATACTGTGGGGCTGGTTTTCAATGGCAGGGACTGGGAGACTAGAAAGTTGGAGGGAAAGGAGAACGGAGGACCACCAGCACTGCCACACTCCACCAATCTGGGTTTTATGACAAGAGGAGCCAGATGTCACATGAGAGCCCACTTGGAGTTTATAAACAGGCACCTAAAGGACTCGTAGACTATGAGAAACGAGATTCTCTGGTCTGCTGACACCAAGGTTGAACTGTTTGGTGTCAATGCTGATGAAACCAAAGTTTGATCTCGACATCGCTGAGCCCTCCGTTATCTTTCAAAGGTCGAGTCTGTTAGCTGGGTGTCCTGTAAAGGCATTTTGTGAGAATTTATATTCCAAAGTCCAGCATTTTTTTTATAAATTCTAAAACATATCTTTCTCCTACTGGTCCTTTACAATAGAGTCAATGGGACACAAAGCATCACTGGAATGTGTAAGGAAAAACCATGCAGACAAAAAGAAAACCTGCATTCTAGATCGCCAAAGATAAAGATGTCCGCTAAGTTAGTGAGTGACCCTGTGATGGACTAGGACTCTTGCCCCCATTTCTGCCGGTGTAGACTCCAGCCCCTTGTGACCTTGAATTGGGTTAAGTGGGCTTGAGAAAGTACAAGTATTTAAGTTTCCATCTGTTAACAATTAACAGTGTAACCTTCAGTGAATGACGTTGCTAGTGTGCTGTCCATTTAAAACTTACTGATCCTGCAAAGTTCAGATTAAATTAGAGGAGAAGAAACTGCTGCTCAGCCTTTTTAAGTTACAGCACGACTTCTTTGTTAGGTTTTTGTACTCTCAGAGAATAGAAACAATGGAAGACCTGAATTCAGTAATTGTCCATCCATTGCAGAACACTTTAGAGTTCCTAGTTAACTTTTGGGTGGTAAACTTGGAAGTAAGAACATACAAACACAAGGGGACCATGCATACCTTACACAAGCAGTAGGTGGCTCCAGAATTTGACCCAAGGTGTTAAACATGGCACCACCATATTTCGGTTACCTGTGCTATAATTATATTAAAAGTGGTCATTAAAATGATTTCATAGTTCACTTGAACGCTATATGTGTTAGGGTAGTGTGGTATATATCGGTACTGAAATGGTTCAGAAAAATCCAAATGTTGAAACGTTACGGTACTAGCATTTCGGGATTTTCAGTAATTGTCTGCTTTCCTCTCAGTTGCACCCACCTTTCCTTGACACTCACTATTGAAATGATGATTTTAATTTGGAATACTTTGTTGGAATAGCGTTCATGTTGTAGGCTGCACAAAACGAAACTATATGCTTTGACATGATGGGAACTTCATGAGGGACGCCCTAGCCGAATTGCTCTGACACAACTGGGACTTCATGTGGGACCCCCTGCCTCTATTGCTTTGATGTGATTGGGACTTCACGACAATCAAGAGGGATGCGGCGCGTAGTGTGGAAGGAAGGAATGCAGGCAATTGTGTGGTGCATTAGGGAGTAAGATGGAGGGGTTTTGTGGTTATTTGTTATTTGCTTTAGAAACTTTTTGGTACCAGTCGTGAGGTCCAAGAGCTAATATCGATATCAAAGTCAAAATTTTACTACTGATCCAGCACTAAATTGTATGAACTGCAAAGTTCTGGGAGGCTCAGTACCAGCACTGCTGCTTCATAACAGAGCTCACATCCTGGGTATTCCCTGCAAACACCATGCAGAGAGTCCCCGGGACACGCACCCTGGTCTCCTTACTGTGAGGTAGCAGCAGTACCTCTGTGCCACCCTGTTAACCTTTAGTGTTAGAGCTAATTGCGACTTTGAATTGTAACTGAAAAAAAGGGTTTATTACAGATATGTGGAAAAATGCATCTTTTTGAGTTCCACTTAATTAGTTTTATTTGGCTTTGGGGTTGTTTATTTAAAAACATTGTTAAGTAGTTATGAATGGAAATAAATTACCTTGAATGTGAATTGCAGAAGTAAACACATAATGAGCAAGTGATTTTACAAGCACACGTACTCAAGATGCTGGCACTCTTAACAATGATTACAAAGAGCAGTGCAGGTAAATGACAGGCACCCCCAAAAGTGGACATTTTGCATTGGATTATGCACGATGAGTTTATAACTTCTGTGCAAAAGCTGACATCTTTCAATATAGCGCCTATCATATCTATCTATCTATCTATCTATCTATCTATCTATCTATCTATCTATCTATCTATCTATCTATCTATCTATCTATCTATCTATCTATCTATCTATCTATCTATCAGTTGTGACAGATTGGGGGGCACTGTCATCTCCCCTTGAACCCTGAGACAATGCGTCAGACACCAGATAAAAGTCCAATAATGATATTTATTATAATAATATTGTGCACAAAGCACCTCCACCCCACAATAATCCACAATAAACAATCAATAATCATCCAATAATAGACAATTCCTCCACTGCCAGCAGCTCAGTCACCCTTCCTCCCAACTTGGCTCACTGTTGGGATCTCCCACAGTCCTTTGAAAGTCTTTAACCCGGAAGTGTTTCTGTCCCTCAGTCCATGTGACTTTATAACACTTCTGGGTCAGGTCAAAACTTCTTCTTTTCTTCAGCCCGGAAGTACATCATTCTTGCCGTCCCCTCGACTGGGAAGTACTTCCGGGCTATAAGGAAAATACAAGTCCTTGGGCCTCCCTGCAGCATCCCCTTGCGGCTCCCACGTTATCCAGCAGGGCTGTGATGAAAGACTCCAAGGCCCGTGATGCCCTGCTGGAATTTGGGACCCCTCCAAGTTGTAGGGAAGGCTCCATAAAGCTGCTTGGGGGTTTTGGCCGGGATAATCTATCTATCTATCTATCTATCTATCTATCTATCTATCTATCTATCTATCTATCTATCTATCTATCTATCTATCTATCTATCTATCTATCTATCTATCTATCTATCTATCTATCTATCTATTGTGATTGCTAGGGGTCGCTGTTGCCCTGTTGAACCCACCAGACAGACGTCCTTGACACACGTGTAAAACACAGAAGAATAATCTTTAATAATTTATTCTATAATAGTGCCAAAAGCACAGCACCTTCCACAATTCTTCAATAAATAATCACAATGATCAGTAACAACAATCCAATCCTCCAACTCCCAGCAGCTCCGTCTCACTCCCACACAACTCCGGCTCTCCCTGCTGGGGTTTCCCAGAGTCCTTTTAAAGTCTCTGACCCGGAAGTATTTCTTCTCCGGGTCACCAACCAATCTTCTTTTATTAATTATTCCGGAAGTACTGCAGGTTTCCGTTCTCGTGCCCCTGAAGCACTTCCGGGTTGACGTCCTTGTAATATCCCCCTGTTTCTTGGCGAGCTCCTCCTGGCAGCACCCACGGCACCCAACAGGGCTGAGGATACAGACTCCATGTCCCATGCTGCCTTGAGGGATTCCAAGGAGCCATTTCTATCCAGGGGAGCTGCCATCTAGTGTTCCGGGGGATGTAGTGTCCTGCCAAGTCTGCTTCTTTCAGTTGAGGGATGTCCTGGCCGGACTGGAATGCTGGCCATCCCTCACAATGTCTATCTATCAGTATATAGTGCCTTTCATATCCTATCTATCTATCTATCTATCTATCTATCTATCTATCTATCTATCTATCTATCTATCTATCTATCTATCTATCTATCTATCTATCTATCTATCTATCTATCTATCTATCTATCTATCTATCTATCTATCTATCTATCTATCTATCTATCTATCTATCTATCTATCTATCTATCTATCTATCTATCGACCTCTCGTTTACATCCATAAAATTTTGTGCATTGAATTCTTTCTGAAGGCACTGTATTGCAATTTGGGGGTTCTTGAAATCAATAGGAAAACCCAAAAGTCTACAAAGAATCTTTCTAATATACTGTATTTGTAGGCTAGTCTGAGAGTAATACAGTTTGATAATATACAATTTATAATTACCTCTTATATTTTTACCTTTCCACTTTCTTTCTTAGTCAGTGCTGGAAAGCTCAGCTAGTTTCATGTTTATTGCACATTATTTAGTGTAACTGTAACAATTTGCTAAATTTGCTCTGAATCTAAATCTAGAGGTAAAAAAACAGTTTGTGAAAAATGGTGTTAGTACAATTTTTACAATAAACTTACACTTTTTACATATTTTTACAATAAATACACTTATTTTTTTAAAAGCTAATAAGTAAATATGCTGTATTTCCAAAAGGAAAATGAAATCCTCCTCTTGCTAAAGTGCATGTAAAGTAAAAGTGAGGTTTAGCAGGTGGCTGAACAACTAGATAGACAAGTAGGAGGACAGTCGTTATCATCTCGTGTGTGGGGAGGCCGCTCTCCTTATTTGGCCCCCCGTTCTTCCATTACAAAGGGGGTTTGTAAGAAGTAGACTCAGATGATCAGGGAACACACCATTCTGTATAAAGGTCTGCAGCTTGGATCGGGATGCAGTAATGTTAAACAGTAGAGGAGTTTTCATTATAGGGTCACGTGTACAGAGCACTCTGAAACTCTTACTCACATCAATATGGATTCAGTAACACATTTCAAAAGTAAAGATGTAACATTTATTTTATCATCTTTATATCCAAAATGTATCTTTTGTTCTTGGGGAAACCATTTGCTGAAAAATAGCACAAGTGCTCATATGGGCTTGAGGCGATCTGCCAGGAGGAATGGGATAAAGTCCCCAAATCCAGGTAGGCAAAGCTTGTGGACAATTAGCCAAGAAGACTCCACGCTGGAATTGCTGCCAAACTATGAATAAGATGTGTCAGCTTTTGATTTGTAATACATTTGCCAACCTTTCTGAAGATATGTTTTCATTTTGTCATTTTGGGTTAAAATGGGCAAAAATGGCAAATTGACGCATTTAAAATGAAACCTGCAACACAGTAATATTGTGTTATTGCGTGAAGTGAAGGGGTTTGAATCCTTTCTGAACACACACATCTTCTAATATTAGATACCAAAGTGCAAAATAACTTCTAGCACTGCATGGACAAGCAGCGGTTTTTCACTCATCTAAGAAAAAGTAGCCGAGGAGCACACATTTGTATTTATGTCAAAATAGCATTTGCTTGAGAAATTCTTAATTGCTTGTCCTTAAGTGAGTAAATCTTTAAAATATTTGGAATAGAATAGAAAAAAAAAATTAAAGCATACTTTCTGATGAAATGTTTATTTGGAGGTATAAAAATATACAGTATAGCAGGCTGTTATGTTATTGCACGAAATATAAAAATTACATCAACCATGCTGTGTTCCAGCTGATGCAGTTTGCACACAACAGGCTAAATATAGAAAGGCCGACATTATGCTTGATTAAATATTTGTGGATGTGCCTGCCAGAGTGGGCTCCCAAGGTGCACGGTGACCAAGATTGAATTTGCAAATTATGTTTTTCATTTTTTCTAATGCAATCCCCTTGCACAGATGTTCTTATAAAAATATATATACTGTGTGTGTACACATATATATGTCTGTCTATATGTATGTATGTATGTATGTATGTATGTGCGTATATGTATGTATGTATATATATATATATATGTGTGTGTGTGTGTGTGTGTCTGTATGTATATATATATATTGTGATATTGGCGCTTGATTGGCGCTGACCCGACACAGACTGACAATGAAGACACTTGTAAAACAAACAAAAAGATTTATTTTTACTTCACCTGTGGGGCATGTCTTCCCCGTGAACCCCACAGGAACAACATAGTCCCAAAATACAAAGAAAAATCACCCCAAAACACACACTTTCTTCTCCACTCCTCCCAGGGCAGCTTCGTCCTCCTGCCAACTCTGGCGCCCGACTGTTGGAAGGCAGCCCCTTTTATGTTGCCCCGGATATGCTCCAGGTGCCCCTTGATGAACTGGTGTGTCAGAAGTGCTGCCTTCCAGGGCTTCAGCATCAAGAACCCGACCCTTATAGGGTTGAGCTTCCCAGCTTGGTTCCCGTGACCCCCATAGCAGGGCAGTTGTCCTCTCCAGGCAGAGGCACTATATAGGTGTCCCGGCTGGGTATGGCACCCAGCCACCCGTGACAATATGTATGTCTGTCTGTCAATATGTATGTATGTGTGTATATGTATGTGTATATATATATATATATATATATATAAATATATATGTATATATATATATGTATATATATGTGTGTGGGTCTGTATGTATAATATATACAGTATATATATGTGTATGTATGTATGTATATGTGTATACTGTATATATATATATATATAGCATAGTTTTACTGTGGGCAGCACGGTGGCGCAGTGTTAGCGCTGCTGCCTCACAGTTAGGAGACCTGGGTTCGCTTCCCGGGTCCTCCCTGCGTGGAGCTTGCATGTTTTCCCCGTGTCTGCATGGGTTTCCTCTGGGTGCTCCGGTTTCCTCCCACAGTCCAAAGACATGCAGGTTAGGTGGATTGGCGATTCTAAATTGGCCCTAGTGTGATAGATAGATAGATAGATAGATACTTTATTATTATTATTATGCTTGGTGTGTGGGTGTGTTTGTGTGTGTCCTGCCGTGGGTTGGCACCCTGCCCAGGATTGGTTCCTGCCTTGTGCCCTGTGTTGGCTGGGATTGGCTCCAGCAGACCTCCGTGACCCTGTGTTTGGATTCAGCGGGTTGGAAAATGGATGGATGGATGGATAGTTTTACTGTCAAATAATGCAAAGAATACGCGACACGTGTTTCGCCCTCATTTGGGCTTATCAGGCGTACACACTCTACTGCTCCACTCTCGGGGAATCGAACCTCGGATGAAGCCCCTTTACGCTGCGCCACGGCGTGTGGTTCGTTTATTTGACAGCCTGTAGGTCCGGAGGGCAAACACGTGTCGCATACTCTTTGCATTATTTGACAGTAAAACTATGCAACATTCCATGATCTGCTTCTCGCAACTGAAGAGGGCACTGTGGCGGATGTTTGTCGAATGGCAGACCAACCACAAGCGTTACCTGGTAGGTAACCACCCACACAATTCTGTTCGGGGTTCAGACTACAAATGCAATGAAAATATATATATATATATATATATATATATATATATATATATACGAGGTGTGATCAAAAAATATGGTGAAAGTTTTAATTAAGAAACGTTTATTGCAGTAAAAGATTTCCAACTACTAGTCCCCCTCTAAATACTCTCCTCCTCCACTTTGAATGCACTTATCCCATCGCTCCTGTCACTTTGCAAAGCAGTTCTGGAAGTTTCCTTTCGAGATTTGTTTTTAGTTGGGCTGTCGTGGCTGCCTGGATGTCTTCAAAGGATTGAAATCATTTTGCCTTTCACGGTCATTTTAAATTTAGGGAACAAGTCCGGCGAATAAGGTGGATGCGGACACAGCGTAATGTTTTTATTTGACAGAAATTGTTGTACTAGAAGGAATGTGTGACAAGGAGCGTTGTCATGATGAAGAATAAAACCATCTCAACATTTTCCTCGGATATTGATGTTGAAGGATGTCCTGATCTTTTGTCAGAGTCAGATCCATTACGAAGTCGGTCAAACCACTTGTAAACAGTCTTAATTGTCAGTGCAGTGTCACCATAAACCGATTTTAACATCTGATGGGTTTACTGAGCTTTTTGCAATTTGAAACAAAATTTCATGTTAATGCGTTGCTCGATATCAATTATTAACGATAAAACTCGAAAAACACACAACAGTGGCTCACAAACGACTGGCAGTATCAAGGAAGTTGAAACTGGTTACAAAGTCGGCTCTAGGATGGACCTGTCAGAACTGGCGTTGAAGTGTCTGGTGTTGCTCTTGGATGGTGCTCTGCATTAACGTTCTCTGTACTTTTTGATCACACCTCGTATATATTTATATAGATAAATAGATAGATATAGATATGATATATATATATATATATATATATATATATATATATATATATATATATATAATATAGAGAGAGAGAGAGAGAGAGATAGGTAGTAGATGCCGCATAAGCTGGACGGACATCCCGGCCAGGAAAGGAAGCAGACCCAGAAGGAAGAAATGGATGGACAGCCCGTATAGAAGCAGTGAGATTGCTAGGGAACTGTTATTCCCCCAGCACGCTAGATGGCAGCAGTCCTGGATATCCCCCCCCAGTGGGAAGCCAGCAGGGCATGCCGGGAAATGTAGTCTGGCAGAACAGCCCTGCTGGGGTCACGGGGTCCCACAAGAGGGTGTTGCAGGGAAGCAAGCTCCCTACTCTGATAATGGACTTCTGTGTGAACCGGAAGTGCTTCCATCGGGCAATCACCCTGGCACCTGAAGTACTCTCAGGTCTGTAATAAAAGGGACATGACTCCCTTACTCAGGCGAGTCGGAGCTGGGTAGTAGAGTGGCAACACTTGACTGGAGAAGGGCAGTGCGGTGGTAAGAGAACATATTGTGGAGAGAAAAAGACCAGTGTGCGTATTGGTGATTGTGTTGGGGTTTGGGGCCCAATGACGGCCAGGGTTTATCGCAATATATATGTATGTATGTATGTATGTATGTATACTACCTGTGTAACAGGACAAACTTTAAAAATCAATAAACAAACAGGTATCGATGGCTAAGCTAAGGCAAGATACGCTCCAAAACGTGGCCAGAGGAAGATCGACTCGAATGGAGGCTGGCGCTTGAGTGAGGAGGGCCCTGCCTGGCTCTCTATTCCTGACGTCACACTTTCCCCGCCACTTGGACCACAGCCTTTTTCTTGGATTAGTGCGAATATATCACTCCTGCAAACGAACTGTGATTCTTAGCGTGATGAGAGAAGTCGCAAAATCAACCGGAATGTTCAAGCAAATTATAGAAAGAAAAACAGATCTAAATCCGTGAAGCAGTTCTCCTGTGAAAAGTGGACAGACCGGCAGATGCCGGATTTTATATATAGAGAGATATATGTATGTATGTATGTATACTGTGGAATGTTCAAACCCGGACACAGAATGTCCCAAAACACACACGTTTGTCTACTCTTCTGCACAACACAAATACAGTGCACTAATCAACACCTATACAGTCCTTTAGACCTTCTTCTTCTCTCTTCTGCCGCCTCCAACTCCTCACTCGCAAGCTCCGTCCTCTTCCACCCGACTCCGGCTCCCCGAATAGAGTGAGGCGGCCTCTTTTATACGTCACCCGGATGTGATCCAGGTGCTTCCTGATCTTCTTCTGGCAGCACTTCCTGTTGTGGTGGAAGTGTTGCCGTCCAAGGCTCCATAATTGTCCGGGCGCCCCCTGGTGGTGGCCAAAAGCCCCAACAGGGATGAGCTTCCAAGCTCTGTTCCCATGGCCCCCATGCAGACCAGGGCGGCTGCCCTCTTCTGGGCCAGAGAAAGTATTGTTCCTCTCCTGGTCCTTGCAGGCATCCCAGCTGGGCAGTACCCCCTGCCGTCTGCCACTATATATATATATATATATATATATATATATATATATATATATATATATATAATATATATATAAGCTATCGTTACATCTTTGCTAAAAGGTATTAATTGCCTTCTTTATGTTTTGGTGAGTATGTATTAATAAGGTTCATCAATTTTATTTCTTGATAGTTCTAGCAATTAGAGATTTCAGTTTTTGATTTCTAATAAATCTGCAAATCTTTCAGAAGACATGTTTTCATTCTGGGCTACTGAGTGTGGATTGATGAGCAGAAATGGCGAACGTATTCATTTACAATGATGTCAAGAACATGACAACACAATACAGTGTGCAGGGGTCTGAAGACCTTCTGAATCCCCTGTTTGTTGCATGGACTCTTTGCCTTAGGCCGAGGTTAGCTTGGGGCGTGTAACTCAATGGGCACTGACCTGACCTCCTGGCAAATAGTTAGAAGTCAGCAATCTTCTTTATCTACAGCATCTTCTAGGTGTTTGTTGCCAATAGTTTGGCAATTCAGCTGCCTAGAAGGAGATAACCTGTTAAATGATCAAATGCTGTCTGCGCTTCTTGACTGATGAGCTTACGTCAAGCATCTCATGTAAGCATTCATTCACATAACCAAACAGGCAGGTTTGACTGGTGTAGCTCGATACTCTGCGAAATTATTATCCAAAATCTACACGACAGAAGTCACTTTCACAATCAGTTAGATCACATTGCACGAGAACAGGCAAAGTATTACCAGAAGAAATAAAAGTAGGTCATAATGTGCACAGTGGAGTGTTACATTTGATTATTATAGCATACAGAAAGCATTGATTAGCCAAATGCTCTGATCTAACAGAATCAGGAGCTTCAGAGAGTTTGATTTGATCAGATGAAGAGGTGCTGTGCTGTCACATACAGTAACGTGACTTAAAATTGTAATGATCTGGGCCTGAATTCTGTGCCAAATTGTTGTCTGCATGCAGTTTGCCGGTTCACCCACTTGTCTGTGTGGATTTTCCTCTGTGCTTGCTGGTAATATTTATTCATTTAGAACATAAGAAATTTGACAAAAAAGACAAGACCATTAAGTTCTTTTGTCGCTCATTTGCTTAACTAGTAGCTAAGCTGTTTCACTGTCTCCTCAAGATCCTTCTTAAAGGTGCTCAAGGTATTTGCTCCAAATTTATGAGTCAGTAGTTTGCTCAAGAGTCCTACAACTCTTTGCGTAAAGAAGAGATTCCTGGAAGAATGCACTTCCCTTTAATTTCCACGGAGATCCTCAAGTATGTGATTCACACTTAAGCTGTTGAACACCAAATATCCCCCTGGGGGCAAATAAAGTTCTTTCTTTCTATAAAAATAATTCTTTACAATTATATAGTGCTCCATGCAGGGAGGACCTGGGATGTGAACCCATGATCAAATTGGTATTTTTATATCTATGCTATCCTGCCTACTACACTAAAATTGGTATCTATCTATCTATCTATCTATCTATCTATCTATCTATCTATCTATCTATCTATCTATCTATCTATCTATCTATCTATCTATCTATCTATCTATCTATCTATCTATCTATCTATCTATCTATCTATCTATCTATCTATCTATCTATCATATAGTGCAGGAATCTCAAACTAAAGTCTTCGTTGCTTCATTTCTTTTCTTAAACAGAAATTAAATGCTAAGTGATTGAGCCAACAGAACACCAACTAGGTCCTCAAACTCAACCAATTTCACTCCAACCAGTTGCTTAATTAGGCGCAGAGTCTCGTTGTTAATTGAAACCCGTTCTTTAATTCCATGGCTTGTTGCTGTTCTCATTGTGCAATAGCAGACTTTTTCAAAATTCATTTTTTTTCTTTACTTTTCCGAGATCGTCTTTTCAAATATTTTGGGGACCTGAGCATATCCACATTCCTGAGACCTCCACCCTTTTTATTGTCAGATTTTGTATGATGGTCGCAGTTTGCGGGTCGTGTTTTAGCTCATTTTGTATCTCATTATTGTTTGGCTGCTAATTAAGGAAAAAGAAACAATTGAGGGGTCTGAGTCTTCAAGAGCAAGTCAATGAAAATTAGTTCAAAAGAAGTTCATTAGCAGCAAAAACGGGTCACTCATTTAAAAAAAGGGTTAGAATGAAAACCTGCAGCTGCAGTGGCCCCCAGAACTGGAGTTTGAGATCCCTCATAGAGTGCCTTATTCCACAAAGCTTCTGGGAGAAGGTCCTTTGGACAGAAGAGACAAAACTGGAGCTTTTTGGCGAGTCACATCAGTTTTATGTCCATGCATGAAAAAATGAAGCTTTCAATGAAAAGACCACCAGATCTGCTGTGAAACATGGAGGAGGCTCAGTTATGTTTTGGGGCTGCTTTGCTGTGTCTGTCATGGGTACCTTGAATCTATGCAGGGAACAATGAAACCTCAAGACCATTGGGACATTCTGGAGTGAAACATCCTGCCCAGTGTTAGGAGTGCTGTGACTCAGTGGTAGGTCGTTTATCCTCTAACAGGATAAGGAGCCAAGACATACAACTTTAAGCTCCCAAGAATGGCTGAGAACAACACATGGGACTGTTCTGAAGTGGTCATCTGGGAGCCCTGATTTGAGTGGAACATGCAGCCTGGAGAAGACCCCCTTCAAACCTGACATGGCTGGAGCAGTTGGATCAGGATGAGTGGGCCAAACTTCCTGTGGACGGGTGCAGACGTCTCACGGAGAGCGCTAGGAATCGCTTGTTTGCAGTGACCGCAATATTAGGTGAAGGGTCCCATCATATTTGTCCATGCCATTTCCATTGGTGTTACAATTTAAGAAATTCTGTTGAATCAAAACTCTGATTTTTGTTAAATATGAAATTTAACAATGATGGCTGCCATCAGTTTCAAGTTATTTCAGAGGCAATTGTGGGCTCTTCTTTCTTTGTGGAGGGGCTCCAAACGTATTTGTCCACGTCTGTATGTAGTCTGGTCCACTTTTCATACCTTTCTGATCTATTTTTCATTTTTCACGCGATTTGTGTTTTTATGTCACATGCTAACGTTTCAGTAAATATTCCCAGATTTGTTTTATTCAGTATTTTGGTTTGCATTTAAAATTGTGTGTAGTGCAGTTGTTGGGCTCAGTCATTAATCGATCTGCTAAAAAAAATGACAGTATTGTTGTGAAAGATTAATGAAAACCATTTACACTTCTCCACTTTCATATACATGGCTGCTAACGCTGCTTATCTGCGGAATTCTACCTCAGACATCATGGCCTTTAACGGAATGCGCCATTGGACCATGAAGCAGAAAACTGGCCAACGCAGCACATCTCGGGCAGGTCATTTGGAATGTCTGATTCAACTGGGAATAAGACCTTCTGGATGGCGCGTCAACACCTTTCTTTACTTTAATTAAGAGAATTTATTGTGTGTGATATAGCATTTTAAGGGAATTCTCGCAAGAATAATCCCTTTCAAGGTCTGTGAAGGAGAAATTTCATAGCTTCAGTGTTGACATGCCATGGTAGCGATTCTTCTTCGCATTAAGGACACCGGGGATTGCATTCTGAGTCCTCCCTGCGTGGGGTTTGTATGTTTTCCCCATGTTTGTGTGGGGTTTCCTTTGGATGCTCCGGTTTTCCTCCCACAGTCCAAAGACGTGCAGGTTAGGTGAATTGGCGACACTAATTTGGCCCTTTTGGGTGTGTAGCCGAGCCTTTTTTGTTTAATTTGTAAATCTGAGGGGCAAATCGCCTGACGACTTTTTGTTTTGTTGAAATTAAATGGAATGACCCGGTTGGTGCCCCAAATTGCATGTTCTCCCCGTATCTCTGTGGTTTTTTCTCTCACTATCCAAAGACATGCAGGTTAATGCCCTGGTGTGTGTTTGGTGTGTAGGTTTGGTCGTCCTGCGATGGACTGGCACCCCGTCCAGGGTTTGTTCCTGTCTTGCACCCTGTGCTAGCTGGGATGGGCTTCAGCACCTCTCTGCGCCCCTGGTCTGGCTTGAATCGGGATATGAAATGACTTGACATTCTTCACATATCTTATATGCACAATTTTTACAGATCATCAAGGATGTCTCTGAACAAAACAGAAATTATGTACCTGACAGAACGTTTCAAAGAGAAACTACCAAAATATGCTGAGTGCGCTTAATATATGGAGAAAATCAACTGGTATCCACTAAATACAATCGATTTCTTGAATTGTGGCACACTCCTCAATTGTTTCTAGTTTACGTAAAGTGCATTTTTTTTACTTCAAATGAGACTTTTTCGCACTGAAGGTGCTGGAGTGTGGTCATCACTGGAGCCCCCCCAGGGGCTTTTTAAGGTCAGTTAATTTTTTGGATTTACGAGGAACATTCAAAGAATTTCCACACTTTTATATTTTCGTTGGAAACAGTGATGGCGGGAGGAGTTAGTAATGGCGTGTTTCTGAGAGGGTCACGTGACTAGTTCTGTCTGATAAGCCGGCTGTGAGGAGTTAGTAATGGGGCGTGTCTGAGAGGGTCATGTGACTAGTTCTGTCTGGTAAGCCGGCTGCCAGGAGTTAGTAAATGGGCGTGTCTGAAAGGGTCACGTGACTAGTTCTGTCTGATAAGCCGGCTGTGAGGAGTTAGTAATGGGGCGTGTCTGAGAGGGTCATGTGACTAGTTCTGTCTGGTAAGCCGGCTGCCAGGAGTTAGTAAATGGGGCGTGTCTGAGAGGGTCATGTGACTAGTTCTGTCTGGTAAGCCGGCTGCCAGGAGTTAGTAAATGGGCGTGTCTGAGAGGGTCACGTGACTACTTCTGTCTGGTAAGCCGGCTGCGAGGAGTTAGTAACGGGGTGTGTCTGAGAGGGTCACGTGACTAGTTCTGTCTGATAAGCCAGCCGCGAGGAGTTAGTAATTGGCTGTGTCTGAGAGGGTCACGTGACTAGTTCTGTCAAGCCGGCTGTGAGGAGTTAGTAACAGGGTGTGTCTGAGAGGGTCACGTGACTAGTTCTGTCTGATAAGCCAGCCGCGAGGAGTTAGTAATTGGCTGTGTCTGAGAGGGTCACGTGACTAGTTCTGTCAAGCCGGCTGTGAGGAGTTAGTAACAGGGTGTGTCTGAGAGGGTCACGTGACTAGTTCTGTCGGGTAAACCGGCTGCGAGGAGTTAGTAATTGGCTGTGTCTGAGAGGGTCACGTGACTAGTTCTGTCAAGCCGGCTGTGAGGAGTTAGTAACGGGGTGTGTCTGAGAGGGTCACGTGACTAGTTCTGTCTGGTAAACCGGCTGCGAGGAGTTAGTAATTGGCTGTGTCTGAGAGGGTCACGTGACTAGTTTTGTCAAGCCGGCTGCGAGGAGTTAGTAATTGGGCGTGTCTGAGAGGGTCACGTGACTAGTTCTGTCAAGCCGGCTGTGAGGAGTTAGTAACAGGGTGTGTCTGAGAGGGTCACGTGACTAGTTCTGTCTGATAAGCCAGCCGCGAGGAGTTAGTAATTGGCTGTGTCTGAGAGGGTCACGTGACTAGTTCTGTCAAGCCGGCTGTGAGGAGTTAGTAACAGGGTGTGTCTGAGAGGGTCACGTGACTAGTTCTGTCTGATAAGCCAGCCGCGAGGAGTTAGTAATTGGCTGTGTCTGAGAGGGTCACGTGACTAGTTCTGTCAAGCCGGCTGTGAGGAGTTAGTAACAGGGTGTGTCTGAGAGGGTCACGTGACTAGTTCTGTCGGGTAAACCGGCTGCGAGGAGTTAGTAATTGGCTGTGTCTGAGAGGGTCACGTGACTAGTTCTGTCAAGCCGGCTGTGAGGAGTTAGTAACGGGGTGTGTCTGAGAGGGTCACGTGACTAGTTCTGTCTGGTAAACCGGCTGCGAGGAGTTAGTAATTGGCTGTGTCTGAGAGGGTCACGTGACTAGTTTTGTCAAGCCGGCTGCGAGGAGTTAGTAATTGGGCGTGTCTGAGAGGGTCACGTGACTAGTTCTGTCTGATAAGCCAGCCGCGAGGAGTTAGTAATTGGCTGTGTCTGAGAGGGTCACGTGACTAGTTCTGTCAAGCCGGCTGTGAGGAGTTAGTAACAGGGTGTGTCTGAGAGGGTCACAGGACTAGTTCTGTCGGGTAAACCGGCTGCGAGGAGTTAGTAATTGGCTGTGTCTGAGAGGGTCACGTGACTAGTTCTGTCAAGCCGGCTGTGAGGAGTTAGTAATTGGGCGTGTCTGAGAGGGTCACGTGACTAGTTCTGTCTGGTAAACCGGCTGCGAGGAGTTAGTAATTGGCTGTGTCTCAGAGGTTCACATGACTAGTTCTGTCTGGCAAGCCGGCTGCCCTTGTAGTTCAGTATAGCAGTTGTTTTGTTTTCGAAATTCTTAATAAATAGAGTTAAAAAAACTTTTTGAATGTCCCTACTACACCTCTACTGGTGTAGTAGATTCTAACTACACCAGAATCAAAATTGAGGACTTTGATTCTGGTGTAGTTAGTAAAATTGTGATATTTGCAGATGACCCTAAAATTGGAGGAATGGCAGATAGTAAGGAAATCCAAAAAAACCCGGACAAGTGGACGAGCACTTGGAAAATGCAGTTTATTGGTAAAAAGTGCAAAGTACTACATGTGGGCACAAGTAACATGAATTATAAATACAAGATGGTAGATACTGAGCTACAGGAAGGAACATCAGGAAATTATTTTGGGGTCATGTTAACGCAATCTTTTTATCGACGAAGCAATGTGCAGAAGTGATTGAAAAGGCAAAAATCGGGAGTGGTCTCCCCTTGACTTTCTTCTATACTCAGATATGGGGATGGATATTTGAGGAGTAAATTGCAAGATTTTTATATTATGTACATTAAAGAACCATCAACAACCAATCAAATCAAATTAATAATATATTGAACAATTATTATAAAAGTAAAGTTGAATAAATCGGACTCTGCAGATGAACGAATAAAAGGTAAAGTACTACTTCTGGTTAGCAGAAATAGCTCAAAAGTTGATAGAAATCGATGTTTTGTACCTAATACTTGTATGCAAAATTTGGTTTACCGAAGTGAAAGCGACCTGAAGTTATCATGTTTACATGTGCACACACGCACAGACAGACAAACAGACATAATTCCAAAAATGGTATTTTCGGAATCAGGGAGGTCTAAAACGATGAGATTCATCAAAATGTTGAAATCGAATTTCTGGACGATTCCAGTACTTTCCCTATACTTCATATATGAGAAAGTAAAAAGGAAATGTTCGGTTGAATGTAAGCCAAGGGATGTTATGCTTAAGTAAGCACGACCACATCTGGAGAATTGTAGGCATTTTTGGTCACCACGCTACAAGAATGACATAGCAGAACTTGAAGCTGTGCAGTGGAGAACAACCAAGTGCATCTCAGCGCTTGAGGACATGTCCCACTGTGACAGACTCAGATGTAGCAGTGCTTTTTAAATGGACTACAAATCCCAGCAGCCCCAGTACTATTACACCATTGGTCAACTTCAGAGTGGTGCGGGGGTTACTGGGAGGACAGATGATTAAGAGCTCTCTTTAAAAAGGAGACTGAACATGCTGAAAGGAATCGTCATCGCCTGTGTCTATTTGTTTGTACGCTTCACCATCTATTGGATTACAACTACAACCACTGTGGATTGCAGTTTCTATCTGGATGTAAGTGCTTGTCCTGTACCTGCTTGCCCGTGTGATCTCATCTTAGGTGGACACGTCTACAATTAAACCTGTTTAGTTTTGAGCAGAGGCGACAGAGAGGGGACCTCATCCAGGTATTTAAAGTCCTCAAAGGCATCGATAAAAGAAGATCAGAATTCTTCTAACAGTACTGGTGAATCACGCGCTTGAGGACACCTAGTGGAAATTAAGGGGAAGTGCATTTATGACTGAAGCAGGGAAGCTCTTTTTTTATGCAAAGAATTGTGGGAAACTGGAACAAACTACCAAGGCATGCAGATGAAGCAAAAAACTTGACAACCTTTAAGAAGAATCTGGAGGAGATATGGAAACAGCTTAGCTATTAGTTAAACAGACGAGTGAGAAATGAACTTAATGGCTTCCTCTTGTTTGTCAAATTTCTTGCATTCTTATGTTCATTTACTTCTGTAACAGGGGTCCCCAACTCCAGTCCTGGAGGGCTGCAGTGGCTGCATGTTTTCATTCTAACCCTTTGCTGAATTAGTGATCTGTTTTTGCTGCTAATTAACTTCTTTTGAACTCATTTTATTTGACTTGCTCTTGAAGACTCAGACCCCTTAATTGTTTCTTTTTCCTTAATTAGTAGCCAAACAATAATGAGATACAAAATGAGACAAAACAACTGGTGTCCATCATACAATATCTGAAAATAAAGAAAGATGAAGGTCTCAGGAATGTTGATCTGCTCAGATCCCCAGTGCTCTTAGAAAATCCACAATTTCGGAAATGTCTGCCATTGCACAATGAGAGCAGCAACAAGCCATGGAATTAAAGAACGGGTTTCAATTAACGTCAAGACTCCGCGTCTGATTAATCGACTGGTTGGAGTGAAATTGGTTGGAGTTTAAGGCCCTGAGTTAGTTGGTCTTCTGTCGGCTCACTCACTTCACATTTCATTTCTTTTTGGATGCCATTTAAGTAAAGAAATGAAGCAATTCATAGGAACGATTAAGAAATTCAGGGGAACAAATCTTAAAAAACAATTCAATTAAAATGAATTCAAAACAAGTTAATTAGCAGCAAAAACAGATCACTAATTAAGAAAAGGGTGAGAATGAAAACCTACAGCCACTGCGGCCCTCCAGGATAGGAGTTGGGGACCCCTGTTCTATAAGATGGACGAAGAAGACTCTGGATGAGCTATCAAGACAGCTTAGCTATTAGCTAAACGTACGAGTGACAAATGAACTTAATGGTCTCCTCTCATTTGCCAAATTTCTTGTATTCTTATGTTCATTGACTTCTACAAGACGGACGAAGAAGACTCTGGATGTGCTATCAAGACAGCTTAGCTATTAGCTAAACATGAGAGTGACAAATGAACTTAATGGTCTCCTCTTATTTGCCAAATGTCTTGTATTCTTATGTTCATTGACTTGTACAAGATGGACCAAGAAGACTCTAGATGAGTTATCAAGACAGCTTAGCTATTAGCTAAACATACGAGTGACAAATGAACTTAATGGTCTATTCTCGTTTGTCAAATTTCTTGTATTCTTATGTTCATTGATTTCCACAAGATGGACCAAAAAGACTCTGGATGAGCAATCAAGACAGCTTAGCTATTAGCAAAACATGAGAGTGACTAATGAACTTAATGGTCTCCTCTCATTTGCCAAATTTCTTGTATTCTATGTTCATTGACATCTACAAGATGGGCCAAGGAGACTCTGGATGAGCTATCGGGACAGCTTAGCTATTAGCTAAACATACAAGTGACAAATGAGCTTAATGGTCTCCTCTCGTTTGTCAAATTTCTTGTATTCTTATGTTCATTGACATCTACAAGATGGACCAAGAAGACTCTGGATGAGCTATTGGAACAGCTTAGCTATTAGCTAAACGTACGAGTGACAAATGAGCTTAATGGTCTCCTCTCATTTTCCAAATTTCTTGTATTCTTATGTTCATTGACTTCTACAAGATGGACCAAGAAGACTCTGGATGAGCTGTCAAGATAGCTTAGCTATTAGCTAAACGTATGAGTGACAAATGAGCTTAATGGTCTCCTCTCATTTGTCAGATTTCTTGTATTCTTATGTTCATTGACTTCTACAAGATGGACCAAGAAGACTCTGGATGAGCTATCGGGACAGCTTAGCTATTAGCTAAACGTACGAGTGACAAATGAGCTTAATGGTCTCCTCTCATTTGTCAAATTTCTTGTATTCTTATGTTCATTGACTTCTACAAGATGGACCAAGAAGACTCTGGATGAGCTATTGGAACAGCTTAGCTATTAGCTAAACGTACAAGTGACAAATGAGCTTAATGGTCTCCCTTCGTTTGTCAAATTTCTTGTATTCTTATGTTCATTGACATCTACAAGATGGACCAAGAAGACTCTGGATGAGCTATTGGAACAGCTTAGCTATTAGCTAAACGTACAAGTGACAAATGAGCTTAATGGTCTCCTCTCATTTGCCAAATTTCTTGTATTCTTATGTTCATTGACTTCTACAAGATGGACCAAGAAGACTCTGGATGAGCTGTCAAGATAGCTTAGCTGTTAGCTAAACTTGCAAATGACAAATGAGCTTAATGGTCTCCTCTCGTTTGTCAAATTTCTTGTATTCTTATGTTCATTGACATCTACAAGATGGACCAAGAAGACTCTGGATGAGCTATTGGAACAGCTTAGCTATTAGCTAAACGTACGAGTGACAAATGAGCTTAATGGTCTCCTCTCATTTTCCAAATTTCTTGTATTCTTATGTTCATTGACTTCTACAAGATGGACCAAGAAGACTCTGGATGAGCTGTCAAGATAGCTTAGCTATTAGCTAAACGTACAAGTGACAAATGAGCTTAATGGTCTCCTCTCGTTTGTCAAATTTCTTGTATTCTTATGTTCATTGACATCTACAAGATGGACCAAGAAGACTCTGGATGAGCTATTGGAACAGCTTAGCTATTAGCTAAACGTACGAGTGACAAATGAGCTTAATGGTCTCCTCTCATTTGCCAAATTTCTTGTATTCTTATGTTCATTGACTTCTACAAGATGGACCAAGAAGACTCTGGATGAGCTATCGGGACAGCTTAGCTATTAGCTAAACGTACAAGTGACAAATGAGCTTAATGGTCTCCTCTCATTTGTCAAATTTCTTGTATTCTTATGTTCATTGACTTCTACAAGATGGACCAAGAAGATTCCTGATGAGCTATCAGGACGGCTTAGCTACAGCGTGACGGACTGAAGGGTCTCCACTCGCCTGTCAAATTTCTTCTGTTTCTTGCGCCATTGTTTTCTGCTTCTTTCCTCTTTTCCTTTGCATATTCTTCTAGTTTGCCCCTCTGCAGCCTTTAATTATTTACCACACTCTTTGTTCAGCTTTGCATCAAATGGCAATGCGCAAATCCGAGATCGTTTTTTTTTATACAGGAAACAGCATACAGTTTTGTCACCAGTACATTAAAAAAAAAATCTCATTACATCAAGGTGCAAAAAGGCTGTTATTAAGATAATTACAGGCTGCTTTTGTAATGAGCATACATGACTCGCCATTCCAAAATTCGGTGTACCTGTGTGATGTTCAGACGAACAGGTTCTGCGAGTTTGAGTCTTTAAAAAAAAAAAAAAGTGTCCTGCCGAGCAGGCTGCGTTCCTCACTGTTTGGTTTCTTTAGTGCGTTTCTTTAAAACTGGTTGGATCGTTTGGCTCCTTCAGTCCCATTTTTTTCCTAATTTGGATTTATCATTGGCATAGCCATTTTAGCGTGGTCGTCTTTAACCGGATCGCTCCTCTAGAAGACGTTCCTGGGTGATGCAGCGCATTAACTGTAAGTGATTTTTGTTTTCTTAACTTTGACGTAGACGGCAAGTCTGATCCGTGAGCTGTCAGTATGCTGAGTGCTTACATTTTACGCGGGGCACATTGCAGATGCAGCAAGAAGAAAGAGCAAGATAAGCCTGTCCTCATTGATTGAAAAGCATGAGATGATACGTTAACTTTTATTTATTTATTTGTACTGAGGAAATGTTAATTACATGTTCTTGCTGGTTTAGCTTCCTAGTTTGTGTAAATGGTTTAGAATATCTGCGGTGGGCTGGCGCCCTGCCCAGGGTTTGTTTCCTGCCTTGATCCCTGTGTTGGCTGGGATTGGCTCCAGCAGACCCCCGTGACCCTGTAGTTAGGATATAGTGGGTTGCATAATGGATGGTTTAGAATCTAAAAAGATAAATGCGGCTGCATTATTAGCAATATGAGGGGTGTGGGGGCTCTTGCCTGGCCGTGACGCCTCTAGGATGAAAAGACCGGAAGAGAGGACACGAGATGGCATCTGGATGATTCTGGAGCCATGGACTACAGCACTTCCACCACACCAGGAAGTGCCGCAGGAAGATCATCAAGGAGTACCAGGAGCACATAAGGGTACAATTATAAAAGGGGGGCCACATCACTCCATTCTGGGAGCCGGAATTGGGAGATGGAGGGCAGAGTTTGGGAAGGGAGGAGTAGAGGTGGCAGAAGAAAGAAAGAAAGGAAAAGAAAGAAGGGACTGAGTTATTGTTGGTGATTTGTGTGTTGTGCTGAGAAAGAGAACAAGACATAAAAAGTGCGAGTTTTTCAAGTGTGCCTCTTATGTTTGTGTCGGCTTGGATGGTTGGCATGCCCCCTACAGGTATGTCACAGGGGGCTGATTCTGCTTTGTAGTGACTTCAGTGACCTCTTGGGAAAGAGCGCATTTGATTTAACTTAATGCCATTTAAGTCAAAGGCTAACCTGGGGAGGCTTAAATAGCCTTTGTAATATACGGCACGGGTTGGCTGTCATCCCGGCCTAGATGGACAGTCCATTACCTGGCCGGGAGGCCCCTTTTAAATGGGGCCGTGATGATTAGTGGTACCTTTCCAATATAAGGGTTCCCAGGTTCATGTGCGCCTCCAGTACACTAGGGGGCGATATTGTTTGCCGAGTTTCCCATTTGCACACCCTTTGGGCTACATGGGAGTTTGGTGGGTACCGCCGGGGGGGGGGGGATTAGGGGGGGAAGCTCTCTTGTGTGACACTAGAGGGTGCTGTTGCTCCTCAAACCCCGCAGACAAACTTTCAAGACACCAAGTAAAAGCACTTAGAAATATTTTCATTTTTTCTTTTACAGTAGACACCACTAACACCACCATAAACAAATAAATCAATAAATATACAATAATACAATAAATCCTCTTCTCCTCCCAGCAGCTCCGTCACACTGCCACCCAACTCCGGCTCTCTCTCTGGGTTTCCCATAGTCCTTTAAATAGTCCTTGACCCGGAAGTGTCTCCAGTCCTTCAGTCCATGTGATTCAATAGCACTTCCGGGTCAAATGAAGACTTATATTTTTCTTCAGCCCGGAAGTACTTCTGTTCTTCCGTCCCCGTGACTATATATAAAATAAAAATCCCTGCGTCTCCCTGCAGCGTCACCCAATGGCACCCACGGCACCCAGCAGGGCTGTGAAGTCAAACTCCATCTCCCATGATGCCCTGGATGTGTTGACTGGGACAAGCTGCCGGCCGTCTCTCACACTTGTTACATGCGGAGGTTCTGTCTCACCTGAAAGTGCTTCCTGGATGCAACGTGATTGGACCGGTAGTAATCCCGGGTCTGTTGTAAAGGCGAGTTGAAGTCAGGAGGAAGATAATAAATAATAATAATAATAATTCTTTACATTTACAGTATAGAGCACTTTTCTCACTCCTCAATGAAGCACTTTGAGTAGTGAAACACTTTAAACACCCCTAATGCATAGCACCTACCTGGACGATGCCATGGCAGCCATTTTTGCACCAGTACGCTCACAACACATTAGCTATTCGGTGGTGAAGTGTCGAGGGAGAGAGATAGATAGACAAGTTAGAGACAGGAGATGATTAGGGGGCCAGAGCGACTAGGTCATGGAGGGCACGACATTGGGATACCTACCCCCTTACTCTTTATAATAATAATAATTCATTACATTTATATAGCGCTTTTCTCAATACTCAAAGTGCTATCCACACAGGGAGGAACCGGGAAGCGAACCCACAATCTTCCACAGTCTCCTTACTGCAAAGCAGTAGCGCTACCACTGCGTTATACAAAGCAAGCGCCGGGATCTTTTATGACCACAGAGAGTCAGCACCTCAGTTGTGCGTCTCATGTGAAGGACGGCGCCATTTTTACAGCACAGTGTCCCCGTCACTGCACTGGGTGGCATTGGGATCCACATTCAGACCCCAGGGTAGGCACACCCCATAGCTGACCTCGCCAACACCTCTTCCAGCAGCAGCCCAAGTTTTTCCCATCCAAGTGCTGGCCGGGGCTGAACGTGCTTAGCTTCTGGAGTTACTGTGTGCAGCTTTGGTCTCCAGGCTACAAAAAGGACGTAGCAGGCGGGTTCTGTTGAGGGTCTGCAGAGGGAAAAGAGGAGAGAGAGAATTACTGGACAGCGCCACCCCTTGGCTCGGCTGAGAAACATTTACCTTCAAACCCATAAACGCGCATGTGTGTAACACTCGTATCCTATGAGGTGGGACACAAAAATAATCAGATTGGTAAAAAATAAATATTTACTTCTAAACATTGTCACCTTTTATATACGCCCCCTCCCAAATCTCTACACCGCTTCATACGAATCTTCCATTGATTGAAACAGTGCTGGAAGTCTTCTTGCTTGAGGCTCTTCAACAGGCTTACCGTTTCTGTCTTCACTTCCTCCATGGAAGAAAAATGTGTTCCCTTCGGGTGACTTTTGATTTTCGGGAACAAGTAAAAATCCCAGGGAGCTAAATCGGGCGAATAGGGAGGACAATCGAGGACAGGAGTGTTTTTGTGCTTTACGTAAAAGGAGAAAATTCGTGAGAAATTTGATGTTCGATTTTTTTTTTTTCACCCGATATTATTGTGTAGCGATTGTTGTGCAAATATTTGGGTGGGCTCTTCTATGGTTCACGTCCGGCCGAACTCCAGACGGTTTTCCAGTCCGGTTATTTTTGTGTCTCACCTTTGTATATGGACAACAGTATTGGGACGCCTGACCGTTACACAGTGGTGCTCTGTTGGGTTGAGATCTGGTGATTGATTGTGACGTTACTCTTGGTACCGCTGGCTACATTTGCAAAAAAAAAAAAAAATTAAAAATAAAACGTGTCTGTCGCTGTAGCAAAACATGATATTGAACGGCACTGTGAAGTGACCCTCGTGCCCCCCCCCATCATCTTATATAATACGCTACCGTGGCTGTTTGTTTGTCTGTTCAGGATTTTAAATCACCTGTAGCTCTCAAACCGTTTGTCCGATTGACCTGAAATTTGGTACACATTGTGAGAGCTAGCCCCAACACCATCACACTGACACCAGTATTTCTATAAAACACCCGTTTATTTAAAGTTTTGCACACACACAGTGCCCCACACCAATCACCCTTACTCGGGCCTTTCAATGTCCGTGGGCCGTCTTTCTTCCCTCTGTCACTGGAGCTTCGTCCTCCTCCAGCTCCCGACTCTAGGAAGGCAGCCCCTTTTATATTCACCCGGATGTGCTCCAGGTGCTTGCTGATGACCTTCCGGTGGCACTTTGGTACCGCACGAGCACGCGGAAGCACTCCCGGGCATCCCTGGAAGGTTCTTCCTCCACCTGCCCAGGTTTGGCGGAAGTGCAGCCCACGATACTCGGGGCACCCCCTGGCGGCGGCCACGGGCCCCAGTGGGTTTGAGCCTCCTGGCTCCGTCCCCATGGTCCCCTCATTATCCAGGGTGGTTACCCCCTCGTGGCCCGGGGGACGTATAAGCTGCCACCTGGTCCTTCCAGGCATCCCGGCTGGGTCTGGCCCCCGTCCTTCTGCCACAACATATACTACGTGATGTCTACTGTCCGCTTTCAGAGTGATGATTTTTATTCCTCTTTTTAATTAAATTTTATTTATTGTAGAATGAACTCTTGGCAGAAGGCACCAGGGCGGCTGTGCGGTGCATGCATACGGGCGCCGTTCTCATCCCTACCACCTTCGCCATCACTTCCCCTACCTCCTCATTTCTTAAATCATTCTTGAGGCGGATTGGAGACTTAAGTGCCAGCTTAAGTGAAAAATGAAAGAAAACGTACTAAGTAACTGAAACACAAACACCGACTTAATCAGTTTTAATTAACGCAAAAAGATGCTGACGGAAGAAGAGAAGAAGCGGGCCGCTAGGGTGGAGAGAAGAAGATCTGCTCAGGAACAGCAAGGGCATCAACCTCTGAGCAAACGAATGGTAAACGTACAGAGAAAGAGGATGAAGACTATGAATGCTCAAATCAAGTGTATTTGTGCACGTTATCGTTATCGTGCAGTGCGCCGTTACTGGTCTTTATATATAATACGCTACCGTGGCTGTTCGTTTTTTCTGTCCAGGATTTTAAATTACCTGAAGCTCGCAAACCGTTTGTCCGATTGACATGAAATTTGGTACACATATACTATGTGACGTCTACTATCCGCTGTTGGGGTGATGACTGACCTCCAAGGTTATTACTCTTTTTAAATTTATTTTATTTTATTTTAGAATCAACCAGCAGAGCGGCCGTGCGGCACATGTGTACAGGCGCCGTTCTCATTCCCTACCACCTTCGCCGTCACTTCCCCTACCTCCTCATTTCTTAAATCATTCTTGAGGCAGATTGAAGACTTTGCCAGCTTAAGTGAAAAATGAAGGAAAACGTACAAAGTAATTACAATACAAACACCGACTTAATCAATTTTAACGTGAAAAGATGCCGACAAAAGAAGAGAAGAAGCGGGCCGCTAGAGTGGAGAGAAGAAGAGCTGCTCAGGAACAGCAAGGGCATCAACCTCTGAGCAAACGAATGGTAAACGTACAGAAGAAGAGGATGAAGACTATGAACGCTCAAGTCAAGTGTATTTGTGCACGTTATTGTGCAGTGCGCCATTACTGGTCTTTATATATAATACGCTACCGTGGCTGTTCATTTGTCTGTCCAGGATTTTAAATCACCTGTAGCTCGCAAACCATTTGTCCGATTGACATGAAATTTGGTGCACATGTACAATGTGACGTCTGCTATCCGCTGTCGGGGTGATGACTCTTTTTAAATTTATTTTATTTTATTGTAGAATCAACCAGCAGGGCGGCCGTGCGGCACATGTGTACAGGGGCCGTTCTCATCCCTACCACCTTCGCCGTCACTTCCCCTACGTCTTCATATCTTAAATCATTCTTGAGGCAGATTGAGGACTTAAGTGCCAGCTTAAGTGAAAAATTAAAGACATTGCAACACAAACACCGACTTCATCAGTTTTAATTAACGCAAAAAGATGCCGACGGAAGAAGAGAAGGAAGCGGGCCGCTAGGGTGAAGAGAAGAAGAGCTGCTCAGGAAGTGGCAAGCGCATCAACTTCTGAGCAAAAGAATGGTAAATGTACAGAGAAAGAGGATGAAGACTATGAACGCTCAAGTCAAGTGTATCTGTGCACGTTATCGTTATCGTGCAGTGCGCTGTTACTGGTCTTTATATATAAAACGCTACCGTGGCTGTCCGTTGGTCTGTCCAGGATTTTAAATCACCTGTAGCTCACAAACCGTTTGTCCGATTGACATGAAATTTGGTGCACATATACTACGTGACGTCTACTATCCGCTTTCGGGGTGATGACTGACCTCCAAGGTTATTCCTCTTTTTAAATTTATTCTATTTTACTTTAGAATCAACCAGCAGAGCGGCCGTGAGGAACATGTGTATGGGCGCTATTCTCATCCCTACCACCTTCGCCGTCACTTCCCCTACCTCCTTATATCTTAAATCATTCTTGAGGCAGATTGAAGACTTTGCCAGCTTAAGTGAAAAATGAAAGAAAACGTACAAAGTAATTACAACACAAACACCGACTTAATCAATTTTAACATGAAAAGATGCCGACAAAAGAAGAGAAGAAGTGGGCCGCTAGAGTGGAGAGAAGAAGATCTGCACAGGAAGCAGCAAGCGCATCCACCTCTGAGCAAATGAATGATAAACGTACAGAGAAAGAGGATGAAGACTATGAACGCTCAAGTCAAGTGTATCTGTGCAGTGCGCCGTTACTGGCGATTCATATTTTCTTGTCACGTTTGCTTTGCCAAGTTGTTGGGCCTGTTAAATTGTAACGCCGGTCTGTCCGCCCCCTTATATTCCGGTGTGATTTCATTTCTAAAGGCGTATTATTCCGCGCTTGCGTCTCGTCTATAGCCATGACCTAGTCAGCTGTAACTCTCAGCACACTTGTCAGCCGTCTCCAACAACTGCTTGAGGTGGGACGAGATGCTCAGCTATGTACAAGAAAGCTTTTGATTATTTCTTTTTTTTTTTTTTTTTTTTTAATCCGTGCTTTACAATTTTTAACCCCCCAAGGCATTTATATTGAAAGGAGAAAGAGAAAGTGCAGTCTGGGCGCATTTCCTTGGCTATTATCTCAAATCCTCTTTAAATATACTGTTTCATTGTTTGACTGCTTACGAGTCACGGTACAGTTTCCTAGTTCAATGACATGTTTAGTGTTAGACATCCAGCTCTGCTGCGTGTTCCATTTGCATGACTTTGACTATTCATTAGCGGGATTGCTTTTAAGTGAAACACAATTTGGAACAAATGAATGCGCAGTTGATTGAGGGGTAGAAAAAGTATTTACTTACAGACGCTAAAGCCTCTTGCCGGACATCTGTCAAAAGCCCACGAGTTGAAATAGCAGGGTGAATAGTGAAGGAGAGTTAGGTTTCATTTCTCTTTTTGCGATAAAATCTGATGATGATTTAGGTTTGAATCAAAAAGGATTTTGTTTTTAAATGCCAGGCAGGGGAAGAACTGTTAGAAGCTACAGTGTGCGATGCCCACGAGGGAGCCTGGCAGATCCTCTTGATTATGCTGCTCTTTTTCTTAAAGTGATCATAATGAATCGTAGAGAATAAGAATCCCTGGATTTAAGCTAAATGGCTACTTTATTATTCCATTTTGTCTGTCATTTTCCACCCAGGGCCGTCTTAACGGCATTATAGGCCCCCCTGGGCAAAGCAGTCCACTGGGACCCCTACCTACACAGCCACTCACGGGAATAAAAATGTAAATGGTCGATAAAATGAAACATATATTTATTGTATTGGTACTTCCAGCAAAATTAGTGTTTAAACATTAAAAAAACACGCCGTACAGCAAAGATTAATCAACACAAACGTTTGAACAATAGAACAGGAGCCATGAAAAATAGAAAAATCTCAATTGGTACACCGTACAGACGGAGATGGCACAGTATAAAATTAATCTGAATTATTTATTACTAGTCAAATATTTGCGAAATTTCTTTGCAGAGAATTGAGTTGAAGTGACGTTAACAGATATGCTTTTACGTTCTGTAGTGCAGGGGTCCCCAACTCCAGTCCTGGAGGACCACCGTGGCTGCAGGTTTTCATTCTAACCCTTTTTTTTAATGAGTGCCCTGTTTGTGCTGCTAATTAACTTGTTTTGAATTCATTGTTTTTTTAAGATTTGTTCCTCTGAGTTGCTTCATTTCTTTCTTTAAGTGGCACCCAAAAAGAAATGAAATGTGAAGTGAGGGAGCCGACAGAAGTCCAACTAAGTCAGGGCCTCAAACTCCAAACAATTTCACTCCAACCAGCTGCTTAATGAGGCGCTGAGTCTCGTTGTTAATTAAACCCGTTCTTTAATTCCATGGCTTGTTGCTGCTCTCGTGGTGCAATGGCAGACATTTCCGAAATAGTTGATTTTCTCTTGTCTAAGAGCGCTGGGGATCTGAGCAGATTGACATTCCTGAGACCTCCATCTTTCTTCATCCATCCATCCATTATCCAACCCGCTATATCCTAACTACAAGGTCACGGGGGTCTGCTGGAGCCAATCCCAGCCAACACAGGGCGCAAGGCAGGAAACAAACCCCAGGCAGGGCGCCAGTCCACCGCAGTCATCTTTCTTTATTTTCAGATATCTATCTTACTAAACCACAGTTAATTTATACACACACCGAGGCGCATGCGTACTGCCACCATGGCGCATGCGTACTGCGCCGTGGCGCCCGTCCCAGAGTCAAACGCAGCGGCTTCCCAAAACGCGGCGGCTTCCCAGAGTCAGTAGATGGCGCTCAAACAACACAACCTGTGAGCGCCCAAACAACACAGGAAACTTTACCATGCCTACGACCTGTGAACTAAACCTGAAGCAAAGCGTGCGTGCCAGGTTGTACAGCTGCCCGGACAATGGAGGCAAAGGAGGCATGTATCCAAATGGAGGGAGCTCAACGATTACTAATACAAACGACCTGTGAACTAAACCTGAGGTGAAGCGTGCACGCCAGGTTGTACAGCCGCCTGGACAATGAACGAGCGCGCCCACAACGCGCTTTTGACACAGCGCGGGCAAAGGAGGCACGTATCCAAATTGAGGGAGCTCAACGATTAGTAATACAAACGACCTGTGAACTAAACCTGAGGTGAAGCGTGCACGCCTGGTTGTACAGCCGCCTGGATGCGACCGCCCACACCACCGCATATACCCTCCATGATATTTCATCACGCAGCGGCTTCCCACCGAGGCGCATATTGCGCCGTGGCGCACGCCCCACAGTCAAACGCGGCAGCTTCCCAGAGTCAGTAGGTGGTGCCCAAACAACACAACCTGTACACTACACTTGCTCTAATCCACTGTACCAGTAATATAGATCACATAACGGTCACAGACTCAAACCCAGCGGCTTCCCCGACTCATTGGTTGGCACATGAACACCACAACCTGTGAACTAAACTTGCTGTGCTCCATTCTGCCAGCAGTCGGTGTCAGCAAAGGCAACAGAATCACGTCTCCACAAAACGAAACCACATTAGTACAGATATGCTTATTTAATTAAAAGACATTTCCCCAGACACACCCACCCTCCATGATATGTCATCCATCCAAATATCGGACGGAACAGAAACCGGTTGCCATTCTTGGATTTCCGATTTGCTAGCGAATCGCGGACTTACTTGTTGTATGATTGACACCAGTTGTTTTGGCTCATTTTGTATCTCATTACTGTTTGGCTGCAAATTATGGAAAAAGAAACAATTAAGGGGTCTGAGTCTTCAAGAGCAAGTCAATGAAATTGAATTCAAAAGAAGTTAATTAGCAGCAAAAAACTGGTCGCTCATTAAGTAAAGGGTTAGAATGAAAACCTGCAGCCACGGTGGTCCTCCAGGACCGGAGTTGGGGACCCCTGCTGTAGTGCGTGAGATCCTTACACATACAGGCACGTGAGGTGGCAGAGGTGAACATGATACTAAATCAGAGGCGAATGCTAAGGTCCACTTGTAACACAATGACAAATATTTATAGTTTAGTAGTGTATAGTATTTATTTATTGACAGCAAGTCACAACATTACATTGATTAGTATGGGGCCCCCTGGGCAACTGCCCAGCGTGCCCATGCCCTGTTTCCACCCCGTTTTTGTCTTGAGCAGGGTCCAGGGGGGATGCTGGAGCCTGTCCTAACTAGTATAATCATCTCCTGTTGAATTCTGCTCTATTCTTGTAATATTTCTATTGCAATATTATATTGTATTGAGGATTACTTGTGTTCTCTTCTGTGTATTGTGTTGTTTTCTGTGTATTGCTCGTGTATTCTGTGTGTTGTTGGGGTCTCTCTTTGAACTGCCTTTTCCTAAGGTTTCTTCCACCTTTCCCTACAAGGGTTTTTCCTTGTCTTCTTAGAGAATCAAGAATGGGGGGCTGTCAACTGTTAAAGGCCATTGCGGCACTTCTTGTGTGATGTTGGGCTATACAAAAATAAATTGTATTGTATTGTAGTATAAAGCACAAGGCAGGAGCAAACTCAAAAAATGGTGCCAGTCCATCGTAAGGCAAAGACACTTACAGCACCAAACACACACCAGGGCCGATATAACGACGCCAATCCACCTAATCAGCATGAGAGCTGGAGAGGAAGGCAACTTATGCAGATACGGTGAGACCATGTAATTTGGGGCACCAACCACGTCATCCCATTTAATTCAACAAGATAGTCCAACAAAAAGGCGCTTGGCGTCTGGCCCCTCGGATCAGGGTGTGTTTGCTCGGGAAATCCATCCGGTGGGTCACTCTTGCCAAAAGGACGCCTTCTTTCTTGTTTTTAGGGGGGCTTGTCCACCTCAGTTTTCTCTTCGACATATGTAAGTAATTTTATTATTTAACATGTTAATTCATGTGCCATTGTACTGTTTCCATACACAAAACACGGTAACACATTTAAGATGCATAATTAACATAAGACATTACATTAGTCAATCACAAGTGAATGATAAATTGTGCAAGTCATAATGAATGTTCACAAGTTATATGAGCGGGAATCTTGTGACCCATTCGTGAATCAAACAAACAAAGATTGTTAGATGGATTCTCAGGTAGTGACCTGTCCGTGAATCAAATGAGCGAGAATCGTTGGACTGATTCTCGGGTTGTAACCTGATCACGAAGCAAACAAAGCAGAATTCTTAAACTGATTCTCGGGTGGAGACCTGTTCACAAATTTAATGAACAAGAATCGTTAGAATGATTATCTGATACTGATTCATCCACAAATCAAATGATTGAGAATCATTAGACCAATTCTGTTAGTGACTCATTCACCTATGAAATGAACGAATCGTGAATCGAACAAATGAGAATCCTTAGAGATTGATTCTTGGATAGCGACCCATTCACTAATTGAACAAACAAAAACTGTTAGATTGATTCTTGGGTAATGACCGGTATGCGAATCAAACAATTGAGAGTCCTTAGACTGATTCTAGGGGAGTGAATGGCTTGCGAATCAAATGGGAATCGCTGGACTTACTCTCGGATAGTGACCTGTTCACAATTTAAATAAATAAGAATCATTAGACTGATTCTCATGACCCTTTCGTGAATTGAACAAACAAAAATTTTTAGATGGATTCTCAGGTAGAGACCTGTCTGTGAATCAGACAAACGAGAATCGTTGGACTCATTCTTGGGTTGTGACCTGCTCACAAATCAAACGAAGCAGAATTCTTAGACTGATTCTCGGGTGGTGGCCTGTTCACCAATTTAATTAACAAGAATCGTTAGACTGATTCTCTGGTACTGATTCATCCACAAATCAAATGATTGAGAATCGTTAGACCGATTCTGTTAGTGACTCGTTCACCTATGAAATGAACGAGAATCGTTAGACTGATTCTTGGATAGTGACCCATTCACTAATTGAACAAACAAAAACTGTTAGAATGATTCTCGGGTAATGACCAGTATGCAAATTGAGCAAATGAGACTCCTTAGACTGATTCCAGGAGAGTGAACAGCTTGTGAATCAAATGAACGAGAATCACTGGACCGATTCTTGGTTAGTAACTCGTTCACCTATGAAATGAACGAGAATCATTAGACTGATTCGCTGGGACTGATTCATCCACAAATCAAATGAACGAGAATCATTAAATGAGCATGACCCGTTCGCAAATCAGATGAACGAGGATAATTAGACCGATTCTCGGTTAGTGACTCGTTCACTTATGAAATGAACGGGAATCGTTAGACTGATTCTCTGGGACGGATTCATTCACAAATCAAATGAATGAGAATCATTAAATGAACGTGACCTGTTCGCAAAACAAATGAAGGGAGAATCGTTAGACCGATTCTCGGTTAGTGACTCGTTCACCTATGAAATGAACGAGAATCGATAGACAGATTCGCTGAGACTGATTCATCCACAAATCAAACGAATGAGAATCATTAGACTGATTCTCGGGTTGTGACTCGTTCACCTATGACATGAACGAGAATCGTTAGACTGATTCTCTGGGACTGATTCATTCACAAATCAAATGAAGGAGAATCGTTAGACTGATTCTTGGTTAGTGACTCGTTTATCTATGAAATGAACGAGAATCGTTAGACTGATTCTCTGGGACTGATTCATCCACAAATCAAATGAACGAGAATCATTAAATGAACGTGACCCATTCGCAAATCAAATGAAGGAGAATCATTAGACCGATTCTCGGTTAGTGACTCATTCACCTATGACATGAACGAGAATCGTTAGACTGATTCTCTGGGACTGATTCATTCACAAATCAAATGAACGAGAATCATTAAATGAGAGTGACCCGTTCGCAAATCAGATGAACGAGAATCGTTAGATCGATTCTCAGTTAGTGACTCATTCATCTATGAAATGAACGGGAATCGTTAGACTGATTCTCTGGCACGGATTCATTCACAAATCAAATGAATGAGAATCATTAAATGAGCGTGACCCGTTCGCAAATCAGATGAACTAGAATAATTAGATCGATTCTCGGTTAGTGACTCGTCCACTTATGAAATGAATGGGAATTGTTAGACTGATTCTCTGGGACTGATTCATCCACAAATCAAATGAACGAGAATCATTAGATCGATTCTCGGTTAGTGACTCATTCATCTTTGAAATGAATGAGAAACGTTAGACTGATTATCTGGTTCTGATTCATTTACTAATCAAATGAACGAGAATCATTAAATGAATGTGACCCGTTCACAAATCAAATGAAGGAGAATCATTAGACCGATTCTCGGTTAGTGTCTCGTTCACCTATGAAATGAACGAGAATCGTTCGACTGATTCTCCGGTTGGTACTTATTCATCCACAAATCAAATGAACGAGAATCATTAAATGAGCGTGATCCTTTCGCAAATCAAATGAATGAGAATCGTTGGACCGATTCTTGGTTAGTAACTCGTTCACCTATGAAATGAACGAGAATCATTAGACTGATTCGCTGGGACTGATTCATCCACAAATCAAATGAACGAGAATCATTAAATGAGCATGACCCGTTCGCAAATCAGATGAACGAGGATAATTAGACCGATTCTCGGTTAGTGACTCGTTCACTTATGAAATGAACGGGAATCGTTAGACTGATTCTCTGGGACGGATTCATTCACAAATCAAATGAATGAGAATCATTAAATGAACGTGACCTGTTCGCAAATCAAATGAAGGAGAATCGTTAGACCGATTCTCGGTTAGTGACTCGTTCACCTATGAAATGAACGAGAATCGATAGACAGATTCTCTGAGACTGATTCATCCACAAATCAAACGAACGAGAATCATTAGACTGATTCTCGGGTTGTGACTCGTTCACCTATGACATGAACGAGAATCGTTAGACTGATCCTCTGGGACCGATTCATCCACAAATCAAATGAACGAGAATCATTAAATGAACGTGACCCATTCGCAAATCAAATGAAGGAGAATCATTAGACCGATTCTCGGTTAGTGACTCATTCACCTATGACATGAACGAGAATCGTTAGACTGATTCTCTGGGACTGATTCATTCACAAATCAAATGAACGAGAATCATTAAATGAGCGTGACCCGTTCGCAAATCAGATGAACTAGAATAATTAGATCGATTCTCGGTTAGTGACTCGTCAACTTATGAAATGAATGGGAATTGTTTGACTGATTCTCTGGGACTGATTCATTCACAAATCAAATGAACGAGAATCATTAAATGAGCGTGACCCTTTCGCAAATCAAATGAACGAGAATTGTTAGATCGATTCTCAGTTAGTGACTCGTTCACATATGAAATGAATGCGAATTGTTAGACTGATTCGCTGGGACTGATTCATCCACAAATCAAATGAACGAGAATCATTAGGTCGATTCTCGGTTAGTGACTCATTCATCTTTGAAATGAATGAGAAACGTTAGACTGATTATCTGGTTCTGATTCATTTACTAATCAAATGAACGAGAATCATTAAATGAATGTGACCCGTTCACAAATCAAATAAAGGAGAATCATTAGACCGATTCTCGGTTAGTGTCTCGTTCACCTATGAAATGAACGAGAATCGTTCGACTGATTCTCCGGTTGGTACTTATTCATCCACAAATCAAATGAACGAGAATCATTAAATGAGCGTGATCCTTTCGCAAATCAAATGAAGGAGAATCGTTGGACTGATTCTCGGTTAGTGACTTGTTCACCTATGAAATGAACGAGAATCGTTAGACTGATTCTTTGGTAGCGACCCGTTCACATAAAAAACGAACAGGAATCATTGGACTGATTCTCGGGTTGTGACTCGTTCACGGATCAAATGAGTTGAGAGTCATAACTCAGGCGGTTCTTTCACTTGTGTTTTACAGTTCCTCCATCGGGCAGCGTCAGTAAAACGGATGATGATGACATTACGCAGGACATGCATGCCCTTTAGCGCTAGTCCTGTTGAGCTCCACTGAAGTGATTTGTTTCCTGTAAATGCATCAGTTCTTAGGATTCACTGAAAAGAGTCATTCAAAAAGAACAAACTGTTATTGAAATTGCTCATCACTAGATAGAAATGGTAAAATTCCAGTGGAGATGTCAACTGTAAACCAGAGAGATGGATGCAAACCAGTAACACCATGAATGGCTTCTGGAGCAAGTGATTGCACCAATAGGATTGTTGATATTTATCTTTTATACCGGTCTAGCGCAAAACCTTGGTAGGAAGAAATGAAACACGTCTCCACCCAGCCGACAAAGATGTTGGCATCGATCAAGTACAGAAATGTTGTAAGAACAAAGCCGTAGCCGAGTGCCGCTCTGCTTTTCTGACCACATTTTGGATCAACCTCCGTGCCCACCGGAGCTGGCAGAACATGAAGTGAGCATGTTGGTGTGAATTGCCAGGATTTTGGCTTGTGGTTAAAGGAGTGTGCGTTACAAGGAGCACCTGCACCTGAGGCTATAGTATACGAGAAGAAAGGAAATGTTTAGATTGAAAGCGTGCAGGAATGCCAGCGTACAGGTTTTTAATCTGTCCACACTTTGATGAGAACTGCAAATTATTTTAATCCTTTGTTTCTAATTTTTTTTTGCACAGCTGGAGCATTAGGGCACACACTAGGAGCGCGAAGACGTAATCTTCATGCAGGGAACGAGTGGCCGTAATGAAAAGAAGATGAAAGCCGATCGGTTGTTTTAAGATTGAACTCTTAGCTGCTTCCTTTTACATTTCAGATTAGTTTTCAGGTCAAATTGCTTTTCTTTCTCGGTAAGAGCTGCTCGTTCGGTTTCTGGAGGGTGAAGGGTCAAGAGGGTTATACTGCACGATGGCAGCTGTAAAACAAGCACAGGTCCAGGGGGGCACGTTTGCCAGTCGCTCGGGCAGCTTTGACAGGCTTGACCTGCTGCTTCAGTCCTTTCCTCATTCCAGGAGAGTGCAGCCCCCGTTTCCAGCGTCCCCAGGACGATCCACCTTCATGCCATTACAAGGCGTGCGCTGTCACCACCCCATCAGACGGCGCCTTTGATGGGTGAGCCAGATAAGAGTTGATGTTTTTATGTTCGGCAGACGTGCCACTGACTCATAATTTATCTGAACCAACATTCAGTCTGGACGTATTCCTTCTAGCAATTTAGCATGAATGCAAATTCTAGGCTGATTGCTGTTTAAAACTTTTAAAAAGCACGGAAAACTTTTTTTTTTGTATTGTTTATTTGCTATTTCCTCTTTTTCACTGCATCTTTTAATGGCGTACATTGAATATCGTGACACTGGAAATGGTAAAAAAAAATATTATTGTATAACAAATCCAGGCGGGGAATTGGAACACAGGAGCGTGTTGTTTATGTTTTATTGTTTTTTATACAAAAGGAAACAGTTTTATATTTTTATTTGTTATCTTTAATTTAAGTGGTCACTGACACAGAAATTTAACCCTTACAGTGCCTTCAAATGGAGACTTAATGTTGTTCCTTATTGGTATTTTTTTGGATCCAGTTCTGGAGCCCCTCTTGAGGTACCGTGAATATCAAAATTTTTTCCCCCTAACTTATTTAATATCAGTCGATCATCTGTGGCCGGCTGCAGGAATGACGGGTCTCCTGATAAAATTTGGGGCACAATCCGGGTCGTTCCATTTGATTTAATTTAAAAAATTAGTCCGAGAGAAAGGAGTCAGGCCTCTTGATTTCGAGTTTACAAATAAATGGCTCGGCTTTAGCATTTAGCATTTGCCATCCAGCGGGTTGTTCTTACCAATAAGGCGCTTTCTTTCCAGGCAGCTGGGATTACTTTTGGGGCGGGGCTAAGTGCCCTCAATGGGCGGGTCCTCAGTGGTGCTGCAGGGAGAGAAGGAGAAGACAAAGTTAACCACAGCGCCCCCTCTCGTCCCTGGCAGGTTATTACAGACCTCGATTGGATGCCATAGTGTGACACATCTTTACCTTTCGTACCCCTGATGGCCCTAAGTTTTAGGACAGGCGCCATTTAGGATGTTTTTTTTAAGGGTTTGTGAACAAACAAAGCACTGTAAGACATTGACTGCTGGACCGTTTATTACCGGGATAGGTCTATGCATTTGAAAACTTGTTAAAAATGTAATGAAATATACTGCTCAAAAAAATTAAAGGAGCACTTTTGAATGAGAGTATAGCATCAAGTCAATGACACTTGTGGGCTATTGATCTGGTCAGGTAAGTAGCAGAGGGGCTTGTTCATCAGTTTTCAGCTGCTTTGATACATTAGAGGGGGCAACAATGAGACGATCCCCAAAACAGGTTGTGGGCACTGACATTTTTCCCACCTCGTCTGTTTTGTCCCTTGTTTTGCATTTGGCTATGGTCACTATGGTCAGTGTCACTACTGGTAGCTTAAGGCCATACTTGGACCCTACAGAGGTGGCACAGGTAGTCCAACTTCTCCAGGATGGCACATCAATATGTGGCATTGCCAGAAGATTTGCTGTGTCTCCCAGCACAGTCTCAAGGGCATGGAGGAGATTCCAGGTGACAGGCAGTTCCTCTAGGAGAGCTGGACAGGGTCCCTCGTAGAAGGTCCTTAACCCATCAGCAGGGACTGACTGGTATCTGCTCCTTTGGGCGAGGAGGACCAGGATGGGCACTTCCAGAGCCTACAAAATAACCTCCAGCAAGCAGGCCACTGGTGTGAATGCCTCTGACCAAACGATCAGAAACAAACTTCATGAGGGTGGCCTGAGGGACCCATGTCCCCTAGTGGGCACCATGGAGGTTGATTGGCATTTGCCATAGAATACCAGAAATGGCAAGTCCACCACTGGCGCCCTGTGCTTTTCACAGATGAGAGCAGGTTCACCCTGAGCATGTGTGACAGACGTGAAAGGGTCTGGAAAAGCCGTGGAGAACGTTATGCTGCCTGTAACATCATTCAGCATGACCAGTTTGGTGGTGGGTCAGTGATGGTTAGTATGGGGAGCCATATCCATGGAGGGACACATAGACCTCTACAAGCTAGACAACAGCACCTTGCCTGCCATTAGGTATCGGGATGAAATCCTTGGACCAATTGTCAGACCCTATGCTGATGCAGGGGGTCCTGGTGCACGACAATGTCAGTCCTCATGTGGTGAGAGGATGAAGGAATTGATCCCATTGACTGGCCCCCACGCTCTGCTTGCCTGACCTCAATCCAATAGAACACCTCTGGGTGTGGGACATTATGTTTCGATCCATCTGACACCTCAGACTGTCCAGGAACTCAGTGATGCCCTGGTCCAGATCTGGGAGGAGATCCCCCAGGACACCATCTGTCATCTTATTAAGACATTGTCAGGCAGGCATACAAGCACATGGGGGGCATACAAACTACTGAGTACGATTTAGAGTTGCTGCAATGAAATTTCGGAAAATGGACTTGCCTGCCTGCCACTTAATTTTTTTCCCTTTGATTTTCGGGGTGTCCCTCTGTAGGTTGATCATTTTCATTTCCATCCTCTCGTTCCTAACACATCACCATATCAGTCCATAGCAGCAGAGATAGCCAGCAGGATTTTTTCCCCCATTGAGATCTGATGTGTTTTCAAAGTGTTCCTTTCATTTTTTTGAGCTGATTATATTAGAAAGGAAAGGCTTTAGATAGATAGATAGATAGATAGATAGATAGATAGATAGATAGATAGATAGATAGATAGATAGATAGATACTTTATTAATCCCAAGGGGATTTATTATTAGCTTTATTATCAACAGTAACTCCACAATCTCAAAGCAACTGTTATTGACTTGATTTTCACCAGCAACATGACTAGAAGTCGAGTCCACCTTAGAAGCACATGTACCACAAATAGGACACATTTCTTTTGCACTGTCCGCGCTTGTTTGCATTTGATAGCATTTGATGAGGTGCCACCTGAGAGGTTGGGCATCAAATTAAAAGAGGTGGGAGTTCAGGGTGATGTTTGTAGATGGGTGCAGAATTGGCTCAGACACAGGAAGCAGAGGGTGATGGTGTGAGGAACCTCATCAGAACTGGCCGATGTTAAGAGTGGTGACCAGCAGGGGTCAGTGCTAGGGCCGCTGCTATTTTTAATATATATAAATGATTTAGATAGGAATATAAGTAACAAGCTGGTTAAGTTTGCAGATGACACCAAGATAGGTGGATTAGCAGATAATTTGGAATGCGTTATATCATCACAGAAGGACCTGGATAGCAGACAGGCTCGGGCAGATTTGTGGCAGATGAAATTTAATGTCAGTAAATGTAAAGAATAACACATAGGAAGTAAAAATGTGAGGTTTGAATACACAATGGGTGGTCAGAAAATCGAGAGGACACCTTATGAGAAGGATTTAGGAGTCATAGTGGACTCTAAGCTATCGACTTCCCGACAGTGTTCAGAAGCCATTAAGAAGGCTCACAGAATGTCAGGTTATATAGCGCCTTGATGTGTGGAGTACAAGTCACAGCAGGTTATGCTCAAGCTTTATAACACACTGGTGAGGCCTCATCTTGAGTACTGGGTGCAGTTTTGGTCTCCAGGCTACAAAAAGGACATAGCAGCGCTAGAAAAGGTCCAGAGAAGAGCGACTAGGCTGATTCCAGGGATACAGGGGTTGAATTATGAGGAAAGATTAAAAGAGCTGAGCCTTTACAGTTTAAGCAAAAGAAGATTAAGAGGTGACATGATTGAAGTGTTTAAAATTATGAAGGGAATTAGTGCAGTGGATCGAGACTGTTATTTTAAAATGAGTTCATCAAGAACACGGGGACACAGTTGGAAACTTGTTAAGGGTAAATTTCGCACAAACATTAGGAAGTTTTTCTTTACACAAAGAACGATAGAAACTTGGAAAACGCGACCAAGTAGTGTGGTAGACAGTAAGACGTTAGGGTCTTTCAGAACTCGACTTGATGTTTGCTTGGAAGAAATAAGTGGATAGTACTGGCGAGCTTTGTTGGGCTGAATGGCCTGTTCTCGTCTGGAGTGTTCTAATGAGTGTTTTTTTCAGCTCTTGTTGCACACCACACATTTGGTAGTTGGTGACAGGGAAGAATGTCCCTATAGTGCTGTCCTGACGGTCGTGACAAGCCTTGTGGTGAGGAAACGCCTTTGGTGCAACTGTCAAGAGTCTACAGGTTCCACACAGGTTCCACATTAAATCCGCAAGCTAAAGTTAAGTTCTTCCTTCATTAACCTGCAAAGCCAAAGTTCTTCCACAAGAGGGAGGATAACCATCAACCCCCAGCTTGTGAACGGAAAGGGCCGCATGGATTCTGTATAAGAATAATGAATGGCATAAAGCAGAGCGTTTTTGTTTTCTAGGCTCTCTGTAAAGACATTTGCGGACAGAATTGTGGTAAGGGAGAAATACGACCAAAATAATAAACAAATAAAGTGTCTGTAATCACGAGGAGTGGGAAATGGAAATGTCCTCTGTTCTGCTTGTCTAGATGTGTCGGTTTCAGCAGTTGTAATTACATATTATGATATGGGCTATCACTGCCAGAATACTTGGAGTCTAATTATATCTTATGGCATTTGTCATAAATCGAGCCAAAAGCCTCTCGCCTTCTGCTTTCGTAAAATAAAAAACAAAACAAATGGCCTGGTTGGCAAGATGTTGCTGATGCAAGGCAACCACCAGATTGTCATGGAGCTGCAGGAAATCTCACAGAGAAAAGGAGACAGAGAGCCAACACGGGCAGCAGGAGAGACCACACGTATGCCAGATTGTGACGGGCAGGAACTGCTGGCAAGGCAGTATGTCCCCAATGTGTGCTGTGTGCCCCTGAAGGGCATTAGGCAGGGGCATTAAGATGAATGAGAGAAAGGCAACTTGGATAGAAGCATCCGGAGCCAGAGATGGATGCCTGGCACTGTTCATGAAGTGAACCCGAGGTCGGGGGGGGGGGTGGGGGGGGTTGTGGGTTAGTTTGTGGCGGAAACATGTCCCAGTTTGTTAAGGGGGCACAGCAATGTGTTGGCAACCGAGGGAATACACTGGTCATGGTGGAAGTGCTGGGGCACCAACCGGGTTGCCCCTTGTAATATTCCACAAATGTCCTTCAGCTGAAACAGGTGCCCGATGGCGCGTCAAGGGATATGCAGTGGCAATCGGGAGGTTGCCGGTTCGAATCCCGTAAATGCCAATAGGGACTCTGCTCTGTTGGGCCCTTCAGCAAGGCCCTTAACCTGCAATTGCTGAGCGCTTTGAGTAGTGAGAAAGCGCTATATAAATGCAAAGAATTATTATTATTATTATTAAATGAGGCAAAACGAACAGCAGGTTAACTAAAGATATAACCGAGGTAGGAGCTCCAGTCATCGGTCTGCTCTCTCCAGAATGAGGCACGCCAAGCCTCACGTTTATAGCGGAGGGACTGGAAGGAGGCGGAGTCAGTTTCCCTCTGTGGGTGGATTCTCAGGGCTGTGGGAGAAAAGGGAGTTGTTCGCGTCACTGACCACACCCCCTCGTTTACTGCGGTGGTAGTGCTGAGCCTGGAAAGGCAAACCTCAGACACGCATGTGTGACATCGCCTTCAGACAGCCACCCATCTATATATATATAATTCACTAAGCAGCCGCCAGTGCAAGCAAGACACCCATGGAGCACGCAGGACGGAGCCACGCCCACCAACTCTAAGACCATTGGATACGACGACAACTCGCAGAGTCACTCCCCCACCAACTCGGACGCAGCAACTCACAACACAGGGCGTCATTCGCATTCGTCTCTGCTACACTCCACATGCACCTCTGAGCCACGTTGACTTTTCATTATTCTTTTCGGTTATGACGCACGACTGCATCCACCATCGCAAACTGTTTTACACGCCATGGTCTTAGAGTTGGTGGGCGGGTCTCCATGATTTGCTCTTGTGAGCGGGCACATGACCAGGTGGTGTGTATGCTTCAAGAACGAGGGTGGACGCAGCAGGACCATCAAAGAAGAGGCATGTTTGTCGCGGATGTGAATCGCTGTATGCAGCGTGTAAAGCAGTTTGCGAGAGGTATCCCATGGTGTTACAGTTGGTGGGCGGGTCTCCGTGAATTGCTCTTGCGACCGGGCACATGACCAGGCAGTGCGTTTGCTTGGAGTGCGAGGGTGGACGTGACAGGACCATCTAAGAAAAATCATGTTTGTCGCGGATGTGAATCGCTGTATGCAGCGTATAAAACAGTTTGTTTGTCGCGGATGTGAATCGCTGAATGAGCGTGAGACGGTGGTCCTCCAATTGTCAGTCACGGACAATTGTATGTTGCCCTCTCCAGAGTTCCATCTTTTCATTCACCTACAGTCGTATCCTCAAAGCCTCCCCATTTGGACAACTGTGTCTTTCAGGAAGTGTTCACCCATCAATACATAATTATGCGGCATAGCGGTTTGGCTAGTTCTTTATATTCTTCTTAAAGATGCAGCCGTTAGAGTCGAGCAACTAAGCACTTCATCACATGTTGTACTGCGTACATGATCTGTAAGCGAGAGATGCAATTTAATTTGATTTGAATTTGAATTATGGGTAACTGAAGGCTTTCTGGATATCACCAAGCTGCTTTGGGGGGTTTCTACCCTTCTGCTGTCTCCATCTGACTGATAATGCAGGGAGAAATCACCTTACATCCTGGGACTTGTTGAGTCTGGAGTTCAGAAGTAGAGACGGAATGTAGCAGGGAGAATGAGAGCTGAGCTTTGTCTGCTTCTTCTTTCTGGTGAGCAACCATGTTAGGCAGAGAGGGGTAAGTGTGCCATGGATTGTGTTTCTGTTTCGGTTTATTTGTACTTGTGTGTACAACTACAGTATGTTCATATCCCTCCCTAGAGTCGTCGTCGTCTTCTTTTTCTTCTAATGCTTTTCCGACTTTTGCGTAGGGTCACTATCCTCCTTTCCTAAACTACTGGTTTTCATAATGACATGATTTTTACTTAGAACAGGAAAATATATACAGTATATATACTTACACATACACATACTGAGTACAAATACTGTATACAGGGATTGCCAAAAATACACAAGGCTGGCAATTTGAGCACTTACAAGATTGTACCTGAGTACACTGTGCCATTGTGACCTTCTTTTGAGTTACTAAAGATATTGAATTAATTAAGTTTATTGTAATAATCATAACCTTGTATGCCTTTTTCCATAAAAACAACTATAAACCTACTTGTGCCCACCATTGTATTTATAATATATATATATTGTAATGAATGGCATGTAGGGGGTAGTATTCCTGCCAGGATGAATTCACTTCCTTTACCTGGCCTGGAAGGCCCAGGTGGCATATTGGCAGAAAGAGTAGCAGCCTTAGCCAGGAGGATGGCAGAATCCATCAGTGCAGATGTAGGCATGAATGTCAGTACCCAGTCATTAGGCTGGTTTGACAGAAGGATGGAGGAGACAGCCTGTAGTTCTGACAGGGTCCCCCGAAAGGCAAGATCCCTGGATTAGGATTCCCACACAGACCCCTGCAAGGCATGCTGGGACCTTTTATGAATCCCATACCAAATGACATATAAGAGAGAAATTTGCATTGCTTATTCCAACATATGGCACATCCCAAACATTAATACTGTTTTTACAGATTCATGTCAAGTAGCATATAACAGAGACATCTGTTTTGCATTTGTTGTTCCAACAGATGACGCATTAGAAACATTAACACTGCTTTTACGAATTCATACCAAATGGCATGTAAGAGAGGCATATACATTGCACTTGTCATTCCAACAGATGCCACATCTCAAACATTTGTAGCAATGAAATGCTATATTTCATTATGTAATCTAGTTGTAAATACATTATTTGTATTAGTTGGTGTCAAAATGGTTTTGTTTACTTATTTACAGATTTATATGACTGATTCCTGACCACTGGCAAGTGGAGCTCTGATTTAATCCAGACTTTGACTTAAGTCCCCTGAAGTGCTAGATGGTAGTATCCCTGGGTTAGGATTCCCACACGGACCCCCGCAAGGCATGCTGGGACCTTTTAAAAATCCCATACCAAATGACATATAACAGAGAAATTTGCATTTGTCATTCCAACATATGCTGAATCACAAATATTAATTCTGTTTTGACGGATTCATACCAAATGACATATAACAGAGACATCTGTTTTGCATTTGTCATTCCAACAGATGACGCATTAGAAACATTAACACTGCTTTTACAAATTCATACCAAATGGCATTTAACAGAGGCATATGCATTGCATTTGTCATTTCAACAGATGGTGCATCACAAATATTTGTAGTCATTAAATGCATTGCACTTGTTATTCCAACAGATGGCACATCCCAAACATTTGTAGCGATAAAATGCAATATTTTATTATGCAATCTAGCTGTAAATACATCATTTGTATTAGTTGGTGTCAAAATGGTTTCGTTTCTTATTTACAGGTTTATTTGACTGATTCCTTACCATTGGCAACTGGAGGTTTGACTTAATCCAGACTTTGACTTAAGTCCTCTGAAATGCACGGGCACCTGCAAGGCATGCTGGGAGTCCTGTGGGGTAGCCTTGCTGGGGTCCGTGGGGGCTACCAAGGGGGCTCTGTTGGTCTTCCATTTGACCAGGAAGTACTTCAGCGGACATACTCCAGGATTTTTTTAATTCTTTTGCATTTATATAGCGCTTTTCTCACTACTCATAGCGCTCAGCAATTGCAGGTTAAGGACCTTGCTGAAGGGCCCAACAGAGCAGAGTCCCTATTGGCATTTACGGGATTCGAACCGGCAACGTTCCGATTACCAGTGCAGATCCCTATCCTCAGAGCCACCACTCCGCCTATGTAAGATAAAAGAAGCCACTCGACCTCATTCAGGCGAGCTGGAGTCCGGTGTGGTCCGTTATTAACTTTGACATTAAAGAGTCATTTTCTACTGATCACTGTCAAAACAATCAAATTAAATCCACTGTGATTCAGTGTTGCAAAATAAGAAAATCCGAAAACTTTCTAAGGGAAGAATACTTTCCATCGGCACTATAGGTATATCTACACTGTGCTTTAGGTTCCTGTGAGTACATCATTTCTGTTCTTGAAGATTTCTGAAACATACAGTAATTATGCATCAGGCGTTCTTTCTCCTTTATCAAAGAATATGAGTGAAATATTTCTGCAGTAATTGACATTAAAACAGTTCAACCTGGGGTTAATTAGGCAAGAGCAAGTGAGCCGAGTCTTTACTTAAAGGATTCACTTCAATGTCTTACATGCCGCGTGGAGGTAGGAGACCGACGGAGATCGCCTAGAGACTGGCACTTCCATTTCTATTGCTGCCATAACTGTCCCAATATAGTAAATGCTTAAGGCAATTTATATGCAAATGAGTAAGAGGAAGAGGAAGGCCTTTGCCGTTATAATATTAACAGCTCCGTAAATGCTTTCATCAGTTAATCTTTTAATCATTGGGAGCAATAAATCGATTCAAATTGCCTTTTTGAGTCAGCCTATAGAAGACTTTTATATGTTTTAGTCTGATTAGGTTGCTAGTGTATCTGTGCGATTATATTTTATAATAGCAATTCTCTGTTAAATAATTGATTATTTTATGTGTTACTTGTAGTTGAGTTAATTTAGAGAGAGAGAAGAATTTGGAGTCCTACTGATGGGAAATTTATGGAAATTGATATTTCAGTTTGTTCTGGATGTCTGTGTTTGAATACATATTTGGAAAGGCTTTTGAATTTTCAAGTTCTATTCACTTATTATGGTGCCTGAGAGTGGCCACGTGTTGCATGTTGATTAATGGGTGTAAGAATTTCACCCTACTCTGTACATGTGACAATCATCCACCTTAATTAAAGAATAAATGTCTGTGTGTCCGTCCGGTTACGATGGCTCTGTCATTTTTAAAGATGGAGCATAACAAACATTTGTAGTAATAAAATGCATTGCGTTTGTCATTCCAACAGATGACGCATCACAAACATTAACACTGCTTTTACGAATACCATACCAAATGGCATATAACCAAGACAACCTGCATTGCTTTTATCATTCCAACAGGCGGCGTATACAGTATTAGTAGGTGTAAATAGTATTTCATTACTTTTTACAGGTTTATTTGACTGGTTGCTGACCGTTGGCCAGATTTTTGCAGATCTGTCTTTGTCCTTCGGTTCCACGATCAGCCATTTTGTAATTTTGAATGCTTAGCTTGTTGTCTTTATTATTTGCACCTGATTCTGTCCCATGCACTCTTAAACCTGAGATCTCTGCCTGTTGCTTAATGCCAGGACCTTCTCATTAAAACAAATGGAACTTTACTGTCATAATTCTAAATTTCTTTTATTATAATGCTTTAAAATCTTCTCTTTAAAGAGCCAACACCTTGTGCCCTACAATTAATCTCCATTATATGTAGATAACCAGTTTGACACATTAACCTTAATAAAAGGATAGGCCCTAAGTGTTCTATGTGTCTCTCTGTGTCCCTGTCTTGTTGCTGTATCTTTTATCATCCCAAAAGACTGCACATCACAAACATTTTTAGTAGTAAAATGTATTGGATTTTTCATTCTAACAGATGGTGCATCACAGACATTAACACTGCTTTTATGGACCCCACACCAAATGGCATATAACAAAATATGTGCATTGCATTTGTTGTTTCAACAGATGGCCCATCACAAATATTAACTCTGGTTTTATGAATCCCATACGAAATGGCATATAACATAGACATCTGCAGTAGATTTGTCGTTCCAACAGATGGCACATCACAAATATTAACATTGCTCTTACGAATCCATACAAAATGGCATATAACCAAGACAAATGCATTGTGTCTGTCATTCCAACAGATGGTGCATCACAAATATTAACACTACTTTTATGAATCCCTTACCAAATGGCATACAACATAGACATCTGCAGTACCTTTGTCATTCCAACAGATGGCACATCACAAATATTAACACTGCTTTTATGAATCCCATACCAAATGGTATTTAACAAGATATCGTTACAACAGTCGACATGTCACACACATTAACATTGCTCTTATGAATCCATACAAAATGTCATATAACCAAGACACATGCATTGTGTTTGTCATTCCAACAGATGGTGCATTGCAAACGTTAGCACTTCTTTAATGGATCCCATACCAAATTGCAAATAACATAGATATCTGCTGTGCATTTGTCATTGCAATTCATGGCGCATCACAAACATCACATTGCTCTCATGAATCCATACCAAATGGCATAAATTTGTCATTCCAACAGATGGCACAAACATTAACACTGCTTTTACAAATTTATACTAAGTGGCTAATAACTGACACCAATGCATTGTGTTTGTCATTCTAACAGATGGCGGTTCACAAACATTTGTAGTATAAGAACCTTGAAACCTTTATACGCTTGAGTCAATATGCCACACAGCACAGTGGTGAATGACCACTTAAGTGACACTTTGTAAGTTGCAGTAGGACGTAAAGAATCCTTTGTTAAGGCCTTGCTACATAACAATCTATCTGAATGATATTGTGAAAATCCTATAAAACATCGACCACACATAAATGTGGGAAAAGATGAAGAGGAAGTAGAAGAAGAAGAGGCATTTAGTAGAGGTGTACCTCTATTTTTAACGAATTTCCAAAAATGTCTCAAATGCTGTTTTCACTTGGGGTATTGAATGTTGCCTGACGTGGGAAGAACTGAACTGAAATGATTTTGGCAGAAGGCTGCGACATGAATGTGAAGGGGTCCGGTTCCATTTTGTGTGTGAGATTCGTGTTAGTGTGGGGCAGGTCACACTGAAGAGAGGAGTGCCGTTCCCTTTGGAAGGCTACTTATAAAAATGACATTTGAAACGTTCTCCATGTCGTTCTCCCTGTAGCATATACTTCCCTTTTTTTAAGGATTTTGTAAACAGTGCTGCCTAACATCGACAACACACTGATTTGCCTTTGAAATATTGTAATCCTCGCTGGCACATCTGCTGCTCCATTTTTTACACTCTGGAATATCTTCAGGTTTAGTGCTGATGCTGCAGCTCTGCCTTCTCTTCGTCGATCTGCTAGGGTGGGCATGACAAGGTGATTTAATCCGACTTGACAAACTAGTTAAATATTGACAAGAAGTAGAAGAAGAGACCCAGTAAACTAGCAGCGCCTGCACTGCACTTGGCTTTCGCTGTCGGCCTTGTGGACGGTTTTTTCTTTTCCGGAGTCCACCGAGTATTAAAACGTAGAGAACAGAAGCGATGAGCCATATTGGGGAGAATTCCTTTAACTCAATTTGTGGATGGGTTTCCAGCGTATCCGTTCTTCAGCTTTGGCTGGTAAGTCGTTTTCCGTAGAATTCCATGTTAGTCTTGGATCTGCTCCTGTTTGCCTTGTGCATTGCTAGGACTGGCATAGAGAAAGTGCCCAGCATGGCACGTGTGAACAGATGTGCCTTTGTCACTGTCTGCAGTATACAGAGACGGTACCAAGAGAAGATTATGGGAAAGGCGCTATATAAATACAATATATTGCTGTTATTATTATTATTGTTAGTATTTAGGCCTAAGAGGAGGTTTATGGATGTGGTGAGAGAGGACATGCAGGTGATGGGGGTAACAGCACAAGATGACGAGGACAGGAAGATATGGAAGAAGATGATCCACTGTGGCAACCCTAACAGTAGCAGCCGTAAGAAGAAGATTATTATTATTTATTATATTCACCTGGTCTAATGGGTTGTGCTGCTTGTTCTGTCAGTTTCTGACTTTGCACGATTGAATATTTTCAGACAGAAAATGATACAGCTTTTTAAAAGCAATGCTGTATTAATAATATAGGCCAGGACAGTCTGCTTTTGACATTACGCCGCACTGGATATGCAGAAGGCTTTCTTCGATTCTGATCAATTCAGACCTCTTTATTTGGTTTACCATCATTGCATTTTGTATATTGTGTCAGTCTTTGAGTTGTTCCCCCTGTTGCGGACTGGTGGAAGGATGTCAAAGAAGTATATGGGGGTGCCAGGCGGGACACCCTGTTAAATCGTAACTCAAATACAATTAAAGGTGGCGCAGAAGGCAAACCAAAATCACAGTAGCAAGAGGCGGTGGTCATGACTTTCAATGTGATTCCTATCCTCTTCTACGCCCCGCGCCCCTTCATTTGTATTCACTGTGACTTATTAAAATACCGCTAACGGTTACAAAGCCTTAAATAATCTCCGCTCCATCCTGCACTTTGGAAGACCTGTCACCTTACACTCCATAGTCATAACCTCAGATCTTCGAGTGAAGGTCCGCTTAGAATTCTAAAGGATTAAAAACTCGTCAAATAAAAGCGTAGGCACTTTTCATCAATCAACATTCAAAAAACACTTCTTAAAATCTTAGCAAAAGCGCCCACCTTTTATTTTACGAATGATGTATGAAAGACTTATTTTTTACTTTTTAGTACACTTTCTAACTTAACACTAAAAGTATTTTTTTATATATATATATTATTTTCAACTTTTTAGTTTGGGGTTGGGTGGCACGGTGGTGCTGTGGTAGTGCTGCTGCCTCACAGTAAGGACTCCTGGGTTCGCTTCCCAGGTCCTCCCTGTGTGGAGTTTGCATGTTCTCCCCGTATCTGCGTGGGTTTCCTCCCACAGTCCAAAGACATGCAGGTTAGGTGCATTGGCGATCCTAAATTGTCCCTAGTGTGGCTGTGTGCCCTGCTGGGGTTTGTTTCCTGCCTTGTGCCCTGTGTTGGCTGGGATTGGCTCCAGCAGACCCCCCGTGACCCTGTAGTTAGGATATAGCGGGTTGGATAATGGATGGATGGTCTTGGGTTTGTTTTAGTATCATTTTGTAATCATTATTTTAACACTTCATTTAATATTTCAATCCGTTACTAGTGCCATCTATTGGTGAAATCTTGAATGATTCTTCATATGAAATTTCAAAGTTTCAAATTTCAAGAAATTTAATTTCTTAATTAAGATGGATTAATTGATCAATTAGTGAAACTGATTATTGATTAATGTATTTTCATCGGAAGTGAGTAAAGCCAGGTTTATATTTCACGCGATGCGACTCATGCTCCAGCGGACGCTCCTGCTACGCATGCGGTTTACTAGTCATACTTACACACGTACTTTATGTGAATCTGGAAGAATCCACCAGGTGGCAGTGTGAGATATTATCACGGGTAGAACAGGTTCGGCTTCGCTGTGTTGTGAATTGCCTGGAACACCCATTAAAGTCTGATGACACCTTACCACAATATCTCTGAAAAGGATGTTTAATAATTAAATCCATCAGTCCAGAGATTTGTCCTTTTCAGCTAGTATTGGGCATGAGGCTGAAACAATCCCTGGACGAGGCATCAGCTCATCACAAGGTGAATACAAGCACTCACACACGCTGGTGTCATTTTACTGTCACCAAATCTGCATATCTTTCAAAGGAAACCGGAGCACAATGTGGAAACCCAGCAGGAAAAAATGTAAACTCCAGACAGGGAACACCAGCGATGTGACTCCCTGTGAGACAGCAGTGCTAACGCTCCGCCACCGTGTCACCCCCTTGTGTGTCATTATTAACAGTATTCATTATTTAAACGAAATTAACGATTTATGTGTAAAATGTAACGTACATACTGCAATGCATTTCATCATGAAAGTGTTATCAAGTATAAATCTAAGGATTCTAAATGTGCAGAGAGTTGGAATATCATACATTTAATGTGCTCAGTGTGGTGATCTGTTGCTGTTTGCCGCTGCTGTCAGGTCAGGAGGAAGCCCTAGAAAAAAAAGACGGCACAGTAGACGGTATGTGAGACTTTTAAAACGTATCATGTCGTTATGATCGGGAATATGCAACGCTTGAATTTAGAAACACCACGAATGTATCTGTATGTCGGCATTTTGCTTCACCACATCGAACCATTCATCAAACATCGAAGCGCGCACATCGATCTCGTAGGATCTGCATAGATGCTTTCTGTCACATCTCGATAGTAAACAGAGACTCTGCGTGCACAGTGCTCAATACTCTTCATATCGTAAAACAGGAGCGCAAAATAATAACTGAGAATCGGCACCTGGTGACGGCTGGAAATCGGACACTTCAGGCAGTCATTGCATGCTGGGATATGTGACGGCTGTAATAGGCCTGCCATTGCTGTGTGCCAAACATTATGTTGCCATGAAATGGGGGTGGTCGTGTAGAAAAAGTGTTATATGACCAAATTGGGTGCAAATCCCCTTAAATGAAAACGTGCACTTGAATCACAATGTCTGAATGGTTTGATTTGTGATCTTAAATTGTCGAGTGGAGGGGGGGGGGGGGAATCAAGGAAGAAGGGGTCTTTGTCCCAAACATGATGGAGGGCACTGTAGATGTGTTACATTACAGTTGTGACTCAAGAAAAATAAATCTGGTTTTATGGTTCGTGTGGACCCCCCCAAGCCTAACTGTCAAACTCGACCACAGTCCGATACTTTATTTGTTTAGGCCACAGTGTCTCCGTTGTGTTATTTTTATTATTAAAGTCTAAACAAAGCCACATTAGAAAATAACAACAACAATAATAATAATAAAACATTGTATTTGATGGCGCCTTTCCTGAGAGTCAAGGTCACCTCACAGAGCCTCACCTTACATTCGAAAGTCCGTGCTGAGAGGAGACGTCGTCATTAGCAGAAATAACGACGAGGGGCAATTGAAATCACTGATTTCCTCTCATTTATATCCACTTCCCATGGACCGGTCTGTGTGTCATTTAGTGTTTACTATTATTACTAGTACTTGTGTTTTTCAATAGCAAAACAGAATGTTCTATTTCCTTAGGTTGCAAAAAAATAAATTAATAAAAGGAGATGATAATAATAGTGATGAAGGGTAATACGTGGTGGGGGCTTTTTTTGTTGCATGGATTCGGGAATGCTATTAAAAGACCCCGCTAGCTGGAGGAAGAAACACAGTTAATGTGTACTGTCAAAAACATTTCTAGTTTAAGTGAACTTTAGTTGTTCTAAAAGACATGTCTGAGGAGTAAAGCCCTGGACGCAGCGAAAGGAGCCTGCAGCAGGGTGACGTCACGGAGCAACTGCAGGCGCACAGCGACCTTTAGCCGTGCCTTTCAGGACACTTCGGCAAAGATGGCGGCTGCAAGCTGCCTGAGGACAACTTCTGTCTTCATACTTTATTCTGCTTATGTATTTATTTATTTAAAGCCGTATTTCACACTGGGGACAAATAAATCTATCTATCTATCTATCTATCTATCTATCTATCTATCTATCTATCTATCTATCTATCTATCTATCTATCTATCTATCTATCTATCTATCTATCTATCTATCTATCTATCTATCTATCTAATCCTGCCAACTATGCTAAAATCTATCTATCTATCTATCTATCTATCTATCTATCTATCTATCTATCTATCTATCTATCTATCTATCTATCTATCTATCTATCTATCTATCTATCTATCTATCTATCTATCTATCTAGATAGATAGATATGAAAGGCACTATATGATAGATAGATAGATAGATATGAAATGCGCTATATGATAGACTAGCAAAATACCCGCGCTTCGCAGCGGAGAAGTAGTGTGTTAAAGAGGTTATGAAAAAGTAAAGGAAACATTTTAAAAATAACGTAACATGATTGTCAATGTAATTGTGTTGTCATTGTTATGAGTGTTGCTGTCATATATATATACATATACACATATACACAGACATATACACACATATACAGATATATTATATATACATATACACATATATTTTTTATATATATAATTTTTATATATATATATATATATATATATATATATATATATATACACACATACATACATACATACATACATACATACATATACACACATAGATGCACATACAATAACATAGAAATCAATATAAACAACATTAACATCATTATCATATGAGAATATGAAGTAATATATAAGAAGCACATTTCATATAAATATAAATTATTAAACAGTAAAATCTTCTTGTATAATTTGCTACCGTGGCTTTTCGTTGGTCTGTCCAGGATTTTAAATCACCTGTAGCTTGCAAACCGTTTCACCTATTGACTTGAAATCTGGTACACATATAATACGTCACGTCTGCTATCCGCTTTATGGGTGATGATTGTATTACTCTTTTTATGTTTATTTTATTTTATTGTAGAATCAACTCCTATCTGCGCACACCAGGGCGGCCGTGGGCAGATGCGTATGGTGTATTCACTCCATGTTATCGTGCATTGCGCTGTCACTGGTATTTTGATAAAAGAATTTGAACAATATATAAGAAGCGTATAAATTATTAAACAGTAAAACATTAACATTTAAGAAGTAAAGTTAAATTGAGTACTACTGCAGTGCCTTCGGGTATACCTCATTTTTTGTTTGCCCATTACATGCTTAAATGTATACATTTTTTGGTGTACCTACCCGAGAACACGCGACATATAACCGAGCGTGGGAGAAGCATGGATTTTAAACACGCGTTGAGTTCATCTGCTGGTCTCCCTCGTGGAATAACTGGTAATGTTTGACTAAAATGTACAGCGAGTAAAACGACATTACCTCCTTTATTTTTTTTTACGATCTCTGAGATCTTGCTTTTTTCGGTTCAAGGCTTCATAAGCTCTTTTATGTGCCATGGTGTACTTAATAAGTACTAATTATCCCAAACCATCATCTTTGAATGTTGCAAGACTTTCGCCTTGTATGTAGATCGGGGTAATTACATTCATTGCATTCCTAGTCTGAATCACAATCTGATTGTATGGGTGGTTACCTGGCACTGTAGGGTTGCCACCCGTCCTTTAAAATACGGAATCGTGCCGCGTTTGAGAATGAAATTGCGCATCCCGTTTTGAATCAATACTGGACGGGATTTCTCCCGTATTTTTTTTATCATTTTTTTTTTTAAAGCAGCGTGTCATGCAAATCATCCCACACGCATTTTATGAAGATGCCTCCTTTCCTACTTTTGATTGGGTAATACTTGATGTCATCGTTAGTTTGATTGGTCTTTTTAACTGTCCAGTGAGGAGGGCGTGTCTTTTAAGTAGAGTCTGCAAAGTGTTGGCACTGAGATGTGGCATCAGCGCCATAGTTGAAGCCCCTAACGTTGCGGTCAGCAAGTCGGCTAACATCCGCCATGTGCCGTCTTTCAGTTGCGAGAAGCAGATCATAGAATGGTTGAAACTGTTGCCCTTAACGTTGCGCCACAGCGTGTGGTTCGTTTATACCTCGTGTCTTCTCATTAAACTTTTATCTCACGAATATGTTATTGCAATCCGCAGCGGGAGCGTTTCTATAAACTTAATTTAAACTTACGTATTACACCGTGCTTTGTTTCCCTTATGAACATGCTTGTATGCTTCACTCGCTCCGTTCTCAATTGTTTAATTAATTTTTTGCTCTTCGCTGTTTCCGGCTGTTCCTCCATTTCCCCCTACTTCGTTCTTTTATCTCGCGAATATGTTATTGCAATCCTTAACGGGAGCGTTTCAATAAACTGATTGAAAATAGTTTTGCATTTACCTTTTTAGTAAAAGGCGAGCTTTTAAGCCTGAGAAATCACCCCGTAAATGCACACGTTTAATTGCACATGTGTTAATATGTATGCTTACACAGTATTAAAAGACAGTCAAAAATTAACGTCATTTACCTTCGTGTGACTCGTGCTGTAAATCTCTTCCTTGTTTTTAGTTCACGTGATTACGTAGGAGGCGTGATGACGCGATACGTGACTCCGCCTCCTCCATTACAGTGTATGGACAAAAAATATGTTCCAGTTATGACCATTACGCTTTGAATTTCGAAATGAAACCTGCCTAACTTTTGTAAGTAAGCTGTAAGGAATGAGCCTGCCAAATTTCAGCCTTCCACCTACACGGGAAGTTGGAGAATTAGTGATGAGTCAGTCAGTCAGTCAGTCAGTGAGTGAGTCAGTCAGTGAGGGCTTTGCCTTTTATTATTATAGATAGATAGATAGATAGATAGATATGAAATGCGCTATATGATAGATAGATAGATAGATAGATATGAAAGGCGCTATATGATAGATAGATAGATAGATAGATAGATAGATAGATAGATAGATAGATAGATATGAAATGCGCTATATGATAGATAGATAGATATGAAATGCGCTATATGATAGATTGATAGATCTATCTATCTATCTATCTATCTATCTATCTATCTATCTATCTATCTATCTATCTATCTATCTATCTATCTATCTATCTAATCCTGCCAACTACGCTAAAATCTATCTATCTATCTATCTATCTATCTATCTATCTATCTATCTATCTATCTATCTATCTATCTATCTATCTATCTATCTATCTATGAAAGGTGCTATATGATAGATAGATAGATAGATATGAAATGCGCTATATGATAGATAGATAGATAGATAGATATGAAAGGCACTATATGATAGATAGATAGATATGAAATGCGCTATATGATAGATAGATATGAAAGGCGCTATATGATAGATAGATAGATAGATAGATATGAAATGCGCTATATGATAGATAGATAGATATGAAATGCGCTATATGATAGATAGATAGATAGATAGATATGAAAGGCGCTATATGATAGATAGATAGATATGAAATGCGCTACATGATAGATAGATAGATATGAAATGTGCTATATGATAGATAGATAGATCTATCTATCTATCTATCTATCTATCTATCTATCTATCTATCTATCTATCTATCTATCTATCTATCTATCTATCTATCTATCTATCTATCTATCTAATCCTGCCAACTATGCTAAAATCTATCTATCTATCTATCTATCTATCTATCTATCTATCTATCTATCTATCTATCTATCTATCTATCTATCTATCCTATCCTATCCTTCCTGCTACACTAAAATTGTTATCTATTCATCTGTAAGGATTAATATAAAGTATATTTGAATATAAACATAATGTATAACTTAGGGGCACACATTTTTATATTTTAAATCAATTTTATGTATTTAGTTAAATATTGTTATATTAAAATACTTTATTGCAATGCTGATTTGAAAATACAAAGCTGGGTTAAAATAATAAGCAGCAATGAATGTTATCTTTCTGGATGTTTTTAGTTATCATATAAAAGCACTTTACACAGCTCAGAAATCACATCCAGTCCGGTCGCAAGCAAATTCTATAAGAAAAAAAAGACAGAAGTAGACATGTGGTGCTGAAAAACAAAAGTATCCTTGAATTTTCTGGACTCTCCCTGGAGTGTGTAAATCAAATTTAGAGCCCTGTGTCAGTGGTCCCTAATGTTGACTTAAATCTCCAATAATGGACTTGGTCATTAGCTGCAGGCTTTACTGCTTGAAACCAATAAGCCTCCTGCAGGTAAACTGCTCACACATTAAACACACCGTCTTGGAGTCTTTGACCCTGTGTGTATTGTGCAAGGTGCTGGTGGTCACCACACTGTTATTACCCTGCTGTAACCCCCATCTGGTCAGCCAGCTGGCCATCCGACAGATGGGAGGGGAAGGTGAGGAGAGCCGGCCAGCAAGTGAAGGGGCCGCACAGCCAGCCGTCCTCTTCCATTCCTTCATGCTCGGCACTGCGAGTGAGAGCCGTTTTCATACACAGTGCATTATTTATTAATATCAGAAATACCGACATACAAACACCACTTCAAATGGCCCTTCTCATGGAATTATCCTGCACACTTGTAAAATGCCTTAAGTGGCTGCTTTTGATCAAGAAAAATAATGGCAGTGGTAGAAGACCTTCGCAGTTTTAAAGTTTAAGGTAAGAACTGAAATGATTGCTGTTTGGGAAATGAGAAACTCGGACTTGTAGAAGGAGAAAATGAATGAAAGGGTTTAAAGTCTCAGTCTCCGTTACTGAAGCTGCACTCGCTTACAAGTGCAAAATCATCTTTTAAAGTGGATGTACTGTGCGGGTTTTCTGTGTTGTAATATTTATGGGCTTCATTCCTTTAGGTAACAAAGACACAAACTATTAATTTATAGTTACGCTGTCTTATCAGCGGGGCTCACATTTCAGCTGGAGAACTCAATTAGTGAAAAAACAGCCGCTCTGATATTTGACCCAGTTTGGTGGAGAATGAACCGGTAATTGAGAGTCTTCTTGGAATACAAAATACAAAGAACTTTATAAGACAGGCATTGTTCTTAAGAAATGATTTATTTGTCTTTAAAATTCAATGAGCATTGCAATATTATTATCAACTTGAAATGATGGCATTCACAGAATATAAAGAATTAACCAAATGCGTGAAACTTTTGTCAATGCAGAATGAAAAGACAAATAAAGTTCTATCTATCTATCTATCTATCTATCTATCTATCTATCTATCTATCTATCTATCTATCTATCTATCTATCTATCTATCTATCTATCTATCTATCTATCTATCTATCTATTATATAGTGCCTTTCACATCTATCTATCTATCTATCTATCTATCTATCTATCTATCTATCTATCTATCTATCTATCTATCTATCTATCTATCTATCTATCTATCTATCTATTATATAGTGCCTTTCATATCTATCTATCTATCTATCTATCTATCTATCTATCTATCTATCTATCTATCTATCTATCTATCTATCTATCTATCTATTATATAGTGCCTTTCATATCTATCTATCTATCTATCTATCTATCTATCTATCTATCTATCTATCTATCTATCTATCTATCTATCTATCTATCTATCTATCTATTATATAGTGCCTTTCATATCTATCTATCTATCTATCTATCTATCTATCTATCTATCTATCTATCTATCTATCTATCTATCTATCTATCTATCTATCTATCTATCTATCTATCTATCTATCTATCTATCAGATTTGCACTAATCTATCTATCAATCAATTAGAGAGATAAATGTGAAAGGCAAAAGATAATGTAATCATTTTTATTGAGGAGAATTTATATTGATAGCTTTCGTATCCAAGGGCCTCTTGATATACAATATTTTTGGTTTTGCTATCAAGGGCATGAATGTCGCTGTGATCTCTTAGCCAAAAATGTAAAAAGTTGCCAAGGTTTCTCTGGCCATCTGGAAGGTGGGTACGCTGTAACGTCAAACATTGCCACTGTATCTGCGCCTGTTCAGTTCATGACGGGAGAGAGTCCCCCAGAAGAGCACGTGGCTGTGATATCTTTGCCAATAAGCAGCTACCCTCTAAAACACACGTAACTCTGATGTCTCTCTCAAAAACATCAAACGTTACTCCTTAACAATCTCTAGATGATAATGTCTGCTGAACGAACAGGTATCACTGGCTAAGTGGAGGTAAGGTGCGCTCCAACACGTAGTGACAGGTACAGCGACTCACACGGTGGCTGGCATGTGAGTGAGGAGGGCACCGCCCGGCTCCCCACTCCTGAGGTCACGCTTCCCTCTCCCCTCGGACCGCTGTGTCTGTTTTGGATTTTCGAGAATAAATCGGTGCCGCAAGCGAACTATGATACATAGAGCGATGAGAGAAGTCACAAAATCAACTGGAATGTTCAATTATAGAAAAAAACCCAATCTAAATCCGTTAAGTAGTTCTCTCGTGGAAAGCGGACAGACAGACAGACAGATGTTGTATTTTATATAGAAAGATATAGTAGCTGTCCCCCGTGGCTCCGCCCACATAGTAGTGAAACAGGACAAACTTTAACCCTTAAACTGCCACATACTTGGGGGTTAATGCACCCCTGGACGCCAAATACTTTTTTGCTGCACTTTTCAGTAAACATCCCAATTCATAAAGAAAATGTGAAATTGTAATGGAACACGAATTATTTTTCATGCAAAGAGCATCACAATTACTACAACGCCGATCATTTTACACACTGCCATTTAACTGTAAAAACTATAAAAATAAAATACTACTGCAACAATCTCTTATTATATGTACAAAGTGCAACTGACGCCATTGATGAAATTCAGTAAATCACTGAGCCAACTGCGCTTGAACTGGCAGCACACAGAGGCCAACGCTGATCCCAGCAGGCTAGTCTAGTGTAGCGGCTGAATCCCAGGGACAGTGATGCTGATTCACTAGTGGGCAGCAGTGGTCATGAGCTGGCTGCTTAACGAATATATGGCACTGACTGATCAGCTCCGACGTGCTGGCAAATTGCATTGGGAACTGACTATAGTCGGTTTCCGGCATTTTAATGGTTAAAAATCAATAAACAAACAGGTTTTACTAGCTAAACGGAGGCAAGGTACACTCCAAAACACAGAGGTAGGCGACTCCCCACTCCTGACGTCACGCTTCCCTCTCCCTTTGGCTCACAGTCGGTGTCTCGGGTTAGCGTGAGTATATCGCTCCAGCAAGCTTACTATGATTCTTAGTGTGATAAGAGAAGTCGCAAAATCTAGTAGAATGTTCTAGCAAATTATAGAAAAAAAAACGATTTAAGTCCATGAAGTAATTGTCTCGTTCGCTAGCTAAGCGGAGGTAAGGAACAAGCCCTGAGGCTGGTGTGTGAGTGAGGAGGGCCCCGCTTCTCCATCCCTTCGGCCCGCTGCATCTCTCTCGGATTCGCACAAATAAATCTTCCTAATTCTGGGCTCATCATATATATATATATGTATGTGTGTGTTTGTGTGTTAGTTTGATTGGCAACTCTGAACTGCCCCACTGTAAACAGAGCGTTGAATATATATTGACGTGATTCCTACCTTGTGCCTCGTGCCACTGGGGTGTGCTTAGACTCCTTGTGACCCCCTAGTGAACTGTGCAGTTCCAGATGACAGGTGATATTTTTTTATTTATAGTATTGTGAGTCCTAATATTCGATGAAGTTTTTTCAGAGTGTTTTATTGAAAAATAAGACGCTGGGAAATCAAAAAATAAAAGGCGCTCAACAATAATCTTCAATATGCTTGTTTTGAATATTTGGTTTCAGTGAATTTTGGGCTGATTTCCAACATGTAAAAGGCAGCCACAGTCTATTCACCCTCAATAGAAATCATTTAGTTAAAGCTTTGTTATGTAATTAGACACCGCCGTGTTAAAGAGAACCCTGTTCCTCATCTAAGACCACAACTTTCTGCCAATTGCCCGAAGCAGCCAGGGGCCAAATTTTGCGGGCGTCTTTCATCAGTCAGCAGTGTGTGAGATGTTTGGTGTTAAAAACATCCTGTTATTAAAAGTGACAATTGGAAAGACTTAAACAAAAATGGTCAATCATTCAGATGCTTGTGTTGATGTTGATAGCTGAGTAAGTGAAGGCTTTGCTGCTGCTCAAAAGGCAAAGTTGATCTGTCAGTTTTGGCTTTTGTACGTGTTCCGAGTATTTTTTGAAATTTAATGCCCTTTGTAGCCACGTCCCGTACTTTGCTGTTATTTTTATCTCTGTGATGATTAGCAAGTGATGCCTTAAATGAGATCGGAGGAAAAAGGAGCATGTAAATTACACCAGTGCTTCCAAAAATGGAGCAGGACATTGTGAGAATATCTGGATTGACCCAATGAAGTGAGTTGTATAATCATTAAGATGAGGGGGTAATTAAACATTGACATTGATAAGAATAAAGACCCTTTAGACACGAGAGTCCCACAGGACGTAGTGTTCTTTATGGCAATTCATGCTAATGACTGAATTCTATTGCTGTTCTGTCATTTTTGTTTGTTTCAGGTTTTTTTTTCTCTATCGTCTGCATCTGCATTAGTTTTTCCCCAGGTGTTTGGGGTCTGCACACTGCTCAGGTGGGATTATTTGCCGATTCCACATTGACCTGGTAAGGGTGTGGGTGGTATGCCTATAGCTCTGCTGAGACGGATTGCTAGACGCAGTCATGTCTTGGATGAAATGTGTTTCATAATGTTAACGTTTTTCATAGTGAATTAGGGGCATACAATTTTTAAATGAATAAAGAGTCATTAAAAATACAAAGAGAGAGAGAATGGGTGGTCATCTTAGACTTGTGTTGAGCGGCAAAATTCACCAAAGCGTTTTTCACAGCAAACTATGGACATAAAATTTGAAAAGAAATATAAAATCTCTTAAAGTACAAAGAGAGAATGGCTGTTCACGCTAGACATGTGCTAGTCGGCGAAATTCGCAGAAGCGTTTTTCACAGCAAATTATGGACGTAGAATTTGTGAAGAAATATAAAATCTCTTAAAGTACAAAGAGAAAATGGCTGTTCACGCTAGACACGTGCTAGTCGGCGAAATTCACCGAAGCGTTTTTCACAGCAAATTATGGACGTAGAATTTGAGAAGAAATATAAAATCTCTTAAAGTACAAAGAGAGAATGGCTGTTCACGCTAGACACGTGCTAGTCGGCGAAATTCACCGAAGCGTTTTTCACAGCAAATTATGGACGTAGAATTTGAGAAGAAATATAAAATCTCTTAAAGTACAAAGAGAGAATGGCTGTTCACGCCAGACACTTGCTAGTCAGCGAAATTCACCGAAGCGTTTTTCACAGCAAATTATGGATGTAGAATTTGAGAAGAAACATAAAATCTCTTAAAGTACAAAGAGAGAATGGCTGTTCACGCTAGACACGTGCTAGTCGGCGAAATTCACCGAAGCGTTTTTCACAGCAAATTATGGACGTAGAATTTGAGAAGAAATATAAAATCTCTTAAAGTACAAAGAGAGAATGGCTGTTCACGCCAGACACATGCTAGTCAGCGAAATTCACTGAATCGTTTTTTGTTTGCCTGGTTCCCTTGTTCACTGAACTTTTCTCTTAAAATTTACAGTGTAGCTTGTTTTTGCCAAACGTTTTAGTTTTTTTTTTCCCCCTTATTGTCAATGGAGGCTCTCGAGAGCCTGAGTAAGGAGTCTGAGTTTCTGGGCTTACGATAAAAACCAAAGATCCAGGCCTTCAATGACCTCTTGGCCACAGCCATCAGCAGTGTGTCTGTCTGTGGAGAGAGTGTCGACCTCATTGAGAGGTTTACTTACCTCGGCAGAGACATTCATGTCCTCTTATTAAGTCAGTAGACAGATTGGGAGACCATGGGGAGTCACGAGGTCACTGGAAAGGGGTGTGTGGCACTCCTGATATCTCTGCAAAAGGACGAAGGTCCAAGTCTTTAGAGTCCTGGTGCCTCCTGTTTCACTATATGGTTGTGAGACATGGACGCTATCCAGTGACCTGAGATGAAGACTGGACTTCTTCAGTACTGTGTCTCTCCAGAGAATCCTTGGGTACCGCTGGTTTGACTTTGTGTTGCTCACGGAGTTCCGAATGAGGCACATGACCTGCATTGTGAGGGAGCATCAGTTACAGCACTACGGCCATGTGGCACGATTACCCGAGGGTCATCCGGCTAACAGGACCCTTATTGTTGAGGACCAGGCCAAAGGGCTACGGCAGATAGATGGTCATTTCCAGAGGGTGTCTGCGTGAGGGTTTGTAATGCCCAGGGTGTGTACAGCCACCCTGTGCCCAACACAAACAGGCAGGACACCAGTCGCCATACAGCACACTGTTTGTTTATTTACAGTTCAGCACTGTGCACAAATCACCAACACAACACGGTCCTTTCTCTGCTACCAGTCCTTCCACCTTCACTCCTCCTCAGGCTTTGTCCTCTTCCTCCAGACTCAAGCGATTGAGTGGTGATGAGTGGCTCCTTTTATAGGGCACCTGTTGGAGTCCAGGTGCCCAACGAGCTTTTTCTGGCAGCACTTCTGACACACCCTGTAAAAGTCTAGGCATCCACATGCAGTGGTCATGGGCCCCAGCATGGTTGAGCTTCTATGCTTGTGCCCTGTAGCCCCACTGGAAACCAAGGGGGAGAAAAACGGTCCTGGAAGTACTCTCTAACCCCATACTCAGGGTGTCCCGGACGTGTAAGGGCTCTGGCTGTCTGCCAAAGGGGTTACCAACTGGGATCCCGAGCTGTTTCGTCATCTGATGGGTGCGGCAATGTGCTGAACCAGTGTATGCTCCCAAACCTGACCTGACCAGTGCCACCGTGACACTGTTGTGAAGCCTGTGTGACTTCACAGAGGTGAAGCAGCCCTGTTAGACGGGGATATCACTCTCCAATCTACCTTACCTGCCCGAATGGCAAACTTTCACGCACGCGAACCGTAAGTGTACCCCACCTCACACTTTCCAGCGCTGCCCTATGTGCTTCATGCATACCTGAATACTTTACATCGTGTGATGTTACTGCCCGATTGGTACTCCAGCTGGATTTTGCACCCGGTATGCATAAATAAAAAATAAACTTGCAGTAGTTTCATTTGAGGGGTACATTAGATGATGGTCATGTGGACATCTGGCCTTCCATCCGTCAATATAGGGACTGTCAAAGAAGAGCCACCAAAAAAGAGTTGGGGCAGCCACCCGTATATTGTTTCTTGGTGGCAAAAGAATTAAGTGTTGAAGAGGCAAAGATGGCGGTTTTAAAGGAGATGACAGGAACTGGCGTCGTCAGGGCAGAACAGGAAGTGGCGTTCTCCGAACCAGAACAGGAAGTGACGTCCTCAGAACCAGGCAGAATTTCCCGTAATTGGTCTGCAGTGGTAAGAGAGAAAGGGTCCGTACACTCTGCCACCCCCTGTCCTGGCATGGAATCACCCACATTCAGGCCCTTTAACTGCCTCCTATGCGCACGTGTGTAGCAGGACTGCACAGTGCCCTGATCAGGTAGTGGTGGTAGTGGCGGCAATGTCCTCATAGTTTTCAGGCTTCATGTGGAAGAATGTGATGATGATGATGGTCATGTGAACATCCGGCCTTCCACCCATCAATGTAGGGGCTGCACAGTGTCCTGATCAGTTGGTGGTGGTGGTGGCAGCGATGTCTTCAAGGTTTTCAGGCTTCACGTGGAAGAATGTGATGATGATGATAATGGTCATGTGAACATCTGCCCTTCCATCCATCAATGTAGGGGCTGCATGGTGCCCTGATCAGGTGGTGGTGGCGATGTCCTCAAGGTTTTCAGGCTTCACGTGGAAGAATGTGATGATGATGATGGTCATGTGAACATCTGGCCTTCCATCCATCAATATAGGGGCTGCATGGTGCCCTGATCAGGTGGTGGTGGTGGTGGTGGTGGCGATGTCCTGAAGGTTTTCAGGCTTCACGTGAAAGAATGTGATGATGATGATGGTCATGTGAACATCTGGCCTTCCACCCATCAATGTAGGGGCTGCACGGTGTCCTGATCAGTTGGTGGTGGTGGTGGCAGCGATGTCCTCAAGGTTTTCAGGCTTCATTTGGAAGAATGTGATGATGATGATGATGGTCATGTGAACATCTGGCCTTCCACCCATCAATGTAGGGGCTGCACGGTGTCCTGATCAGTTGGTGGTGGTGGTGGCAGCGATGTCCTGAAGGTTTTCAGGCTTCACGTGGAAGAATGTGATGATGATGATGGTCATGTGAACATCTGGCCTTCCACCCATCAATGTAGGGGCTGCACGGTGTCCTGATCAGTTGGTGGTGGTGGTGGCAGCGATGTCCTGAAGGTTTTTAGGCTTCACGTGGAAGAATGTGATGATGATGATGGTCATGTGAACATCTGGCCTTCCACCCATCAATGTAGGGTCTGCACGGTGTCCTGATCAGGTAGTGGTGGCGCAGAACACAAAGAGATAAAGAACAGCAGAGAAAGTAGGGGTTACTATGGATTTCGGAGCCACCATGAATGATAATGATAATTAAATGCATATTCAGAATATCAGGATTACACTGAAATGAAGCTATGAGAAAGCCATGTTAACATAATGGGTTTTTAGCAGGGATTGCCCCCCCCGCGAGGGCCTCACAGGCTCATTGAGTGTTAGTCAGTCAGAGTGACAGGAGCTCGAGAGGCACACACAGAGATAAGGGACTTGAAGTATCATAAACTCGGACAATAGTTTTACCTCACTGCGACAAATTTATTCATTTAAAATGAAATCAACAACACCATAAAGTCTTATTAGAGAAGACACACCTTGGCTGGCATCCCGGGCCAGGACGGATGGTTCCCTACCCGTGCTGGTGCCCCCTCTCGTCCCGGTGGGTCATTACACATCTCACTCGAGCCCCGTGAAGAGATCCTCTGACGTGTATTCGTGATTTTTTTTCTTAATAGCAGTTTCTCGGATAAAGCCGTCTACTGAATGAATTTGTCAGTGAATTAAACCACAAGGATGATGTTGTGATTAAAATCCGACTAAATTACAGTAGTCGGGCATCAAAGGGTGAGTTGAGCAGAACCTCGGAAGATTTTTTAATATATTGGAAATTGTCCTCCGTTAAGAAACTCCCACTGTCCCTTCAGCATATTCCATCATTTTCTAACCTGCCGTTTCTCCATACTTAATTAGATGCCCTCCCCTTTGATTTCTGCCAGGGGCAGACGATTCTTTCTGCCTAATGTGGTAATTCTGATCGTCTTTACCTTTTTGTGGTTTTTCAAATGTGTCAGGGACCTCAGGAGCTTTTTAACGTGTTTCCTTGTTGCTGTCCCGGTTATTTCCATTTTGACGTCTGTTGCTAGCCGCTCTGACCTGGGGGTCACCTACAACAGCTTTTGTGAGATGGTGGCATTTTAAAGATCACCTCTTTAATTAATGCATTGAGTTAAGTTGTTTCAGTGATCTCTCGTGTCAGGAATTCAGCAATGGCTTTAAGGTTAATTTCCTTGTCATTTTTTCAGTGTTAAAGGTCAAAGCAAAATAAATCAGAATTATAAAGTAAGATGGCCTTGATTTTTTTAAAGCCATTCACTGTGACCTGTAGGGGTCGTTGCAGCATCCCGAATCCCAGACACAAGTCCGCAGACACAATTTAAATAAGAATTTCTCCAAGGTAAGCACAAACACAATATTCTTTTCCTTGCTCGTTTTTCCTTCTTATGCACGTCCCGGGTGAGTTTTGTCCTCCTTCCTCACAAGGCAGGGCGGTTCCTTTAAAGTTGAACCTGGGAGTACTTCTGGTGTTAGGGCATAACCTGTAGGAAGTTATTAAATCCCTACAGTACCCTCTGGTGGCACCCATGGACCCCAACAAGGCTGCCCCATACATCTCCAGTTCTCAGTATGCCTTGTGGGTGTCCATTCAGGTAGCGTTGCCATCTAAAGTGTCAGGAGAGCATGTAGCTCTGCTAGGTTGTCCTTCCATCACAATGGCCTCCCGGCCCGGTAAAGGTCCTTGGTCTGTTCTTGCCTGGATACTAGCGTCTGCCATACTGGCTAAGGCAGGGAATACCTTGCCACCCCTCCTGCCCATTTGCCACCTGATAATGGAAAGGCAGTCCATCCTGACAGAGATGCCAGTGTCCCTGCAGGGAATACCCTGCCACCCCCCCTGCCCATTTGCCACCTGATAATGGAAAGGCAGTCCATCCTGACAGAGATGCCAGTGTCCCTGCAGGGAATACCCTGCCACCCCCCCCTGCCCATTTGTCACCTGATAATGGAAAGGCAGTCCATCCTGACAGAGATGCCAGTGTCCCTGCAGGGAATACCCTGCTACCTCCCCCCCCCCCCCCCCGCCCATTTGTCACCTAGTAAGGGAAAGGCAGTCCATCCTGGAAGTGATGCCAGTGTCCTTTAGGGAATACCCTACCACCCCTCCTGCCCATTTGCCACCTGATAATGGTAAGTCAGTCCATCTTGACAGAGATGCCAGTGTCCCTGCATGCCATCCATTACACCTTATATACTCTTTGACATTGTTTTTCCGGGACGTAGATCCTGGCAGCCAGTGTTGTGAATGAACGAGTTCCAAAGAGCGCCTTCATTGAATGAGAACGGTGAACTTCACGTAACGTAACGTAAGTGAAGAACTTGAACGTGAGCGAGTTCAGTTTTAGGTGACATTCTGGATCTGTTTTAGGTTCAGATTAAACATTTTGTCTTACCCTGTAATGTAGGGGTGGAGCCGAATCTGAATACGGTATTCAGATAAGCACAAATACTGGATTTTTATGAATATTTATTTCATACGAGTTTTTTGCCATTTATTCGTAAAAGGAAAAAATAACATCAAATCAAATCGGCTTTGTCTGTGTTGGCCTGCTTGTGCTTAAGCTGCACTCCCGCTGACACGAGCACGCGGTGAAGCTCCATGTTCGCTTTTAGGATTTCGTGAGGCCACTTTATATTCTTCCCTGTTGGACATGCAATACGTGACGTGAATTTTGTAATTGGTTAGTTCACCTACACACTGGCTCCACAGTCACCATTTATGTCACATGGTTGGAAATAGAGTGGCCATTTATATGGATACTTGCATTTATTTAATTTCTTTTTTGACCGGGAGGATATTAGCATATCCTGCGATGGGTTGGCACCCTGCCCGGGATTGGTTCCTGCCTTGTGCCTGTGTTGGCTGGGATTGGCTCCAGCAGACCCCCGTGACCCTGTGTTAGGATATAGCGGGTTGGATAATGGATGGATGGATGGATGGATATTAGCATATATGGTTATACGTGTTTGTTGCTGGGTAGAACTCAGTAGAGTGTATTTAAGTAAGAGTCTTCATAATTATTGTATTTTATTCAAGAACACTGTAATAGCCTAATATAAGGCGTGCAAAATTGACAAAAGTAAACTCAGGGGTCATTTATTCTCACTTCTTAAAAAGTACAAAATGAACTGAACATGAACTGAAATGGTGAACGTGAATGTATTCATTATAATCTGTGTGAAGTGAACTTTGAGCAACTTCTTGTGAGGTGTGAACTTGCACAACACTGCCAACAGCAATGATTGCAACACTGGAATGAAAATGTCACTTGCAGAAATTCTCTGGTGGTTCTGCATGACGAGGAGAACGAGACAGAGGAGAACTTCAAGAAATGTCTGCAAGTCAACATACAGCAACACCAAGGAAATGCTGATTGACTTTCTCCGCCCTTGGACTTGCTGCAGTTTGCCTGTCGGACAAAGACTGGAGCGGAGGATGCGGTTGTCCATCTGCTCCACAAGGCTTATTCTCACCTGGACAAAGCTGGCCACACTGCGAGGATGAGGTGTTTTGGATTCTTCAGTGCCTTCAATACCATCCAGCCATCTCTGTTAAGGGGTCAACTCAGACATATGCAGGTGGATGAACCTCAGGGGTCCTGGATGATGGACTACCTGTCTGGCAGACCACCGTTTGTGGGACTCAAGGACTGTAAGAGCAACACTGGAGGACCTCCAGGAACAGGCCGGTCTCACTGTACACCTCAGACTACAAATATAACAGCCGGTCAGGTCACTTGCAGACATTCTCAGATGATTCAGCATTTATGGGTTTGTGAGAGATGGCCGGCAGTTTATCCCGGCCAGCACCCCCAGGCCGCTAGATGGAGTCCTCCCTGCAACATGGAGGTGCCTCCATGGCAGGGCAGGGCAGGGCAGGGCATCATGGAAAATGGAGTTCGGCTTCACAGCCCTGCTGGATACTGTGGGTACCGCCAGGGAATGCTGCAGGGAGGCACAGGGATTGTTATTTTCCGTATAGCCTGGAAGTACTCCCTAGTCACAGGGACGGAAGAACTGAAGTACTTCCAGGCTGAAGAAAAATAAGAGTTTCCGGGTCACGGACTATTTAAAGGACTGGTTGAGACCCAGCAAAGAGAGCTGGAGTTGGGAGGAAGTGTGACGGAGCTGCTGGTAGTGGAGGATTGATTAATTGTGATTTATTGTGTTAATAGCAAAATACCTGAGCTTCGCAGTGGCGAAGTACTGCTTTAAAATTTTTATTAAGAAGATAAGTAAACCTTTTTAAACTAAGGGAAAATATACCAATAATTTGTATACCACGTTGTCAGTTCGGCCCTCCGGTTGTAATATGACCAAGCTGTGCGCTGAGCTTACTCTTGAGCATGTAACATATAGTTGACCATGTGAAAAGCAATCTTGCCTCAGATTAATGCCAACCTTTTGTAGGGTGTGTCCCTGAGACTTATTAATTGTCATTGCGAAGCAGAGCCTTACTGGAAATTGGAGGCGTTTGAATTGAAATGGGTTTCATCGAGAACTTCACATTCAACTTTTGAGAGTTGAAACATTCATAAACATCAAAGTGTCCACTACTCAAATCGTCACCTGTGAATCTAAGATGTTTAAGAGGCATTGGCGGTTGTCCAAAGGTGTAAAATATTTGGCCATTTCGGTATACTTGAAAGCGACAACCGAACAATTCAGCGGCAGCCATCAACTCACATGCAGAGCCACAGGTGAAGGGCTTAAGCATTTCACTCTTCTAGTGCTCCTGTGTAGTATAATTATCTCCTGTACCGTCATCAGTCCACACCTTGAACCTGTCCCAGTCATTCAATACATAAGACACAATGTTCCTCCGGATATCAAGAGTGAGCCTGATATGGCCGTGCAATATGTAACACAGAGAATGGAAAAGACAGTCGTCATCTCCGGGCATGGAAACCACTCGGTAAGTGACAGTTCTTTGATCGGTGGTGATCACCTCGATAGACATGTTAATGGGGGTACAGTTGGAACGATAAAGAAAATGGGTACCTGAACAATGTAAACTAAGTCTAAAATACCTACACAATAACTATAATCGTAATAAACGAACAATAAAACAGCGGAGAAGCCATGGATTAAATAAAAAAGCTGCAGTTATCAGCAGGGAGACGTGAATACCATGGCGAAGCAAGGAAGGGAATGAAGAGACTGGAATGATGGACGGCCTTATATAGGCAGGCAGACAGCTATGTGGGAGGTGTGGGGATGGGGGACCCAGTGCCGCCTCACACGGCAACCGAGCTGCAGGCTATGGACGTATATATGTACGTAAGTAGGATTCAGTTAGCGTTGGGAACCTGCGTACCAAATTTCTTCAAGATGGGCCCATAAGTAACAAAGACCGTTAGAAAGTTCAATATGGCGGCAGACAGTGGCGTCATACCACTGAAATAAGTACGTACATCGGTTTCGGTTAGCGCAGGGAAGCTGCCTACCAAATTTCGTGAAGATGGGGCCATAAATAAGAAAGGTTAACATGGCAGGAGTTGTCGACTGTTATGACCGTTACGCGTAGAATTTCGAAATGAAACCTGCTTAACTTTTGTAAGTAAGCTGTAAGGAATGAGTCTGCCAAATGTCAGCCTTCTACCTACACGGGAAGTTGGAAATTAGTGATGAGTGAGTCAGTGAGGGCTTTGCCTTTTATTAGTATAGATTATTGAGTATTGTGGAGGTGGAGGTGCGTTGTGCACATATTTTGAAGTTATTAAAAATATTACTGGGACTTTTACCTGGTGTTTGGACGTGTTGTCTGTGGGTTTTACGAGGCAACAGCGACCCCTAGTGTCACAGGGTGTATCGATAAGGAGGATGAGACAGAAGAGAGGAGTCAGAGGGAGAAGTTTGAGAATTGTCTGCAACTCAACTTCAGCAAAATGAAGGAACTGCTTATTGGCTTTCACCGTACCAAAGAGCCTCTGTGTCTGGTCAGTATTCAGGGAGTTGATGTAGAGGTGGTCCTCTCCTACAAGGTACTTGGGGGTCCACATCATTGTGACAGGTTAGACTGGTCTCAGAACACAGAGGAAGTGTAGAAGAAAGGGTAGATCAGGCTGTTCTTCCTTAGGAGACTGAGCTCCTTTAATTATGGAGGTTACATCCTTCATATCTTCTGCCAGTGTGGTGCGCTGGGCTGGTAACATCACTTCAAGAGAGGCCCACCAATTCAGCAAGCTTATTAAGGAATAGGCTTAGTTACGGGATGTCCCCTGGAATTATGAACAACGCAGAACATCACATCATTGAGAAGTTTTCATTCCCTACTCAACTGGAACACCTTGGTAAAGAAAGGGTGGAAGGAGACCACCACCCGTGGGACCAGGTGTTCCCCAAGTCTGACGGGAGGCAGCACCTCTGTGGTGGGTCTCCCATATATACACACAACCGCAGGGCTTCATGGGAAGTGGAGTTCCAATGGGCATCCCTGCTGTGTCTTGTGGGAGCCACCAGGGGGAGCTGTGTGTGCGGAGAGGAGTTTTCCTCATTTTATGGAGGATCCGTCTGACCCAGAAGTGCTTCCTGAATGCAGTGTGGTAGCACCAGAAGTTCTTCTGGGTCTGATGTGAAGGAAGCCTCTCCATCATGCAGAGAGGGAGGGAAGGAGGATGAGACTCACTGAGGAGGACTGGCGGTAGAAAAGGATTTATTGTATTTGACGAGAAGCCTGTATTTGTACAACAAATCATTAATTTGCACCCGGGACTTGCGTTTTATATGGTCGAGTTTGCAGTGCTGGGCTGCCCTCTGTTGGTCACAGTCCACTATTATTCACGCTCTATTAAAACAAAAATCAGGACTTTGAGTTTAGAAGAGAGTGTGTAATTAATTTAAAACACATTTATAACGGGCCGAAATCCCTGACTTTATGAATCATTTATCATGAGTGCCACTAACTGCAAAATGTGATGTTCTACTTTCGAATTATGAGGGCAGTCTGAAGACAGATAAAAGCGTGGATCAAAGCCGCTTTCTTCTTTGCTCTCAAAAGTTGATATAGTGTACACGACTGTTGGTGTTCACGGGAAACTCCAATAATGCAGTCCAGAGGTGATGTCAAAAGCTTTATATGCAGAGCATCTGGAAAGAATGCTTTTAGAGTTTGTCTTCTAAAAATAGGCTGACGTATGCCAACCGAGCAGCGTGGCAAAGGCACGTTTTATTAGCTGGTAGTTAAGATTTTACGTTTACCACTTAAGTTGGGGGAAAAAGATGTTGGAAACGCTTGAATACTCGGTGACCGTCCGCATTCGGTGAGCAACGTGACATCGGGGGGGGGGGGATGGGGGTTTGGGCGTCCCGCCGTGTTGAGTCACCGGCCGGCTGTACTTGTGATCTGAGCGGACCTGATGGAACTGTGGAGTGTTTTCCAGATTCAAAATTGATCTCTGCGGATTTGTGGGAGTAATGTAACATCGTCTGGATACTGGAGTCGAAATAAACAAAAAAAAATTAGTTAGGCTTAGCCCTACATCTTTACTGGGGGGGGGGTCCAAAAATTCCCAGAATTTTTTTATATACAGTGCATCCGGAAAGTATTCACAGTGCATCACTTTTTCCACATTTTGTTATGTCACAGCCTTATTCCAAAATGGATTAAATTCATTTTTTTCCTCAGAATTCTACACACAACACCCCATAATGACAACACGAAAAAAGTTTACTTGAGGTTTTTGCAAATTTATTAAAAATAAAAAAACTGAGAAATCCCATGTCCATAAGTATTCACAGCCTTTGCCATGAAGCTCGAAATTGAGCTCAGGTGCATCCCGTTTCCCCTGATCATCCTTGAGATGTTTCTGCAGCTTCATTGGAGTCCACCTGTGGTAAATTCAGTTGACTGGACCTGATTTGGAAAGGTACACACCTGTCTGTATAAGGTCCCACAGTTGACAGTTCATGTCAGAGCACAAACCAAACAAGAAGTCAAAGGAATTGTCTGTAGACCTCCGAGACAGGATTGTCTCGAGGCACAGATCTGGGGAAGGTTACAGAAAAATTTCTGCTGCTTTGAAGGTCCCAACGAGCACAGTGGCCTCCATCATCTGTAAGTGGAAGAAGTTCGAAACCACCAGGACTCTTCCTAGAGCTGGCCGGCCATCTAAACTGAGCGATCGGGAGAGAAGGGCCTTAGTCAGGGAAGTGACCAAGAACCTGATGGTCACTCTGTCAGAGCTCCAGAGGTCCTCTGTGGAGAGAGGAGAACCTTCCAGAAGGACAACCATCTCTGCAGCAATCCACCAATCAGGCCCGTATGGTAGAGTGGCCAGACAGAAGCCACTCCTTAGTAAAAGGCACATGGCAGCCCGCCTGGAGTTTGCCAAAAGGCACCTGAAGGACTCTCAGACCATGAGGAAGAAAATTCTCTGGTCTGATGAGACAAAGATTGAACTCTTTGGTGTGAATGCCAGGCGTCATGTTTGGAGGAAACCAGGCACCGCTCATCACCAGGCCAATACCATCCCTACAGTGAAGCATGGTGGTGGCAGCATCATGCTGTGGGGATGTTTTTCAGCGGCAGGAACTGGGAGACTAGTCAGGATAAAGGGAAAGATGACTGCAGCAATGTACAGAGACATCCTGGATGAAAACCTGCTCCAGAGTGCTCTTGACCTCAGACTGGGGCGACGGTTCATCTTTCAGCAGGACAACGACCCTAAGCACACAACCAAGATATCAAAGGAGTGGCTTCAGGACAACTCTGTGAATGTCCTTGAGTGGCCCAGCCAGAGCCTAGACTTGAGTCTGATTGAACATCTCTGGAGAGATCTTAAAATGGCTGTGCACCGACGCTTCCCATCCAACCTGATGGAGCTTGAGAGGTGCTGCAAAGAGGAATGGGCCAAACTGGCCAAGGATAGGTGTGCCAAGCTTGTGGCATCATATTCAACAAGACTTGAGGCTGGAATTGCTGCCAAAGGTGCATTGACAAAGTATTGAGCAAAGGCTGTGAATACTTCTGTACATGTGAGTTCTTAGTTTTTTATTTTTAATAAATTTGCAAAAACCTCAAGTAAACTTTTTTCACGTTGTCATTATGGGATGTTGTGTGTAGAATTCTGAGGAAAACAATGAATTTAACCCATTTTGGAATAAGGCTGTAACATAACAAAATGTGGAAAAAGTGATGCGCTGTGAATACTTTCTGGATGCACTGTACTCGTAGTTCCTTTGAGGTGTGATAAATTTCTGTCTGCACTTCTTCCATTGCTGGAAATTTTGCTACCGTGCCTGAGCTTCTGTGTCCCATGGTAGCAAATCGTCTTCCTTAACGGATGGCAGTTCGTTTTGTTCCCGAGCACGTTTATCCACATAACATAACCCCCCCCCCCCCACCAAAGTCTAGTTTGTTAGACTAGTGTGATCAATCTGTACCGTGCCTTGGCTCTCTTGTAAGAGGTGTGCCCGGGCACACTTCAGTAGGATTCAGGAACAGTGTGATTGCCAGGCATGGAAAACCGAATGAAGCGACAAGTCAGACACGAGTGCAATTCTCATTTCATTCGATATCCTTTGAGTTAAAATGGGCTTTAATTGTCACCTTACACGTGATTGTAAATTGTAGTTGGCAAGAAAAGCTGCCATTACAAAAGAAAATGCCATTAGTCCAGCTGCTAAGAGCAGAACCAAAATGTGCATCGCTCTGAGGTTTGTGAGGAGGTTAGGACCGTTGCCCTACTCTGAGACGCTTGATTAACCCCCAGCCACTGAGCCCCTTTATAGGCCGGTGCAAGCCAAAACCTGCTTGTGGTGGCTTGGGGGCCTAGCTGTCTGGTGTGAGGCCATACCCAGGCAGGGTTGGTGAGGGTCCTGTCTGTCTTTGTGGAACTTGTAGTGGGCCTTTTACAGTTCATACATTTTATAACACATTTTGAATATTGTTGTTACAAAAGGATCCATGGGCCGAACTGGGTTTGCAGGTCTTGAGTTTGGCAGCCCTGCTCCGCATCATGGAGGAGGGCTTTAGATGGAGTTGTCAGTAAGAAGAGGAAGTTTTTTTTGCATTTGCTTAACTATGGAAAATAAAAGGATTTCGTAGGAATCAAAAACCAATATGATATCTAAAAGGCGTGTCCTTCCTGCTCGACTTCAGGTTTTTTGAGTTTGTCATCTGTGTTTGTGTCACCATGGAGGGCTTTAGACAGAATTGTCTGTTAAGAACCTGACTTTTTTGTCACTTGCATAACAATTGAATGAAAAAACAAAAAAACAAAAAGATTTTGGAAAAAAAAAACAATAGCATATTGTCACAATATCAGTCCACAGACATCAAAAAGGTTTGGGACAGCCACCCGTATATTATGCCCTGGCTGCAAATGGGTAGTTCACAGGTTGGAGTCCAAAGCAGAACTTATGTAAGAGTGAAAACATGGCGGCTTTAAAGGCAGGGACAGGAAGTGATGTCATCGGGACCGGAATTGACATCATCAGGGACCAGGAGTGATGTCATCAATAGCGCTGGAGCCGGTAGTGGTGTCTTCAGGACCGTAAATGATGTTGTCAGTAGCACCAGTAAACGGAAGTGATGTCATCAATAAATGGCACCAGTACCGGAAGTGATGTCATCAGTGGCGCCGGGACCTAACGGGATTTCCCGTGCGGAGGATTGAGTGAGAAAATCAGTGCAGCTCGCCACCCCCTGGTCTGGTGTGGTACTACTAATATTCAGGCCCTTTAGCTGCCTCTCAATCGCACGTGTGTGCCAATAGCTAAAAGGCGTGTCCCGCCTGCTCGTCTTCAGGTTTTTTGAGTTTGTCATCTGTGTTTGTGTCACAGTGGAGGGCTTTAGACAGAATTGTCTGTTAAGAACCTGATTTATTTGTTACTTGCTTAACGATCGAATTAAAAAACAAAAAAACAAAAAGATTTTGGGGAAAAAAAAAATGTCATATTGTCACAATAACAGTCCACAGACATCAAAAAGGTTTGGGACAGCCACCCATATATTATGCCCTGGCTGCAAATGGGTAGTTCACAGGTTGGAGTCCAAAGCAGAACTTATGTAAGAGTGAAAATATGGCGGCTTTAAAGGCAGAGACAGGAAGTGATGTCATCGGGACCGGGAGTGACGTCATCAGTAGTGCCAGAGCCGGAAGTGGCGTATTCAGGATCAGAAATTTTGTTGTCAATGGCACCGGTAAACGGAAGTGATACCATCAATAAATGGCACCAGTACCAGAAGTGATGTCATCAGTGGCGCCGGGATCTAGCGGGATTTCCTGTGCAGAGTATTGAGAGAGAAGATCAGTGCAGCTTGCCACCCCCTGGTCTGGTGTGGTACTACTAATATTCAGGCCCTTTAGCTGCCTCTCAGTCGTACGTGTGTGACAATATCTAAAAGGCGTGTCATGCCTGCGTATCAGGCTCAGCTTCAATGTGTAGTACCACTCTGAGGCGAGAGGGGGCACTGCTGCTAAACTTGCCACTTGCTTCTGCCTCCACAGCTCTCAGAAAACACCCCGTGAGTGCGACTGACTCCGCCCCTTCCTGGCCAGGCATTAACAAGCCGGGCATCCCCCAGAGGGAGGAGCCTCACTATGAGCCTCACTAGCCTAGAAGGCAGAACTCCATGAAAAGCAAGGCCTGAGCAACAGTGATGACCGCCTGTATTTTGTGGTGTGCAGTGCCATCGTGTGTGTGTCCCAACATTTCATTACCACTCGACCACCAAGGGCTCGATCTAGAAAATTAAAAAAAAAAAAAAAATACCCAAAAGGATATCCAAGAAAAGCTTACCTTGCCCTTTAAAAGTTGAAGTCTCTACTTTGCATTTTGGAAGTGGGCATTCAGTGAATCCTGGCAACACGGTCTTTAGTGTAATTACAGGATTAGCAGTGAAACCCTATCTTGGATTATAAAAGAGAGTTGTCCAACATGGTTTAGGATTTTCATTAGAAATCAACTCTTCATCTTTTCAACTGGACGGCTAGACTGTTGCAGCGTCTCCACCAGGACAGCATCCCGGACCCCATCAGTTTGTTTTCTGTATCGGTGATGTCAGAAGCGAACTTGGCAGAGGCTTTATATCAGTGGTGCTGACAGCTATATGGCCTCAGGCTGGCCTCATGTAAACAGCTCTCCTCACCCACACTCCGACTTGTTCTCCTCTTGATTTGTGTGTTTTCAGCTACTGTAGAGTTACAGTAAATGTTTTATTCTCTATTTCTTGGTTTTTTTTTCTGTAGATAACATCAGCTTTTCTGTAATAAATGGAGTGTGTGGAGTTTACAACCTTGCAAATGAATAGCTGACTGCTTGAGTGCCTTTTAAGCGGTGTGCAATTTAAAGTGGGCACTGCGGTGCCAGTACAGTAGATGGTGTGCTTGATTTTGATAAGTAGGGGGATTTAAATTCAAGTAAACATTGTAAAAATGTACTTAATAAGACCGGCTATTCATTTATAAGCTTCTTAAAGACAATGTGGAGAATTGATAGAACAGTTAGGTTTGTCTACTCATAGTTACCGCTTACGTCTATCTCGCTTACATAGTGGTATTCAATGGTACGTTTGCCCACCTTTGTTGATTCTCCCTCATATACAGTACCCTCCATCATGCTTGGGACAAAGACACGTTTGTGTTTGATTTCCGCCCTCCGCTACACAGTTTCAAATTACAAATCAGACAATTCAGACGTCGTGTGCGCATTGCAGACTTTCATTTAAGGGGATCTGCAGACGTTCTGGTCACACATCACTTTGTCTACACGGTCCTCCCATTTCATAGATGCCATCATGTTTGGGACATTTGTCGTCACAGGTGTTTGTGGGTTTCACTCATAAGACACCTCGGCTTGCTTCTACCCTTTGGAGTCTGTAGTTACCATTATACAGCATGAGGACAAGAGCTGTGCCAGTGAAAGTCAAGGAATCCATTATGAGGCTGAAACACAAGAATAAAACCATTGGAGACATCAGGTTAACCTTAGGATGACTGTCTGGAATATCATGAAGAAGAACACACTGGTGGGCTCAGTAATCACACAGGGACTGGTACACCAACTGCTGATGACAGAAGAATCCTCACTATGGTCAAGAAGAAGCCCCCATCACCTGTCTGACAGATCAGAAACAGTCTTCAGGGGGCCGATGTGTGTGTCAGAGACGACTATCAGCAAAACAGAAACACAGAGGCTACACTGCAAGAAGCAAACCACACAACCAGGACGGCCAGATTACAGTTTGTGACAAAGGACTTCAAAGAGCCTGCAGAATTCTGGGAAAAGGTCTTGTGGGCCGACGAGACAAAGATGAACCTCATCAGAGTGATGGCAAAGAGCAAAGTGTGGAGACCAAAAGGAACTGCTCGAGATGCAAAGCAGACCACCTCATCTGTTAAACATGGTGGTGCTGGGGGTGTTATGGCTTGAGCGTGTATCAGGTAGAATTTACAAAAACTGCAAGAACTCACAACTCCTTCAGTGCATTTGGATGGATAGATATATACTTTATCAATCCATACATCCATCCATTTTCCAACCCGCTGAATCCGAACACAGGGTCACGGGGTCTGCTGGAGCCAATCCCAGCCAACACAGGGCACAAAGCAGGAACCAATCCCGGGCAGGGTGCCAACCCACCGCAGGACACACACATACATACCCACACACCAAGCACACACCAATTTAGAATCGCCAATCCACCTAACCAGCATGTCTTTGGACTGTGGGAGGAAACCCACACAGACACTGGGAGAACATGCAAACTCCACGCAGGGAGGACCCGGGAAGCGAACCCAGGTCCCCAGGTCTCCCAACTGCGAGGCAGCAGCTCTACCCACTGCGCCACCATGCCTCTCCCCTCATAATATCATTTTTAATAATTATTTTTATTCATGTGTGTAGTTTTTAAGATGTAAATTCATATTAGTTTTAATTATCACAAACTACACTGCACAGTGGCGCAGTGGTAGCGCTTCTGCCTCGCAGTAAGGAGACCGGGGTTCACTTCCCGGGTCCTCCCTGTGTGGAGTTTGCATGTTCTCCCCGTGTCTGCGTGGGTTTCCTCCGGGTGCTCCGGTTTCCTCCCAGGTTAGGTGCATTGGCGATCCGAAATTGTGCTTTGTGTGTGTGTGTGCCCTGCAATGGACTGGCGCCCTGCCCGGGATTTGTTCCTGCCTTGTGCTCTGTGCTGGCTGTGTTTGGCTCCAGCAGACCCCCGTGACCCTGTGTTAGGATATAGCGGGTTGGGAAATGTCTGACTGACTGACTTTACTTACAAAAGCACATTCAACCAAGTAAGAGAAAAACTATACATACTGTATGAGACAAATAATCGTTCATAAGTAACAAAAACACACCCGTACATGTAAATATACCACACAATTATTATGATCTTTGAACTTTCATACATTTCTTGTCCAGCTCCTAGTCAATTATATACAGAACATGGGGTTTTGACACCCGGAGGATCTGAATTTAAAGTCTAAAGGCTAGGGATCTGCACTGGCAATCGTAAGGTTGCCGGTTCGAATCCCCTAAACGCCAACAGAGACTCTGCTCTGTTCGTCCCTTAACCTACAATCGCTGAGTGCTTTGAGTACTGAGAAAAGCGCTATATAAATGCAAAGAATTATTATTATTACAGTAATCCCTCACTTATCGTGGGAGATAGGTTCCAAGGCCGACCGTGATAACTGAATTTCCGCGAAGTAGGAACACCATATTTATTTAATTATTTAACGTGTATTTGGACGTTTTTAAACCCTCCCTGTATTGTTTACAACCCACCCTTTACTTTATTAATAACAGGGACAACTGCTAAGCAATATGAAATTGGTAGATAAGTTTACACTTACTGTATAGCGAAGTACACGTAGCAGCTTGTAGGCGGTCATGACGTCGTCGACCTTGTTGCAAAGATTCCTAAAGCAGATTCCATCCAGACTACTGCCTTATCACGTCCACTTGCAACTCGTTTTGCACCCTGGTTAAAGGACACTGCGGCCGTAGATCTTATATGCAGGGCCGGATTTTCCTATAGGCTAACTAGGCTTCAGCCTAGGGCCTCAAGATCAAGAGGGGCCTACATTCAAATTGTTAGCAAAATTTTATTATCTTTCATGTAATTTACAAACTTAAAAATGGAAGGTGAAAGGGCCTCATAAGTGGAATAGCCTAGGGCCTCTTTTCATATAAATCCGGCCCTGCTTATATGCTTTTCCTCCTTTTTAAATAAAAAGAATCGGTGTCCTGCAGTGGTGTAGCTGTTCCCTTCCTTCAACATATCCAAAACTTTTACCTTTTCTGCAATCATTTGCATCTTCTGTTGGCGCTTGGACACGGCCCCTGCAGCAGTAGCATGTTAATGCTGAATGAGTGAGATGAGACTTCCTGGTTAATGCAGCACTCCGTCGCTGAGCCAATCAGCAGCACACAGGAACTTAACTGCGTGCTCTGATTGGGTAGCTTCTCAGCCATCCGCCAATAGCATCTCTTGTATGAAATCAACTGGGCAAACCAACTGAGGAAGCAAGTACCAGAAGTTAAAAGACCCATTGTCCGCAGAAACCCGCGAAGCAGCGAAAAATCCGCGTTATATATTTAGATATGCTTACATATAAAATCCGCGAAGTCGTGAATCCGCGAAAAGTGAACCACGAAGTAGCGAGGGATTACTGTATTATTATTAAAGTCTGTTTTGACGTATCTCGCTTCTTTAATTTTTTTACGATTTATCACAAAGCCCTTTTTTGATAAAATCCATCCTTGCCGTACTAAATTGTAACGTCATCCAGGTGACGGTTCAGAGTTCGTCCCCGAACAGTTCAGAAGTATTTTTATCCCAGCTGTTCACTGTTTTTATGGATTTATTTATTGGAACTGTGATGCACTGCACTTTCTGTTTGGACACAACTGTTTGTTTTAATAAAAGCACCTTGGCTTACTTTTTGCACTATCCCCTAACTTTATTTGTCAGCTCATCTCGGTGACATTACCGACGGTGTCGGGTTCAAGAGCTCCCAGATGTCGGATGGGAGCATGGAGAGAACTTGCGTTGTCACACTTACATCCCTCTTTTTAACTTTCTGGTTAAGGAGACTTAGCTGTTGTTGTTGGATTTTTTTGGTTTAATTTTGTGACTCCGAATTTGTGATCGTGTAACTGGCTTTGATGAAAGAGCTAAGTGACCCTCGGTTTTGAGCTCGGCCCGCTTCGGGACCACTCATCTCCTGATTATTTTTCATTTCTCTTTTTAGTCAGTAGGCCTACAAGTCAGCAGCATTCCTGCCTGCACCACGGCCAAGCGCTTTCATAGAATGTTAGAAATGATTATCGTTCAGCTGGATATTTTTAAACGAATGCTGTTTGTCACTGAGCCGCTTTCATATTTCTGTTCTGCAAGGCTTCGATCTGCTCAGCAGATAAGCTGGCACATTTAGCGGTGGAACATTACAAGTCTTTTCTGACTTCCCTTCATGGTGGTTTTCTTCTGAACAAGGCAGTTCTCACTCATGCCGCCACACCTAACCTCAGAATAATGAACCAGGGGTTTACGTTTAAGGCACGGAGCTACTTTGACCCACACATTGCTCTCTGTATTATTCAAGTCATCAGGCATGGAAAATAGCAGGGTCATTTAACCGTTAAGGTTAAAAAGTAACAAACACGTTTTTATGGAAATGCACGCAGTTTAGTGTCTTAATGTTTCATGAAATTGAGGCAGAGAATAAATAAACAATGGCAAATAAAAAAAAATATGAGTCAAGGAATCAATAAGTGGACAAAATTTTATTCACATTTTTGATTCTTCAAAGTAGCCTGCACCTTTTGTTGATATAAACTGTGGTAACCCCTTTGATTCGGTGTGCCAGTCACCAACCAAAACTGAGACCATCACACGTCCTCCTCCCGGTTTGACAGTTCTGTTCATCCTGTCACCCTGCGTGATGAACTGAAGATTTCAAATTTGGGTTCATCCGCCCATAAGACGTTCTTCCAGCCTGCAGTGGTCCACAGCTGGTATTTCAAGGCCCCATTTTGTCCTTTAATGAATGGCCCTGTCAAACCCGCAGCACAGAGTCTCCTCTTCTCAGTCCAAACTGACTCTCGCTTTTGTCACCCTGTACTGTGATGTGCCTGTGACCACACAAGCTGGTGACCCTCCGAAACTTGTCTTCTGATTGGCTGGTGACTTTGGCTGTGCCAGATTCTCGTCCTATCAGAGTTTCGTCAAGTTTCCAGTTTCCTTTGGATTGTGTAGGACACCACTGGACTCACCAACACTTCGATTTTTTTACATTCCTCTAAGGGTTGTGAAAGAGACGCTATATAGCGCCTGACCTGGCACAGACTCAGACAGAGGCACGTGTAAAAAACACAAAGACTTTATTTTTTTTTCAGCTGGAGGGCACGTCTTCCCCGTGAGCCCCCCAGCCACAACACAGTCCCGGAAGCACTTCAAATAAATCACAACACCACTCCCTTCTCGAACCACCACTCCTCCCTGGCAGCCTCATCCTCTTCCTCCCGATTCTGGCTCCTGAGTGGTGGTCACTGGCCCTTTTTATAGCCCACCCAAAAGTGCTCCAGGTGCGTGATCACCTGTTTCTGATTGCACTTCCAGGCGGGGCTGTAGAGTTGTCCACAGCACCCCCTGGCAGCCACCCCAGATCCCAACAGGGCTGTGGAGAACTCCATCTCCCATGAAGCCCTGCGGGAAACTGAGGCACCAACGTCAGCCAGGTAGGCTGCCACCAAACGTCCCAGGGGAGGTACTGAGACACCCATGGTTGGTCCCTCCCAGAACATATGTGGAAGGGGCATCCCGGCTTGGCATGGGACCCGGCCGCCTGCCACAGGGTAATAACGCTCGGTCTCATTTAATTTATTAATTGTCATTTTGTTGTCATTACCACAGGAATATTGTCCTAGTCGTACTTCCGAGGTTGTAGTAACACAGTCTGCTCCAACTCTGCTTTAAGACACACAGAGGGGTTTTTAAGTAATCAACGGAAATTAGGACACCTGTGCAAATTGTGTGCTTCAACTTGCAAGGCTTCATTTAAATGAATGGTTGCAGCTCATCTGTAGGTCTTAACCTATGAGTTGTTCCCTGAAGAAGGCCCATTTGTAATGTTCTGAATTGTCCTATTTTTTCATTTTTTGCTAACCTAAACTTTACATTTAATCCTCTTGCAGATTATTGCATACGTATTCACCATTTTAAATCATTTGTTGCATTTCAACTGATTGAGTTTCAAGAAAACCTCCTATTAGCAACATTTACAGAAGCTAGAGACAATCAAATTCTACCCCAAACTTTTCGCCAAGCATTCATCACCGTCTTTCCTAAACAAAATAAGGACTTATTACAATGTGCATCATACAGACCAATTTCACTTCTGAATAATGATGTTAAGATACTCTCAAAAATCATCAAAAAAAAGTTTCAAGAAAACCTGTAAAAACTGCGGTGTTCTTAAACCTTTGACCAGTAGTGTACCTATTGTGGAAAGCAGTAGGCAGACATCATTATAAGTCACCCAACATGCACTTTATTTATAAATACTACATGCAGTGAAGCACACAACACCAAAACTGCCCCAAAGTCCAGGCCTATCCAGAATGCCTCTTCAGGCCGCCTCCTTTCCTCTCCTCCCGAGCTCCGTCCTTCTCCGCTCCCGACTCAAGCCATTGAACGGAGGGAGGCGGCCCCTTTTATAATCACCCGGACGTGCTCCAGGTGCCTCCCGATTAACCTCCGCTGGCACTCCCCAGTGTGGCGGAAGTACCGGCCGCACACCCGGAAGCACTCCGGGTGTCCCTGGTCGTCTTCCCCCCAGAACTTCCGGGTGTGGAGGAAGTGCTGAGGACCAGTGCTCTCCAGGCATCGGGGCGCCCCCTGGTGGTGACCATGGGCCTCTATAGGGTTGAGCTTGCAAGCTCAGTTCCCGTGGTCCCCAAAGCCACCAGGGCGGTCGCCCCCTCGTGGTCTGGAGGAGGCGTAATCCCTCCTCCGGTCCTTCTGGGCATCCCAGCTGGGTACCACCCCCAGCCACTTGCCACACTATGGACAAATAACACACACATGTCTAATACATAAAGCTCAAATTCAGTGTATGTGTGTGTGTGTCTGCTATACAAATCAACCGTTGGACTAATCTCTGCCAGAATTTGCACCCTCATTTGATCAGGACAGATTTTAGACCATGTCCTGACCCAAATTTTGGACCCACTATATCAATATGTTGGGGTAAAACCTGTAGCTGTGCTAACGTTCATTGAATGTGCTGCCCTCCACGGATGGAGAAGTGTTTGTGGCACTGCAGAGGAAGCAGGTCTTCTATCATCTGTCTTTCTGTCTGTACTGAAGCTGCACAGGTCACTCCAAGATCTCGGGTCTCAGCCTCAAGGCTCTCCGGTAACTAATCAGCAAGCAAACATGTCCGTGTTAGGCCTCTGTGGCACTCGGTACTTTGGCAAATCGGTCAGTAGGTCTTATCCTCATCCCACCGCTAACACCAATGTAGCGCCGGTCCCACAATAGAGCGAGCTACCCAAACAGAACGATATAAAGAGCAAAGGATGACATTTAGGATGACTTCGATCAGGGGCCATGCACTTCCTCATTATTCGAGTTTGGATAGAAACCTAAAAACTTTAAGAGTGTCTGTGTTAGTTGTAGGCTTCCAGGTTTTGGAATTTGTGCAATGTCTCTGTCATTGTTTAGTGATTTAGCTGCGACAACAAATAGGAAAGATTTATGGTTTTGACCTTTACTGGTTTTATGACTTGCATTTCATCTGCCAGTCTCTATTTAAAACATATCCCTGCTTTTTCTTTCTTCTGCTCTATATCAGTGAAGAAAAAAAACATCAAATTCAACTGAATATGTGGGATGTTAGCTGATAGTCTTAGGAGTGTATTGTAGTCGCTGTGCTACCCACTGAAGTGTACTGAGTTTCTGTAAAAAGCCAGACCTCCACCTGGGGCCAATAAAGATCTATCATATAGTGCCTTTCCTATCTATCTATCTATCTATCTATCTATCTATCTATCTATCTATCTATCTATCTATCTATCTATCTATCTATCTATCTATCTATCTATCTATCTATCTATCTATCTATCTATCTATCTATCTATCTATCTATCTATCTATCTATCTATCTATCTATCTATCAAATAAAGCCTTTCATCAAGACAGGTTGAAAACTAAGTAATCAACATAGAACCTCAGCGTTAACATTTACAGTACATCATGTAATGCTTGCGTCTCACATGTGTCTCTGTTATATGCTACTTGGTACGGGATTCATAAAAACAGTGTTAATATTTCAGGTGCGACATCTATTGGAATGGAGGATGGGTCTTGCTGCAGGCTGAAATACCTCATACGTATGTCAGGTTATGTTCACAATGTAAGTCCCTTTGAGCCAATTCACCTTCACACAATCCTAATCTTAACTGCGGTGTAACTGGGGACACTATGGATCTTTTGTGGCTGACGTTGTGGCCATTTTGTGATGTTGGGGTGTTACATGACTGACCTTTTAGTTACTGCGGGCTGAATTTACACTCTTTTGCAGACAGACAGACACACTAACAACTATCTTTGTATTAAATCGGAAGCTACCAGAATAAATATGATCCTTGCAAAAATCTGTCAAATTGGTATTTTTATATCTATGCTATCCTGCCTACTACACTAAAATTATCTATCTATCTATCTATCTATCTATCTATCTATCTATCTATCTATCTATCTATCTATCTATCTATCTATCTATCTATCTATCTATCTATCTATCTATCTATCTATCTATCTATCTATCTATCTATCTATCATATAAAGCCTTTCATCAAGACAGGTTCAAAACTAAGTAATCAACATAGAACCTCAGCGTTAACATTTACAATACACCATGTAATACTTGCGTCTCACATGTGTCTCTGTTATATGCTACTTGGTATGGGATTCATAAAAACAGCGTTAATATTTCAGGTGTGACATCTATTGGAATGAAGGATGGGTCTTGCTGCAGGCTGAAATACCTCATACGTATGTCAGGTTATGCTTACAATGTAAGTCCCTTTGAGTCAATCCACCTTCACACAATCCTAATCTTAACCGCGGTGTAACTGGGGACGCTATGGATCTTTTGTGGCTGACGTTGTGGCTATTTTGTGATGTTGGGGTGTTACATGACTGACCTGTTAGTTACTGTGGGCTGAAGTTACACTCTTTTGCACACAGACAGACACGCTAACAACTATCTTTGTATTAAATTGGAAAGCTTCCAATAAGAATTATGACCCTAGGAAAAATCTCGATGGAAAAAAATACAGTTTTGTGTACAGTAAAGGGTCTGCTTATTTTCAGGAAAAAAATACGAATAAAGCAAAAGAAAGGTTCAGTGAGAGCCATTCCAGAGTGGAGTCTGTCAGCCTGCATCTTTTGACCAGTGTCTCTGGCTCAACTGTTTTGGGGTACGTTATGGATGAGATGTGCTTCTTCAGACTCATTATATCAGAAGACAGATGTTGGGAATGGGGCATAAAATTTAAAAAGTCAGCAAACTAGATCATTGAACAAGTGAAGAAAGGCTAAGGAAGACTGGTGAAGGAAAAGAGCTTTTATTAATGCCATATGAGTGAGATCGACGTTGTATGTATCCTCCGAGAGTCGTTACTCTGAGCCGATCTGTAAGCTCTTTTAATAGGAAACCAGCCAAAAGAAAGAAGAACAGCGATGTGCTCAACAGGATGATTCCAGAGTAAGAAAACAGAAGACTAACGGAGAACGTGATGAAATGAGAAGGCTGGCGCCACTGGAGACAAGAGAGGGCTACTGTGTAGTGAAGCAAATGGTAATAATGGAACTTTATTAATGTCCCTGCTCATGGGATACCAGGGTGGCATAGAACCAAGGAACTGCTGATTGACTCTTCTGCGCCAAAGAGCCTCAATATGAGTCACTGTTCAGGGCGTGGATGTGGAGGTGGTCCACTCCTACAGGTACTTGGGGGTCCCCATCAATTCCAAGTTGGACTACTCTTTGAAAACACAGAGGAATTCTATCTATCTATCTATCTATCTATCTATCTATCTATCTATCTATCTATCTATCTATCTATCTATCTATCTATCTATCTATCTATCTATCTATCTATCTATCTATCTATCTATCTATCTATCTATCTATCTATCTATCTATCTATCTATCTATCTATCTATCTATCTATCTATCTATCTATTACATACTCCACAGGATTGCCAGATTTAAGTCTTTTCCATGTTCAGAGTCTTTGTCTGGTTTAGTATAACATAACATAACACTACCAGACCTGCTTAATCCGTTTCAGAGTTGCAGGGGGCTGCAGCCTATGAATTAGCCAAGTTTGCAATATAAAAAACATTTGCCTAAAACTTTTTGGATCAAAGTACTTTGGCTTGACTTAATAACATTTGAACTATTTGGCTAAAAGCCATTGAAAATAAATCACGATGGCTCAAGTATTATGATTAGTAAATACTGGGCATGTGAATGTAAAATCTTATTCTCTTAGGCAGTAGTGCTCCTTAAACTGTCTAGTGCTATTGCACGGTCACATATGATGGACCTCGTTTTAGGTTTCTTCTGACTAAACATAACTTTTGTTTGCTTATGGGAACATCTTTTTCAAAACAATATTATATAGTGCCTTTCACATCAGTAGTCTGTCATCTGTCTTCCTGTCTGTACTGAAGCTGCACAGGTCACTCCAAGATCTCGGGTCTCAGCCTCAAGGCTCTCCGGCAACTAATCAGCAAGCAAACAAGTCCGTGTTAGGCCTCTGTGGCACTCGGCACTTTGGCAAATCGGTCAGTAGGTCTTATCCTCATCCCACTGCTAACACCAATGTAGCGCCAGTGCCATAATATAGTGAGGAACCCAAAAAGAGTGATATAAAGAGCAAAGGATATAATTTAGCATTCGGCTCAGGGGTCATGCACTTCCTGATTACCTGAGATTAGATAGAAATGTAAAAACTTTAAAATTGTCTGTGTTAGTTGTAGGCTTCCTGGTCTTAGAGTGTGTGCAATGTCTCTGTCATTGTTTAGTGATTTAGCTGCGACAACAAATAGGAAAGATTTATGGTTTTGACCTTTACTGGTTTTATGACTTATGTTTCATCTGCCAGTCTCTATTTAAAACATATCCCTGCTTTTTCCTTCTTCAGCTCTATATCAGTGAAGAAAAAAAACAAAAATTCAACAGAATATGTGGGATGTTAGCTGATAGTCTTAGGAGTGTATTGTAGTCGCTATGCTACCCACTGAAGTGTCTTGAGCTTCTGTAAAAAGCCAGACCTCCGCCTGGGGCCAATAAAGATCTATCATATAGTGCCTTTCACATCTATCTATCTATCTATCTATCTATCTATCTATCTATCTATCTATCTATCTATCTATCTATCTATCTATCTATCTATCTATCTATCTATCTATCTATCTATCTATCTATCTATCTATCTATCTATCTATCTATCTATCTATCTATCATATAAAGCCTTTCATCAAGACAGGTTCAAAACTAAGTAATCAACATAGAACTTCAGCGTTAACATTTACAGTACATCATGTAATGCTCATGTCTCACATGTGTCTCTGTTATATGCTACTTGGTATGGGATTCATAAAAACAGCGTTAATATTTCAGGTGTGACATCTATTGGAATGAAGGATGGGTCTTGCTGCAGGCTGAAATACCTCATACGTATGTCAGGTTATGCTCACAATGTAAGTCCCTTTGAGTCAATTCGCCTTTACACAATCCTAATCTTAACCGCAATGTAACTGGGGACGCTATGGATCTTTTGTGGCTGACATTGTGGCCATTTTGTGATGTTGGTGTGTTACATGACTGACCTGTTAGATACTGCGGGCTGAAGTTACACTCTTTTGCAGACAGACAGACACACTAACAACTATCTTTGTATTAAATCGGAAGCTACCAGAATAAATATGATCTTTGCAAAAATCTGTCAAATTGGTATTTTTATATCTATGCTATCCTGCCTACTACACTAAAATTATCTATCTACCTATCTATCTATCTATCTATCTATCTATCTATCTATCTATCTATCTATCTATCTATCTATCTATCTATCTATCTATCTATCTATCTATCTATCTATCTATCATATAGCACCTTTCACTGACTCTCGATACATCTATCTATAGTGCCTTTCATATCTAGTTACCCATCAATGCATTTATCTGTCAAATATATAATGTTTATCATCCCTATATATATTTATATATGTGTGTATATATATATATATATTTTTTTTTCATTCCACTTCAACAATTTGGACCATTTAGGTAAATCCATTCCATAAAATTCAAATGAAAATTAATTTTAATTCCAGATTGTCATGCAACAGAACAGGCCAAATACGGAGGGTGCTCTGTACGTTTTTTTACCTGATTAGCCTTTTTTTATTTTTGAGGTGTTAAATATGCCGTGTATTTCAGATTGTGAATGAATGGATGATTTGTTAGCTTCAACAAGCTGAATTTTTACAATAAACGGGAGGATTCAGACGGACTCTTACATTAGCTTCCTTTGTGTGACCTCGCAGTGTAGATGGAGCCCGCTGATAAGGACTTTCTCTAAAAATGGCCTCATTGACTGTGAGAGAACGGCCACATAGCGCAGCTCGATTGTTCCCGTGAGCAGAGGGCGCATAAAGCAGCCTACAGTAGTTAGGAAGGCAAGCAGACAAGTTTGGCTTGTATTTAAGAGAAATAAAAAAATAAAGAAACAAAACCGCGTATTCTGTAACAGGCCCAGCTATGAAAAAGCAAGTTTATCGAAGCGGTGAGGTTGTCTGAGTGGACGTCGCAGTTTGGGGTTTCCTTCATTAGAGCGCCCTGATTGAATGAACGCATTGAGCGGCGAGTCCTGCACAGCGATGGCGCTTTATACTTTCTAATGTATGACATGTGAGACTTTCAGCTCTGCGAATAAATCTCCGCTCTTTAAGGGATTCTTAAAATGTCGGTATGCTTTATCATCTCATTATTCTCTGAATGAAAAGCAGATACGTCCTAACATTAAACCAAGGAACCAGACAGGGAACTACTACCCAATGATATACAGTACTTTATTTTTACTCTTCTCTCGTCATGTCTGCCCTTATTAGACACAGCTTTGGGCTTTTAATGAGAAACAGAGAGCAGGTTTAAAACTCTGACATACGTGTTCCTCAAGAAATATACGTGTTAGTGTGCATTTTCCATTATTGTCGAGAAATGAATCTGTTTAGACCTCAGGAGATTTGTTCCATCATTCACCAAATAGATAACACCTGCTGGGTCTGCGTGGTTTGTTAAGCTGCTCTGCAGATCCAAGTTTAGGAGTTCTTAGCGGGACAATCGTAGTGATGTTGTCATCAAAGGGAATATCTTTCTTTTTTTTTTTGCTGTCTACATTACTAAAAGTGTTGCATTTTCCTGTTTTATTGCAGAAAATGATTTAATAAAATGTCTTGGAATAAAAAAAATCGTCCAAATTAATTTTTTTTTAATTAATTTTTGCATTTATATAGCGCTTTTCTCACTACTCAAAGCGCTCAGCAATTGCAGGTTAAGGGCCTTGCTTAAGGGCCCAACAGAGCAGTGTCCCTATTGGCATTGACGGGATTCGAACCGGCAACCTTCCGATTGCCAGTGCAGATCTCTAGCCTCAGAGCCACCACTCCGCCCATGGTGCCCTGATTCGGGGTGTTCATGAAATTTAGAAATACACTGTGGGGAACGGCCTGGACACAGACAGACAGACACCACCCACGCTTCATTTACACTATTTACAAATATACCACACAACCCAGTGCCCCTGCGCCAGTCACCCTCAAGTCCAGGCCTTCACACAACACCTCTCTTCATCGCCTCCACTCCTCTCCTCCAGAGCTCTGTCCTCTTCCACCCGACTCCAGCCCACGAATGGAGGGAGACGGCCCCTTTTATGTTCACCCGGATGTGCTCCGGGTGCCTCCCGATGAACTTCCGCCGGCACTCCCTGGTGTGGTGGAAGTACCGGCTGCACACCCGGAAGCACTCCGGGTGTCCCTGGTCTTCGTCCCCCGCCACCCAGCACTTCCGGGTGTGGCGGAAGTGCTGAGGGCCAGGGCTCTTCAGGTATCTGGCCCCCTTAGAGAGTTGAGCTTCCATGCTCTGTTCCCGTGGTCCCCATACCATCCAGGGGGGTTGCCTTCTCATGGTCCGGAGGAGGCGTAGTCTCTCTTCCGGTCCTTCCCGGGCATCCCGGCTGGGTACCGCCCTCAGCCACTTGCCACAACACAATAAACAAGAATAGCTGCATCACACATTTTTGAAATATTCAAATGTGGGCTTCAGTTTAAATGTTTAAAGTCTCACGATTCTCACTTGTAGATAGATAGGTAGTGTGGAGACTGGCTCGGACACGGACAGGCAGACACGCTCATGTCACCCAACACACGTTTATTTACACTATTATTTACAACTAGCGACTTGGCGCGCGCTACGCTGCGCGTTGGATGACAACAGTTGAAGGACTCCCTGTTTAAACGTGGTTGCCAGTCATGAACTGGGTCCTTCATCGCACCGCATTTGATTTTTGCATGGGAAACAAAATTTCAAAACAAAACCCATGATTCACGAAGTGTGGGACGCAGACTAATCAGAATCGTATACGTCGTGTAAATGGTTGTAAGGAAGAGGAGGATCATACCGTTGAGGACGTCCTGTGCTTGTCGAGGGGGCATGTAGTGGTACTTCATTCTGAAGAGCAAAGCGATGTAGGTCATTTGAGTGGTCTTCATTAACTTCGTCAGTGACATGCAGCACTGTGTCATCGCGTCCGTCACCTTCATTGCACATAGTGATGTCTGTGGAGTCGCACAATCCCGTGGCATTCGAGTGGACAGAGTCGAGTACTTCTTGGTAAACAACGTTCTGTGTGAAGTATTTATTAGTATCTTGTAGTAATTTATCTTGACTTTTGCAAGGCAATATTTTGACTTTCACTTTTGGAAAACCGTTTCCTCTGGAGAAGGCGACATAGAGCTGGCCATGTGTGAAGACAGGCTCCGGTAGGAATATACCTACAAGATCTAGTGTTTGACCCTGCGCCTTATTTATTGTAATAGCGTATGGCAATCGGAGTGGGAATTGCCTTCTGTGTATGTCAAAAGGCAGGTCAGAGTCATCCATAGTATCGAGACCTATCCTGGGGATGAAGACGTGTTGACCACAGTGTTTACCAGTGATTATGTTTGCTTCAAGTAAGTGGTCATGCGTAATGTGTCCTCTCTCTCTGTAGGAGTTTGTCTATTACGGTTGTTTTGCAATCGTAAGGACCTCTCGTCGGGTGTCTCATTGCCTCTTTCTTTCGCGATCACGGCGTAATCGGTCTTCTCTCTCTGTAGGGGTTTCAGTTGCCTTTCGTTGTGCGGCAGAGACGCGTCGTTGAGCTAATCTGTGTGAATGCTGAGTGTCCGTTTCTTGCGAGCGACTGGCACGCCTTTGCCTCTTTGCTTCGTGGTCACGCTGTAATGTGTCCTCTCTCGCAGCAGCAGGTTCAGTTGCCTTTCGTTTCGGCATTGTTCCGTAAGGTCTCCTCCGTACAAGTGCACATGGGTATCTGAAGACGGAAAGGCATAGTGGGCCGGAAGGGAGAAAATAGAAAATCGCGGCTTGAAACACACGAATTGGTGAGCAGGGGAACCATCTGACTCAGACGCGGGGCTCGAAATAGTCACGTGCACAAAGGGGAAAGGACGGAGGGGAGTAAGCAGGAATTCTGAGAGGGGAAGGACTTTTCTACGGGGGCGGCTATACAGCCAAAAGGAACCCGGACCTGGACACGGACACGGACGACGCGCTGGACTTTTATTATATAGATTATTGTGCCACAAACCCCAAATCTTCCCCCAACCAACCAACCACTCTGCCTCTTCGGATCGCCTCCTTCTCTCTTTCTGTCACCTTGTCCTGCTTCCACCCAACTCCAGCCTCGAATGAAGGGAGGCGGCCCCTTTTATCCGTACCCGGATGTGTTCCAGGTGTGCACCGGCACTCCCGCGGACACGCCCCAGTGTGGCGGAAATGCCAGCTGTTCTCCCTCTCTTCTAAACACAGCACTTCCTGGTGTGGCGGAAGTACTACTGGAGGTTCAGGGTCCTTCAGGCAGGGACCACGGGCCCCTACAGGGTTGGGCTTCCAAGCCCTGTACCCGTGGCCCCCAATACAACCAGGGCGGTCTGGAGGAGGAATGAGCCCTCCTCCTGTCTTCCTGGGCGTCCCGGCCGGGCATGAGCCCCGTCCGGGTGCCACAGTAGATATATAGATATTTTGTTAATCCCAAGGGGAAATTCACAATTCACAATACACAACTTGTAATAGACGTCTGTCATTTTTAAAACCCCGGTAAAGATCCATGGTGGGTGTGGAGAGTCCGCCTCGACCCTGACAGACACTGAGACACACAAGGACCAAAAGCACACACCATTTATGTCTCTTTTGCCTTTTTGCCCGGTGCACGGCCCACCAGCACTATTGCTCACTGTCTTTTTCTTTCTTTCTTTCCTTCCTTTCCTTCTCTTTTCCTCTGTTCTTTCACTACCTCCACTCCTCTCTTTTCGCACGCTCCGTCCTCTGCCTCCTGACTCCCGCTCATCCCTTTTATAGTTCCTGGATGTGCCCCTGGTGCTCCCTGGCGATCTTCCTGGTGTGGCAGAAGCGCTCCTGGTATGCCTGGACTCTCTTCTGGCAGCACGTCCCGAGTGTGGCAGAAGTGCTGCAGTCCAGAGCTCAGGACTTCATTCTTATTAATGAATTGAAATGATTTTTTGGAGGTGCGTTTCCATTTTTTTTTTTTTTGCACTGAGCCATAAACGTGTTTCTTCTGATATGCCGGTATTTCTCCAACTTAAGAAACTCTTGAACTGTCAGTGGAGATACCATGAACATCTGGCTAATGGCACGGCTGTGCTACGAATGGCTTTCAATTGTTGCTGTGTCTTTGAAGACCTTTTATTGCAGCCACGTCAGGCCTAATCGGATGCAGGTTTCGGGTGATCCTTAGATCTTCGGTAGTCGGTTCACTACAGGCAGAATGTGTCTACCAGCATCTCGGTTCAATATAGAAGAGGATCTGGGCCTAACATCATTATTTGAAGAAAGTTGGCACCCGGGTCATTAATATGGTGAATGACACAGGGCACAATGGACGTTTCCTCTTGACAAATCACATATAAGTCACCATAGTAACTGCCCATAATTATGCATACGATCTAAACATGCATACAAAAGGAAGCCTGGCAGGAATTGTGAGCGAATGTTTTTCAGGGTGATGGGAGACAGATGTGGGGGTAGGTGGTGTGGTGTGACACGATGACCGAGGAACTGAAAAACAAAAAATGAACAAAAGGCAGAGATCACCAGCTTTGTTGTGCAAAAGGAGAAAAAAAAAAATCAAAAGCAATGTGATGCATCATCTGGAAATGGAGCCTCCTCGCTGCAGATATGAAAAATGACGAAGAGGCTAAATTGGAACGAGATGTCGTGGATCGCCAAATTCCCAGATCTTGACGGGTTGTGTTTGCGTGTTTCTGTGATTTATTTATCCAGGTACCCACATTCTAAAAAGTGGGTCTAAATGGGTCAGCTATGACTGATGACACAGACGGGCCTGTTTTGTCAAGGATGGGGTTGGTGTCTAGGGATGGGAATTGATAAGATTTTCACGATTCCGATTCCATTTTCGATTCTGTTTAACAATTCGATTCTTTATCGATTCTCCTATTATTTTTAAAAAAGGAGAACACACAGGTCGATTAGCTTAGAACTTTGTTTTATATCTTATCTTTGAACAAGATAGAAGTTTAGGAGTAGCATGACCATTACAAACCCAACAGTGAGATCTTAAGAGATCCACAGCCTACGGCTCCTCAATGGGGTGCCACGGGGTCCCCAGAAAAAAATTTGTAAATGTAAAATAATAATAAAATAAATATTCTTCTGTAGCAATAACAAAGTATAACGAATTATTCTGTGGCAATTACACAAGAATGTCCAGTAACATTTACACTCTCCTTTTTAAAAGTATATATGAGCTGAGCACTCAAAAATAAAACTACATCAGCCAGCTACAAATACAATCAACTCAAGTCCAATGGAACTGTGCACTGTGCAATTCTGCAACCATCAACTATTTTGACAGCTACATCCATGTTGGCCGCATTATCAACAGTGGCTGCCACAACCTTGTCTTTGATACCATACTCCTCCAAGATCTCATCAATCTCCTCTGCTACAGCCGTCCCTGTCTGTGCCTGGTACACTGGTTTGGTTTTAAGGACTTTTTCTTGAGCCTGGCCATTCCTGACATAATGCAGCGTTACCGTGAGGTGATGATCTTGACTAAAACTTGTCCGTCCATCTGCAGTGACGGCTGCCTTCAACACATGTTTCAGCTCAGAAATGGAAACGGATGAAACATCTGGTAAGAGGAGAACATGCAACTTTGACATTCCCTGACTTAGCCTACAATTAAACACATTCACCTACCGAAAATCGGGGGCATCTACTGTGGCAAATGGGTGCAAGCCTTTTACCACAAACTTAGTCACTGCTCGGTGACATTCGTCTATCCTGGCCTGTGTCATTTTACTTTTCCCCACCTCTGTGAAAGGAGAAGCTACCGGTAGACTGCAGCGAGAACTGCCAGCATCTGACTCTGTCTGTCTCTCTCGTCATGGTCATCTAAATGCAATGCACAGTAATAGCAGGTTTTGCAAAAAGGAAAGTGAGAAAGAGTGGTCTGGTGTGGAATTACTTTCGTTCAGGCCCTTCAGCTGTCTCCCAAGCGCATGTGTGTGACATAGTTTATATCGTAAAAACTGTTGAATATAAATCGAGGGATGTTATACTCTCACTATATAATGCACCTGTGGAGTCCTGTGTGCAGTTCTGGTCGGCACGCTACAAGAAAGACATAGCAGCACTTGAAGCTGTGCAGAGGAGAGCAAACAAGTGCATCCCAGAGCTTGTGGACGTGTCCTGCCGTCACACTCTGATGTAGCAGCGCTACTTAAATGGACTACAAATCCCAGCACTAATGAGACTGCAAAAATTCTTTCGTAGAATCAAAACACTCGCGAACAGTTTTTGTATATTTTAGAAGCAAATAAGAGTGCTAAAGGTGGGTACAGATAATCAACAAACAACATATTTTACATTTTTTGTGTTTTTAAGTGGTGAAATTGCCCGCTCAACGCAAATGGTTAAGGCAAAGCAGATGCATCCATCCCATTAAAATTTTAACTTAAATTTAATAATTAAGATGTACATAATATTTTCTGAATAAATAATTGTTTTTTTTGAAAAAATGTTTTATTCACAGCAGCCTGTACCTATGTAGTGCCGTGCAGTGGGTATGTGGCACCCTTGTGCAAAGTATTTGGCGCCCCCAATTTTCTTGAAATAATATCCATCCATCCATTTTCCAACCCGCTGAATCCGAACACAGGGTCGGTCTCATCAATCTCCTCTACTACAGCCGTCCATGTCTGCGCCTGGTACACTGGTTTGGTTTTGAGGACTTTTTCTTGAGCCTGGCCATTCCTGACATAATGCAGCGTTACTGTGAGGTAATGATCTTGACTAAAACTTGTCCATCCATCTGCAGTGACGGCTGCCTTCAACAGATGTTTCAGCTCAGAAATGGAAACGGATGAAACATCTGGTAAGAGAAGAACATGCAACTTTGACATTCCCTGACTTAGCCTACAATTAAACACATTCACTTACCGAAAATCGGGGGCATCTACTGTGGCAAATGGGTGCAAACCTTTTACCACAAACTTAGTCACTGCTCGGTGACATTCGTCTATCCTGGCCTGTGTCGTTTTACTTTTCCCCGCCTCTGTGAAAGGAGAAGCTACCGGTAGACTGCAGCGAGAACTGCCAGCATCTGACTCTGTCTGTCTCTCTCGTCATGGTCATCTAAATGCAATGCACAGTAATAGCAGGTTTTGCAATAAGGCAAATCGCGCTAACATAATATGCAATGTTAGTTGATTAGTTACCTGCCGTATTAACGGGAAAGGACGTGCAAATGTTACCGCTGCTGCTGGGTTGAGATTCACTAGTCCGGAGCGGATCAAAAACACGACATTCATTTAAGGTTATCGCGTGTTTTGTGAGCAAATGCTTTTGCATATTCGGAGTGTTTCCTCCCTTTGATGAAATATCTACTTTGCAAGTATTGCAAGTTGCCCTGTTGTCATCCTTTCTCGTAAAGTATAACCAAACTTTTGAGCATTTGTGCCGCTTAGGCGCCATGTTTTCTGCTGGGTAAATGACGCTACACAACGTGGTGACGTCATTCGAGGCAACTGGAATCGATAGGGGAATCGTTTGCAAAAATGGCAAACAATTCCAAGGAATTGAAACAGTGGGAACCGGTTCTCAACAAGAATCCGTTTTCGATTCCCATCCCTATTGGTGTCTGACATTTTCAGCCTAATTCAGTTTAACAAAAAGGAGGAATGGCAGACACCGACACTGAGGACAATTGAAAAAGACTTCGGAACTGGGCAAACACTTGGAAAACGTAGTTCGATATTGAAAATCGGGAAAAGGAACGTCACTGATGAATATAAATTGGGAGGCGCTGACCAATGGGAAGCAACCTCTGAAAAGGATTTGGGGGCTTACGTTAACACACCGTTTTCATCATCGAAGCAATGCGCACAAGCGTGTGTAACGGTGAATGAAATGTTAGTTGTCACAATAAGCAGACACAAAAGTCGGAAAAAGGTTTGGGGCAGCCACCTGTATATATTGTTCCCTGGCTGCAGAAGAGGATAAGTTATGTCAGTGATGTGCGTAGATTTGAGTTCAATACGGAACTGATGGTATGGAGGTAAGATGGCGGTTTTAAAGGCCAGAACAGGAAATGAGGTCATCTAGGGCGGAACTGCAAGGGTCCTCCTCCTTAGGCTCGGACCCGGATGTGACATCATCAAAAGGGCCGGAACCGGAAGGTTCTTCGTCCATGGGTTCGAGACCGGAAGTGACATCATCACAGGGGGCGGAAGCGGCGTCGTCGGGGTCAGGCGGAATTTCCCGTGAACGGTCGGCAGGAAAGTGAGAAAGAGTGGTCTGGTGTGGAATTACTTTCGTTCAGGCCCTTGAGCTGTCTCCCAAGTGTGACATAGTTTACATCGTAAAAACTGTTGAATATAAATCGAGGGATGTTATACTCTCACTATATAATGCACCTGTGGAGTCCTGTGTGCAGTTCTGGTCGGTACGCTACAAGAACGACATAGCAGCACTTGAAGCTGTGCAGAGGAGAGCAAATAAGTGCATCCCAGAGCTTGTGGACGTGTCCTACCGTCACACTCTGATGTAGCAGCGCTACTTAAATGGACTACAAATCCCAGCACTAATGAGACTGCAAAAATTCTTTCGTAGAATCAAAACACTCGCGAACAGTTTTTGTATATTTTAGAAGCAAATAAGAGTGCTAAAGGTGGGTACAGATAATCAACAAACAACACATTTTACATTTTTTGTGTTTTTAAGTGGTGAAATTGCCCGCTCAACGCAAATGGTTAAGGCAAAGCAGATGCATCCATCCCATTAAAATTTTAACTTAAAATTAATAATTAAGATGTACATAATATTTTCTGAATAAATAATTGTTTGTCAAAAAATCTTTTATTCACAGCAGCCTGTACCTATGTAGTGCTGTGCAGTGGGTATGTGGCACCCTTGTGCAAAGTATTTGGCGCCCCCGAATTTTCTTGAAATAATATCCATCCATCCATTTTCCAACCTGCTGAATCCGAACACAGGGTCACAGGGGGTCTACTGGAGCCAATCCCAGCCAACACAGGGCACAAGGCAGGAACCAATCCTTGGCAGGGTGCCAGCCCACCGCAGGGCACACACACACACACACACACACCAAGCACATTTAGAATCACAAATGCACCTGACCTGCATGTCTTTGGACTGTGGGAGGAAACCCATGCAGAAATGGGGAGAACATGCAAACTCCACACGGGGAGGACCCGGGAAGCGAACCCAGGTCCCCAGGTCCCAACTGCGAGGCAGCAACGCTACCCACTGCGCCATCGTGCCACCCCTATATATATATCTCTATATATAATCTTCATTTGGATCTTGATCTTTGTTTGTCCGAGAATGAATTAGAAGAAGAAGCACTAGATGGCAGTAGAGAGACAGCTAAAACATAGGCATTGCATTAAGAATCTCCTCCAGGCTTATAGTACTGAAGACTGTAGTACTCCAGTCACACCTCAAAACACAGACATTCAAACTAAACAAATTGTTGTGCTTTAAATTAACTAATCTTTATATATAATCTTCATTTGGATCTTGATCTTTGTCTGCGAATTCATGTTCCCTTGACGCTGCCTTGGTTGTTACTATTCTTTACAAACACTGTCGATAGCACTCTTTGTGTTTAGATCTGGCGTCGACACCTGCTTCGTTGTCGAGACTGTGGTTTTTTCTGTTTCTATCCACCGTCGTTGGCAGCACTTCGTCCAAATCAAATGTTCACCCACTTCTTGGAGTCGGCAGTCAGAGCATATAAGTCGGGCACACTTCTGTGATTTTCCATCAGTCGGCGTTTGGAGTTCAAGAAAGAAGCATTGGTTCTTCCTTACTCTTTGGATTGCCACAAAGCAACCTGCGAGATTGGAGAAAGGTTGAGAAGAGATCGTGAGAGGAAACGACAGCGTCGTGAAAACGAGATGGACTGTGAATGGAGAGAAGCACAAATGCTCCTACACCACCACATAATTACTATTCGGACAGTGATTCCGAGTAGGCCGTTCCTATCGAATCAATGTCCAAGGGTTTTGTTTTGTAATTTTGTTTCCCTTATAAAAAATCATAATGCTGTGCGACGAAGGGCCCAGTTCACGACTGGCAGCCGAGTTTAAACAGGGAGCCCTTCACAGACAACTTTAACACGCGCAACGTAGTTGGGCGCACATGGCTAGTCTATATATATATATAGAGGATATCGAGGAATCCATTATGAGGCTGAAACACAAGAATTAAACCATTGGAGACATCAGGAAAACCTTAGGATGACTGTCTAGAATATCATGAAGAAGAACACACTGGTGGGCTTAGTAATCACAAAGGGACTGGTAAACCAACTGCTGATGACTGAAGAATCCTCACTATGGTCAAGAAGAAGCCCCCAACACCTGCCTGACAGATCAGAAACAGTCTTCAGGTGGCCGATTTGTGTGTGTGTGTGTGTGTGCCTGAGATGACTATCAGCAAAACAGAAACACCGAGGCTACACTGCAAGAAGCAAACCACACAAACAGGATGGCCAGATTACAGTTTGTGACAAAGGACTTCAGAGAACTTGCAGAATTCTGGGAAAAGGTCTTGTGGACAAATGAGACAAAGATGAACCTCATCAGAGTGATGGCAAAAAGCAAAGTGTGGAGACCAAATGGAACTGCCCGAGATGCAAAACAGACCACCTCATCTGTTAAACATGGTGGTGCTGGGGGTGTTATGGCTTGGGCATGTATCAGGTAGAATTTACAAAAACTGCAGGAACTCACAACTCCTTCAGTGCATTTGAAATAGATAGATAGATAAATAGATCATTTTAGTGTAATAGGCAGGATAGCATAGATATAAAAATACCAATTTGACATAGATAGATAGATAGATACAGTGGTGTGAAAAACTATTTGCCCCCTTCCTGATTTCTTATTCTTTTGCATGTTTGTCACACAAAATGTTTCTGATCATCAAACACATTTAACCATTAGTCAAATATAACACAAGTAAACACAAAATGCAGTTTGTAAATGGTGGTTTTTATTATTTAGGGAGAAAAAAAAATCCAAACCTACATGGCCCTGTGTGAAAAGGTAATTGCCCCCTTGTTAAAAAATAACCTAACTGTGGTGTATCACACCTGAGTTCAATTTCCATAGCCACCCCCAGGCCTGATTACTGCCACACCTGTTTCAATCAAGAAATAACTTAAATAGGAGCTGCCTGACACAGAGAAGTAGACCAAAAGCACCTCAAAAGCTAGACATCATGCCAAGATCCAAACAAATTCAGGAACAAATGAGAACAGAAGTAATTGAGATCTATCAGTCTGGTAAAGGTTATAAAGCCATTTCTAAAGCTTTGGGACTCCAGCGAACCACAGTGAGAGCCATTATCCACAAATGGCAAAAACATGGAACAGTGGTGAACCTTCCCAGGAGTGGCCGGCCGACCAAAATTACCCCAAGAGCGCAGAGACGACTCATCCGAGAGGTCATAAAAGACCCCAGGACAACGTCTAAAGAACTGCAGGCCTCACTTGCCTCAATTAAGGTCAGTGTTCACGACTCCACCATAAGAAAGAGACTGGGCAAAAACGGCCTGCATGGCAGATTTCCAAGACGCAAACCACTGTTAAGCAAAAAGAACATTAGGGCTCGTCTCAATTTTGCTAAGAAACATCTCAATGATTGCCAAGACTTTTGGGAAAATACCTTGTGGACTGATGAGACAAAAGTTGAACTTTTTGGAAGGCAAATGTCCCGTTACATCTGGCGTAAAAGGAACACAGCATTTCAGAAAAAGAACATCATACCAACAGTAAAATATGGTGGTGGTAGTGTGATGGTCCAGGGTTGTTTTGCTGCTTCAGGACCTGGAAGGCTTGCTGTGATAGACGGAACCATGAATTCTACTGTCTACCAAAAAATCCTGAAGGAGAATGTCCGGCCATCTGTTCGTCAACTCAAGCTGAAGCGATCTTGGGTGCTGCCACAGGACAATGACCCAAAACACACCAGCAAATCCACCTCTGAATGGCTGAAGAAAAACAAAATGAAGACTTTGGAGTGGCCTAGTCAAAGTCCTGACCTGAATCCAATTGAGATGCTATGGCATGACCTTAAAAAGGCGGTTCATGCTAGAAAACCCTCAAATAAAGCTGAATTACAACAATTTTGCAAAGATGAGTGGGCCAAAATTCCTCAAGAGCGCTGTAAAAGACTCATTGCAAGTTATCGCAAACGCTTGATTGCAGTTATTGCTGCTAAGGGTGGCCCAACCAGTTATTAGGTTCAGGGGGCAATTACTTTTTCATACAGGGCCATGTAGGTTTGGATTTTTTTTTTCTCCCTAAATAATAAAAACCACCATTTACAAACTGCATTTTGTGTTTACTTGTGTTATATTTGACTAATGGTTAAATGTGTTTGATGATCAGAAACATTTTGTGTGACAAACATGCAAAAGAATAAGAAATCAGGAAGGGGGCAAATAGTTTTTCACACCACTGTAGATATGAAAGGCACTATAGGATGGATAGATAGATAGATAGATAGATAGATAGATAGATAGATAGATAGATAGATAGATAGATAGATAGATACTTTATTAATCCATACATCCATCCATATTCCAACCTGCTGAATCCGAACACAGGGTCACGGGGGTCTGCTGGAGCCAATCCCAGCCAACACATGGCACAAGGCAGGAACCAATCCCGGGCAGGGTGCCAACCCACCACAGGGCACACACACACACACTCACACACACCAAGCACACACATTAGGGCCAATTTAGAATCACCAATGCACCTAACCTGCATGTCTTTGGACTGTGGGAGGAAACCCACGCAGACACGGGGAGAACATACAAACTCCACGCAGGGAGGACCTGGGAAGCGAACCCAGGAGTCCTTACTGCGAGGCAGCAGCGCTATGAAATAATATTGATTTTTTTAATTTTTAATAAAAGGGTCCACGAGCCATCGAACAATTTTTAAAGGGACCGCCACGCAAGAAATTCTAAAGGAGTTTGAGAACCGCTGCTCTAAACTGAGGTACTAACATTTCAAATAAAGGTCTGCTGATCAGTTGACACCCAGTACAGTACGCAGCATTTTTCACCTTTTTTGATTTTTCGTTTTTACGTTTCCAATGATAACAAAAAAAAAAACCTCAATTCTCTCCATTGAATTCTTTTCAAACACCACGTCCGTATCATTTACCAGAAATGGCAACAGCAATACGTAATTCTTTCAAAAGCACAAAACAAAAAAAAAAAAATACATCAAAGTGGATTTCGCGGAAACATGACAGGTGTAGTTTTACAAAACAAGAAGTGCAGGCCGCGATTATGAAGCAGTACGCCGGCCCTGGTCTTAACATTCAGCCTAACACATTGCAGGTTTTGTTGTGCCCCTAATTGCCCTGCGTTTCGTGCGTCTTTTTGAAGTCTCGATTTCAGTTTTTCTTTTTCTTTTTTTTTTTTTTGTTCTGACGTCTGATGAATTTTCATTTTGGCAGCTTCACTCACTTTTAATGGTCACCTGGTGTGGCCTCCGGCAGCATCTCGGTGGGACGTCTGCAGCACCGAACCGCTCAAGCTGGTGCTCTGCTCGTGTTTTTTTTACACAGCTGAATGGCCGAGCTGCGTCCAGACCGCGCTGCTCGAGTCTCTTAAGAGAATGTGATAATTGCCCTCCTTTCATCACCGCCTAATTTGTTTCCTCCGCTGGTGGAGTTGGCCTCTCGTGCCGCGGATTGAGACCTTCAATTGGAAACAGCAGTGAGAGCTTAACGTAGCCAGAGGATGGCCATTCCTTACTTCTTACTTTCCCTTTCCGTTTCCTTGTCAGTAGTTTTTAATGGCTGACAGGTAACAGTAGTCGTGATCATTAAAATTGGGGCATTGTTTTAGATCCATTTTGTTTTATTTTGCTATTGCTTACTGTCCCAAGTGCACGGTTGAAGCTGAGGGGTGGCAGCTGGTCCTAAATTGTGGGTCGGTTTGCCCCTCACGATTAAGCTTGGCTCCCACACTTCATAGTTTTAAGTTTCTACTAAAAAAGCACTTTGATTCACTTGCTTTTCAGCTCTATTTGGGGGTCCGGAGGCTGGAGGGGCATTAGTTCTGATGTTTGCCGGCTAGGTGCGTGTTCTAGACTGCCCTCTGCATCATTTGGCCAAGTGGTGTCCTTGGGGTAAGGTTGGTGTATCTTTTGTTTTCTTTTCTTGAGCCCCTGTTACTGTCTTCATCGATGTTGTGGTGGCAGACGTAAAAGAGTAACGTGTTCCTTTTGGGGGGAAAACAGCAGCAGAAGCTTCTCACAGTGCTTTGAGGGGCTTTTAAAGAAGAAGGCAAAAGTTTTTACGTGGAAGTGCTCGAGCGATTGCATGATGCAGTGTGCTGTTAGGGGACCGTACACATTTGTCCACGTCCGTAAATTTGAACACTTACCCCAACCCAGAACTATCCATCCATCCATTTTCCAACCTGCTGAATCCGTACGCAGGGTCACGGGGGTCTGCTGGAGTCAATCCCAGCCAACACAGGGCACAAGGCAGGAACCAATCCCGGGCAGGGTGCCAACCCACCGCAGGACACACACAAACACACCAAGCACACACTAGGGCCAATTTGGAATCGCCAATCCACCTAACCTGCATGTCTTTGGACTGTGGGAGGAAACCGAAGCGCCCGGAGGAAACCCACGCAGACACGGGGAGAACATGCAAACTCCACGCAGGGAGGACCCACCCAGAACTATACTGAAGGAAACAGATTAAAAAAAGAAATTAATAAATCATGCATGTCACTGAAAAAGACGAGACACAGATAAAAATGGGACAACTGCTTTTCATGTCGTCACTTTTCTGGAGGCACGTGGCTCTTTTTCAGTGTGCTGTTAGGGGACCATACACATTTGTCCACGTCCGTAAATTTGAACACTTACCCCCAACTGAGCCCATCCCAGATCTATACATAAGGAAACAGAGTAAAAAAAATGAATTAATAAACCGTGCAGGTCACTGACAAAGCCCAGACGTCAACACATCAAGCTGCGCGAGAGCAAACTAAAATTAAGTTGAAATCGTGGGCTCGCTGCTGTCCATGACTTAATCACAGAGAGAGTGTCTTCCTTCTTGTTGATAGTTTGAGCTGATCCACCATTGATCTGTGTGGCTGACACCATGGGGATTAGTGGGAGGATGGATGGATGGATGGATGGAAAAATGTAAAAACTCCACACTAACAACCACCAAGCTTGGAGTTTGAACTCAGAATGCTGGATTCTAGAAAAACAAAAACAGCACTCTCCATTATGCGTGTTTTTTCCCATCTATACTAATAAAAGCCAAAACCCTCACTGACTCACTCATTACTAATTCTCCAACTTCCCGTGTAGGTAGAAGGCTGAAGTTTGGCAGGCTCATTCCTTACAGCTTACTTACAAAAGTTAAACAGGTTTCATTTCGAAATTCTACACGTAACGGTCGACAACGTCCGCCATGTTAAACTTTCTTATTTATGGCCCCATCTTCATGAAATTTGGTAGGCAGCTTCCCTGCACTAACCGAAACCGATGTACAGTACATACTTATTTCAGTGGTATGACGCCACTGTCAGCCGCCATATTGAACTTTCCAACGGTCCTTGTTACTTAATGGGCCCATCTTCATGAAATTTGGTACGCGGGTTCCCAACGCTAACTGAATCCTACTTACGTACATATATACGTCCATAGCCTGCAGCTCGGTCCACACTCTGAATCCTCCAGGCACTCCTGATCATAATCTAATTTTGAAGGTTGGGGCACCAATAATGTTACTGAGAAACTTACAGCCACCGAAACTTTGTGACGGCACGAGACTTCAGGTCACATGTCTGCAAAAGAACCTCATTGAGGCAACTATTTTTACTGGCGGTGGCTCAGGGGAGAGAGTTTTTATTCCTCGCATCCCCGTTATACCCTCTGATCTCCCATTTCAATTCAAACGCCTCCAATTTCCAGTAAGGCTCTGCTTCACAATGACAATTAATAAGTCTCAGGGACAGACCCTACAAAAGGTTGGCATTGATTTGAGGCGAGATTGCTTTTCACATGGCCAACTGTACGTTGCATGCTCAAGAGTAAGCTCAGCACACAGCTTGGTCATATTACAACCGGAGGGGCGAACTGACAAAGTGGTATACAAAGAGATCCTTAACAAATAATTATTGGTATATTTTCCCTCAGTTTATTATTTAAAATTTTTAAGCAGTACTTCTCCGCTGCGAAGCGTGGGTATTTTGCTAGTTGCAGATAAATCACATCCTAAACTTAAGTAAGTAATCCATACTCTACATCAGATATTTAGGATTTAGGGAACCAGCCAGTCATCCATTCAATAACTGGTCCAGCTATGCAAATGACACAGGTCACCCCACTGTGACTCCCCCTCATTGAGGCTGAGCGGTCTTTCTCCTTTTCTCTCACCCTGTCGATAATCCAAAGGCCATCCCTTCAGCCTTCTGGGTCATGAGACTGCTATGGGTCTAAGGTCCCTTTTAAGAGGCGACTGGGGATGGGCTGGCGGTTTGCTTTGTCATTCAATTTGTGTCGTAGCTGTGGCTTTAGGTTCTCTGGGAAGAAAACGTGCACTTGTTTTGCTCTTCTGCTGTGTGTCTACATCTCATCTGGTTTTCCATTTTATTGATCGATGGTGAAAGTGAAGTTACCTTTAACAGAGTTGTTTTAATCTGCTGCTGTGTGATCTACTCCTCTTCTGGTTTTCCATTTGATTGGTCTACTGTAGTACGAGGGCAGTGGGACTCTTAACCTTTTTTGAGTCATGGACCCCTTTAAGAATTTTGATGGAAGCTATGGACCCCTATCCCCAGAAATATTCACCTGTATGGTGGCCACTATTTTTCTCGCGTGACATTTTTCTGGCCATTATTTTTCCTGCGCGTTATTTTTCTCACGTGTATGTAACTCACGCATTAGGCTTAGGTGAGACGTAACGCGCGAGAGAAATCACGTGAGAAAAATCAACAATATAGGGCTGTAAGGTGAATATAAATGTTCATTTTTAATCAAGGACTTTGTTAAATGGTGCGACTCAAACCACCTACAACTGAACACCAGCAAAACCAAGGAGCTGGTGGTGGATTTTAGGAGGCCAAGACCCCTCATGGACCCCGTGATTATCAAAGGTGACTGTGTGCAGATGGTGCAGACCTATAAATACCTGGGAGTGCATCCATCCATCCATTTTCCAACCCGCTGAATCCGAACACAGGGTCACGGGGGTCTGCTGGAGCCAATCCCAGCCAACACAGGGCACAAGGCAGGAACCAATCCCGGGCAGGGTGCCAACCCACCGCGGGACACACACAAACACACCCACACACCAAGCATAATAATAATAATAAAGTATCTATCTATCTATCTATCTATCTATCTATCTATCTATCTATCTATCTATCTATCTATCTATCTATCTATCTATCTATCTATCTATCTATCTATCTATCTATCTATCTATCTATCTATCTATCTATCTATCTATCTATCTATCTATCACACTAGGGCCAATTTAGAATCGCCAATCCACCTAACCAGCATGTCTTTGGACTGTGGGAGGAAACCGGAGCGCCCGGAGGAAACCCACGCAGACACGGGGAGAACATGCAAACTCCACGCAGGGAGGGCCCGGGAAGTGAACCCGGGTCCCCAGGTCTCCCAACTGCGAGGCAGCAGCGCTACCCACTGCGCCACCGTGCCGCCCCCTGGGAGTGCAGCTGGATGATAAATTAGACTGGACTGCCAATACTGATGCTCTGTGTAAGAAAGGACAGAGCCGGCTATACTTCCTTAGAAGGTTGGCGTCCTTCAACATCTGCAATAAGATGCTGCAGATGTTCTATCAGACGGTTGTGGCGAGCGCCCTCTTCTATGCGGTGGTGTGCTGGGGAGGCAGTATTAAGAGGAAAGACGCCTCACGCCTGGACAAACTGGTGAGGAAGACAGGCTCTATTGTAGGCATGGAACTGGACAGTTTGACATCTGTGGCAGAGCGACGGGCGCTGAGCAGACTCCTGTCAATCATGGAGAATCCACTGCATCCACTGAACAGGATCATCTCCAGACAGAGGAGCAGCTTCAGCAACAGACTGCTGTCACCGTCCTGCTCCACTGACAGACTGAGGAGATCGTTCCTCCCCCAAACTATGCGACTCTTCAATTTCACCCGGGGGGTGTAAACGTTAACATTATATAAAGTTATTGTCTGTTTTTACCTGCATTATTATCAATCTTTAATTTAATATTGTATTTTGTATCAGTAAGGTGCTGCTGGAGTATGGGAATTTCCACTTGGGATTAATAAAGTATCTATCTATCTATCTATCTATCTATCTATCTATCTATCTATCTATCTATCTATCTATCTATCTATCTATCTATCTATCTATCTATCTATCTATCTATCTATCTATCTATCTATCTATCTATCTAAAAAAAGTAAACTTTTTTCATGTTGTCATTATGGGGTGTTGTGTGTAGAATTCTGAGGAAAAAAATGAATTTAATCCATTTTGGAATAAGGCTGTAACATAACAAAATGTGGACAAAGTGATGCGCTGTGAATACTTTCCGGATGCACTGTATTCCAGATTTTAGGTGCCTAACGTAAGAGTTAAGAGTTAAGTAGACAGGACTGGCGAGCTCTGTTGGGCTAAATGGCCCGTCCTCACCCAGATTGTTCAAATGCTGCAAAGATAAAAGGTCTAAGATATCGGCATCCTTAAAATGCTTTGTTAATTCATTCGTTCCTTTTCTGATCCCGTTTTTTTCCGAGCCGGAGCTCATCCTGACAGCATTCGCTTATTAATAATTAGATTTTTGCACAAGAATATTTCTCACTCTGAGTTGACCCGCGGTGGTCCATCAATGTGTTTAGTGCTGCTTATTTGTTTTTTTCCCCTCTTATTGTCGGATTCAAATTTATCAGCTGAAGTGAAAAATGCGCAACGTCAGCAATTCAGTTCATTTAAAGTAAAGATGCATCCCAAAGCCCTGGCATTCTTCTGTTGTTACAATCTGATGATATTGGCGTGCATTCCGACTCGGCTCCCATCTCGAAAGTGTCAGAGAACTTGGGGGGGGGGGCATTAGGTCAGGAGACACGATTGTATGATGACAGAGACGGAGAAGGCAACCTGCCATTCATGCATCATTAAAACCCAACTTGTTTTCCTTTTTCTCGGCAGGAGTGCATGGATTCTAATAAGTGTATAGAAGACCTTGTGAATCAACTTGAAGAGGAACGCCGCAATGTGAGGAGGCAAGTGAATGGATTTTAAAATATTGGATTTTCTACAAAATGTCGCCCCCCCCCCACACCATACATTTTAGTGACAATGGGGGCCTTGTTCAGCCAAGCAGAATATTCTTCTTTTTTCTTCTTTTTTAAATAAGAGTAATGTGATCATGAAAAACAAATCCGTTTTTAATTAGTGAGAGCAAACTTAAACTACACTGTGTAGTTAATGAGTGCTAAATTGTGAAAAGTTTGGAGTCACTTAATCTTATTTTCCTTGACTTTCTTGTGCCCCTGCGGTATTTAATCTTATTTCTATGTAATCACAGTAGTTCTGCCTCAGGAGCATTTGTGATTAGGTGTTATGATCGTGACAAAGATAATAACAGATTAGGATTGGATTTTATTTAGTGCCTTTCCAGAAGGTGAGAGTGAGGAAAAGACTCAACCAGAACTTGGAGCAAACAGGACAGTGAACTGAACAAATGTGAGCTACTCAGCCATGCGAGTGTACAAGAAGGGCACTTTAAATGGCGTAAGAACAATCACGAGGCAGGAGAGAGCATCGGTGAAGGCAACTTCATTAGTAATGGAAGAGACAGACCTAACAGAAGATAACACAAAGATTAAGGAGCCTTCTTATAGAGTTGAGTAGTGCAGCCTTGGGACAATCGGACCTCTGGCATCGCCATCTCCTCGACCTCCATTTGAGGATCTCCTCTCTTCTAACAGTCTTACACTGTGTAAGAAGTGTAGAGAGAGGCGTTGTGTTGGGGATTTTACAGGTTTGGAATTTCACAGCAGGGTTTTGTAGGACTGTCATATCAAAGAAGAAGCCACCAGAGTTGAATGAGCCAAGTGGAGTTATGGTGTGGTAATTGTGAGGATCTCCTCTCTTCTAATAGACTTACATTGTGGAAGAAGTGTAGAGAGGCGTTGCGTTGTGTGTAGGACTGTCATATCAAAGGAGAAACCAGAGTTGAATGAGCCAGGTAGAGTTATGGTGTGGTACCAACATTAGCAGCATTTCTACAAGAATGTATAACTTCAACATGAAATTAGAGTTAACAGGATTTTAAATCACCTGGAGCTCGCACGCCATTTGACCTATGGACCTGAAATTTGGTACACATATACTACGTGACGTCTACTATCCGCTTTCGGGGCGATGATTGACCTCCAAGGTTATTCCTCTTTTTATTTTATTTTAGTGTAGAATCAACTCTAGGCAGCAGGGCGGTCATTTGGCGCATGCGTACGGGCGCCATTCTCAATCCCTACCACCCTCAACGTCACTTCCCCTTTACCTCTTCATATCTTAAATCATTCATGAGTTAGATTGAAGACTTAAGTGCCAGTTTAAGTGAAAAATTAAGGAAAACGTACTAAGTACAGTAATTGCAACACAAACAAGTTCTAACGCGAATAGATGCCGACAGAAGAAGAGAAGAAGCGACTCGCTAGGGTGGAGAAAAGAAGAGCTGCTCATGAAGCAGCAAGGGCATCAACCTCTGAGCAAAAGAATGGTAAACGTACAGAGAATAATGACTATGAACGCTCAAGTCAAATGTATTCCGTTACTGGTTAAAATCTAATCACTGTCCGGCGGTTTACTCCTCAAATATTTGAGTATACGAGAAAGTCGAGGGGAGACCACTCCCGATTTTTGTTTGCCTCCTCCCATTCCACTCGCACTCTGCGCTAGTGATGTGTCGTTCGCGAACGAGCCGGCTCTTGCTTTGAAGCGAACGAGAGGAGCCGATGCCCGTCGAGCAGAGCCGAAGCTTCAGCGGCTCCTGCTCAGCTCTGCTGAAAATCCATTCGGCATGGGCGGGACTTTACTTATATGGGCGCACAGAACATTGGCTCATAATGCCGGCTCGTTCACGAACGACACATCGGACTAGGATCGTACCATTATGTGAAAGAAGAAAGGGGGGCAGACGCTCCGAAGACAGCGAGTGTTGGTACAGGCCAGGTACGCTCTGTGTACCTGTCGCTGCGACAGACGAAGAGCCAGATTTAAATGCAAGCGCATCGTGAAGAAAAAAAGAAGAGTGAAGAATTGAGTGAAAGCCGAAAAAGAAGCAGCATCTGGCTGCATATTGCAGACTGCAAAGCTAAGTGCAGAATTTGTAATATGAAAATATCCGTTAGAGCAGGGTCAACAACAAACCTGCACAGACATATAAGAACCACCCACCCATCCGTGCAACTGGAGGAGAGCGTGCCCTCTCTCCTGCCATCCACTGACCCTGGAAAAGAGCCGAGTACTTCTGCTGCAGCATCCACTGTCTTACCGAAAACTGCAGGTATAACACGGTCTTCAGTTCAAACCAAAATAAGCACATTTATTCCAAAACAAATGACGCCAAACAAACAAATACAGTGGTGTGAAAAACTATTTGCCCCCTTCCTGATTTCTTATTCTTTTGCATGTTTGTCACACAAAATGTTTCTGATCATCAAACACATTTAACCATTAGTCAAATATAACACAAGTAAACACAAAATGCAGTTTTTAAATGATGGTTTTTATTATTTAGGGAGAAAAAAAATCCAAACCGTGTGTGAAAAAGTAATTGCCCCCTTGTTAAAAAATAACCTAACTGTGGTGTATCACACCTGAGTTCAATTTCCATAGCCACCCCCAGGCCTGATTACTGCCACACCTGTTTCAATCAAGAAATCACTTAAATAGGAGCTGCCTGACACAGAGAAGTAGACCAAAAGCACCTCAAAAGCTAGACATCATGCCAAGATCCAAAGAAATTCAGGAACAAATGAGAACAGAAGTAATTGAGATCTATCAGTCTGGTAAAGGTTATAAAGCCATTTCTAAAGCTTTGGGACTCCAGCGAACCACAGTGAGAGCCATTATCCACAAATGGCAAAAACATGGAACAGTGGTGAACCTTCCCAGGAGTGGCCGGCCGACCAAAATTACCCCAAGAGCGCAGAGACGACTCATCCGAGAGGTCACAAAAGACCCCAGGACAACGTCTAAAGAACTGCAGGCCTCACTTGCCTCAATTAAGGTCAGTGTTCATGACTCCACCATAAGAAAGAGACTGGGCAAAAACGGCCTGCATGGCAGATGTCCAAGACGCAAACCACTGTTAAGCAAAAAGAACATTAGGGCTCGTCTCAATTTTGCTAAGAAACATCTCAATGATTGCCAAGACTTTTGGGAAAATACCTTGTGGACTGATGAGACAAAAGTTGAACTTTTTGGAAGGCAAATGTCCCGTTACATCTGGCGTAAAAGGAACACAGCATTTCAGAAAAAGAACATCATACCAACAGTAAAATATGGTGGTGGCAGTGTGATGGTCTGGGGTTGTTTTGCTGCTTCAGGACCTGGAAGGCTTGCTGTGATAGATGGAACCATGAATTCTACTGTCTACCCAAAAAATCCTGAAGGAGAATGTCCGGCCATCTGTTCGTCAACTCAAGCTGAAGCGATCTTGGGTGCTGCAACAGGACAATGACCCAAAACACACCAGCAAATCCACCTCTGAATGGCTAAAGAAAAACAAAATGAAGACTTTGGAGTGGCCTAGTCAAAGTCCTGACCTGAATCCAATTGAGATGCTATGGCATGACCTTAAAAAGGCGGTTCATGCTAGAAAACCCTCAAATAAAGCTGAATTACAACAATTTTGCAAAGATGAGTGGGCCAAAATTCCTCCAGAGCACTGAAAAAGACTCATTGCAAGTTATCGCAAACGCTTGATTGCAGTTATTGCTGCTAAGGGTGGCCCAACCAGTTATTAGGTTCAGGGGGCAATTACTTTTTCACACAGGGCCATGTAGGTTTGGATTTTTTTTTCTCCCTAAATAATAAAAACCACCATTTACAAACTGCATTTTGTGTTTACTTGTGTTATATTTGACTAATGGTTAAATGTGTTTGATGATCAGAAACATTTTGTGTGACAAACATGCAAAAGAATAAGAAATCAGGAAGGGGGCAAATAGTTTTTCACACCACTGTAAGTGTCGATGAGGAGCTGGCCAAAATGATAGATAGCGACTTTTAACCATTTTCCATTGTGGAGGACAGCGGATTTACAACTTTTGTACAGGCCTTAAACCCTATGTATGTTCTCCCTAGCAGAAAACCTTTGTCCCAAACAATTATTCCATAACTATATATCTAAGGATGGAGTACAAAACTGTGCTTTCAGAAACCACTGCTCTGGAAAAAAAATAGCATTTAATAACAAAAGAGCTGTGGATGAGGCATTTCAAAGAATAAGTGCAGCAGCAGCAAGATGCAACCCCAGCAGCCTGTATGCTCCTTCATCAGAGGGCCAAGAGGAAGAAATTGGAGCAGGGGTGTGTTCACAGGAACCACAAGCTTCTGGTAGTTTGATGAAAGAGCAACAGGAGATGCTGAGGTCCTATCTTGAGGAGCACCTCATCCAAAGATCTGAAGACCCAGTGAGCTGGTGGGAGGCCAAGGCTGCAGTCTACCCACGCCTGGTTAAGGTAATGGTAGGAAGACTTTGCATTGTCGCTACATCGGTCCCCTCAGAAAGAGTCTTCTCAAAAACAGGACAAATAATCACGGAGAGGAGAAATCGCATCAGCCCATCTAAGCTGAGGCATCTGGCATTTCTGAATGCCAACCTGGCCTAAAAACTTTTATTCAAAGAGTCATAGTGTTGTGTTGTTGTTGTTGAGTTTGGCCTTTATTTAATTTGTTTGCTGTGGTTTTGTGTTAAGCTGTTCATTTAAAGCTTTTATTAAAATGTTAAACAATAGTAACTGTGTATTTATTGTAATGAAAAAAATGCATAAAATACGTAATGTCTGAAAACAATGAATAAGAAATTGCTTAGGCTATACACAAACCATTCATAATTGCTTAATTAGGCTAAAATATAAGCATCCAAATGATACTAAACGAAGAGCCATTCGGGAGCCGTAAGAGCCGGCCCTTTAAAGGGAGCCGATCCAAAAGAGCCGAAGCTTTGAAAAGAGCCGGAGTTCCCATCACTACTCTGCGCATGACTAGGGATCCACTACTGTGCAGAAGACCGGACTTTTTCTTCGTCTTCTTCTTTTAATTCCATGCGTGGTGTGGTTGGCGCTCACGGCGTTTACAAGCCGCGGTAACGCGTTGCCATTCAACATATTTGCGCACGTTACTTACGCCCGCGCTTGGCCACCAAAGGTTCTTTGCGTGCCTTTAATTTAGAGACGTAAACTTCTACAAGCTTTATAAAGGAGGAGTAAAGACACTGAAGCCGTGAGTTCAGTTTCCACCTTTCCTTTCCTTTTATTTACTTGGGCATCGCTTTTATTTCTCCACCTTTCTCCCACTTTTTTTTACCCTTTCAAGACCCAACTAATGCATTTACCCTGTCCAAGGAAAAAAGTGATCAATAAAAAGATCACAAACAACTGAATTAAATTATATACACTATCAAAATTATTCGTATCTATACTTAAATGTATCGAATCACACTCTATCTCGCGCTACTGGATGCGTCATGTGGCTGCACTATCAGCCAATGAAGTTCTGCAGCATCGTGATTACATATGTATGAGCTTAATTAGCATGCTCCATATATGGTTTCATGGTGTAAACCGGGGGCGGGGTTTGAGGCGCGTTCACAAACACACACATTTACAAAACGATGTGATTTATAAAGGGTTAAGTTGCCGAGAAGTGTGCGTACGCCAATTTTTGATTATCTGATTAATCTGTTTTTTTGGCGTACGTATCTTCATGTTTGTTTTATTTATTTTTTTTTTTTTGCGTGCGCGTATTTTCAAGCTTGAAACCACGCAAAGTGTTATCACCCTTACTCTGTAAAAATGTCCTTCACAATCATGCCTCTTTAACAACTGGGGAGCAGAACGACAAAAGGGGAAGACTTGAATGCTAAAATGAATCCATCCTTAGATTTAAAAGTATTTGGTACAAACGTCACAGTTATGTTCACTTTTGCTGCATAGACCCTCGAGGGAATGGACTGAGGCAGAGTAATGGCTTCGGCGCGTTTTGTCTGCCGGGTCCTTTTAATGACATCTGACTTGAAGGGGCACAGCGTGTTAAGTGGGCTAACTAAAGCTAACAGTGCGGAGCTTACTGATCGTTTTGGGTGAGCAGTGAAGAGCCAATTATGTCCTGTGCACACTTTGTGATTTGAATACTTTAAAATGTCGGGTTAAGCACTTTATAGTGAAAAAGAAAACGAAGTGTGTGTGTGTTTATTGTCAGGAGTGGATTTATAGGTCTGTAGAAGCAGAGGCTGGTAGATAAATGAATTTTCATGCAGGCGGCTGCTGGAGATTTTCTGCTTTGGGAAGCAAGCGTGTCCATTTACCTTACGTCGAGCCAGCAAGAAGCCATTAATTTAACACATCTTACAATGGAAGTATTCATGTGTGAAAATATGGCATACACAGTTTTTTTTCAAGTATTAAAGTAACGCCCAGGGGTATTTTATTTTTTAGGTGTAATTGATTTGTCCGTGTCGCCTCGCCCAAGTATACTAACATTTAGCTGAACGTCTACATAATGTGCTCTTAATTTTTTTGATTATTTCATTAACTCGGTGAAGTGCCGCCAGCACGTTAGTTGTGCCTTAGTACATAGTGACTGGTGCAGTCATTGTTAACATTTATTTGCGTCTCTAACTCGCACTTCTGCAGGTGTATTTTGTGCGTCTGCCTTATGTTTTAAATGCCATATTTTATTTTAAGGCTTAATGTGTGATGTGAGTTTTGCTTGGTTAACTGTACTGCCTCATACATCAGGTCTCAATTGGTTTGGCAAATCGGCTGTATACCAACAATTCATCAAACATTTCTGAATTTTCCATATCCTGACAAAGCGTCCTCCCTTGTAAATGATTCATTTCATGCCACATGGTGACAGGAGCCCTCTTCATCCACATTGATTCTCTTCTGCTTTGGACATTTATGACATAGAAATGATTAAGGAGCACTTGTGTTCACTAACATTGGCATCAGTGTGTCATGAAATATGTTATGTTCTGAAATTTTCATCTCCTAGTGTATCATTTTTGTCCTACTTGACTGTTTTCTAGACACTAATAAACAGTATAAGGAATTACTTGGTGAGGAATATCACAGAGACTAGCTGTGCTATTCATCTAAGACAGGTTGAAATCTAAAACTAATCAACATACGCCTCAGCGTTAACTTCTGCAGAGCACCGTGCAATACATAATGTCTCTGTTATATGACACTTGGTGGGGGATTCTTAAAAGCGGTGCTAATGCTTATGGCGTACCATCTGTTGGAATGACGCATTTATTTTATTAATAAAAATATTTGTCATGTGCCATCTGTTGGTAGGACAAAGCCAATGCATATGTCTCTGTTATATGACACTTGGTCTTGGATTCCTAAAAGCGGTGCTAATGCTTGTGGTGCACCATCTGTTGGAATGACACATGCAATGCATTTCATTAATAAAAATATTTGTGATGCGCCATCTGTTGGAATGACAAAGTCAATACATATGTCTCTGTTATATGACACTTGGTGTTGGATTCCTAAAAGCAGTGTTAATGCGTGTGGTGTACCATCTGTTGAAATTAAAGAGACACAGCAACCAGACAGACTCACACATGTACAGACACTTAACCTTTTAATAGCTGTGTTACCCATTTAAGGTGAATTGATGGTGATGATGGTGAGAGTGGTGGCTCTGAGGCTAGGGATCTGCACTGGCAATCGAAAGGTTGCCGGTTCGAATCCTGTAAATGCCAATAGGGACTCTGCTCTGTTGGGCTCTTGAGCAAGGCCCTTAACCTGTGATTGCTGAGTGCTTTGAGTAGTGAGAAAAGCGCTATATAAATGCAAAGAATTATTATTATTATTATTAAATAGTCAAAATAGACCTCAGCGTTAACTTTTGCAGTGCACCGTGCAATGCATATCTCTCTTTTATATGACATTTGGAATGGAATTTGTAAAAGCATTGTTAATGTTTGTTTTTCACCATCTGTTGGAATGAACAATGCAATACATTGTATTACTAAAAACGTTTGTGATGCAGCATCTGTTGGGATGACAAATGAAAATGATTTTTATTGCTAAAATAATTTTTGATGCTCCATCTGTTGGAAAGACAGATACATAACAACCACACAGACACACAGACACAGGCACTTATCCTTTCATTAGCTGTGCTACTCGTCTAAGATGGGTTGAAATCTAAATAATCAACCTAGACCTCAGCGTTAACGTTCGCAATATAGCATGCAATGCATATGCCTCTGTTATATTCCATTCGGTATAGGATTTGCCAAAGCAGTTTTACTGTTTGTGATGCAATATATTTTTATTACTAAAAATGTTTGTGACGCACCATCTGTTGGAATGACAAATGCAATGCATTTTATTACTAAAAACGTTTGTGATGCACCATCTGTTGGATTGACAAATGCAATGCACTTTATTACTAAAAATGTTTGTGAGGCACCATCTGTTGGAATGACAAATGCAATGCATTTTATTACTAAAAATGTTTGTGATGCGCCATCTGTTGGAATGACAAATGCAATGCATTTTATTACTAAAAATGTTTGTGAGGCCCCATCTGTTGGAATGACAAATTAAATGCATTTTATTACTGAAAATGTTTGTGATGCGCCATCTGTTTGAATGACAAATGCAATGTATTTTATTACTAAAAATGTTTATGATGTGCCATCTGTTGGATTGACAAATGCAATGCACTTTATTACTAAAAACGTTTGTGATGCACCATCTGTTTGAATGACAAATGCAATGCATTTTATTACTAAAAATGTTTATGATGTGCCATCTGTTTGAATGACAAATGCAATGCATTTTATTACTAAAAATGTTTATGATGTGCCATCTGTTTGAATGACAAATGCAATGTATTTTATTACTAAAAATGTTTGTGAGGCCCCATCTGTCGGAATGACAAATGCAATGCATTTTATTACTAAAAATGTTTGTGATGCGCCATCTGTTGGAATGACAAATGCAATGCATTTTATTACTAAAAATGTTTATGATGTGCCATCTGTTGGATTGACAAATACAATGCACTTTATTACTAAAAATGTTTGTGAGGCACCATCTGTTGGAATGACAAATGCAATGCATTGTATTACTAAAAATGTTTGTGATGCGCCATCTGTTGGAATGACAGAGACCTAGCAACCAGACACCCACATAAACAGACACTCGGACTCTTATCCTTTTATTAAGGTGGACTATACAGTAATTTATGTTTTTTTTAAATTTTCTGTTACTGCTAAGATTTTTCCTCCATGCTGACTTTTTGCAGTTTGGCATCCGAACAAATCTGAAAAGCATGAAAGTAGTGTAGTGTGTTCCAAGGATTGTCCATGATTGTCCATGAAGCTTGTGGCATCATATTCAAAAAGACTTGAGGCTGTAATTGCTGCCAAAGGAGCATCGACAAAGTATTGAGCAAAGGCTGTGAATACTTATGGACATGGGATTTTTTTATTTGTAATAAATTTGCAAAAACCTCAAGTAAACTTTTTTCACGTTGTCATTATGGGGTGTTGTGTGCAGAATTCTGAGGAAAAAAATGAATTGAATCCATTTTGGAATAAGGTTGTAACATAACAAAATGTGGAAAAAGTGATGCGCTGTGAATACTTTCCTGATGCGCTGTATGTTATAAAATACGGTGGGGGGTTATTTTCATGAAGTTGTTTTCCTAGATATGTGACGCACACAATATCCTGCTTACTGTTTTCGGTCAGTGTAAAAATGAAATAACCGAGCGTTCCCCTTTCCATAAAACATTTGTCACGCATCCTGTATCCCACAAAATGTAAAGGAAAAAGGCAGCTGTTTTTGTTGTTTTTTTTTCCTTTTGTTGGAAAATTATGTTTATTATACAATCCAGCCTCACATCTTGGATCCAGAGAATAATGGCCAATCTATAAGAGGAGGACTTTGGTGTCTGCAATGAGACAGATGCTCTTATAAATCAGCGGCAGACTTCAGACTTTATTATGCCTGTGATTTGTGACCATCACAAGTCTGGCTCATTGGGTCAATGGACATTGAACGTGACAATGACTTATCACTCTTGGTGGACTCCAGACTAGCTAATAAAATCTCCACAGGCACTGCGGTCTGAAAATGGAAGCAACCCTCTCAAACCGCATTTAAAGAAATTATCGTGTGTGTCAGATATTTACAGCTGAGCTGGGGCCGAAGGGGGGGGGGGGGGGGGGTCTTAGGACTGAAACACATGAACGGCGGTGCACGTGCTTTTTCCTTTAGTTCTAATAAACTCATATGTGCATGTGGGGTTGTGTATGTGCTCACCCAGTGATGATCTGATGCCCTCTCCAGATGTTGTTCCCGCTCGTGCCCATTGCTTGCCTTGAATAAGTGGGGATTTTGAGAAGATGGCCATATGAATGAACACTATAATCTGCCCTGTCCAGTTCAACTCTCACACAAACGTCGTCAATTGTTTTAACAAATATCTGTACAATTTAAATTTTGGGCGGCACGGTAGCGCAGTGGGTAGCACTGCTGCCTCGCATTTGTGAGACCTGGGTACCTGGGTTCGCTTCCCGGGTCCTCCCTGCGTGGAGTTTGCATGTTCTCCCTGCGTCTGCGTGGGTTTCCTCCAGGTGCTCCAGTTTCCTCCCACAGTCCAAAGACATGCTGGTTAGGTGGATTGGCGATTCTAAATTGGCCCTAGTGTGTGCTTGGTGTGTTTGTGTGTGTCCTGCAGTGGGTTGGCACCCTGCCCAGGATTGGTTCCTGCCTTGTGCCCTGTGTTGGCTGGGATTGGCTCCAGCAGATCCCCATGACCCTGTGTTCGGATTCAGCGGGTTGGAAAATGGATGTGTGGATGGATTTAAATTTCAGGTGGGCTCAGGTCAGGTCCGGTCCACACTGCACTGGTACAGCGCGTTGCCGTACCCACCACACGACGAAACAGCTCGACACCCTGAATGGGACCCGAGTGGCTGCTGTGCAGCGGGCGACGCCTCAGCACCACACCAATTCCGATCCTCCCGACAGGCCTGACCCCGTTGGCTCTCTGACAGTTTTTGACTCTTCCGGGGGGTATGCCTTGTTTATGGGTGGCTGCAGCAGAGCTACAGAGCAGCAAGGTGTCCTGTCTGCCATTTTTACGGCAGCTGGAGTGCCAATCCTGCCACCAACCATCATTTGTAAGTTCAGGTGATAAAAACCAACTTCATTCGCATACAATCACTCAGTGGAAACGCAGACAATTTACAGGGGGGGGGGCAGAAATAACTCCCACATTTCAAAAAATCACTGTGGGGTCCCCAAAGCAGGTAGAGGGTTGCGGTCCGTTCCGTTAGGTAGGGTACATTAAAAGGTTTTAACCCTAACCCTAACCCCAAGGAGACGCGGTCGCTCCTCCGACACCCCCTCTTAAACAGCGATACAATGGGAATCAAATACAGTTTTTTTTTTACCTCCTCTTTGCTCGATCGGCTGCTGGGTTGCTGCTGCTATGCCGTGTGATCTGCATCTTGTGTGGCACTTCAGAACATTTAAAAGCCTGTACAGCAGCTCTCCTGCTCTTTGTCTTTTATTTCCGGCCCCGGGTGTGGTTAAATCTTTTGGCACAAAGTCTGGTCTCAGGACATGAGTTCTTGATATTTTTTAGTTTATAATTTCCATCCATCCATCCATTTTCCAACCCGCTGAATCCGAACACAGGGTCACGGGGGTCTGCTGGAGCCAATCCCAGCCAACACAGGGCACAAGGCAGGAACCAATCCCGGGTAGGACACACACAAACACACCCACACACCAAGCACACACTAGGGCCAATTTAGGATCACCAATGCATCTAAACTGCATGTCTTTGGACTGTGGGAGGAAACCCACGCAGATATGGGGAAAACATGCAAACTCCACACAGGGAGGACCCGGGATGCGAACCCGGGTCTCCTAACTCCAGCAGCAGCATACTGATAATAAACAATATTAAATTAAAGAGTGATAACAATGCAGGTCTACAGACAGACAATAACTTTGTATAATGTTAATGTTTACCCCCCCGGGTGGAATTGAAGAATCGCATAGTTTGGGGGAGGAACGATCTCCTCAGTCTGTCAGTGGAGCAGGACGGTGACAGCAGTCTGTCGCTGAAGCTGCTCCTCTGTCTGGAGATGATACTGTTCAGTGGATGCAGTGGATTCTCCATGATTGACAGGAGTCTGCTCAGCGCCCGTCGCTCTGCCACGGATGTTAAACTGTCCAGCTCCGTGCCTACAATAGAGCCTGCCTTCCTCACCAGTTTGTCCAGGCGTGAGGCGTCTTTCCTCTTTATGCTGCCTCCCCAGCACACCACCACGTAGAAGAGGGCGCTCGCCACAACTGTCTGATAGAACATCTGCAGCATCTTATTGCAGCTGTTGAAGGATGCCAGTCGTCTAAGGAAGTATAGTCGGCTCTGTCCTCTCTTGCACAGAGCACCAGTATTGGCAGTCCAGTCTAATTTCTCATCCAGCTGCACTCCCAGGTATTTATAGGTCTGCACCATCTGCACACAGTCACCTCTGATGATCATGAGGTCCATGAGGGGCCTGGTCCTCCTAAAATCCACCACCAGCTCTTTGGTTTTGCTGGTGTTCAGGTGTAGGTGGTTTGAGTCGCACCATTTAACAAAGTCCTTGATTAGGTCCCTATACTCCTCCTCCTGCCCATTCCTGATGCAGCCCACGATATCAGTGTCGTCAGTGAACTTTTGCACGTGGCAGGACTCTGAGTTGTATTGGAAGTCCGATGTATATAGGCTGAACAGGACCAGAGAAAGTACAGTCCCCTGCGGCGCTCCTGTGTTGCTGACCACAATGTCAGACCTGCAGTTCTCGTGACGCACATACTGAGGCCTGTCTGTGAGATAGTCCACGATCCATGCCACCAGGTATGAGTCTACTCCCATCTCTGTCAGCTTGTCCCTAAGGCGCAGAGGTTGGATTGAGTTGAAGGCGCTAGAAAAGTAAGGGGGATTCAAACCGGCAACCTTTCGGATACCGATGCAGACGTCATTGTCTTATCTTGTATCTTCCTCAATAAATGTGTCTGTTTATCATATGACGTGGCTGGATACTCTACAGACAGGCCTCGTATGTTAATTCATTTCCAGCACCGAGTGGCAACCTTTTTTAAGACAGAAGTACAGTATGGCCTTTGCACTTTTTCTAATATTCTCAGAGAATAGCAGATGTTCCTGAAGGATTTGAGATGATTATTACTCCTGAGTACAAATATCTGGCAGCCATATATTTATTGTTTTTAGATTCGGCACCCAGAGGAGAATCCAGATGCTCACAATGGCAAACAGTGACATCTGATTTGGTGAATAGCAAAGGAAGTTTGAAAGCCGTTCCCAGCTGACTCCATCTGTACAGGGCAGATGGTTGCCGTTTGTATTGCTTTGACTTGACACTTGGGTAGAGTCAAAAGGGGACGACAGTCCAGGCGAGATGTACAACAGCATCTTGCTGGGAGTTTGGCAAAGGCCTTGAAGTGTGAAACCAAGCAATTCCCTGCCTCTGGTCCCCTCGCCGGGCACAGCCTTGAATGGGACTCGAGCTGGCTGACCATTTAGGACAAAGAAAGGGGGTGGTTGGGGGAAGGTTTGGCAAATGTTTTGTTTCTTCAACTGAATCCATTGTTGTCAGCTTTCAGGACACAGGGAGGCGTCCAGTTATTGTGAATTATCAGAACTTGGCATTTTCTGAAACGTGATAAAGAAGAAGACTCGGAATCAGATCTTGCCTTCTGAAACCAGTTTGCATTTGCATGTATATTTATTCACTTTGGTGACGCTGTGATGGAATCCGTGGGGGTGTCAGCGCACCCCAAATCCCTAAACACAATCACACCAAGTCCCGGGTTCAAATAAAGGAAGGTTTAATAAAGAATTCCTCTTCAAAGTAACAAAAGTATTCTCCACAATACCTCTCTTCTTCTTCTTACTAGTCAAGTGTTGCTCCACGTCCTCCCAGCTCCGACTCGCCTGGGTAAGGGAGTGCGGTCCCTTTTATTAAAGACCCAGGGGTACTTCCGGTGCCCAATGCAAGCACATCTGGGTTACAGTGGGTACGGAAAGTATTCAGACCCCCTTCAATTTTTCACTCTTTGTCATATTGCAGCCATTTGCTAAAATCATTTAAATTAATTTTTTCCCTCATTAATGTACACACAGCACCCCATATTGACAGACCAAAAAAAAAGAATTTTTGAAATTGTTGCAGATTTATTAAAAAAGAAAAACTGAAATATCACATGGTCCTAAGTATTCAGACCCTTTGCTCAGTATTTAGTAGAAGCGCCCTTTTGAGCTAATACAGCCATGAGTCTTCTTGGGAAAGATGCAACAAGATTTTCACACCTGGATTTGGGGATCCTCTGCCATTCCTCCTTGCAGATCCTCTCCAGTTCTGTCAGGTTGGATGGTAAACGTTGGTAGACAGCCATTTTTAGGTCTCTCCAGAGATGCTCAATTGGGTTTAAGTCAGGGCTCTGGCTGGGCCATTCAAGAACAGTCACAGAGTTGTTGTGAAGCCACTCTTTCGTTATTTTAGCTGTGTGCTTAGGGTCATTGTCTTGTTGGAAGGTAAACCTTCGGCCCAGTCTGAGGTCCTTAGCACTCTGGAGAAGGTTTTTGTCCAGGATATCCCTGTACTTGGCCGCATTCATCTTTCCCTCGATTGCAACCAGTCGTCCTGTCCCTGCAGCTGAAAAACACCCCCACAGCCTGATGCTGCCACCGCCATGCTTCACTGTGGGGACTGTATTGGACAAGTGATGATCAGTGCCTGGTTGTCTCCACAAATACCGCTTAGAATTAAGGCCAAAAAGTTCTATCTTGGTCTCATCAGACCAGGGAATCTTATTTCTCACCATCTCAGAGTCCTTCAGGTGTCTTTTAGCAAACTCCATGCGGGCTGTCATGTGTCTTGCACTGAGGTATGTGTGGAGACAACCAGGCACTGCTCATCACTTGTCCAATATAGTCCCCACAGTGAAGCATGGCGGTGGCAGCATCATGCTGTGGGGGTGTTTTTCAGCTCCAGGGACAGGACGACTGGTTGCAATCGAGGGAAAGATGAATGCGGCCAAGTACAGGGATATCCAGGACAAAAACCTTCTCCAGAGTGCTAAGGACCTCAGACTGGGCCAAAGGTTTACCTTCCAACAAGACAATGACCCTAAGCACACAGCTAAAATAACAAAGAAGTGGCTTCACAACAACTCTGTGACTGTTCTTGAATGGCCCAGCCAGAGTCCTGACTTAAACCCAATTGAGCATCTCTGGAGAGACCTAAAAATGGCTGTCCACCAACGTTTACCATCCAACCTGACAGACCTGGAGAGGATCTGCAAGAAGGAATGGCAGAGGATCCCCAAATCCAGGTGTGAAAAACTTGTTGCATCTTTCCCAAGAAGACTCATGGCTGTATTAGCTCAAAAGGTTAGGTTTAGGTTAGGTTAGGTTAGGTTAGGTTTCTTTATTTAGTCATGTTTACACAGGAAAACATGAAATTTGCCTTCTCAGTTGCATCTAATAACAGGTAACAGACAGAATGAAATAAAACAGACAAATAGAAATAAGAAAGGTTAAGGTAAGGGTGCTTCTACTAAATACTGAGCAAAGGGTCTGAATACTTAGGACCATGTGATATTTCAGTTTTTCTTTTTTAATAAATCTGCAACAATTTCAAAAATTCTTTTTTTTGTCTGTCAATATGGGGTGCTGTGTGTACATTAATGAGGGAAAAAATTAATTTAAATGATTTTAGCAAATGGCTGCAATATGACAAAGAGTGAAAAATTGAAGGGGGTCTGAATACTTTCCGTACCCACTGTATATGAAAGTCCATTACAGCAGGGTTCTTGTCTCCCTGCAGCGCCCACTTGTGGCACCCAGTGACTCCAGCAGGACATCTCTGCCAGAACTACATCTCCCAGCATGCCCTGCTGGCTTCTCAATGGGCACCGATATCTGGGGCCACTGCCATCTAGCGTGCTGGGAGAGGAAGGAAAAACCCCCAGCGACATCTTCCTTTTCCAATGGGCTCTGTCTGTCTGTCCATCCCTTCTGGTCCTTCCTTCCAGGTCTGATCCCCTTCTCCTCCCTGGCAGGGATGCTTGTCTGCCTACTAGGAGCCTCCCGTCCAGGTAAGGAATCATCCCCTTTTCTGGTCGGGATGCCCGTCCTGTCTACAATGCTTTTCTCCAAAACGATTTACAAAAGAGGTCAACATCAGTCTTACAGGACAAGGGTACAAGATTGACCATCACAAGTCAAGTTGGGGAGCCTGCACTGGTACGGTGTGTTGCTGCACCCACTATATGACGAAACAATTCGGGATCCCAGTCGGTAAACCCCCCAGGCAGACACACGGTCCAGTCCCACTCTCTGGAAATGACCCTCTATCTGCCGCAGCCAGGTGTTACGTGGGCGACCCCTTGGCCTGGTCCAGCCACTCGGGTCCTTAACAATGAGGATCACCCTTGGGGAATCACACCACATGGCCGTAGTGTCGTAATTGACGCTCCCTCACAATGCAGGTCATGCGCCTCATTCAGGACTCCATGAGCAACACAAAGTCAAACCCAACGGCACCCAAGGATTCTCTGAAGACACACAGTACCAAATGAGTCCAATCTTCGTCTCAGGTCACTGGATAGCGTCCATGTCTCACAACCATATAACAAGACAGGAAGCACCAGGACTCTAAAGAGTTGGACCTTTGCCCTTTTGTACAGATATCGGGAGCGCCACACACCCCTTTCCAGCGACCTCTTGACCCCCCATGCTCTCCCAATCCATCTGCTGATTTCATAGGAAGAGTCACCAGAGACATGAATGAATCACTGCCAACATCCAGGCCTTTAACGACCTCTTGGGCACAGCCATCAGCAGTGTGTCTGTTTGTGGAGAGAGTGTCGACCTCATCGAGAGGTTTACTTACTTTGGCAGTGACCATCACAAGTGAAGAACTTTAAATCAAACAGAACAATGGATGGCCAGTTACTCTTTTCATAGCTTCACAAAACCTGACATCAAAACCATTGTCAATTAAAAAGATATCTTTAGACGCTTCTTAAAAATAGTGAGGGAGGCAATGGTTTGGACTGAGCTGGGCAGCTCGTTCCATCTTCTAGGAGCATCACGTGACAGGAGTTTGGATTGAGGTTTCATGCCATGTAAAGGTCATACCACCACAAGTAGATCTGAGCGGGCAAGAAGGGAGTGTAGGGCTTCATGAGTGTCTCCGTATACGCGGGCGCTGATCCACTGGCTGCTGTGTTAGTGAGCATCAAGCCCTTGAAGTTGCAACAGGCAACCAGTGGAGTGACCCGAAAAGAGGAGTGACATGCGCCAGTCTCGGCGCGCTAAACAAAACACGTGCCACTTCATTTTGAATCCTCTGCACTGGCTTGGATGAGCAAGTAAGCACCCGCCAGTGGAGACACGAGAAGGCCAGGGCCTGCACATGAGGTTGTGCTGCATGCTTCGTCAAGACCTCCGCCTGATCGCTGTCCTTGAAAACTGATTTCCGATTAAGTGATTTGGTTTGATGAAGGGGGCGGCATGGTGGCGCAGTGTTAGCGCTGCTGCCTCGCACTAAGGAGACCAGGGTTCACTTCCCGGGTCCTCCCTGCGTGGAGTTTGCATGTTCTCCCCATGTCTGTGTGGGTTTCCTCCCACAGTGCAAAAGACATGCAGATTAGGTGGACTGGCGATTCTAAATTGGCCCTAGTGTGTGCTTGGTGTGTGGGTGTGTTTGTGTGTGTCCTGCGGTAGGTTGGCACCCTGCCCGGGATTGGTTCCTGCCTTGTTCCCTGTGTTGGCTGCGATTGGCTCCAGCAGACCCCCGTGACCCTGTGTTCGGATTCAGTGAGTTGGAAAATGGATGGATGGATGGATGGTTTGATGAAGGACAGGACTCTTACTTGGTATCAACTTTTTTTCTTGTGTTTTGATGTTTCTTCTCCTAGACACCTCCATTATTCAAAACGCGTGTCTGTTTTCATGGCAAACATAACATCACCACCTCAACACCGCTTAGGCTTCCTGTTGCTAGGCTCTACTTTGGGTTTCTGGCTAATTTTTAGATGGATACATAGATAGATATGTAAATCACTATATAATAGATAGAGAGCTATGTAAGGCACTATATAATAGATGATAGATAGATAGATATGTAAATCACAAAATAATAGATAGATATGTAAGGCACTATATAATAGATAGAGAGATATGTAAATCATATAATAGATAGATAGCTATGTTAGGCACTATATAATAGATAGAAATGTAAATCACTATATAATAGATAAATCACAATATGATAGATAGCTATGTAAGGCACCATATAATAGATAGATATAGAGATATGTAAATCATATAATAGATAAATAGCTATGTAAGGCACTATATAATATAGAGATATGTAAATCATATAATACATAAATAGCTATGTTAGGCACTATATAATAGATAGAAATGTAAATCACTATATTATAGATATGTAAATCATATAATACATAGATAGCTATGTTAGGCACTATATAATAGATAGATATGTAATGCACTATAATAGATATGTAAATCATATAATAGGTAGATAGCTATGTAAAGCACTATATAATAAATTGCTATGTAAGGCACTATATAATAGAAAGAGAGATATGTAAATCATATAATACATAAATAGCTATGTAAGGCACTATATAAATAGATACATATGTAAATCACTATATAATAAATAGCTATGTGAGGCACTATATAATAGAAAGTGAGATATGTAAATCATATAATAGATAAATAGCTATGATTAGGCACTATATAATAGAGAGATATGTAAATCATATAATACATAAATAGCTATGTTAGGCACTATATAATAGATAGAAATGTAAATCACTATATAATAGATAGATAGATATGTAATGCACTATATAATAGATATGTAAATCATATAATAGGTAGATAGCTATGTAAAGCACTATAAAATAAATTGCTATGTAAGGCACTATATAATAGAAAGAGAGATATGTAAATCATATAATACATAAATAGCTATGAAAGGCACTATATAAATAGATACATATGTAAATCACTATATAATAAATAGCTATGTGAGGCACTATATAATAGAAAGTGAGATATGTAAATCATATAATAGATAAATAGCTATGATTAGGCACTATATAATAGATAGAAAGAAATGTAAATCACTATATAATAGAGAAATATGTAAATCATATAATACATAAATAGCTATGTAAGGCACTATATAAATAGATATGTAAATCACTATATAATAGATGGCTATGTAAGGCACTATATAATAGAGAGATAGACAGACATGTAAATCACTATATAATAGATAGCTATGTGTGGCACTATATAATAGATAGATAGCTATGTAAAGCATTATATAATAGATACAGTAGATAGATAGATAGAAATGAAAGGCACTATATAATAGATCGATAGATAGACTGCATTAAGGAGTTTGTTTCCCGGGTCCTCCCTGAGTGGACTTTGCCTGCTCTCCCCGGGCCTGTGCGATTTTCCTTCAGGCGCTCTGCTTTCCTCCTACAATCCAAAGACAAGTATGTTAGGTGGATTGGCGATGCTAAAGCGACCCTGGTGTGTGTGAGTTTGTGCCCCTGTGATGGACTGGTGCTGTGTCCTGAGGATTGTACCTGCCTTGTGCCCTATGCTTCCTGGAATAGCCTCCAGCCCACCATAACCCTGCTGAGGACTAAACAGGCTTAGAACATGGTGTGGTGTGGTCTCTGTGACGCCACAGACGCCTGAGGTGTGCTGTGTTTTTAGCATTCTCACACTGTAAGAGATTCTAATGGAATCATTATAGAGCGAAAACCCCTCGCCCTCCCAGTTCTTGTCCTATAGTTGAGATGGGGGATTGGGCACTTCGGTGGTGGTTGACGAGTGCCTTGAAAAGCGCTATATATAAATCAACATCATCTTCTTCTTGTTGACACTTATTCTGGGAGTATGTAGGTCACCCCAGATCAAATGTGTTTAAAGTAACTGTATTCCTTTATGGATCTTAAACTGCTGTTTGTGGATATGTGGGCCATTGAAATATGGAATGTTACCCTTCACGTTTTCCAAAATGAAAACTTTTTAGGCAGTTTAAAAATAAGGCAGACTAGACAGTGCATTTTTTTTTCCAGGCCTGTTACTTGGTAAATGAAATCGTAATTTCTCAGCTGATCCTTCTCTAGTATAGAAATGAATTGAGCAGGCTGGTTTTCCTTATGGGTTTATGGGCTCCTGTGAAGAGTAGAAATCCCTACCAAACTCCGCACCAAACCAGAAGACAAGATCGGTTGCTATCTTAATATTGACGCACTCTTCATCTTTGTCACCAGGCGTGTGTTTCACTGAAGGAGAAGTAAAGCAGCCACAGCACGCGGCACAAGTGACAGGAGCATCACGCTGACAGGGACAGAGGCCACTTCAACAGACTGGCCCTAATGGTTTCTATTCTGTTGTCCTTCTCTTTTGGCTTTCTTGTCTTCTCCTCGTCTGCATCTGTGTGCACAACGTGTGTGCTTGTGTGTGAATGTGAGCGATCAACGCTGAAGGCAGTCGTTTTTATTTTCTTACACATTCCAGTGGTTAGTAATTTATTTTCAGAAAGACAAGCTGAAGACCTCTCATAAACTGCTCAGGGCAAATTACGTTTGTGTATCCAAAAATGAAAAGTCCTGGATATTTAGGAAATGTAAATAAGCGCATCGGGAGTAATTTTGAAATGACTTCCTGGGCTTTAGTAGCTAAATTTGGCGTTGCATTAAAATGAATAGCTTATATCTGACTACATTATGGACATGTTGATTTGTGCCTCGTCTTGTTTGTGTTTTACAAATGAAGGCCTGCCAGTGCTTTACACTCGCTGTCTTCTAAACATGTTCACGTATTATTGAATCCAAACTTGCAGGTTTCAGAGCTCCTGTTGTTGTTGTTGTAGTTGCAGTATCCCACACTATCCTAAATATTCTGACACACACACACACACAGTCATATGAAAAATTTTGGGAACTCCTAATTCTTTGCACTTTTGTTTCTCATTGGCTGAGCAAGTGATCACGGATCCTATTGAGGACGACCCTAGCAAGGACCTTACCCGGCACCGAGAGCAGTGTTATCCCCTGTAGTTGCTGCAATCCTACCAGCGACTGGAACAGTCTGGTTTTACACCTAAGAAGTCTACCATCGACCGCATCCTGGCACTGAGGGTTCTCTTAGAGCGTAATCTCGAATATCGGAAGAGTTTATTTCAGCTTTTGTCGATTTTCGTAAAGCGTTCGACTCAGTCGATCGAGGTACCCTGTGGGACATCCTGAGGGTTCATTCGTATCCCCTTGAGGTTGCTGGATATCATGGCTGGCCAGTACACTGGTACTGTGAGTGCTATGCAGAGTGGAGGCAGGACCTCTGCGTTTTTCCCAGTTGATTCTGGGGTTCGCCAGGGGTGTGTTGTGCTCCTACTCTGTTCAGTGCTTGTATGGACTGGGTGTTGGGCAAGGTCGTGGGGTCCAGCGGCTGTGGGGCATCTGTAGATGAAGAAAGATTCACGGATCTTGACTTTGCTGAGGATGCTGTGATCTTCGCAGAAACAATGGAGGCTCTGATTGGGGCGCTCGAGAGTGAGAGGTCTGAGTGTCTGGGCTTGCGAGAGTCCTGGATAAAAACCAAAGATCCAGGCCTTTAATGACCTCTTGGGCACGGCCATCAGCAGTGTGTCTGTCTGCGGAGAGAGTGTCGACCTCGTCGAGAGGTTTACTTACCTCAGCAGTGACATTCACATCTCTGGTGACTCTTCCTGTGAAGTCAGTAGACGAATCAGAAGAGCATGGGGGGGATCGTGAGGTCGCTGGAAAGAAGTGTGTGGCGCTCCCGATATCTATGCAAAAGGACGAAGGTCCAAGTCTTTAGAGTCCTGGGGCTTCTTGTCTTACTATATGGTTGTGAGACATGGACGCTATCCAGTGACCTGAGACAAAGACTCTTCTCCTCAGTACTGTGTCTCTCTGGAGACTCCTTGGGTACTGTTGGTTTGACTTTGTGTTGCTCATGGAGTCCCGAATGAGGCACATGACCTGCATTGTGAGGGAGCGTCAGTTACGACACTACGGCCACGCGGCGCGTTTCCCCAGAGGGTGATCCGGCTCATAAGATCCTCATTGCTGGGGACCCAAGTGGCTGTACCAGGCCAAGGGGTCACCCACGTAACACCTGGCTGCAGCAGATAGAGAGTCATTTCTGGAGGGTGAGACTGGACCGCGTGTCTGCCTGGGGGGTTGCCAACTGGGATCCCGAGCTGTTTTGACGTGTAGTGGGTGCGGCAACACTCTGTACCAGTGCATGCTCCGCAACTTGACTTGACTTGATTGGCTGAGCTTTCAAAGTAGCAACTTCCTTTTAATCTATGAAATGCCTTATGGAAACAGTAGTATTTCAGCAGTGACATTATGTGTATTGGATTAACAGAAAATAGATAGATAGCTAGATAGATGGATAGATACTTTATTAATCCCAACGGGAAATTCATATGCAATATGCATCATCACAAAATTAGACAGGTGGATAAATGTGGGCACCCCAACAGAGATATGACATCAATACTTAGCTGAGCCTCCTTTTCTAAATCTAACAGCCTCTAGACGCTGTCCTCCTATAGCCTCTGATGAGTGTCTGATTCTGGATGGAGGTATTGTTGACCATTCTTCATACAAAATCTCTCCAGTTCAGTTCAATTTGATGGACAGCCTGCTTCAAATCATTCCATAGATTTTTGATGATATTCAAGTCAGGGGACTGTGACGGCCATTCCAGAACATTGTACTTCTCCCTCTGCATGAATGCCTTTGTAGATTTCCAACTGTGTTTTGGGTCATTGTCTTGTTGGAATATCCAACCCCTGTGTAACTTCAACTTTGTGACTGATGCTTGAACATTATCCTGAAGAATTTGTTGATATTGGGTTGAATTCATCTGACCCTCGACTTTAACAAGGGCCCCAGTCCCTGAACTAGCCACACAGCCCCTCAGCATGATGGAACCTTCACCAAATTTGACAGGAGGTAGCAGGTGTTTTTCTTGGAATGCGGTGTTCTTCTTCCACCATGCAAAGCACTTTTTGTTCTGACCAAATAACTCAATTTTTATCTCATCAGTCCAAAGCACTTTATTCCAAAATGAATCTGGCTTGTCTAAATGAGCATTGGCATACAACAAGCGACTCTGTTTACGGCGTGAGTACAGAAAGGGCTTCTTTCTCATCACCCTGCTATACAGATGTTCTTTGTGCAAATTGCACGGATTGTAGAACGATGTACAGATACACCATCTGCAGCGAGATGTTCTTGCAGGTCTTTGGAGGTGATCTGTGGGTTGTCTCTCACCATTCTCACAATCCTGCACATGTGCCACTCCTGTATTTGTCTTGGCCTGCCAGACCTGCTGGGTTTAACAGTAACTGTGCCTTTGGCCTTCCATTTCCCGATTCCATTCCTTACAGTTACAGAAACTGACAGTTTAAACCTCTGAGATAACTTTTTGTAGCCTTCCCCTAAACCAGGAGACTCAACAATCGTTGTTTTCAGATCTTTGGAGAGTTGCTTTGAGGATCCCATGCTGTCACTCTTCAGAGGAGAGTCAAAGGGGAGGAAGCACAACTTGTAATTGACCACCTTAAATACCTTTATATCTCATGATTGGACACACCGGTCTATGAAAGCTTAACAAGCTCATCACACCAAGTCATCAGCATTGAGCAGTGACAGGCATTCAAATCAGCACAATGACAAGGGGACCCACATTTGTGCACAGCCAGTTTTTCACATTTGATTTAATTTCATACAACTAAATACTGCGTCACTAAAAATCTTTGTTCGGAAAACAGCGCAGTACTCAGATGTTCCTAGGAAATGAAAGACAGACTGCTGTTAACTTTATATATAAAAGCCAAATACCACTGAGTCACTCATCACGAAATCTCCTGAACCATGAGGACTTGGGACTTGAAATTTGGAGTGTAGGTAACCCTTTGCCCATAAGTGCTCGCTAAGAAATGGTTTTAAAAGTTTCGTGGCCCATAGGCACAAAATTTCTTATATTTTTTTTTAGACCTGTTTGTTTGTCTGTCCGCTTTTGACGAGAGAACTACTTCACGGATTTAGATCGGATTTTTTGTAGAATTTGCTTGAACATTCCATTGATTTTGTGACTTTCTCGTCACGCTATGTATCACAGTTCGCTTGTGGTAATGATTTATTACTGCGAATCTGAGAGAGACTCGTTGGGCCCTCCTCACTCACGTGTCTGCCTCGCAGCGTAACCTTAACTCCGCTTAGTTAGTGAACGAGAGAACTACTTCACGGATTTCGATCTTTTTTTTTTCTTTCTATAATTTGCTTGAACATTCCGGTTGATTTTGCGACTTCCATCATTGCACTAAGAATCATAGTTCGCTTGCAGGAGCGATGTTTTCGCGCTAATCCATGACAGAGGCTGCGGGCCGAAGGGAGCGGGAACAGTGACGTCAGGAGTAGAGAGCCGGGCCGGGCCTTCCTCACTGTCCTGTTTCACTAATACACTGGTGAAGCCACGGGGGATGGCTAATATATATATACTGTATATTGTGAGATACTCCCGAACACCAGCAGACAGTCACCACTCCTTTATAAAAGTACACATTTATTTCAACAAAGTCCTGCACAGCACACAGTGCTGCCGCACCAAACACCCCTAACACGAACCTACTTCTTAATGTCTTCGGACCACCTTTCCTCTCCTCACAGGAGCTTCATCCTCCTCCCAACTCCAGCTCCCAGACTGTAGGAAGGCGGCCCCCTTTTACGTTCACCAGGACGTGCTCCAGGTGATCAATGATGCTCTTCCGGCAGCACTTCCCAGGTGTGGCGGAAGTGCAGAACTCCCGGGGCTTTAGGAGACTTGTACCTCCTTGCTTCATTCCCGTGGTCCAGGGCGGTTGCCCCCTCGCAGCCCGGGGATGTACTGACTGCCTCCTCGTCCTTCCAGGCATCCCGGCTGGGTCTGGCCCCCAGCCTCCTGTGACAATATATATATATATATACAGTACTCCAAAAGTTTTAGGCAGGTGTGAAAAAATGCTGTAAACAAAGAATGCTTTCAGAAATGGAAGTGTTAATCATTTATTTTCATCAATCAACAAAATGCAGTGAATGAACAAAAGAGAAATCTAAATCAAATCAATATTTGGTGTGACCACCCTTTGCCTTCAAAACAGCATCAATTCTTCAAGGTACACTTGCACACAGTTTTTGAAGGAACTCGGCTGGTAGGTTGTTCCAAACATCTTGGAGAACTAAGCACAGATCTTCTGTGGATGTAGGCTTCCTCACATCCTTCCGTCTCTTCATGTAATCCCCGACACACTCGATGATGTTGAGATCAGGGCTCTGTGGGGGCCATACCATCAGTTCCAGGACTTCTTGTTCTTCTTTATGCTGAAGATAGTTCTTAATGACTTTGGCTGTATGTTTGGGGTCGTTGTCCTGCTGCAGAATAAAGTTGGGGCCAATCATACGCCTCCCTGATGGTATTGCATGATGGATAAGTATCTGCCTATATTTCTCAGCATTGAGGATACCATTAATCCTGACCAAATCTCCAACTCCATTTGCAGAAATGCAGCACCAACTGTTCAAGGAACCTCCACCATGCTTCACTGTTGCCTGCAGACACTCATTATTGTACCGCTCTCTCCAGCCCTTCGACGAACAAACTGCCTTCTGCTACAGCCAAATATTTCAATTTTGACTCATCAGTCCAGTGCACCTGCTGCCATTTTTCTGCGCCCCAGTTCCTATGTTTTTGTGCATACTTGAGTCGCTTGGCCTTGTTTCCACGTCGGAGGTATGGCTTTTTGGCTGCAACTCTTCCATGAAGACCACTTCTGGCCAGACTTCTCCGGACAGTAGATGGGTGTACCTAGGTCCCACTGGTTTCTGCCAGTTCTGAGCTGATGGCACTGCTGGACATCTTCCGATTTCGAAGGGTAATAAGCTTGATGTGTCTTTCATCTGCTGCACTAAGTTTCCTTGGCCGAGCACTGCGTCTACGATCCTCAACGTTACCCGTTTCTTTGTGCTTCTTCAAAAGAGCTTGAACAGCACATCTTGAAACCCCAGTCTGCTTTGAGATCTTTGTCTGGGAGAGACCTTGCTGATGCAGTAGAACTACCTTGTGTCTTGTTGCTGTGCTCAATCTTGCCATGACATGAAACTGTCTTCCACAACCTCACCTTGGTAGCAGAGTTTGGCTGTTCCTCACCCAGTTTGAAGCTGTTTTTGTTTCAGTTAATGACTGTGTTTCAACCTCCGTGTGACATTGATGATCATTAGCACCTGTTTGGTAGAACTGGTTGATCAAACACCTGACTAGAATCCTACAAAATCCCTGACTTTGTGCAAGTGGACCTATAAGAACTGATGCTGGTTTGAAGGCAAAAGGTAGAAACACCAAATATTGATTTGATTTAGATTTTTCTTTTGTTCGCTCACTTTGCATTTTGTAAATTGATAACAATAAACAATCATTATTTATATTTCTGAAAGCATTCTTTGTTTACAGCATTTTTTCACACCTGCCTAAAACTTTTACACAGTACTGTATATATATATAATATATATATGGTTGAAAATAGTTTTACTGTCAAATAATGCAAAGCGTACGCGACACGTGTTTCGCCCTAATTCTGGGCTCATCAGGCGTACACACTCTACTGCAGTCCCTCTCGGGAATCGAACCTCAGACGTCAGCGCTAGAGGCGAAGCCCCTAATGTTGCGCCACGGCATGTGGTTTGTTTATTTAACTGCATGTAGGTCGGGGTAATTACATTCACGGCATTCGTAGTCTGAATCACAATCTGATTGTATGGGTTATATATATATTGCGAGACTTGCCCAGACACCACCGGTTAGAAACCACATCTTTATAAAAAGCACACGTTTATTATTCATAAATAAATCCAGTCCCAACACTACACACAATGCACACAGCAATAATTCCCACTATATCTCTCTGTCTCAGTCCTTGGCCGCCTCTCTTCTCCTCCTGGGAGCTTCGTCCTGCTCCCACTCCCGACTCTGGCTCCCAGACTGCAGGAAGGCGGCGCCTTTTATCACTGCTCGGATGTGCTCCAGGTGTCTAATGACGTTCTTCCAGCAGCACTTCCTGGTGTGGCGGAAGTGCTGCTCTGTGCCCCAGAAGCACTCCAGGCGTCCCTGGCAGGTTCCTCCGCCATCTTGCCAAGTGTGGTGGAAGTGACTATTTCCAAGTCCTACGAGGCTTGAGGCGCCCCCTGGCGGTAGCCACGGGTCCCAACAGGCCAGAAGCTTTTTGTTCTTCTCCCGTGGTCCTCTCCTGCTCCAGGGTGGTTGCCCCCTCGTGGCCCGTAAGCTATTCCTGCCACCTTCCGGTCCTTTTAGGCATCCCAGCCAGGTAATGACCCCGGCAATCTGCCTCAATATATATATATATATATATATATAGCGTCTCTCATGTGCCGCCTTCTCCCGAGATGTCCAGCATTCTGTCCAGTGAACTGAGATGGCAGTTGTGGTCTGCATGGTGTCTCCGATCTCCTCCACTGCAGCTCGTAATCCTGTTCAGAGTTCTCTTGTTAGCCTTCCTCACTCGTCTTCTTCTTGTCCACTCAGTTTGGGTGGATGGCCTGCTTTAGGCCTATTTGAAGCTTATCTTTGTGATCGATGCCACCGGATATTTAGTGATTTGGATATTTCCCGGTCTCCGTCCCCTGACTTGTTCTTTTCATGGAGCCGTTTGCCGCGTTCTTTTGTCTTCATTTTGTCAGACCACCATACTGACTCCCCACATGTTTTAACCTTCCACATGAATTGTATTTTTGTGACAATCAACTGAAACCTCACCATTGACCTAATTCTGGACTTCTAAAACCAAATGCTTGCAGCACTGATGACTTAGAGGTGTCATTTTAAAGGGGGTGAATACTTACGGGACCAACTATTTTGTATTTTATATTTGTAATTAGATCACATTGCAGAGATCTGTTGCCACTTTTACACTATAGAGTCTTTTTCAGTTGAAAGAACAATGAATCCAAACTAAATCCCCTATAATTCACCACTTTTTTTTAACAATATAATGTGGAAACTTCCAAGGGCTTGAATACTTAAAGTAATTCACGTTAGCTCTCTCGTTATTTAGCAGGTATTACTAAAGCGAACTTTCTATCCTTCATGCCTGCATTAAATCCTCACCCTTTCACATTTTTGGGTGACAGCACAATTAGCCATTATCAAAAAATGTAATCCTTTTTCCATTGTCAGAAAGAAACATCTGTTATTCGCCACAGAAATTGTGCAAAATGCTCTTAGGAGATTATTAGGGAGATAAATGGTAGACTTGAGTGCCTCTGATTATTAAGTTCATGGGAATACAAAAATAACACGCAAATGACACAGATCTCAGACGAGTGTGATTTTCTAGTAGGTAACAAAAGAAACGGGTCATTGATCAGAATTAAACATACGCAGGATACTTTCACTCTCTTACAAAATGCTTCTGGTGTTCAGTTCAGAGCGGGTAATGCCAAGTGCAGGTCACGGGTCATGTCCATGTTATGAGGTGGAAATTGTGCCCAAGTTAATTACTGTGATTATAAAGGCGTTGAGGTAGCTCAGGAATGCACATTATTTAATATGTTATTGTTTTTTGTTAATCGTGTGCCAAATGGTAAAGTTTTATTTTAAGTATATTAAAAACTAGCTGTCCCCCGCAGCTCTGCCCACGTAGTAGTGAAACAGGACAAACTTTAAAAATCATCTTTTAAAAGAAAATGTAATTCTGGCCGAGCGGAAGGTAGATAAGCTCTAATGTCAAACGTCGCCACTGTATCTGATCGTGTTCAGCTCGGACGGGAGAGCGTCCCCCATGTGGGGAGAAGAGCACGTGGCCGTGATATCTCTGCCAATCAGCAGCTACCCTCTAAATCACATGTAGCTCTGATCTCTCTCAATTCAAAAACATCAAACGTTACTCCTTCACAATCTTTTGATGATGGTGTCTGCCGAACAGACAGGTATTGCTAGCTAAGCGGAGGCAAGGTGCGCTCCAACACATGGCGACTCGAACGGAGGCTGGCACGTGATGAGGAAGGCCCGCCCCACCACCTTAGCCCACAGCATCTCTCTTGGATTCGCACAAATAAATCGGTACCTCGTCTCACAGCCTCTGTCTTGCATTAGTGTGAACATATCGCTCCTGCAACTGAACTATGATTCTTAGCACAATGAGAGAAGTCGCAATGTTCAAGCAAATTCTAGAAAAAACACGTTCAGTGGTTCTGATGTTCGCTAGTGCTAAGCAGAGGTAAGGTACACGCCCCCAGACTGGCGTGTGAGTGAGGAAAGCCCCGCCCACCCTCCCCTCGGCCTACTGTGTGTCTCTCAGATTCGTGCAAATAAATCGATACCGCAAGCGAACTGTGATACTTAACGCAATGAGAGAAGCCGCAAAATCAACAGGAATGTTCAAGCAAATTCTAGAAAGAAACCTGATGTAAATCCGTTAAGTAGTCAGTCAGTCATTGTCCAACCCGCTATATCCTAACACAGGGTCACGGGGGTCTGCTGGAGTCAATCCCAGCCAGCACAAGGGCGCAAGGCAGGAAACAAACCCCGGGCAGGGTGCCAGCCCACCGCAGGGCACACACACACACCAAGCACACACACACCAAGCATAATTTAGAATCTTCAATGCACCTAACCTGCGTGTCTTTGGACTGTGGGAGGAAACCCACACAGACACTGGGAGGATCCGGGAAGCAAACCCAGGTCTCCGTACTGGGAGGTAGCAGTGCGCCACCGTGCCGCCCCCCCGTTAATTAGTTCTCTCATGAGAAGTGGACAGACAGACAGACGTTTGATTTTTTATATATATATATATATATATATGGCGGCACGGTGGCGCAGTGGGTAGCGCTGCTGCCTCGCAGTTGGGAGACCTGGGGACCCGGGTTCGCTTCCCGGGTCCTCCCTGCGTGGAGTTTGCATGTTCTCCCCGTGTCTGCGTGGGTTTCCTCCCACAGTCCAAAGACATGCAGGTTAGGTGGATTGGTGATTCTAAATTGTCCCTAGTGTGTGCTTGGTGTGTGGGTGTGTTTGTGTGTGTCCTGCGGTGGGTTGGCACCCTGCCCAGGATTGGTTCCCTGCCTTGTGCCCTGTGTTGGCTGGGACTGGCTCCAGCAGACCCCCGTGACCCTGTGTTCGGATTCAGCGGGTTGGAAAATGGATGGATGGATGGATATATATATATAAATATATATATATATCCTTTATATATATATGGAGATATATTTCAAAGTTAATTACATGTCTGTCATTTTAGTTTTGTTAATATTTATGAATGAAGTATTAACTGAAGTTTGCCCGTTTAAAGGTGTGTCGCAATTTTCAGCTACATTTTGTGGCAGACGGCTGGGGCATGCACAGTTCACTACCTCCCCCGGAGCACTAGATGGCAGCCCGACCCCGGGTTTCAGCGGTGCCTCGGATTCCCAGGTTCTCCTGCTCTGCACACTTCTATTTTCTCCTTCCTGAAATACTCTTGGCCACTGGGCAAACTCAGGGCCGTCTTAACGCATGGGCACGCTGGGCAGTTGCCCGGGGGCCCGCTGGGCATAGGGGCCCACGTTTTTTCTGATGCTTATGTTTGTTTCTGTTTTGCTATCAAAACTGGGGTCCCACTGCTCTACTTTGCCCGGGGGCCTATGATGCTGTTAAGCTGGGCAACCTCTTCCTCTATGGCTACTTTAACATAAAGTGACATAATTCAAGAATGAATGCACTGTGTGTGTGTGTGAGAGATGAATATGTGTTAATCTGGGTGAGGGTTAGCAAGACGGGTTAATGAGGTTTTGTACAGATTTTGATCCAAGGTTTATTGCTAAACGTTTCAGGTTGGAGCCATATTTCTTAAGATGTCAAAGCCCGGCGCTCATGAATTTAACTTAAGTATCATTTCCTCTTATTATTAAAGTGCCCTTGGAAGATGCCCATTTTTCTTTTGCCCGTACTAAAGGTCAGTGGGCTTTAATGTGCTTCAGAGCGGTGATGTAGCATCTTGACAGTGACAATTTAGAAACAGAGACGCACAATTAAAGGATACGCGTATTCCCTGATTCATAGTAGACAATTGGAATTTAAATATATTGAGAAGCTGAATTGGATTTATTAAATAAATGCTGCGTTTCGCCAGTCTCCTCAGAAATAGTATTTAGATACTAAATCTGACATCTGCTAACAAAACAGCAAACATCTTATAATGAAATGTGGTGGAAAGCTAAGCCCTGGCACCCACATTTGATTTGCTTCATCTTTATGTTGCACTGACGTCACAACAGGTTGCCATAACTCTTATAGGGCTAACTTTTTTTTTGCCCAGGGCTCAATATTTTTCCAAAAATATCATCTAAAAAGCACAAAAAGCAAAGGTTTCACACACAAATCAACATATAATACTTATTTCTGATAAATGTCACTCAGTTTTATGTCCCATGAGGCTCTACAGCACAGGTGTCGAACTCCAGTCCTCGAGGGCCGCAGTGACTGCATGTTTTCATTCTTACCATCTTCTTCATTAGTGAGCCATTTTTACTGCTAATTAACTTCTTTTCCTTTAGTTTTAATTAACTTGACTCAGGCCCCTTAATTGTCTTTTTCCTTAATTAGTAGCCAAACAATAATGAGACATCAAACAAGCCTCCATATGACAGAAAAAACAGAAAAATCAACAGATTTGGAAATGTCTGCTGTGGCAGAATGAGAGCAGCAACAAGCCATTGAATTAAATAACGGTTTTAATTAACAGCAAGAATCAGCTTCTCATTAAGAGACTGGTTGGAGTTTGAAATCCCAGTTTAGCTGGTTATCTGTTGGCTCGTTTCACATCTCATTTCTGTTTGGCTGCCATTTAATGAAGAAACAAATCAATTCAGAGGACTGAATCCTTTAAAACAGGGCTATTAAAATAAAGGGAAAAGGAGTTAATTAGCAGTGAAAACTACTCACTGATTAGGAAAAGGGTTAGAATGAAAACCTGTAGCCACTGCGGCCCTCCAGGCCCAGAGTTCGACACCCCTGCTCTACAGTATTGGACATAAATCAACATTAAATTCTTATTTATGAACAAATGTTGCTCAGTTTTATGTCCCATGAGCCTCTACGGTATGTAAATTCACATACAGTGGAACCTTGGTTTGCGTGTAACTTGGTTTACAAGTGTTTTGCATGACGAGCTAAAATTTTTAATAAATTTTGACTTGATAAACGAGCGAGGTCTTGCAATACGAGTAGTATGTACAGTGGAACCTCGGTTCACGACCATAATTCATTCCAAAACTCTGGTCGTAAACTGATATGGTCGTGAACCGAAGCAATTTCCCCCATAGGATTGTATGTAAATACAATTAATCCATTCCAGACCGTACGAACTGTATGTAAATATATTTTTAAGCACAAATATAGTTAATTATACCATAGAATAGAATACATAAACTAAATGTAAAAATATTGAATAACACTGAGAAAACCTTGAACAACAGAGAAAACTAACACTGCAATAATTTGCGCTATAGTGCTAGGAACCGCTCACTAAAAACACTTTTTTTTTTAAATGAGTTTTAAGCACAGGGGAAAAAATGAACATTTGAAAAATCCGTAATTTAATAAACCACCAAGAAAAGTAACATTTAAGCAATGCAGGCTACGAACCGATCACTGTAAATAGAACTGAAAACAAAAACAAGCCTTCTCTACCTTATGTTTCGCTCGCTCTCTCTCTCTCTCTCTCTCTCGCGCACGCGCGCCTGTGTGTGTGCGCGGCTCTCTCTCTCTCGCTGCCTCTGTGTGTGTGTGTGTGAGTTGCGCTCTCTCTCAGAGACTGAACATGTACAAACCGAAAGGGAACCTGGCTTATTCGTATACCGAGACGTTCGTGAACCGAGGTTCCACTGTATACGCTTTTGTCTGCTGAGCGTCATGTGATCACAACTGAGCTGATGGTTCTTCTCTCTCTCTTGCTGCGGGATTGTGGGTAATCGTCTCCTGTTCTCCGTCTGAGTAGGCATGCCTCACTCATACAGTCAACATCCATACGAATGTATAGTGTTTACTACAGCATTGTGTGCGTGCGTGTGTGCTGTGACGTGCGAGTTCCCGTCTTGCACCCCAAAACACGAAGCTGAGTCTCAGTACTTTAGCAACACCAGCTTTATTCAGCTTGAAACAGCAACAGCGCACTTATTTATTGTAGCTGGATCTGCCGCTCTCCTATACACAGACACAGCAGTCGGGCAAGGTCGTGGCCAAGTAATACTGTGCCCTGCTTATTTGTAATGTTCCTTGTTCCTTGTATCACCCATCGATGGCAGGCGCTTATAGCATGTCCGCGATCTTTTTGTATTCACTTTTACGGTGAACTGCTACAGCGCTGGGAGACTGCGATTGCTTTGGGACGCTCTTCCGCGTGTTGTCCCGTTGGGTGGAATCCCACAAGAGTTTAGAAACTCACTTACACCAGCCATGATTCTTTTCAAAGGTAAAGTGCAGGTTAATTTGTTTTATGTATTTTTACTTTATATTTTGTATTAATCATTTTTAAATGAATAGTTTTGGGTTGTGGAACGAATCATCTGAGTTTCCATTATTTCTTATGGGGAAATTCACTTTGATATACGAGTGCTTTGGACTGCGAGCACGTTTCTGGAACGAATTATGCTCGCAAACCGAGGTTCCACTGTACTTATTATATTCCTCTTTGTCTCATCACTCATAAACTTAAAGGCACTTTCTGGAATAAGCAGCTTGAAGTAGTTGAGTGGCTGGTAATCCGTAATGTCTGCTAGCACACCGCGTCGTTTGATGAAGTCCAGTAGCCACGAATCGATGTCTGTGTACTCCCAGGCGAACGTTACCGTAGGCGTATCAGCTGGGGACCGATTCGCTGATGCAGGTACCTGACTTTCGTTTTTCGATGTCCAGATCACTTGCATCCAAATCGGAGTTCGATAAGTCAGAGTCCGATTCAGCGATAATACGCAAAAAATCAATAATACACACGGAGTAGTTTGATTTGCACATTCACTTCGCTCTCTCGCCCGATGTCGATGCCATTCTTGATGCTATTTACTCCACGTTACTCACTAACATCAAGTCAACGAGTCCAACAGTCCCCCCAGCAAAGAGGGTCTACTTATAACGTAACGGTGAGTTTTACCCTCTGCCTCTCAATGTCGAGTTTATTCGACATTCGCCCTGAAAGAGTTAAAGCAGCGTTTCTCTTTACCATCTCACCACCCAGTTATACTGTTTCACATTTATGGACAACCCACAAGCTTCCCTCTTGGACAATCGAGCATAAATGCAAGGTGGAGTTGGACTGAAGTTTACAACCCTTGATGAATTTGGCTTGAAATGTCCACAAGACTCACTTGGGTGACCCGCTTGCAAACCCAGTGACCCAGTGGTGACCCAAACCAGTGGTTGAGAAAACCTGCTTTAGAGCACCACACACATTACCATAGTATATAGAAATTATTAATATTATTAATAATTATTAATTATTAATACAACATAAGATAACACTGACTTTCCATCTCCTTGGCCGGTACAGGCCAAGTATCCCTTATCCGATATACTTCTAGTCCCAGGCATTTTGGAATATTTGTGTATACACAATGAGATATCTTGGGTACAAACGTAATCAAGTAGGGAGATGCAGCCAAACCAGCTAAATGACGGCTCACGCATGTAATCATTCATATCAGCGAAACAGGTCATTGATCAGAATTCACATACGCACAATACTTTCGCTCTCCCGCAAAATGCTTGAGGTTTTCAGAGTGGGGAATGCCAAGTGCAGGTCACGGTCCATAACCGTTTGTCTGTGGGGGTAAGCAAAAGCTTTAGATTCGTTATAAAATTCTATCTCTAGTTTTCGATGGATCTCGAAGTGATACTGGAAACATTAATATCTCGATGATGGGTGTGTGTTCATCTCTGCATGTCACGGTTTCTTGAGGACGGTTGAGAGCTAAAACGACCGGACAGAAATATACCAGACTCAAAAGTTCAGCTTGTTATGAGATGACGATGAGCTGATTAGTTTTTGAGCCAAATCGTGTAAGAGAAAGAGGCACTCGAGAGGAACCCTCAAATACCGTAATTCTATAATTAATGATGAATTCTTCTCATCAGATGCTATCGTAATGGCCTACTTTATGATCAGAAAGATCGTCATCAGAGCGGTAAATAATTACTGAAATGTTATACAATAGTTTGGGTAACTCGTTTCCTAGGGCGCAAAGCCCACGACACCTCACGTCTGAATTTTTGTTTATTCGGCAGCTTATATCAGCTACCTGTTGTCACACCTCAGGGATCAGGCCGACAGGTTTCACTCCATCATGCCCGCTGTGCTGTACGCCATTAGCACTACACTAGGCACTACATTCAGTTTTCGTGTGGTGTGGTTGTACTTGCGTGTTCTCCTAATGGAATCGGAGCAGTTGATTACTGCCATATTGCAATAAGGGCACCTAGCAAGAATGAAGCTGCTTTTGTTATCCATAGTTTGGTTTAGTTTATTTATTTAGAACAGTTTAACTCTTTCAGGGCTGATGTCGACTTTTGTCAAAAGGAGGAGTTGACGATGGTAATCGACTGTTAACTGTGACAAAGTCAACCGTTATGTTTTAGTTGGACTCTTGTTGCTAGAAGGAAAGTGAGTAGCAAGGCGCAAACAACGGCAAAAATGGCAGTGAAATTTGGTGAGAGATCAAAATGAATGCGTAAAGCAAAATACTCCATGGACAACGTTTTGCCTATTATCTCTAAATTGGACTATGACTTGTCAGGTTCAGATTAAAAATGAGTGTGAGGTGTCCAGCTTCAGCTGATTGGTCCCCAGCTACTGACAGTGTTCATCAGGGAGGACTGCCACTTAACAATGATAAGAGGTATAAATCAGATTGTAATGCACCGCAACTTTGTCCCAGCCACACAAAGGCATCAGAAAGATCAGCAAGCCTGCCGCACTTTCTTGGCAAACTGGTAGCCGCAGCATGCAGCAACAGTCGTTTTATGTTGATTTCTGTGTGAAACCATTGCTTTTCAGAAACTGTTTTTTGAAATAAATATTCAGCCCTCAAATAGTTAAAAACAACCAGAGTGCTTTACAACATTGAGGTATTGGTAGCGGGGATACAGGCCTGTGTCCTGCGCCTATTGGTTGACGTATTGTCGAGGACAAATCAATGTAGCTAGAGTTGGGAAGAGGATGGCAACTCTGGTGTGAAGGAGGCAATGCCAGAGAGAGAAGGAAGTAAAGAGTTATACACTGCAAACAATGCATATACAAAAACTAGAAATGAAAAACTTTCAATGGTTGATGTTTTGCTTTTATTTAGCAAAAATATCTGCCGATGGGGTAAGCAAAATTTACTTGACAAGATTTCTTAAAGTAAGCTTAAAAAATCTTATTACAAATTTTTTGATAAGTCAATAATTTTTACAATAAGGAGAACAAGTTTTAATGTCGCGATATAAATACTTTTCACTTGCTAAGATTTCTTTTTTTGCAGTGTGACAGTGCCTCTGTGTTACCTATCCTGGTGGCTGTAGTGGGAAACGCTTATAGGAGGGAAGAGTTTCCCATGACTAAAAAACTCTTTTAACTTGCATCCGAGCCTGCTTGTGTTGGGTTTTTTGGGGAAATGGAGCTCCCCCTGGTGTCCACAAGTGTTACACATAGGAATTAAAAAGCAACAAATGTTAGATTTGAATACACGATGGGAGGTCTGAAACAGGAAAGTACCCCTTATGAGAAGGACCGGGGAGTTGTGGTGGACTTGTCACAGTCTAAATCCAGACAGTGCACAGACGGCATAAAGCAAGCGAATGCAATGTTCGATTGTAAATCGAGATGCGTGGAGGACGTCACGTGAATATTAGAAAGTGTCAATTTTTTGCTTTTTAACAGATCATCATAAAGCCATAATTGCAGATCAAAATCCTATTGGATCGTTTGGACAGCATTTTTTTGTCAGTTGCAATTTTGTTTGATCTGTTCTCATTAATCCTTCCGTTCATCCATTTACTGAATCCATGTATTCAATTTCCGGCTTGCAATTTGTCAGTCCATACCAAACAGAATATCCCAGAAAGCGCGTTATTCCAAATTCTATGCGGCAGGAGTGTACTCAACCACGTGGTAAGAAAGTTGCATGCAAGACAGCAGCTGCAGCTTCCCTCAACTGATGTGAAAGCCCGTCTGTATGGCGTGTTTGTTAATTAGCTGCTTCGTCAGGCTTTTTCGGTTGGCTGAAGTTAACATTCAGGGATTTATCTGCAAGATTTATTTCATTGCCCACTGCTCTTCAACCATCTATCATTACGCAATGTGACAGGAGTCGTGACAACACTGAGGTTATTATCTAGTCAATACGGCTTTGCAGGGGTTAAATAATTGTGTTATCTTGTGGGACGCAGATCACGAAAACGCACCTACTTAGTTGTCCCGTTCACATCGAGGAACAGATTTCGTTTTTAAGGCAGGAGTGCGGTGAGGTCAAACGTACCAAATGTGTGTGCCATGAAAATGTATTCCACACAATCTAAAAGGTGGCCTTATTACATAAAAGCCATCCAGTTATTATTGCAGCACTCATGTTACAGGCCATACTATACAATTAAATGTTTTTGAACAATGACCCGGAATAATGGGTGGGTCGGCGACAGGAAAGACATCCGGCTATACAAATAATGTTGAAACCTATAAAACATCAACCCCACAAAGAAGTGGGAAAAGATCAAGAGGAAGATGAAGAAGAAGTTTTTGAACACTAATGTTTAGTAAGTTATAGTCGAAACGTAAGTAATTCCCAAGTATAGTAAATCCTGGTGGGTGTTGGACTCTGCCAGGGTTGCCCTTTGTCACCGATCCTGTTTTTATGGACAGAATTTAGAGGTGGAGGGGGGTTTCCAGCTTGGTGACCTCTGCATTTTTGCAGGTGATGTGGTCCCGTTGGCTTCATCGGGTGGTGACCTCAGGTGCACACTGGAGTTGTTTGTGGCCAAGTGTGAAAAGTCTGAAGTCTGAAGGTCATGGTTCTCAGCTGGAAAAAATGTTGAAGTGCCCCCTCCAAGTTGAGGATGAGGCGGAGAAGTGTGAAGAAAAAAGGGACATTGAAATTGACTGGTTGGTCAGAGTGGTGTCAATAGTTGTGCAGACATTATAAAGGCTAGTCGTGGTGAACACAGAGATGAGCTGAAATTTACCAGGCAATCTTCATTTCTGTGCTCACCCATGGGCATGAGTGACTGAAACAACTTCATCGTGGATGGACGCAGCGGAGGTGAACTCCCTTTGCAGTTTGTCTGGGCTCTGCTGTAGAGATTCCTCTGCATCAGAAGGAGCCAGTTGAGGTGTTCCAGGCATCTCTGTGAAGTCGCTTCGAAGATGTCCAACCGGGAGGAGACCTGGGGTCAGACCCAGGACAGGACATGCTGGATTGATTCCATCTCCCATCTGGTCTGGAAATGCCTCAGAGTTGGAGAAGTTGTCAGGGAAAAATAGTGAGCACTTATCAATTGCAGGTTAAGGGCCTTGCTCAAGGGCCCAACAGAGCAGAGTCCCTTTTGGCATTTTACGGGATCCCTAGCCTCAGAGCCACCACTCCGCCTGGACACCCGGGCATCTTTGCTTAGACCAGTGGTCTCAAACTCTGGTCCTAAAGGCCCGAAGTGGCTGCAGGCTTTCATTCTAACCTTTTTCTTATAATAATAATAATAAATAATAATAAAAAGTTGCATTTATAGTGTGCCTTTCACAAACCCAAGGTCACTTTACCTACAGATTAATGAGTGACCTGTTTTTTGCTGCTAATGAACTTCTTTTGAATTCATTTTCATTGACTTGCTCTTGAAGACTCAGACCACTTAATTGTTTCTTTTTCCTTAATTAGCAGCCAGACAACAATGAGATACAAAATGAGCCAAAACAACTAGTGTCCATCATACAATATCTGAAAATAAAGAAAGATGAAGGTCTCAGGAATGTTGATCTGCTCAGATCCCCAGTGCTCTTAGGAAAGAGAAAATCATTAATTTTGGAAATGTCTGCTATTTCACCACGAGAGCAGCAGCAAGCCATGGAATTAAAGAACGACGAGACTCTGCGCCTAATTAAGCAACGGGTCGGAGTGAAATTGGTTGGAGTTTGAGGCCCTGACTGAGTTGGTCTTCTGTCGGCCTCCTCACATCACGTTTCATTTCTCTTTAAGGAAAGAAATAAAGCAATTCAGAGAAACAATGAAGAAATTCAGAGGAGCAAATCTTAAAAACAAGTCAATTAAAATGAAAGGAAAAGGAGTTAGTTAGCAGCAAACATTGGTCACCAATTAAGAAAAGGGTTAGAATGAAAAGCTGCAGCCTCTGTGGTCCTCCAGGACCAGAGTATGAGACCACTGGGCTAAGCAAGGATGCCTTTTTCCTGACAACTTCTCCAACTCTGAGGCGTTTCCAGACCAGATGGGAGATGGAATCAATCCAGCATGTCCTGTCCTGGGTTTGACCCCAGGTGTCCTCCCGGTTGGACATCTTCAAAGTGACTTCACAGAGATGCCTGGACCACCTCAACTGACTCCTTCTGATGCAGAGGAATGTCCAATCTGTACAGCTGAGCCCAGACAAACTGCAAAGGGAGTTCACCTCCGCTGCTTCCATCCACGATGAAGTTGTTTCAGTCACTCATGGCCATGGGTGAGCACAGAAATGAAGATTGCCTGGTAAATTTTGGCTCATCTCTGTGTTCACCACGACTAGCCTTTATAATGTCTGCACAACTATTGACACCACTCTGACCAACCAGTCAATTTCAATGTCCCTTTTTTCTTCACACTCCACACTCCAGCATGTCCTGCCCCGAGGTCTCCTCCCAGTTGTACATCTTCAAAGCACCTTCACAGAGAGGTGATCAGATGCCTGGACCACCTCAACTGGCTCCTTCTGATGCAGAGGAATGTCTGCGTTCCTCATCCTATCTGTTCCATGCCTGAGCTCAGACTGTTAGACTGTTGACCTCATGACCCAGACCTTGATAAATGGTGGAAATGAAATGAATGGATGGAATTTTGAAAGTAGGAAAAAACAAATGAAGCAAAGGCTCCTAAAGCAGCTTCCAGAGTTGTTATTCTCCATAGCCAGGTAGGCAGCCCTGGATAGAAAGCAGGAATCTGAGTTATCAGACGACCACATACACATCCACACGTCTTCATACCTGGGCCAGTTTGAAGTCACCTCTTAACCTCACCTGTGTAGATGTGGGAGGCAAACTAAAACACTCAAATGAATTTCCACAGGTTCCAGATCAAGCATGGCAACACAGATATTCCTGTAGCGGCCCACCTCGACAGCCATGGACACTGTGAGAGGGAATTTAAAGTCACAGGGCTAATGGGCAACTTCAGAACACAGCAAGAGAAAAAAGAATGGGAAGTCAAACTCCTGTTAAAACTGAACACATTACAACCTGGTGTAAATAGAGATAGCGGTTTTATGGCCAGATATGAGGACTGTTTGCATCTCTCAGACTGACTACAGACCCACATTGTATGGAAAAACTCATCAGAAACTTCAAAAGACTTTGTTGGACAGTTATCTTATCCAAAGATCTTCACTAGACATTGTTCTCCTCTCTTGCTAAATTAATTTTAGCCTAGAGAGGTCTATTATTTTTTTTTACATCTAAGACGTCTCACTTAAAGGTTTTCAGATGCTGTCTCGGTCCTGGTGTCCATATAAATACAGGGAACTCCAGTTTCTGTATTACATCTCGCCTGAAGAAGGGGCCTGAGTTACCTTGAAAGCCTGCATATATATTTATTTATTTATTTATTTATTTTATAAAGCACTTTAAAAAGAACATCAAGGCTGATCAAAGTGCTGTACAATAAAACCCAACATATCAAACACAATAACCAAAAGGGTAAAAGAAACAGAAACACATAAAAAGAGCTGAAGAAATTCATAATAAAAAAAGTACTCAGATAGTCAACATATCATACCTGGTTAAAGGCCAGGGAGTAGAAGTGTGTTTTAAAATAAGATTGAAAGACAGCAAGTGAAGGAGCCGGCCAAACATGCAATGGCAAATAATTCCAGAGTTTTGGAGCTGCGACTGCCGATCACCTCGAAGTTTGCATCGTGTGTTAGGAACACGTAAAAGCATCTGGTCTGCTGACCTGAGAGGGCGAGACGGGACATAAGGGGTGCAGCAGTTCCGACAGATAAAATGGGAACAACCATTAAAAGATTTAAAAACAAACACATGGACCTCAAAATGGATTCAAAAACAAACTGGAAGCCAGTGAAGGGAAGCCACAATTGGTGTCATGTGCTCTTGCTTGCTTGTACCAGTTAAAAATCGAGCGGTGGCATGTTGCACCAGCTGTAGGCGAGCAATGGAGGCCTGGCTAATTCCAAAAAAGAAGCGCATTGCAGTAATCTAGACGAGAGGTTTTAAAAGCATCTGTCATTGTTTCAAGGTTGCATTTAGACCAGGGGGTCGCCAATTCAGTCCTGGAGGACCACCGTGGCTGCAGGTTTTCATTCTAACCCTTGCTTGTGCTGCTAATTAACTTCTTGTGAATTCATTTTAATTGAAATGCTTTCTTAAGATTTGTTCCCCTGAATTTCTTCATCGTTTTTCTGATTTGCTTCATTTCTTTCCTTAAATGGCACCCAAACAGAAATGAAATGTGAAGTGAGGGAGCCAAGAGAAGACCAACTAAGTCAGGGCCTTCAACTCCAACCAATTTCACTCCAACCATCTGCTTATTGAGGTGCCGATTCGTGTTGTTAATTAAACCCGTTCTTTAATTCCATGGCTTTGTTGCTGCTCTCGTGGTTCATTAGCAGACATTTCCAAAATTGTTGATTTTCTCTTTTCTAAGAGCACTGGGGACCCGAGGAGACCAACATTCCCGAGACCTTCACCTTTCTTTATTTTCAGATATTGTATGATGGACACCAGTTGTTTTGGCTCATTTTGTATCTCATTATTGTTTGGCTGCTAATTAAGGAAAAAGCAACAATTCAGGGGTCTGCGTCTTCAAGAGCAAGTCAATGAAAATAATTGAAAAGAAGATAATTAGCAGCAAATACAGGACACTCATTAAGAAAAGGGTTAGAATGAAAACCTGCAGCCACGGTGGTCCTCCAGGACCGGAATTGGCGACCCCTGGTTTGGACACAACAGGCTTGATTTCAGACAGCCGCCTCCACTGGAAAAAATGAGATTACGCCACTGCGTTCACATGGCTATCAAGTTTTAAAGCAGAATCCATTTTCACAGTTAAATTTGTGATCATGGATTCCTCATATTGAGCTGCAGTGGAAAGGTCGATGCAGGGGGTCCCACTGGTGACATTATAATCTTTCTAGTTAGCCAATAAAAGGGGTCATTTTGCTTGACTTCTCATTACATCCATTAATGGCTAACACTTTACAACACCCTTGTGCTAGAGAATAAGAAAGCTAATATAAATGTGTTAGGCCGGAATTGGCTGATGATAGATAGATAGATAGATAGATAGATAGATAGATAGATAGATAGATAGATAGATAGATAGATATTTTATTAATCCCCAAGGGGAAGTTCATATACTCCAGCAGTAGCATACTGATAAAAACAATATTAATTAAAGAGTGATAGAAACACAGTGCAAGGTGGAGAGTGCCAGGCAGGTATAACAGACAATAACTTTATATAATGTTAACGTTTACCCCCCCGGTGGAATTGAAGAGTCGCATAGTGTGGTGGAGGAACGATCTCCTCAGTCTGTCAGTGGAGCAGGACGGTGACAGCAGTCTGTCGCTGAAGCTGCTCCTCTGTCTGGAGATGATCCTGTTTAGTGGATGCACTGGATTCTCCATGATTGACAGGAGTCTGCTCAGCGCCCGTCGCTCTGCCATAGATGTCAAACTCTCCAGCTCCGTGCCTACAATAGAGCCTGCCTTCCTCACCAGTTTGTCCAGGCGTGTGGCTTCCCTCTTCTTTATGCTGCCTCCCCAGCACACCACTGCGTAGAAGAGGGCGCTCGCCACAACCGTCTGGTAGAACATCTGCAGCATCTTATTGCAGATGTTGAAGGACGCCAGCCTTCTAAGGAAGTATAGTCGGCTCTGTCCTTTCTTACACAGAGTATCATTATTGACAGTCCAGTCCAGTTTATCATCCAGCTGCACTCCCAGGTATTTATAGGTCTGCACCCTCTGTACACAGTCACCTCTGATGATCACGGGGTCCATGAGGGGCCTGGGCCTCCTAAAATCCACCACCAGCTCCTTGGTTTTGCTGGTGTTCAGGTGTAGGTGGTTTGAGTCGCACCATTTAACAAAGTCCTTGATTAGGTCCCTATACTCCTCCTCCTGCCCACTCCTGATGCAGCCCACGATAGCAGTGTCGTCAACGACCTTTTGCACGTGGCAGGACTCCGAGTTGTATTGGAAGTCTATCTGCTGTAGAAAGTACAGTCCCCTGCAGCGCTCCTGTGCTGCTGACCACAATGTCAGACCTGCAGTTCCCGAGACGTACATACTGAGGTCTGTCTGTAAGATAGTCCATGATCTATGCTACCAGGTATGAATCTACTCCCATCTCTGTCAGCTTATCACTAAGGAGCAGAGGTTGGATGGTGTTGAAGGTGCTAGAGAAGTCTAGAAACATAATTCTTACTGCACCACTGCCTCTGTCCAAGTGGGAGAGGGATCAGTGTAGCATGTAGATGATGGCATCCTCCGCTCCCATCTTCTCCTGGTATGCAAACTGCAGAGAGTCGAGGGCGTGTTGGACCTGTGGCCTCAGGTGGTGAAGCAGCAGCCGCTCCATGGTCTTCATCACATGTGACGTCAGGGCGACAGGCTAGAAGTCATTCAGCTCACTAGGACGTGATACCTTTGGGACTGGGGTGATGCAAGATGATGCACTCAATTTTCTAGACTGGCAGTAAAATTAATATCTCTTGAATCCATCTCTTAATCATCTGGTAAATGTTTAATTCCAATCATGCACTTGTTCATTCATTTTCTGACCCTATTTATCCATCTATCCATTATCCAACCCAAGGGTCACGGGGGTCTGCTGGAGCCGATCCCAGCCAACACAGGGCACAAGGTAGGAAACAAACCCCGGGCAGGGCGCCAGCCCACCGCAAGGCGCGCGCACACACACACACACACACACACACACACACTAGGGACAATTAGAATTGCCAATGCACCTAACCTGCATGTCTTTGGTCGGAATAATAATAATAATTCTTTGCATTTATATAGCGCTTTTCTCACTACTCAAAGCGCTTAGCAATTGTAAGTTAAAGGCCTTGCTCAAGGGCCCAACAGAGCAGTGTCCCTTTTTGTCATTTTAAGGGATTCGAACCGCAACCTTCCGTTTGCCAGTGCAGATCCCTAGCCTCAGAGCCACCACTCCACACCCAGAGGAAACCCACCCAGACACGGGGAGAACATGCAGTCTCCACGCAGGGAGGACCCGGGAAACGAACCCGGGTCTCCAGAATGCGAGGCAGCAGCGCTGCCCACTGCGCCACCTTGCCGTCCTGACCCTATTTATTTATTTATTTAGTTTTATTAAAATCAAATAACATTCCATATAAGCAAGTCAAGTTTAAAAGAACTAGGTTTGAAACAAATCAGTCGCCCTTCTTATTCCAATATGTGATTTCGGGGGGCTGGAGCCTACCCACACAACATATGCATTATCAAACTGCCTTACCTTAACCTGTCTGCATTTCTTTTGTTTCATTTCTTTCTGTCTTGTTATTTGATGCTTTGAACCTTGAACCCTGGATAGAATGCCAGCCCACAAACACATGGCGAAAAGAAGGGGAGAGTGTATGTGCGAGCTGTGGCCAAAATTTAAATCCCATTCCCCCCCTGTGCGGTGAGGAAGCAGTGCACTCACTACATTACTATACTGGCCATTCCCTGTCACACAGGCCTTCACGCAGCAGTCATCCATCCATCCATTTTCCAACCCGCTGAATCCGAACACAGGGTCACAGGGGTCTGCTGGAGCCAATCCCAGCCAACACAGGGCACAAGGCAGGAACCAATTCCGGGCAGGGTGCCAACCCACCGCAGGACACACACAAACACACCCACACACCAAGCACACACTAGGGCCAATTTAGAATCGCCAATCCACCTAACCAGCATGTCTTTGGACTGTGGGAGGAAACCCACGCAGACACGGGTAGAACATGCAAACTCCACGCAGGGAGGACCCAGGAAGCGAACCCAGGTCCCCAGGTCTCCCAACTGCTAGGCAGCAACACTACCCACTGCGCCACCGTGCCACTGCAGCAGTCATATTGTTAGCTTTTCATGATAAAATATGCAACCGCCATGTTCAAATCTGCATCATCGAGTTCACTGCTTTGTACAGCGTTGCTTAAGAAAGGACATTCTGTCGCAAGCATCTCGTGGTGTCATGGTTGCCATGGTTATGCTGCTGACATGCGCACTAGATTAGTCCCACCTGAGGATCACCTTCCTGGCTCATATCACCCCGGGACGAGAGGGGGGTGCCGTCTGTAACGGTATCCTCTCTTTCCATTCCCATAGCACAGAGGAGACGCCCAGTGCCCAGTGAGGGCAACTGACTCCGCCCCTTCTGGCTGGAGGAGTGCATGTTTGAGGTGCACCCAAAGGCGGTGTCTCATTTGGACAAAAGTGGAGCTCCACTCCAAGCCTGACATCGACCTTAAGGGCCGTGTAGCGTATATAGCACGATATACTGTATATAACGTGAGGCGCAAACCAAAAGAAAGTTGGGGTGCCACCCCGTTTACTGCCAGTATAGATTTTGCACATCCAACACACTGTACAAACCTGGTATCCCGAAGGTTGCCGGTTCAAATCCACGTCACTGCCAAAAGAGATCCTACTCTGCTTGGGCCCTTAACCTGTAATTGCTCCAGGGGCGCTGTACAATGGCTGACCCTGCGCTCTGACCCCAGCTAACAAATTCCTAATACAAGAAATTGCATAAGGCGAAATATCCATCCATCCATCCAGTTTCCAACCCGCTGAATCCAAACACAGTGTCATGGAGGTCTGCTGGAGCCAATCCCAGCCAACACAGGGCACAAGGCAGGAACCAATCCTGGGCAGGGTGCCAACCCACCTCTGGACACACACAAACACACCCACACACCAAGCACACACTAGGGCCAATTTAGAATCGCCAGTCCACCTAACCTGCATGTCTTTGGACTGTGGGAGGAAACCGACGCAGACACGGGGAGAACATGCAAACTCCACGCAGGGAGGACCCGGGAAGCGAACCCAGGTCCCCAGATCTCCCAACTGCGAGGCAGCAGCGCTACCCACTGCGCCACCGTGCCGCCCTAAAGCGAAATAAAGAAAAAAAAAAAAAAAAAAAAGGTAAGAGTTGGACCGTAATGTGTGTCCAACCGATTTAACGAGATGCAAATTGACCGAAGTGCTAATTAGCGGTATGGTACGCGGGGCAGCCATCTTGGATTTTGAGGTCAGAGTTGTTGGAGAGGCCCTCCTGACTTCCTTTCCTATTTGCAACTTGGAAATTTCCAACATCCCAATGTAAATCACCTTCAGGTGGGCTACCTGTCCCGAAGTGCGAGGTGCAGGTATGGCTGCTGGCACATGGGCATAAATGGCAAATTGTAATAATAATAATAATAATAATACATTTTATTTATATAGCGCCTTTCCCATGCTCAAGGCACTATTGTACCCATTTCACGTTAAATCTACATCACGGTAAAGTATGGAGTAAATAGGAAGGGAATCGCAATACGTTGCGAATCTACGGCATGCGTAATGAAAACAATTACCGAAACGAATTATCAAACAGGACCTTTAGAGACATTAATTACGATTTTGCCAAATCAATGCGTCTGTATCTTTGCTTTTTTTGCCTCTCACGACGAGGAGATACCGTTTACCTACGCTTCGCTCCTCCATCACAAATTGCTCTTTTCTGACTAATGAATGTAATTGTTCATTTTGTACGTTGGGCGCAGTGAATGTTTAGCAAGCGGCCGTGATTGGTTAAAAAAACGGAAAGCTACACTTTAACTTGGGCAGTGTATCTAAGAGCCTTTTAATGTCACTTCCCCAAGTGCCCCCCCCCCCATTTTTTTTTTTTTTTTTTTTTTACGGGCACTCTATTTGTAGGAGACAATAGATTCCTACCCTTCCCCCCAACGAGTGCTAGCTTCCCTAACCCCTGCTGCAGGCATAGATTTGTCAGAGGCATTCAGTTGAGACTGATTATGATTGCAGCAGATGGGCTCGATTCGACAGGCGATCCCAAGCAGTTTTCTTAGGGCTGGGAATTAATAGGCCCAGTCATAGGATCGCACATGGAGCATCAGGCCATTGCGCTCTTGATCCTGCTTTAAGCTCCCCTCCCTGAGGAAAGTGCCACCTTCAAAGCCAGTAGCCCTCCCCAAACACATGTTAAACGTCCCACAGTCTGAGAAAAGCAGTGAAGCACAACAAGGAGAAGCGAGAAGGAGAGAGAGCGGGCGAGCAAGAGAGCGAGAGAGGGGGGGAGGACGAGCGAGTGCAACAGAGAGGAAAACGAGAGAGAGAGAGAGGAGGAGGAGAAAGACGGGCTTGTGTTGGGCTCAAAGCAGGACTGACGCTGCAGTGTGGATGGAAACTTTATCAACTCAAACATCTCCCGCTTGGGGCTTGTAAGGATGACCGCTTGTAGGAATACCGTGGCTCTTATCTGAGGGACGTCACCAATCAGGATGTGCCATCAATGCCAGGGTAAGGTGCTCTGCTGTCACTGTAGTGTATTATTTATGAAGGGCAAAGTCAGACATGTGCCTCAGTTTGCATTGGCGTGTATGCAGGCACGCGTATCGTAAACGCGGAGGTATATGCAGATGGAGCAGTCGGGGTCTACTGGGCATGTGTGTCTTCAACCAGAGCTTGCGATTCAAACTGCTGATGGCTGCACTTATGTAATTTACGGCTCTTATATAATACCCAGGGAGCGCGGTCGGTTCTGCGAATCTCGCGGCGGTTTTAGCATTTCAGCGTGCTACATTTTTGTTTTTTTAAATCTTTTTTTTTTTTTGTTTGCAAAATGGTTGTAAGATGGATGTAGAGATAAGACCCCCAAACAGCAACCCGGTTATTTAGGAGATTAGGGTCTTAACAAAAAAAAAAAAAAAAAAAGCGAAATTAGCAACAGCTGTTTTCAGAAGTTCAGAATTTTGGAAGTGTCTTTTATCATTGAGATAGCTCATCCTCCTCAGCCCCTTCTTCTATCTGCCTTAAACGCCGTGCTTTGGTTTGGGGGGGGGGGGGTGCAATTGTGTGCCCTGTTGCTACTAGCAACTACATAGGCTAAATTGCTGCATGGCCATATAAGCAGCTTAATTCTGATCGATGGAATACAAATACAGACCGATACAGTGCTGCTGCTTGAACAGGTGGCACACTGAACGTGAATCTGCCACCCCAGGGCTTCGTAAGGTTTTGTCAACTCCATTCATATTTTGTCCTTTGGTTTGTTGTCATTTTTTTTTTTTTTTTTTCCTTCCTTCGTTCAAACCCGACCATGATCTAGGACATTTTTAAAATGCCATGCCACTAACCAACGTCTAGTGGGGGGTCTTTCATTATGCATGCAGTCTTCTGTTGCCTGTAGATAAACACGGCCATTCGGGTGGGCTGGCTTTCAACCCCTCTGACCATCTGAGGAAAAGTCGCATCCTTAGCCTCTGTGAGGGAGCAAGGAAGAAGAGCCAACTCGCCTCAATTTGTGTGAATTCAGAGGATACAGGGGTTGGTAACACAACTCGGCCTCCAGCTGCGCCCGTTTGGAGAGCGGAGCAAGTCGTTACGAGTTCATCCGAAAATTCCGCCTCCTGTTGCGTGGACTCGGAGAGTAACTGACCTCCCAAAGGGTCAAAATGCAGCCCTTCCGATTGCATGAGTTCACCGAGTAGCTGACTTTAGGAAGGGACCAAAATTCAGCCTCCTGTTACGTGAATAACACAATTCAGCTTCACGTTGAGTGAATTTGGAGAGTAACTGGCCTTCCAAAGTGTCCAAGTTCAGCCTACCATTGAGTGAATTCAGACAATAACTGACTTTAGAAACTGCCAAAATGTGTCCTGCCGTTGCATGAATTTGGAGAGTAACTGACCATGGAAGATGTCTAAATTCAGCTCTTTGTTGTATGAATTCAGAGAGTAGATGACCTTAGAAAGGGCCAAAAATTCAGCCTCCTGTTACGTGAATAACACAATTCAGCTTCACGTTGAGTGAATTTGGAGAGTAACTGGCCTTCCAAAGTGTCCAAGTTCAGCCTATCATTGAATGAATTCAGAGAATAACTGACTTTAGAAACTGCCAAAATGTGTCCCGCCGTTGCATGAATTTGGAGAGTAGATGACCATGGAAGATGTCTAAATTCAGCTCTTTGTTGTATGAATTCAGAGAGTAGATGACCTTAGAAAGGGCCAAAAATTCAGCCTCCTGTTACGTGAATAACACAATTCAGCTTCACGTTGCATGAATTTGGAGAGTAACTGACCATGGAAGATGTCTAAATTCAGCCTTTATGTTACATGAATTCAGAGAGTAGATGACCATAGAGAGGTGCCAACATTCAGCCTCCCGTTTTGTGAATTTGAAGAGTAACTGAACCCAGTGGTTAACAAAATTCATCCCCCTAATGGATGACTTATTAGAGTAAGTGACCCGAGAAAAAAGGCCAAAATTCAACCTCCCAGTGCATGAATTCATATAGCAGATGACCCTAGAAAGGGCCAAAAATTCAGCCTGCTGTTATGTGAATTCAGAGAGCTGATAACACAATTCAGCTTCACGTTGAGTGAATTTGGAGAGTAACTGGCCTTCCAAAGTGTCCAAGTTCAGCCTGCCATTGAATGAATTCAGAGAATTACTGACTTTAGACTGTGGTGGGCTGGCGCCCTGCCCGGGGTTTGTTTCCTGCCTTACGCCCTGTGTTGGTTAGGATTGGCTCCAGCGGACCCCCGTGACCCTGTAGTTAGGATATAGCAGGCTGGATAATGGATGGATGGATGGACTGACTTTAGAATCTGCCAAAATGTGTCCAACCATTGCATGAA